>NC_064649.1:35630391-36255391 GCF_023864345.2 Schistocerca serialis cubense | reverse complement strand
GCGGGGTCAAGGTTTTGTGTTATCTGATAGCAAGTGCTTCGAGCTATCATAACTTGAAATAGTTCCACCAATTTCTGCGAACTTCTAGCTGCTTAAGATTGGGACTCAGCCGTTTGTGGGCCAGCTACATTCTAAATCCTGACCTCATAAGGGGCACCGTCTCCTAGAAGCTGAGTTCGTAAGTAGGTCACTTCCAGTCGTCGGGTTTTTCAATGTCAGTGTTGAAGACTATAGCTACGCATAAGACGGGCTGAATTTGGACCTCACAAGGAGTTGAAACACTGTCGAAACTATAAATACCTCAGACAGTAGAGTGTGTTTTAGAGGCTCTTGAACTGTTGAAGACTATCGTCCTTGGGCATTCCTAGGACACTGATTTACTGAATCTGAGCCTCGCAAGAGGATAATGCTCTGGTGATCCTGAAGAGGTGCATCTCCCTTACTCTGGAAGTACACAACAGATACTACCAAGATCGTCACACATTAAGACTTTAGGGCATTTGGATGACAACATGTACTGAAACTGGACCTCATAAGGAGCTGAAGCAGTGATGGAACATTGTGGGACTCTTTATGTTCTCAGAGAGTAAAGCTGTTTACGCCTTTGGACTCGTCATTTGTAGGGTGTGGAGGTACTGAATCTGGATCTGAAAAGCTGATATGTTGACCATCCTGCAGAGACCGCGACTCCAGTAAATATTAGCTGTCCCATCATCTGTAAATCATTATACTGAATCTGGCACCGACGAGTTGATGCCCTGAAGGTCCTACAGAGGACCTGACTCCAGTGCTTTTTACCCTCCTCTGAGAAGTGGCCCCTCGCGCACTGGTGAGGGGACCAGCATGTTGCCCACCCCCAGTGGGACTCTGAGCCCTCCGCCCCCAGTGTCGGCGCCTCCGCCCCCGCGCCGTCCGTCGTCCCCGCGGCGCTTCTTCGCGCGCCTCTACGGCCCAGCGACGCCCGCCCCCACCCACGACGCCACCGCCGATGCCGGTGCCACCTCCGCCCCCGACGCCGCCCCCGCTCGCGTCACCAGCGCCCTGTCGCTGTCGCTGCCGCAGCAGTTCTCGCGGCCCCCGCCGCCCCCGGGCGCTTTCCTGGCGCTGCCGCCTCCACACGCCGCCTCCGTCCACGGAGTGCCGCCCCCGCTGCCGCCCCTCGACGCAGCTCACTTCCCAGCAGGCTTCTCCGCCTTCCGTAAGTACCGACAATCTACCCTCTTACAGCGTGCTAGCTCTAGAATTGCATTACCCATTTACTAGCCACCTATGAGGTCAAATATTCCACAATGTCATATGGGCTATTTTTAGGGGTAACTCAACAACTCAAAAACGTGTAATATGAATTAGTTGTTGTATGAACTCACGATCATCACGGAGAGCCCTCTTTAGAATACTGAGCACTGCTTCCCTATACAGGGTTTCCCAGAAATGCTGCAACAGACTTCGCGGGCTGTAGAAGGTGTCTTGAGGAACAACTTGAGGATAGGAAACCGTGTCCAGAAACGTCATCCAACAACGCCACAGAGCGTCGAAGTTATAGGCGTCGGTGCCTGTCGCTTCGGCAGCAAACGTGACTTTGTACACTGATGGACCATAGGCGGAACGTCTTGCAATGATGTTTGTTATTGAACGATCGCGGACTGTTTGTCACGATCGCTGATGGAGAAGGTGGAGCTAGCTGCTGCATTAGACAGGCCTTCTTTACTGTGAATGGAATGCTACATTGCCGCGGTGGATGGCGGTTTCGGACACAGGTTTCCACCTTCAGTGTAGTTTTCCCCTGTATACCGAAATACAGTAGAAATTTCAGAGAGTTCCAGGATAAAAATAAACTGTACGTGGAGGAAACCTTTGTCAGACACCGTAATCAACACAGGCAACAGGTTGGCCGCAGTGGCCGATCGGTTCTAGGCGCTTCAGTCCATAACAGCGCGACTGCTACGGTCGCAGGTTCGAGTCCTGCCTCGGGAATGGATGTGTGTGATGTCCTTAGGTTAGTTAGGTTTAAGTAGTTCTAACTTCTAGGGACTGATGACCTCAGATGTCCCCATAGTGCTCAGAGCCATTTGAACCATTTGAACAGAGGCAACAGAGCACTGCATTCGTAGAAGACAAGGCCTGTGTACTCAGCAGCTAACCCCATCTTCTCCACAGACGATAATGGCAATTAATCACGATCACTAAATAACTAACAACATTGCGAAACATTCTGCCTACGGTCCCTCAGCGCACAAAGTCACGTTTGCTGTCGAAGGGGTAGCCTAGTGGCAGGCGCCGACGCATATAAAACCGACACTCTGTACGGACATTGGATGAAGTTTCTGGACACAGGTTCATATCGTCAATTTGGCCCTCGAGACGCTCTTTACAACCTCTTGAAGATTTATCGCAACATTTCTGGGACATGTTGTATACTTATTCCTTAATGAAATTTGTTATTAACAATATATCTCTTTCTAGTACTTTCAACATTACAGCCCAGTCAGCAATCGTGATAATCTAATGTATAAGAAACTATCAGCCTCGATTGCGGTAATGAAGCCAACCTTTACCCAGGTTTCAGCCCAAGTAATTGAGCCTTCTTCAGAAGATAAACCTGATTCTATAATATGTCTAAGAGGGTATGGTCTAGAAATAAAACTAAAACAGCCTGAATAGGCGTAGTCACCGCATTTTTAAAATGTGACTACGACTGTTCAGGCTGTCTCAGTTTTATTTCTAGACCATGCCCTCGTAGACATATTATAGAATCAGGTTTATCTTCTGAAGAAGGCTCAATTACTTGGGCTGAAACCTAGCGAAAGGTTGGTTTCATTACCGAAATCGAGGCTGATGGTTTCTTATATATCTCATTCTTTAAAAGACCCAAGTCAGTGGAATCAGTACTAGAAATAAGAATAATCTTCACAAAGATTTACAGTCACTTACTTTGGTCCAGGAAGGTATCCATTACTCATCAGCACACATTTTCAGTAACATGCCAGCAGTCACAATAAGTTTAACCACTATTAAAGTTCAGTTTAAGTGGAGCCTATTGGATTTATTGGCGGCCATCTCCTACTCCACTGATGAATTTCGAAGCAGAACCATCTGATATTTATAAGTTACTAACAATATCAAATGAGGCGAGTATTGGTGCAATCTGACATTTTTACAGATTTAGTGCAGTAATGTGGTCATTGTAAATAAATGTTGTAAAATGTATTTTTTTTTATTTGATGATCCATGGCTAAAGTAGCCTAAGAATTATCATGTGCACCTTCGTGAACTGAAGATTTGAAATTTTTATGAAGTTATTTATTACCGTTTAAATGAGAATATGTTTAAGACTTATTCCACGGCCATGAGGATCATTTCACTTGCCATCTGTGGAAGGCACATTATGTAAGGCACACATGCTGTGCTACGGGGCTGATCTGGATGGTAGACCGCGATCGCATTATAGACACTTTTATTGTTTCAAGACTACTGGTTTCAGCGAACTTACGCTACCATCACCTGATTTTATGGAACCTGTTATAAAACTGCCATGTTACGTTACATGAAGTCAAAGTATAAAAGGCACTCCACATGTATACATATCTTGATAAAGACCCAGTTGGTAAAATGCAAACAGTTGACAAAATGCGCACAGTTGATAAAATTTAATCTAATCTATGCACTGATGACTCGAAGATAAGTATGGTTATTAAGAGTAAGTGTCGTTTCTGGGCCTTTTCGATGATTTAAATCAATCACTTAATGATATCGATTAATTGTATCTAAATAATAAATTATTCGATTATTTTTCATGCCAGTGTACTGGGCAGAGAACAAGGAATCTCCGCAGAGTCCACATCATGCGAATCGCTCTAAAATTTAAAAGTATCCAATTCGTATTTTGAAAAAGTTGTATAAAATATTTTTTTAGTAGTTGCATTCAACGATTTTTATGACAATCAATTAAAAATTACCTTTCATTTGCTCAAGTTTTTAAACTTACAATAAATATTTGTATTTTATTGTAATAAAATATTGTCGACTAAATAATTAATTTTTCTATTAAATGTTGTCCTTAGAACTTTACAGCGTACTGGGGAATAAGGCTACCGTAGTACCTACACGACAGTCTTTTAATAGCGCATGCTTAATTTTCAAGTGATTCACCAGATCTGTTTTATTTCACATACATTGCATAAACATTTCCATTTACATTAACAAAAACTTTACCATTTACATAAACCTTTGTTCTCCATCCTACGCTTTGTTTATTTGGTGTCATGATTATAGGCTAGCTAGTATCTATTCACAGTAACTTGGAAAATGGGCACAAAAACAAGGCCTGACCTTTAGGCGGGCGGGGAAAAGAGGAAAAATAACATTGGCATCATCAAGAGCTACAATCTGTTCGGTAAGAGCGTGATCGGCATTACACAGATGATAAAAGCCATCGCCTTAGTTCTTCTACAACCTAACAGAGTGAACCTTTATCCTTCTTGCCTTGTCCATAAGCCATTAGTTTACTTTGAATTCCTGACTGAGATACACAAGAAGAAACATGAGTGCAGCTTACCAGTTGCTTTTTTCAAAGATGTTTGACACCGACTGCTAATCGTTGGTTCACCGAGAAAAAGGAAGATCGGATACTGAAGGAGGATAATGGCCCGAAGTACTGCAGCAGTCTTGCAGCGATTGAAAGAAGCAGAAAGATATAGGAGTTCGTTTTTTCCGCGCGCTGTTTGGGAGTGGAATGATAGAGAATTATTTCGAAGGTGGTTCGGCGAATCCTCTGCAAGGCACTTAAGTGTGATTTGCAGAGTAGCGATATAGATGTAGATGATCAAGAAATGTCACGCCAAACGCCAATTCAGAATGGAACACGCAACAGTCGTATCTCCAAATAACTTTCCTGTCGCGCGCTTCTTACGTCACGTAATTGATATCAAAGTGATGATATTCGAGCACTTAACGTTGTTTTCTGGGGTTTATTCAAAACTCTATCCATTGGCCCGGAGGCATAATAACGCACGCCACACAGACCGTCTGGGCGCGCGTACTCAATGCCATCCGAGCCAATTAAGGCCAGGTCACAGTTAATTTCTACAGGGGCCCGCTTTGAAGGGGTAACATTCGTGTAGACGAATAAATAATACTCTTTCAAACACAAAATTCCCGTTATTCCTTTAAACCCATGTCGTGTAAAAGCAGATGAAAATAAATGATGAAAATAATGACGACTTTTACAAGGCACATTGGTGGAAAATTTTGAGAGTTTTTCGAACTTTTAGATGATTTTATTTTTTATTACAGAATTTGGCCATTATAGACCGCTTAGAACCTAAGACAAAGGTACAATCTTTTTCTTTTTATCTTACCAGAACTTATTCATGCCTTGGCTGATGTCGTGCCTCTATTCATTTGACACGACCCTCCTAGGCTGTGAATTTCGTTACTGGATAGGAAATTTTTCAGTACTGGTCAGTAGCTTGAAACTTTCCCTATTCTGTATGGTATTTGCTGCTGCGTTAAGTTTTCTTAAGTCATTTGTTGTCTCTTCCAGCCATCTCGTGGTGTTTTTTTTATTTGGAAATTAAAAGTTTAAGAATTTTTAGCGTATTGCAGCCCCGTCAGCAACTACTAATAAATTGAAAAATCCGCCTCAGTTGCGAAAATTTTCTGGTCTTTGCCAAGGTTTCGGCTAGATTAATTTAACCTTCTTCAGAAGTATAAAATTACTATAACATGCCAGAGTAAGGCATAGTCAACATTAATTTTTGATGTTGATTGTGCCTTACTCTGGCATGTTATAGTAATTTTATACTTCTGAAGAAGGCTAAATTAATCTAGCCGAAACCTTGGTAAAGACCAGAAAATTTTCGCAACTGAGGCGGATTTTTCAATATAATAATTAAAAGCTTTCTTCGTTGGGCTATTGTCATTCATTCTGTAAATATGACAAACGTTTAGTCTCCTCTTTCTTCTTGTGTCTATGATTGTTTCTATTTTTCTGTACACATCCTCATTTCTCCTCTTCGTCTAGTTGTTATCTTTGTTCTTTTGTGATCCTAAAATATTTCTGAGCATTTTCCGTTGTTTCTTTGACAATTCTTCTTGTTCATCTCTTTTACTCAGTGTTAGGCACTCAGATCCGTAAAGTGCTTCCGGTTTAATTACTGTTGCGTAATGTTGGATTTTTTTCCTAGAATGATATTGATCTTTCTTTATATCGCTTTTTGGTGAGTTTGTTTGCTAATTCCGTATTCTTCGATTTTTCCTTACTTGTGGTGTTATCTAACCCATTTGATTGTATCGGTTCTCCCAAATACTTAAACTTATCAACTCTCTTGATGTTTCTACGTTGTTTTTCTATGTATTTTTCTCTGCTGTGTGCATGTATAATGTATTCAGTTTCCTCATATGGTATTAGTAATCCGGTTTTAGCAGCAATTTCGTCGAGTGGTTCTATCATTGTCTTTGCACCTGTTTTGTCCTTAGAAATTACTGCAATATCGCCAGCAAAAGCGAGACATTTCTCCTCAACTGTTCCTCCTCCTTTTCCTAGATGGATTCCTTCCATGTTTTATGTTTTTCTCTGGCCGGCCGGTGTGGCCGAGCGGTTCAGGCGCTTCAGTCTGGATCCGCGCGACCGCTACGGTCGAAGGTTCGAATCCTGCCTCGGGCATGGATGCGTGTGATGTCTTTAGGTTGAGTAGGTTTAAGTAGTTCTAAGTTCTAGGGGACTGATGACCTAAGATGTTAAGTCCCATAGTGCTCAGAGCCATTTGAACCATTTTGTTTTTCTCTTGCAGTTCCTGATGATTTTATATTACAGTTAAAACAAAATCATTGAAGATAAAGTACATGCTTCAGTGGTATAATGGCGATGCATCTACATCTACATATATACTCCGCTAGCCACCAAGCGGTGTGTGGCGGAGGGCACAATTCGCTCCATATTTCCGCTCCTCTGTTCCATTGCGCGAGGGAAAAACGACTGTCTTAATGCCTCAGTAAGAGCTCCAATTTCCCTTATCTTTGAATGGTGATCATTGCGCGATTTGAAAGTTGGTGGTAGTAATATATGCTCTACAGCCTCGGTGAAGATCTGATTTCAGAATTTAGTGAGCAGCACCTTCCGTTTAGCGCCCCGTCTATCTGCAAGTGTGTCCCACTTCAAACTTTCTGTGAGATTTGTAACGCTCTTGCGATGGCTAAATGTACCAGTCACGAATCTTGCCGCTCTTCTTTGGACCTTCTCAATCTCTTGAATCAGGTCCAACTGGTAAGGGTCCCATACAGACGAACAATACTCTAAGACTGGACGAACTAACGTATTGTAAGTATTTTCGTTGGTGAAGGACTGCATCGCTTCACGATCCTACCAATAAACCGCAAACTAGAGTTCGCTTTACCCGTTACTTGTGTAATCTGATCATTCCATTTCAGATCATTTCGAATAGTCACACCCAGATACTTGACGGATGTTACCGCTTCCAAAGACTGGGCATTTATTTTGTACTCGTACATTAATGGGGATTTTCGCCTTGTTATACGCAGTAGTTTATACTTACTAATATTGAGAGATAACTGCCAGTCATTACACTATGCATGAAGATGATCATGTTCATGGCGGAGGTGGCGTGGTGAATGGGCCATAAATAGCCGCTGGTAGCGAGTAAAATTGAGAGGGAGGAATGTGGAGGTAGGAAAGTTGAAGGATGGTGTGAGGAGGCGCGTCGTGACTAGGGCAGGAGAGAGAGGGAAAGACACCGCTGGACGGATTTCATCGCTGGGAAATAGAAGTTCCTTGAAGTTCCGGCGAGAGAGGATGATGAGGCATGGAGGTGTCTGGCATGTGGGCTATGAATTTAGTGGTACAGCAGGGTATCTGGATTAATGGGTACGGTATTAGGTGTTGGGAATGGGATTTAGGAAGGTGCTGCAAGAAGAAAAGTTGTAGGCAATGGATGAGTTGATATGGGATGCGAGTTGGGGAAGGTAGGATGGAGTGCGTGTCTCCCATGTCATCCTCTTCTCGTTCTTCGTTTAGTTTCACATCCCAGTTTCCGTCCTCTTCTTACGTGTCCATACCACTGAATTTCAGCAGTCGACGCTAAGCGACGCCTGAGATGCTCTAAAGAAAGACGCCGCTGGACAGTGGAGGACTGGAAACGAGTAATCTGGAGTGATGAATCACGATATACCCGGCGGCAATCCGATGGAAGTGTTACGATTTTGCAAATGTCCGGAGAAAGTTACATACTTTTAAAAATATCGTTTATCCGATATATCGACATTCAAAATGTATCATTATCGGTCCTTGATACACCTCAAAAAGTATCGATACATCGAAGGAAAAACATCGACGTACGGGCCTATAAAAATATCGCTTGCGAGTTGTAAATATAATGCCGGCTTTAGAGCTGTATATTTAAGTATATATTTATTATTAGATATTCTGTACATCAACAAGCTTGCAGCCTGCTTATCTCTATTTGAGCAGGACTTGAAAGGGAAAACGATGCACGTTCACACTTGGCGATAACCACTTTGCTAACAATGGTAGCTGAGTTACGACAGCATTTCCCCTCACACGTCTCCGCCCGCAGCAAAGACCAATCTGGTCATTTATACAGGGTGTTACAAAAAGGTACGGCCAAACTTTCAGGAAACATTCCTCACACACAAGGAAAGAAAGTATGTTATGTGGACATGTGTCCGGAAGCGCTTACTTTCCATGTTAGAGCTCATTTTATTACTTCTCTTCAAATCACATTAATCATGGAATGGAAAGACACAGAAACAGAACGTACCAGCGTGACTTCAAACACTTTGTTACAGGAAATGTTAAAAATGTCCTCCGTTAGCGAGGATACATGCATCCACCCTCCGTCGCATGGAGTCCCTGATGCGCTGATGCAGTCCTGGAGAATGGCGTATTGTATCACAGCCGTCCACAATACGAGCACGAAGAGTCTCTGCACTTGGTACCGGGGTTGCATAGACAAGAGCTTTCAAATGCCCCCATAAATGAAAGTCAAGAGGGTTGAGGTCAGGAGAGCGTGGAGGCCATGGAATTGGTCCGCCTCTACCAATCCATCGGTCACCGAATCTGTTGTTGAGAAGCGTACGAACACTTCGACTGAAATGTGCAGGAGCTCCACCGTGCATGAACCACATGTTGTGTCTACTTGTAAAGGCACATGCTCTAGCAGCGCAAGTAGAGTATCCCGAATGAAATCATGATAACGTGCTCCATTGAGCGTAGGTGGAAGAACATGGGACGCAATCAAGACATCACCGACAATGCCTGCCCAAACGTTCACAAAATCTGTGTTGATGACGTGATTGCACAATTGCGTGCGGATTCTCGTCAGCCCACACACGTTGATTGTGAAAATTTACAATTTGATCACGTTGGCGTGCATACTGACGAAACTAAAATGAGCTCTAACATGGAAACTAAGCGTTTCTGGACACATGTCCACATAACATCGTTTCTTTATTTGTGTGCGAGGAATGTTTCCTGAAAGTTTGGCCGTATCTTTTTGTAACACCCTGTATTTTTGTTCATCGCTTTCAAGAACTGTTTTTTAAGAATGCTGATGTGGAGAAATAGCACAATAGTTGCGTTTTTTTTTATCACAACTGGTGTGCTACTTCTTCACATCAGGAATCTTGTTATTCCATTCATACAGCGCCACTCCCCCTCACCCATGTTCATTCGGATTTCTTCTTTGTGCCACCTATACATGCTTCACAAAGAGAAAGACTGGACGTGGTAGAAGCTCTAGAAGTAGTAAGACTCTTTCACACACTCAAAGTAAAATTATTCTGCACTACAATTTCAAAAGAACAGTTTGAAATATACTGGAAGTATGAATTTAAAAAAGCCTTCAGTCACAACTTATCGAGTTTTATTAAGTACACGATGTTGGAAATGAAATATGTCAACAGTATAGAAAACTATTTAGTAGTACTACATAATGAAACCAATGGTAAGACCTTAAATCTGTTAGAACAACTGGAGATATACCTCCACAAAATCAAAAAACCAGAATCTATGTTAAATGAACAAATTAATTTCGCACGCCACAGTTATATTTAGTAATTTTAAAGATCTATTCTAAATTTATTTCCCGCATACGTCAATTGTTTAATATTTATATCTTTAACAGTGCGAATAAACTTATCTTTGACCACACCATGTATAAAAACATATGTGAAGCGTTTACAAATATATTTATACAATTGTGCATCTTGCATGCAGTGACATGTACGAAAACGATGGAGAAAACAATGTTTGCTGGCACTAAAATGTTAAAAACGCTTTTCTTGGACTATGTGGTAAGTTTACACTGTTCATCTTTTCCTCTATTTCGCTCATATGTTCCGCGTCCGAGTTACGAAATTCATAACCTAATATCAGACCTATTCGTGACAGGAATATGCATTTACCGCATTCAAGAGAAAAAATAAAGCATGTATTAAGCAAAATTACACCTGATGATGGACCCACAGGGTCTGAAATGCATCGTGTAGTTAATAAAACACGAAAAGTTGCGACTGAAGACGTTTTTTAATTCAGACCTCCAGTGCATCGAATACATTCGTGTTTGAAGCTGCGAAATATGGATAAAATTTAAAAGTGTCAAATATTTACCTAAAATTGCGAAAAATATATAATATAAAATAAATATATCGGGCCTCAGTATTGCTATTTCTATATAAATATATCGTAAACAAATATAATAAATATAACGCCGATACGTAACCTTATTCTTTCAGAAAATATATCGGTATATCAATATTTTGCAAGAGACTAAGACCAGTTAGAAAAACCTCAAAAAAATTCAGCAATGCTGCAATATATCAACTCACTTGCAACTTCTGTCAGGCCCACTAAATAAGACAAACAAGCAGAAATTTCCGAACGAGGTACACAGAGCACATGAGAACTCTAAAAAGCGACAGCACACATTCAACTCTTGCAGAACATCTAATGAACAAAAACCATAACCCCACTAATATCGAAAACGACCTACACATTCTGAGAAACAGCAACAGTCTATACCGACAACCAACAATAGAAGAAAATTACTACATACAAAAGGCTGTAGTCGAATGGAAAAATGTAATAAATGAAAACACAACACTCTGCAACAACACACTCTTTACCGCTCTGAGAGAACTGACCAAGGACACAGAACAGAAAGCCACACACGCAAAAGAATCACTTCCCCATCACACACAGAGACATAAATAATGAACAGAAGTCGTCGTAATTCGCGCTACAGTTTTTCATAGCTTTTTTCGCCACATGCGATACGCCTCTCGCGATACACGCGAACAGCAAGACGGCGTAATATTCTGGATCAGAAAAAAAAGAGCAAAAGTTCTGTTTTTCTGTGTATAAAAGCAGCCACACACCATCCAACGAACGTGAGTACACGAGCAGCTAAGCAACAGCTCAATACACACCAAAGTAACTGGTTTCCACAACACTACCACAACCCCAAGTATATACTGCTGACATACGAAGTCCACCTTTTAGTATTTGTTTACTAACAGCCGCTCACATGGTTGCAGATGACATGATGTTCGCCAAGAAAAAAGACGGCAACAGAAAAAAATGTCGCAAACAGCGCCAATAATTGCTTAAAACACGCAGTAACATACAACAAATAAGGTAGTATGAGAGTATCAATAGAAAACTATATTTCAAAAGACGAATTATAAAAATGTAACAATGTTTTACTGTGTTTGTACAACCATGCCATTTTCTGCATGTTTTACAAGGAGAAGGCACGACTGTGGGGTCGGGGATTTGTCCTAAATTTTGTGTGGTGACAGAGGACGCCTAACACCTCACGTGGTTAAAGTATTAGGACGCACTACTCGGAAAATCCAAGGAAAAATCGATCCAAAGTTCCTTAGGTGCCTTATTAGTATAAAATGTTAGTCCATTGCCGACCCACCGTCTGGCCTACATGGTTAGCGCTCGGTCCCTTACGCCAGAGGTCTTGGGTTCGATTCCTCTTGCGGCACTTTTTTTTTTCTTCTGTTGCTTGCAAAATTGCAGCGCATTGTTACAGAAGAATCGTGAAATTAATTCGTGGGAAGATTGTATAAAATTTCATTCTGTAATTCACCGTCAATTATCGTCACTAATATTCCGAGACACGATTCAATATGCCTGGTTTGCCTCAAAATTATCAGAAACTCAAAACATTTTCGTAAATGTTAATGGGGCATGTTTTTGTACATATTTATTGCAAACGTCCTTGATTGAAAAATATCCGCCTTTATATGTTGCGCAAGATGTCGAAAAAATTATTGCTTTGTTTGTTTTTACGATAATTACCACTTCGGTTCTTGTTTATAATTATTATATGTATAAAAACTAAATGTTTCCCAATCGACTTTGTTATTCTGATTAAAAGCCCAGTGTTTCCTCTCATATAATTTACAATTTAAAATGGAAAAACCACCGCCATGCATTGTGTTGTTGGACAAAAAGAAAATAATTTTTATTCAGTAATGTAACTAATTTGTTAAAGATAATGTAAGTTTGCAAAACTTTCTGAATAATTGGTGGAATAACAAAAGAAAATGAAAGAGATGAAAAAAAGTGCCAGAGGAGGAATCGAACCCGATACCTCTGGCGTAAGACTCCGAGGCCTAAACATCTACTCCAGACGGCGGCTCGGCAATGGACTAACATTTTATATTCATAAGGCACCTAAGAAACTTTGGATCGATTTTTCCCGGGATTTTCCGGGTAGTGCGTCCTAATACTTTAACCACGTGAGGTGTTAGGGGTCATCTTTCACCACACAAAATTTCGGACAAACCCCCGACCCCACGGTCGTGCCGTCTTCTTGTTAGATTAATAAACCCCACCAATGATGGTGATATTTGTCGCGAAACTAGTTTGGGACCGAGCGAGGTGGCGCAGTGGTTAGACACTGGACCCGCATTCGGAAGGACGACGGTTCAATCCCGCGTCCGGCCATCCTGATTTAGGTTTTCCGTGATTTCCCTAAAATCACTCCAGGCAAATGCCGGGATGGTTCCTCTGAAAGGGCACGGCCGACTTCCTTCCCCATCCTTCCCTAATCCGATGAGACCGATGACCACGCTGTCTGGTCTCCTTCCCCAAACCAACCAACCAACCAACCTAGTTTGGGATGATAAAGAAATAAACGAATAGCAAGGTGTTTTGCATCAAGGCGGACTCAACTTCTGATATTACTGTTTTGTGAACATCCCTAAACGTTACATGCGATCATGTGTAGGGCCAACATTAAAGTAGCGACGATACGGTGTTATGCTGTGGTGGTGAGTTTCGTGGTTAGGTTGCGGTCGCCTTTGTCCCGTCACAAGGCGTCACTTGGTCGCCCCACATTAAAAGCTGCTCCATGGCGCGGTTTACATGGTTGGGCAGAGCGGTGGCGGCTGTCTGCGCCGCGTGCATCGCGACGCGGGACAGGCGCCGCCGAGAGAACCTTTGCAGAACAGCCAGCAGTACCAGCAGTCTGGTTTCGGGCTGCGGGCGAGAATCTACCAGTGCCACAACTCAGTAGCGGGAGCGGTCGGTGGATTTAACTGCACGACGTGGCTGCCGTGGTGGACTCTGTGACCAAAATGGTACTGAAATAGAGGATGACAGACTAGAGGCCGAAATACTAAATGTCTTTTTCCAAAGCTGTTTCACAGAGGAAGACTGAGCTGTAGTTCCCTCTCTAGATTGGTAGATATCGAAATAGATGACAGTGGGATAGAAAAACAATTAAAATCGCTCAAAAGAGGAAAGGCCGCTGGATCTGATGGGATACCAGTTCAGATTTACACAGAGTATGCAAAGGAACTTGCCCCCCTTCTTGCAGGGGTGTACCGTAGGTCTCTAGAAGAGCGTAGCATTCCAAAAGGTTGGAAAAGGGCACAGGTCATCCCCGTTTTCAAGAAGGGACATTGAACAGATGTGCAGGACTATAGACCTATATCTCTAAGGTCGATCATTTGAAGAATTTTGGAACACGTATTATGTTCGAGTATAATGACTTTTGTGGAGACTAGACATCTACTCTGTAGGAATCAGCATGGGTTTCGAAAAAGACGGTCGTGTGAAACCCAGCTCGCGCTATTCGTCGATGAGACTCAGAGGGCCATAGACACGGGTTCCCAGGTAGATGCCGTGTTTCTTGACTTCCGCAAGGCGTTTGATACAGTTCCCCACAGTCGTTTAATGAACAAAGTAAGAGCATATGGACTATCAGACCAATTGTTTGATTGGATTGAAGAGTTCCTAGATAACAGAACGCAGCATGTCATTCTCAATGGAGAGCCGAAGTAAGAGTAATTTCAGGTATTCCGCAGGGGAGTGTCGTAGCACAGTTGCTATTCACAGTATACATAAATGACCTTGTGTGGCCGGCCGCGGTGGTCTAGCGGTTCTAGGCGCGCAGTCCGGAACCGCGCGACTGCTACGGTCGCAGGTTCGAATCCTGCCTCGGGCATGGATGTGTGTGATGTCCTTAGGTTAGTTAGATTTAAGTAGTTCTAAGTTCTAGGGGACTGATGACCGCAGTAGTTAAGTCCCATAGTGCTCAGAGCCATTTTTTTTTTGACCTTGTGGATGACATCGGAAGTTCACTGAGGCTTTTTGCGGATGATGCTGTGGTATATAGAGAGGTTGTAATAATGGAAAATTGTACTGAAATGCAGAAGGATCTGCAACGAATTGACGCATGGTGCAGGGAATGGCAACTGGAAGCAGTTAATTCCATAAATTATCTGGGAGTAGGCATTGGGAGTGATTTAAAATGGAATGATCATATAAAGTTGATCATCGGTAAAGCACATGCCGGACTGAGATTCATTGGAAGAATCCTGAGGAAATGCAATCCGAAAACAAAGGAAGTGGGTTATAGTACACTTGTTCGCCAACTGCTTGAATATTGCTCACCATTGTGTGATCCGTACCAGATAGGGTTGGTAGAAGAGATAGAGAAGATCCAACGGCGAGCAGAGCGCTTCGTTACAGGATCATTTAGTAATCGCGAAAGCGTTACGGAGATGATAGATAAACTCCAGTGGAAGACTTTGCAGGAGAGACGCTCAATAGCTCGGTACGGGCTTTTCTCGAAGTTTCGAGAACATACTTTCACCGAGGAGTCAAGCAGTATATTGCTCCCTGCTACGTCTATCTCGCGAAGAGACCGTGAGGATAAAATCAGAGAGATTAGAGCCCACACAGAGGCATACCGACAATCTTTCTCTCCGCGAACAATACGAGACTGAAATAGAAGGGAGAACCGATAGAGGTACACAAAGTACCTTCCGCCACACACCGTCAGGTGGCTTGCGGAGTATGGATGTAGATGTAGACGGCAATAACGAGGAAGAGGGTGTTGGCCGGAGATCTGCAATGCGGCGAGACTGGGCGCGATTTGCTTCAGGGTTATCTGGCTCACTGTTATATGGCTGTGAGCACTATGGGACTAAACATCTGTGGTCATCAGTCCCCTAGAACTTAGAACTACTTAAACCTAACTAACCTAAGGACATCACACACATCCATGCCCGAGGCAGGATTCGAACCTGCAACCGTAGCAGTCGCGCGGTTCCGGACTGAGCGCCTAGAACCGCTAGACCACCGCGGCCGGCACTGTTATATGGAGAGAGCGGAACTGCCTGTGTGAGTGTGTTACTAGACAGGCCTGTTGTCATGTGCTTGAGGTCTGCAGGTGCCATTAAGTTGTGTGCGCTGCTGTGTGCACTGAGTGAATTGGTCGGATGGCTTATTGGTTGATTTGGGGGAGGTTGGTTGGTTTGAGGGATAAAGGGACCAAACTAAAGGGTCGTCAGCCCCTTTTTTGGGGAGGGGAACCAAAGAGCGAGGTCCTCGGTCCCATCGGATTATGGAAGGATGATGGTAATGAGGTCCGTAACTCCGAGGAGCGTAGGGGACGATGCGGGGAACCCGCACCCGCCGTACTGGGCAAGGTCCTAGCGGAGGTGGTTTGCATTACCTTCCTCCGACCGTAATGGGGATGAATGATGATGAAGACGACACAACAACACCCAGTCATCTCAAGGCAGAAAAAAATCCCTGACCCCGCGGGGAATCGAACCCGGGACCCCGTACGCGGGAAGCGAGATTGAGGAAGGAAGTCGGCCGCACCCGTTCAAAGGAACCATCCTGGCATTTGCTTGAAGCGATTGTAGGGAAATCACGGAAAGTCTAAATCATGATGGCCGGACGCGCGTTCGAACCGTCGTCCTTCCGAATGCGAGTCCAGTGGGCTAACCACTGCGCCACCTCGCTCGGTACTGAGTGAATTCTGCCTGATGAGCACACATTATAAAACCAGCACTTGCCTTCTAACTGTGCTTCGTATCTGTCAATCCTCTTCAGATACATATTCTTTTGGCCACTGGATTTGATGTCATTTAATTTTTTGTTATGCTCTACGCAATCAACCGGCTGCTTATTTAACTGTCACGTGGATTCTATTTTTATTATAAAGATTCTCTTAAAGATTTGAAGTTGAATTTGCTGCCTGTGCAATGGTTCGGTGTGTAACTTTCAATATATGTGCATTTTAAATCAATTTTTTTTATTACGAAGCACCATCGATACTTCATGTGTTTCCACTGTAGTGAAATTTCATACCGTTACGTGAGCATTTTGGTGTTGAGCAAATTCTTTTCGTTGAGGAACTATAAAGCTGATTTGTTTGGATAGTATGTAACAGGTTTGGTCTCGAAAAACTAATAGTCTTTTAAATTGTGCTATTTTTGGGAGAAAATAAATAGTCAAAACTTGTTCAGATAAAATAAAAATTATTTAAGTAATGAGCAAGAACCACTCGCAGCTCAACCTGGTCCTACCACTCCCTCTAGCGGCATACGCTTATTACGCTTAAGAAAACGTTAAATAAGGACATGAAAACATCTTACAGCATTCTGTACCGTCTACAGTAGAGGAACCGTTCGGAGACGATCACTGATAGGATCAGCATGACAATGCAGCATCTGTGACGCAATGGTTTGTGTACAATGACATTCCCGAAAGGAACTGGCTTGCGCAAGGGCCCGACCTGTACCGATGGAACACCTTTGTGGTGAGTCAGAGCGCTTACTTCAATCCAGACCTCAGAGTCTAACTTCACTGCCTTCTCTGGTTTCGGCTCTTCAGGAAGAATGGACGGCCACTCCTCCACAGGCACTCAGACACCTCACTGACTGTGTCCCCAGTTGAGTTCAAGCCGTCATATAGGCGAAGGGTAGACACACACGATATTAATGTTCACTAATACACATGTTGAGTCACTATTGCCATCTAGAGTAACACCGAAAGTATGATAGGAGCTGAAAAGTTTGTGAGAGACATGTTGCATGGGATAACGGGGGCCATAATATGACGTTGGTTTTTTGTTGCTAGATGGGGTCGCATCAGAGATATGAAGGTCAACTTTGTTTTGTTTTTTAAATGGGATGCTATAATTTGGTACTTATTTTCTGATGGCGGCTATCGAGACGAATCCAATGATGTGTAACAGTAAGGTGTTTGAATGTCTACTAGGGTAACAAAGCTGGTATGAACGTCCATTTACAGAAGGTGTTCGAAGTGATGACCATTGGTGTCAGTGTAGTGCTGCAATCTTCTTATTATGGTTTGAGTGGTTCTTCTTATCAAGGTTTGAGTTGTGTTCCTTATCACTTCGGCACTTATGGAAGCACATGCTCTGACAATTCTCTCTCGTATATCGTGCAACTAGTAAATATTTGCCGAATACAGCGTATCCATCTAACGTGCCATTGACACGTAAACACCATTAGACGGTTTCGCAATACAACACTAATATGTGTATGATAAATTGAGAACAGATATTTAACGCATCGGATACATATCCGGCAAAGGAAAGTTACTAACGAGGAAACGGAAATTGATACTCTTGGCACTGTGGTTCGAGAGCCTTGTGTTAGTTCGCGTCAAATCGCAAGGGAATCTGGCGTGGGCCAGAGTAGTGTTGTTCGTGTCCTGCATCGCCATAAATATCATCCTTACCATATCAGTCTCAACCAAGAATTAACTGGTTCGGATTGTATGCATCGCATTGAATTGTGCAGATGGGCTCAACTTCAGATTCAGAGGAATGACACGTTTATTAATTTGATTTTATTTACTGACGAGACTACATTCACGATCCATGGAAATGTTAATTTCTATAACTTGGCGTTACTGGGCAACTAATGTCCATGTTGGCTGCGCCAAGTTGCACACCAAAAACTGTCGTCGGTGAATGTATGGTCTGGGATTCTGGAGGACAGAATTATAGGCCCCTACTTCATCGAAGGAAATCTTAATGGTAGGAAGTATACCACATTCCTGCAAGAAACATTAGATCTGTTATTGGAAGAAATACCTTCAGGAACAAGGAACAGAATGTGGTATAAAAACGATGGGTGTCTGGCACAATTTTTCGCTGATGGCTAGAAATGAGTTGCAGAGACAATTCCCAAATCGTTGGATTGGATGCGGAGATGTGTCGTGGCCGGTTCGTTCGCCAGACTAGACGCCTCTGGATTTTTTCTTGTGGGGATTCGTAAAAGACGTTGTTTATAAAGACGTGCCAACTACACCTGAAGATATACGAGAGAGAATTGACAGAGAATGTACTTCGATAAGGAATACCACTCAATACATGATAAGAAGATTGCAGCACTTCATTGAAACCAATGGTCATCATTTCGAGCACCTTCTGTAAATGGAACTTCATGCCGCCTTTATGACCTTACTCGACCTTCAAAAACCTTACTGTTACACATCATTGGATTTGTCTCGATAGCCGCTATCAGAAAATAAGTACCAAACTATAACGTCCCATTTAAAAAAAAAAAAAAAAAAAAAAAAAAAAAAAAAAAAAAAAAAAAAAAAACGAAGTTGACCTTCATATCTCTGAAGCGACCCCACATAGCAGTAGACAACCAACGTCATATTATGGCTCCCGTTGTCCCATACAACTTTTGTCCCACAAACTTTTCAGCTCCTGTCATACTTTCAGAGTTAGTCTTGGTGCAATAGTTAGTGACTCACCCCGTATATCTGGATATTTTTGGTCAGTAGGGTATTCAGTTAAATGGTTCAAATGGCTCTGAGCACTATGGGACTTAACATCTGAGGTCAGCAGTCCCCTAGAACTTAGAACTACTTAAACCTAACTAACCTAAGGACATCACACACATGCATGGCCGAGGCAGGATTCGAACTTGCTTGTAGCGGTCGCGTGGTTCCGGCCTAAAGCACCTAGAACCGTTCGGCCACAGCTGCCGGCTATTCATTTAAATAAGCACGCACAAAATAATTACGTCTTTTACGATTATAAGGCCTATTTGTAATTTTAAAATTTTGTGGTGCAGATTCGTATACTGCAACCTGAATAGGCTGTGCGTAAATGCCGCAATGCGCAAGAAGAATAAGGAATCAGACAAGTTAAAGATGGAGACAACGTTCGAAACCCATTGCGTGATTCGCTAAAATACACACACTTTATGGCTTGAAGCATTTTTTTGTCGTTTTATAAAATTCCTGTTCATTTAGATCACGTAAGGTTTCGCTGCCAAGTGTCCAACGTCAAGTGAGACTAGTTCAGTCTCGTGGCTATCGGTAACCACGGTGGATAGTGCTGTGTAGTGTGAGTATATTATTGGCCTCTGCGGTGTTTACGTCTGGTTTATATGGCGAAATAAAGGTGTGACGTATTTTCGTCGGCCGTGTACACATCGTATTTTTAGACTCGCTTGCTGTCCGAGAAACGATTCAGTTACGTGTGATTGCAATAGCCACCGCTGCCAGCGGAACAACAGTCTGCAAAGGACGCTAACTTCTAGAAAATTAGGAATTTGTTCTGCGACCAAAGTTTATTATTACTCATGTTTATTTGCCACTGCAGTCATTTACAAATACACACGCACTTTGTGAGAAAAATATGATGAGCAACAATACGCCATTACGACTACAATATAATATATTCAAAAACAAACGTTACTTATTCGTTGCATTTACACATACAACATAAATTAATCTACATTAGTATTCAAGATCATCTTTGCGGCATATTTTAAATACTTGTAATGAATAAAATGTCCTTTGTCCTACACATTTTCGTGTGCTGTTCCTGAATGCACTATCACTTGTGCTATCAACATATTAAATATTTGGAAACGCAGCGTTTAGCAACTGTCTTGCTTTTTTTAAAGTCTGACACCTGGTTTGTATATAGTATAAAAAATCAAATCCGTACATATTGGTTGGTTGGTTGGTTGTTTCGGGGAAGGAGACCAGACAGCGAGGTCATCGGTCTCATCGGATTAGGGAAGGACGGGGAAGGAAGTCGGCCGTGCCCTTTGAAAGGAACCATCCCGGCATTTGCCTGGAGCGATTAAGGGAAATCACGGAAAACCTAAATCAGGATGGCCGGACGCGGGATTGAACCGTCGTCCTCCCGAATGCGAGTCCAGTGTCTAACCACTGCGCCACCTCGCTCGGTCCGTACATATTACAAAAATGTATGTATGTATATATGTATGTGTGTATATATGTATATATTTATGTATGTTCGACATCTTCCCCTAACTAATGGATAGCTTAAACCAAACTTGGTGCACGTATCACACTGTCTGCAAAGAAGCATTGTACCTAAAATGCAGGTGGAAGGAAAACAGAAGCGTAGCACACGAACCACAAATACCCAGATTTTATTCATCGAGTATTCGAGAGTGAGAGCACGTAGCGGCTTTGCTACAAACTTGACACATAATTTAAAACCTTTGCGAGTCTTTATCGTCGACACTCTTCACAAAATGATGAAAGGAAAAAAAGATTTATAGCTTTCTATATTTTCCCTGTTCATACAGTAAAAGCTCAGCATCAAGCATGGCATTTTAATTTATTACTTCTTCACTGTTAAGTTTATTAGCGACGTATTTTGCGCAGCTGGAAAATAGTACCACTATACGACACATAGTTAAGGAGACATGACGTCATAAACATTGGGTTGCGTGAAAACGAAACTGCAGTGCGAAATTAGCCAGAGATATAGTTGACATATTTGTAGAAAGATGTGTGGAGGACATATTAATGGTAGGTGAAATATTTGTGACATGTGCGCACACAGTTGATGCTGCAGGTAAAAAGCTCATCCTAAGTCCCTGGATCGATTTCAGCCAAACTTGCCGCACATGTTACTTTACTATCTGCAAAGAAACGCTGTGGGAGTAACAACCAAAAACGTTCTATTCGGTAAAGTGTGATGAACTGAGAAGTTTTGGGGGAGGAGCAGACAGAGAGAGAGAGAGAGAGAGAGAGAGAGAGAGAGAGAGATGAGCATAGATAGGGGTTAAGAGGAAGGAGAGAGAGAGAGAGAGAGAGAGAGAGAGAGAGAGAGAGAGAGAGAGAGGAGGAAATAGACAGCAGAAAGGGGGTGTTGAAGAGAAATAGGAGGGGCGGAGGAGGAGATAGTGGACAAGCGGAAGGAGATCGCCAGAGAGAGGGGGCAGGAGGGGATGAACAGCGGTAAGAGGAGATGGACTAACACAAGGCTGGAATAGATACACACCCAGGCAACGCCATCTATTCAACTAGTAGATAAACAAAAAAATTTAACTCATTCTAGAAGGTATACGTCTGTAATTCTCTTGTCTGAACTGTTTATCGTTCACGTTTTAGTTCCGTATAATGCTACGCTCCAGAGGAACACAGAACGTACTTACTTTTCACCTAAATTTATATTCG
The DNA here is from genome assembly GCF_023864345.2 of Schistocerca serialis cubense. NCBI lineage: Eukaryota > Metazoa > Arthropoda > Insecta > Orthoptera > Acrididae > Schistocerca > Schistocerca serialis. The sequence goes on along the minus strand of NC_064649.1, from coordinate 36,233,607 downwards.
AATGTTGGGAAATTTCTCTTTTTGAGAAACGCTGTTTTTACAATTGCCAGTCTTCACTTCATTGTGATCCGTATTTCGGCCGTCGTCAGTTGTTTTGCTGCCAAAATAGCACAACTAATAGACTACTTGATTTAGACTGTTTCATTTACTTCGACCACATTCTAAGTAGGGACTTCAGAAAGTTACCTGTGTGGTCCCATGCTAATACCTCTGCGCAATACAAGTGCTGTGTTGTGGGAAGAGATGTCCGAGGTATTCCTTGGACACAGTTCTGCTGTGATGCAGGTAACAGCTGCATCACAGTATGTGAGTGAAATGGTGCGACTGGAAAAGTACTCCAAAACTGAAACATGTGTGACACCACAATTCTTGTGCCCAAAAGTTTAACTTGCACACAGGTTTACTGTGAAACTCTGGCAGTTTATGGACCAAACGCAGTATCATCTCCAGGCTGTAGTTAAATGGTGGCAATAGCTTTACACACAGACGTGGCTCATGCTGACCGGGAAGGAAGGCCATGACATTGACCACAGCCACCAATGTCCAAGCAGTCATGGAACTGATTCACAGCACTCACAGATTTTCTGTTGATGACGTTAATGCAGCGGTTCTCGAATGGATTCGTGAAAAGGAGCTAATTACCATCGCCACAGAACTGAGTGATTTCAGAACGTTCCGACCAATATTTACACAGACTTGCTGACTATGTTGTAAAATAATGTTACGCATCTGTCTCACTTTGTAATTCAACACTCACTCACTTACCTGTCCTGCCATAACTTTTGAAGTCCCATCGTAGAGTCCGCACAGAATACCGTGGTTGGTAGTTGCGCAGACGGCCAAACATGTGTGGGGAGAGAGGTAGTGGTGGGGGTTATGGCCGGCGCTGTAGGGGAAATGCTAAGCACTGGAGGGGAAGTGCCGTGCCAGACTGAACCCTATGCTTACATTTTCTGTAAATATTAAGTGGAGTGCCCCCATGACCAAACGTGTCTGGTGACTATTCAAAAAGATCTGTCACCTCTGCTTTGGTTAGTATCTAAAAGGAAAATGCAGGAATTTATTTTTGCTCGACTTGTTAACCATTTGTATCCTTTAGAGAAGTGTCACGAGTGGCGAATTTTTAGTAAAACCTATAAATTTCTCTTGCTACCATGCCAAAACGCAGCGGAGTTTAAACAGTCGCACCCCACTAAAATGTTGTGCAGACGCAATAGCGAGGGAATTCTGAAATAGTGGTTTATTAAGTAGGGAAATTAGGTAAAGTATGGTCAGTAACTTATGAAAAAGCACTTCATCAGTGCAAAATAAACATGTAATGTCTTTACTTACGTTGTTCCAAAACCCATAACAGTCCTCGTTTCACCAGCCATCGATGGCCCTTAAAAATTGTTTCAGTAAAAAAGTCTGCAGTTAGTGGAATAACACGGTAGATAACGAAGTTCTGTATAGTAACCACATGGCAAAATACTGTCCTCTTTGCGAGATATCATTTGTCAAAATCTCATTTCAATATCTCAAACCGTTTATTAAATATGAGGAATGTTATGATTATTTCACTCTAGCGCTTGCGCGGTGCTATTGCAAATGAGTGTGCTACATCAGATCAGTTGTCCGCCCCGGTAGCTGAGTGGTCAGCGTAAGAGACTGTCAATCCTAAGGGCCCGGGTTCGATTCCCGGCTGGGTCGGAGATTTTCCTCCGCTCAGGGACTGGGTGTTGTGTTGTCCTAATCATCATCATTTCATCCCCATCGACGCGCAGGTCGCCGAAGTGGAGTCAAATCGAAAGACCTGCACCAGGCGAACGGTCTACCCGACGGGAGGCCCTAGCCACACGACATTTCCATTTTTTTATCAGATCAGTTTTCTCGACATTGGTCACAGATAGACCTCCAGACAAGTCCAAAATAAAATTCAGTATGTTAGCTAAATTTCATACGCAGCAACATATTATGCGATATACATCAAACGCAAAATCATAGCGACCCCTGTATTTCATTGCAAACTTATTTTAATTTCTCGTAATGTCTTACTTCCATGTAAATATCACAGTAACTATAACCATTAACGAAATGATGGGCACATCGTAGTGAATCTGAGATATGAAGCTGTAAGTAAAGCAAAAATGAAATTTTCTTACCGATTAATTTCTGTAAAGTCATCTGAGAGAGATTGCGCCTCGATTCTGCCATGGCCGACCGGCCGAAAAGTAGCAGACAGGTCGGCCTCTGCTTCCGAACAAAGGAAGCACGAAAATTCGTCACTGCACATCGGCCACCGTACCCTGCGCGGACTGTAGTACTCTTATTTTAGTTTTGTTGATGTTCATCTTATACCGCCAAAAAATGGTTCAAAGAGCACTATGGGACTTAACTTCTGAGGTCATCAGTCCCCTAGAACTTAGAACTACTTAAACCTAACTAACCTAAGGACATCACACACATCCATGCCCGAGGCAAGATTCGAACCTGCGACCGTAGCGGTCGCGCGGTTCCAGACTGTAGCGCCTAGAACCGCTCGGCCACCCCGTCCGGCTTATACCGTCTTTTCAGGATAGTATCCAATCCGTTCATCCACTCTTCGAAGTCCTACGCTGTGTCGTATAGAATTACAATGTCGTTGGCAAACCTCGAGTTTTTATTTTCTGCCTGGAGTTTAATTCCCACTCCAAATTTTTTCTTGCTTTGATTTCCCGCTTGCTCAACATACAGACTGAATAACATAGGGTATTTCTCGACCACTGCTTCTCTTTCATGTCATTCAACTCATAGAACCAGTGCCTAGATTCTGTACAAGCTGCGGATAAGCTTTCCCTCCCAGTGCTTTATCCCCTCTACCTTCAAAATCTTGAAGACTGTATTGCCGCCTGGATTATCGACAGCTTTCTCTAAATGCACAAATACTACAAACTTACATCGGTATTCCTTCAATCTGTCTTCTGTAACGCTATATATATACAGGGTGGTCCATTGATAGTGACCGGGCCAAATATCTCACGAAATAAGCGTCAAACGAAAAAACTACAATGAACGAAACTCGTCTAGCTTGAAGAGGGAAACCAGATGGCGCTATGGTTGGCCCGCTAGATGGCAGCGCCTTTTTTAAACAGGCACCCCCATTTTTTATTAAATATTCGTGTAGTACGTAAAGAAATATGAATGTTTTACGTGGACCACTTTTTTGACTTTGTGGAAGATGGCGCTGTAATAGTCACAAACGTATAAGTACGTGGTACCACGTAACATTCCGCCTGTGCGGACGATATTTGCTTCGTGATACATTACCCGTGTTAAAATGGACCGTTTACCATTGCGGAAAAGGTCGATATCGTGTTGATGTATGGCTATTGTGATCAAAATGTCCAACGGGCGTGTGCTGTGTATGCTGCTCGCTATCCTGGACGACATCATCCAAGTGTCCTGGCCGTTCGCCGGATAGTTACGTTATGTAAGGAAAGAGGAAGTGTTCAGCCACGTGTGAAACGTCAACCACGACCTGCAACAAATGATGATGCCCAAGTAGGTGTTTTAGCTGCTGTCGCGGCTAATCCGCACATCAGTAACAGACAAATTGCGCGAGAATTGGGAATCTCAAAAACATCAGTGTTGAGAATGCTACATCAACATCGATTGAACCCGTACCATATTTCTATGCACCAGGAATTGCATGGTGACGACTTTGAACGTCGTGTACAGTTCTGCCACTGGGCACAAGAGAAATTACGGGACGATGACAGATTTTTTGCACGCGTTCTATTTAGCGACGGAGCGTCATTCAGCAACAGCGGTAACGTAAACCGGCATAATATGCACTATTGGGCAACGGAAAATCCACGATGGCTACTACAAGTGGAACATCAGCGTCCTTGGCGGGTTAAAGTATGGCGCGGCATTATGGGAGGAAGGACAATTGGCCCCCAATTTATCGATGGCAATCTAAATGGTGCAATGTATGCTGATTTACTACGAAATGTTCTACCGATGTTACTACAAGATGTTTCGCTGCATGACAGAATGGCGATGCACTTCCAACATGATGGATGCCCGGCACATAGCGCGCGTGCAGTTGAAGCGGTATTGAATAACATATTTCATGACAGGTGGATTGGTCGTCGAAGCACCATACCATGGCCCGCACGTTCACCGGATCTGACGTCCCCGGATTTCTTTCTGTGGAGAAAGTTGAAGGATATTTGCTATTGTGATCCACTGACAACTCCCGACAACGTGCGTCAGTGCACTGTCAATGCATGTGCGAACATTACGAAAGGCGAACTACTCGCTGTTGAGAGGAATGTCGTTACACGTATTGCCAAATGCATTGAGGTTGACGTACATCATTTTGAGCATTTATTGCATTAATGTGATATTTACAGGTAATCAAGCTGTAACAGCATGCGTTCTCAGAAATAGTAAGTTCACGAAGGTAGATGTATCACATTGGAACAACGGAAATGAAATGTTCAAACGTACCTACGTTCTGTATTTTAATTTAAAAAACCTACCTGTTACGAACTGTTGGTCTAAAATTGTGCGCCATACGTTTGTGACTATTACAGCGCCATCTATCACAAAGCGAAAAAAGTGGTCCAACTAAAACATTCATATTTCTTTACGCGCTACACGAATATGTAATAAAAAGTGGGGGTTCCTATTTAAAAAAAAACGCAGTTGATATCCGTTTGACCTATGGCAGCGCCATCTAGCGAGCCAGCCTTAGCGCCATCTGGTTTCCCCCTTCAAGCTAGACAAGTTTCGATCTTTGTAGTTTTTCGTTTGACGCTTATTTCGTGAGATATTTAGCCCGGTCACGACCAATGGACCACGCTGTATACACCGATCAGCCGGAACATTATGGCCAGCCAACTAACAGGAGGTACTTCAAGCTCTGGCAAGGAAAACAGTGGCGACGCATCGTTGCGTGGAAGCAGTGAGGCGTTGGTAGGTCGCTGGAGGCAGTTGGCACCGCATCTGCACACACAAGTCGCCTAATTTCCGCAAATTACGGGAGGGTGGCGATGAGCTCCGATACACGCTCAATCACAGATATGTTCGATCGGGAGAGTTGCGGGGGCCAGCACATCAACTGGAACTCGCCACTGTGTTCCTCGAACCACTCCATCACACTCCTGGCATTGCGACATGGCGCATTGCCTTGTTGAAAAATGCCAATGCCGTCCGAGAACATGATCGTCATGAAGGGGTGTACGTGGTCTGCAACCAGTATACGGTACTCCTTGGCCATCATGGAGAGTTGCACGAGCTGCACTACTGGACCAATGGATGCCCACGTGAATGTACTCCAGAGCATGATGGAGCCGCTGTTCCGCAGTACAGCTGTAGAGGATCTGTTTCCCTGCAAGACGACGGATTCGCGTCCTCCCATCGTCGTTATGAAGAAGGTATCGGGATTCATCAGACCTTGCAACTTCCGTCATTGCGCCAACGTCCACTGCTGACGGTCATGTGCCCATTTCTGTAGTAGCTGCCGATGTCGTGGTGTTAACATTGGCACATTCACGGGGCGTCGGCTGCGGAGGCCCGTTATTAGAAGTGCTCAGCGCACTGTCTGTTCAGACATACTTCCACTCCGGCCAGCATTTAAGGGGACCACACCCTGCCTATCTAACCCATGTTAATTTAGGCAAGTATTCCACCCATTTCTGACAAAAACTATTTGATGCAGGACCTTCATATTTTTACTGTATGTTACATGATGATAATAGAGTCAACTGTACTAAAATCTACTTTATCCGTTTTATAGTTTTTAAGAAATACTTTTTTAAATTTATTAACAAAAAATATTAAGTTTTTTTCTGCGGAAAATATTTTTTGTGAGCTTCCTAATGGGGGAATATTAATGAATGTAGCACCAGAGGTGGATTTTTATGTTATGCAGAGTCTCTGAAAATTCCATTCATTTATCTATGATAGTTTCTGATATAATGGGGCATATGTACTGAAAATTTTAGTTTGCGGGAAATTGACTTTAAAGAAAAAGCTTTTGAAATTTGTTACTTATAGTTAATTAAAACTGTCCTGCTGCATATGATGGCCCTTCTTTGGCCTCAAGCAGGTCTTCCAGCTTCTTTTTCACCTTCCTGGATGTTTGTCTTGCTTTCTTGGCCGTATTAGATGCAGACCTGTCTGCTTATCCTCATTTTATCGCAATGTTGCAGCCCAGCGATCATATTTTCACCAGGATTAATTCCCAGCTTTTTCAGTACCCAACATTTTCCAGTATTACCACAACTGATTGTAATAACAGCATCATGAACTCCTAGTTTCATTGTCTGCATGCCTACAAATACAGTTTTAGGAAGGCGGTTCCAAATTATGCTGTTGAAACATTCATTTGGGTTCTGCGTCTGCCCATGCAGACATTTCCTTAGAAGGTCAGGATGATCCAAGTCTCTGAAAATAGGTTTAATTGCTGTAATAACAGCAGCAGGAAGAGAATGCTGGTGAGAATAAGATTCTCCAGTTGTATTCACATCACGAATTTTCTCGTGATGGACACAATCCATGACATGGCTTATCATCAGTAGAGGATTTATGGAAGAATATGGCCCAAACATCTGTCTTCATTGCCTCCAGATTTCCTTTATTTCTCCTAATTGCTGCCCATAGTACACCTGCAAGATTTCTATAACAACTATTCGCAATCACACTTAAAACTAACGGCGTGTTTGATAGCGTGTTGTTGACAAACAGCAGAAACAAAAGAATACCGACCGTTGCATTCCAAGGATAGCCAACACACTCGGGAGTAAAAAAAATCCCTAACGTGCAATATAGGGGATATAAAGATCTAAAATATATGCAGAAAAGTGGGTGACCGAAAAGTGGGCGTGGCACATAAACACACGTGGTAGGAAAATGCTCTTTAAATGCTCAAAAAAAAAGAAAAATCAGCAAAATTCTTTTCAGAGTATTTAAATGAAACCTTAATCTGTCGACTTGAAGTCTGATGCCACAGTTCGCCGCCTGTTCTGTTTCTGCCTTCGACACATATTGAATACACGCACCACAGCACTCCTCGAACATGCAACAAGTCGTGCAGTTTCCGAAATGCTCGTGGCGAGCCTCCGGGCCACCACAATCTGCCCAAGGTCAAAATCAGATAGAGCGCGTGCCTTCCCCATTCTACACGCTAACTGACGCTACGAGGGTAAGTCAATTATTATCAGCAATTTGGTTATATTTTTTTATTTTGGTATTACTATCGCATGCTTTGTTTATTTGTTGTTATATCTTTGCAATTTTCAAGCTGCTAGGTTAGTTTCGTTATTGCTGCCGTCCTCTTAATCATGGCTGCTCCAATCTCTATTTGCACCAAAGAAGAGCAACGTTCAGTTATCCGTTTTTTGTGGTCGGAAGGCGTATAAGGGGCCGAAAATCATCGAAGACTTTCGGTACAGTACGGCAACAGTGTTTTGCCCCAAGGAAGTGTCTACGAATGGATTGAAATATTCCGAAATGGTCGCATAATTCTTACGCACGATGAAGCAGCCGGACGACCGTTTACCGCCAGAAATGAAGAAACCATTGAGCGTTCATTTGAAATGATTCTCTTAGACAGACGATAAGTATTGACGAAATGGCACATTGTCTGCAAATTAGATGTGCCTACGAAATCACCCACAACAGACTTGGGTTTCATAAAGTTTGTGAAAGATGGGACCCAAAAGAACTCACACAGTTGCATAAACAAACGCGAAGGGACATCTGCAAAAACACATTTGGAGCGCTATGGTAAAAAAGGGTACAACTTCTTAGACAGGATCATTACTGGTGACGAAAGATGGATCCGTCATTATGAGCCGGAGAGTAAACAGCAAAGTATGGAATGGAAACATCCAAATTCGTCGTGGAAGAAAAAGTTCAAGACCCAACCGTCCGCAGGAAAAGTGCGCGCCGGCCGCTGGTGGCCGTTCGGTTCTAGGCGCTTCAGTCTGGAATCGCGCGACCGCTACGGTCGCAGGTTCGAATCCTGCCTCGGGCATGGATGTGTGTGATGGCCTTAGGTTAGTTAGGTTTAAGTAGTTCTAAGTTCTAGGGGACTGATAACCTTACAAGTTAAGTCCCATAGTGCTCAGAGCCATTTGAATCATTTGAAAAGTGCGCTTACGGGTTTTTGGGGCGCACGAGGTCCAGTACTAGAACATTATGGGGAAAGCGGAACAACAATAAACTATGTACGTTACAATGAGATGCTTAGAGCCAGGTTAAAGCCTGCAATTGGAAGCAAACGCCGAGGATTGCTGTCAAAAAGTGTATTGTTGCGCGAGAATGCCCGTCCGCATACTGCTGCCCACACTGCTGAAACGCTCCAGAAACTCAAATTTGAAGTACTGAATCATCCTCCACATAGTCCCGATCTTGCCCCTTCTATCACTTGTTTGGTCCTCTCAAACAGGCATTAAGCGGCGTCGATTTGCCTCGGACGAAGCAGTGAAAGAAGCGGTGCATTCCTCGCTCGCAGTTAAACTGAGAACCTTCTTTTATGAGGGCATCAGGAAGCTTGTACAAAGATGGACCAAGTGCGTTGAAACGCAAGGAGACTATGTGGAAAAATGATGTTCTTGTAAGTTTCCTATTGCAATAAAATTTTTTAACTACTATGCGGATAATAATTGACTTACCCTCGTACAGCCGGCCGGAGTGGCCGAGCGGTTCTAGGCGCTACAGTCTGGAACCGCGCGACCGCTACGGTCGCAGGTTCGAATCCTACCTCAGGCATGGATGTGTATGATGTCCTTAGGTTAGTTAGGTTTAAGTAGTTCTAAGTTCTAGGGGACTGATGACACAGCAGTTAAGTCCCCTAGTGCTCAGAGCCATTTGAACCATTAGAACCCTCGTACATGTACCATGCGTGTGTCTGACTAGCAGTCATTCCTTGACAGGCGACGCTGCTATTGCATGAACGGTCGGTGGTCATAATGTTCTGGCTGATCAGCGGAATACTGCCTTGTACAAATAATATACCATGTAGTCGGTATTCAGAGAGTTAAGGCAATCTATAACAGTGCCGTACGCATTACAGTAGCCAATTCAAAGGCGAGACAAGTAAGAACATGGCATCCGATGCGATTCCATCGCTGGCCAGCCTCTGTCCACACAAGTTCTCAGTGCACTGTGCACTGTATGACTGCACACATGAAGCTTGAGCTGCAGTCGTGAGTTTTACGCCAAAGTGGATGTCATCAAAACATGCCCTGGCAAATTTTGAAACTCTGGCTGTGGTATCATTGCGACAGCCGGCGCAATCGCAACTTCCGGCACTGATAGAGAACGAGAACGGTTGTCATATCCACGAGGCTGTTCGCCGACGATGATGTTGTACACAGAGAAGTTGCGACGGTAGAAAATTGTAGCGAAAAGTAGGAAAACCTCCACAGGATGGACACTTGTTGTTGTTGTTGTGGTCTTCAGCCCTGAGACTGGTTTGATGCAGCTCTCCATGCTACTCTATCCTGTGCAAGCTCCTTCATCTCCCAGTACCTACTGCAACCTACATCCTTCTGAATCTGCTTAGTGTATTGATCTCTTGGCCTCCCTCTACGATTTTTACCCTGCACGCTGCCCCCCAGTGCTAAATTTGTGATCCCTTGATGCCTCAGGACATGTCCTACCAACCGATCCCTTCTTCTAGTCAGGTTGTGCCACAAACTTCTCTTCTCCCCAATCCTATTCAATACCTCCGCATTAGTTACGTGATCTACCCGCCTAATCTTCAACATTCTTCTGTAGCACCACATTTCGAAAGCTTCTATTCTATTCTTGTCCAAACTATTTATCGTCCATGTTTTACTTCCATACATGGCTACACTCCAAACGAATACTTTCAGAAACGACTTCCTGACACTTAAATCTATACTCGATGTTAGCAAATTTCTCTTCTTCAGAAACGTTTTCCTTGCCATTGCGTCTACATTTTGTATCCTCTCTACTTCAACCATCATCAGTTATTTTGCTCCCCAAATAGCAAGACTCCTTTACTACTTTAAGTGTCTCATTTCCTAATCTAATTCCCTCAGCATCACCCGACTTAATTCGACTACATTCCATTATCCTTGTTTTGCTTTTGTTGATGTTCATCTTATATCCTCCTTTCAAGACACTGTCCATTCCATTCAACTGCTCTTCCAAGTCCTTTGCTGTCTCTGACACTTGGTGCAGGGAAATACATTTGAGCCCCAACGTAAACTAGTATAACTGCGAAGAAATAGACCCAAATACTCATTATTGTATGATTATACGGTTGCACAACAGTCACTGGAAGAAATCACTTCCAGTAAATATCTTGGAGTGTGTGCACGGAGTGATTTAAAATGGAACCACTCAAAAAAACTAATTGCAGGTAAGGCAGATGCCAGACAGATTAATTGCAAGAACCTCCAGGAAGTGTGGCCCACACATAAAGGAGGTAGCTTGCAAAAACCTCGCCCGACCATTAGCCGAATATGATATTTCAGTGCTCGCGTTGTTCTGATTTACGATGCAAAGTTCCTTTGGACATGCATTACGGTCCAGAGGAACTTTCCATCGTAATTCAGAATAACGCAGGTACTGCAATATCGTATTTATCCACCGACATCGGGCAAGCGACTTTCAAGTAAAATGTCTCACCTGTACAGGAATATGCAGAATGTATGTACGAGAACAGGTTGTAGAGGCATAGTCGACGACATATGGAAGTTTGGGTTCTGACAGTGAGTCGCGCACCGATAGCCAAATGGTATTAGCCGGCATGGGAGCTCAGCGTGTGCGGTCAGAGGGCCGATTGTCCTCTGTAATAATAATATTAATAATAATAATAATAATAATAATAATAATAAGTATTCAGCAATGATATAAATGTGGCTTTTGGAACAGACAAATGTAAGAAAAATAGCATAGTCAAGGGAAAACACACTAAACAAGAAGATTACATATTGGATAACCACAGCGACTGCATAGAAGCGATGGAAAGAACAGATGCCTATAAATATCTAGGATACAGACAAAAAATAGGAATAGATAATACAAATATCAAAGAAGAACTAAAAGGAAAATATAGACAAAGATTAACAAAAATACTGAAAACAGAATTGACAGCAAGAAACAAGACAAAAGCTATAAATACTTATGCTATACCAATATTGACCTACTCATTTGGAGTAGTGAAATGGTGTAACACAGACCTAGAAGCACTCAATACACTTACACGATCACAATGCCACAAATATAGAATACATCACATATATTCAGCAACTGAAAGATTCACATTAAGCAGAAAGGAAGGAGGAAGGGGATTTATCGACATAAAAAACCTACATTATGGACAGGTAGACAATTTAAGAAAATTCTTTATAGAACGAGCAGAAACTAGCAAAATACACAAAACAATCACTCATATAAATACAACGGCTACACCACTGCAATTTCATAACCACTTCTACAACCCTTTAGATCACATAACATCAACAGATACGAAGAAAGTGAATTGGAAAAAGAAAACACTACATGGCGAGCACCCGTATCATCTAACACAGCCACACATCGATCAAGACGCATCCAACACATGGCTAACAAAAGGCAATATATACAGTGAGACGGAAGGATTCATGATTGCAATACAGGATCAAACAATAAACACCAGGTATTACAGCAAGCATATTATTAAAGATCCCAATACCACGACAGATAAATGCAGACTTTGCAAACAACAAATAGAAACAGTAGATCACATCACAAGCGGATGTAAAATACTAGCAAATACAGAATACCCCAGAAGACATGACAATGTAGCAAAAATAATACATCAACAGCTTGCCTTACAACATAAACTTATAAAACAACATGTTCCCACGTACAAGTATGCACCACAAAATGTACTGGAGAACGATGAATGCAAATTATACTGGAACAGAACCATTATAACAGATAAAACAACACCACATAACAAACCTGACATCATACTCACCAATAAAAAGAAGACATTAACACAACTAATCGAAATATCCATACCCAATACAACAAATATACAAAAGAAAACAGGAGAAAAAATTGAAAAATACATCCAACTGGCTGAGGAAGTCAAGGATATGTGGCATCAGGATAAAGTTGACATTATACCGATTATACTATCAACTGCAGGAGTCATACCACACAATATCCACCAGTACATCAATGCAATACAGCTACATCCAAACTTATATATACAACTACAGAAATCAGTAATTATTGATACATGTTCAATTACCCGAAAGTTCCTAAATGCAATATAACACATACCATACAGTTAAAAGGAAGTCACGCTTGATCAAGGTCCGCGTCACTTTCCATTTTAGACCAGACATAACGTCTGAGAAAAGAAGGAAATAATAATAATAATAATAATTATAATAATAATAATAATTAGAAAACCTGAGTAAAGGAATCAACGATCAACTTGAACGGATGCCATGTGAAGTCCGCACAGACCCAACGCAACGAACTATGCTGAACAAAAAAAATAAATAAATAAAAAGAGACAAGCGGGGAATCAGGGTTCGAGTCCCGGTGCGGCACGAATTTTCATTGTCGTAATTTCATTCTACATCTTGTGGTTGTAAGTTTTCGCAACTGCGAATACATTTAACGTGAACACCGTAAGTACCCGAATATTCCTTCTCGTCCTGCGGTCCGTACCATATAATGTAGTATCACATTGTATTACGGAAATATCTGTGTCAGATACTATGCTGTGCGTAGGGACCAAAGACATTACTCCTTGATTTAGGAAAGCGAACATTATCTCCGATTTTTATATCTCTGTTGTTAAGTGTAATGTTAATGACTCTGATTTTATTCAAATGGTTAAAATGGCTCTAAGCACTATGGGACTTAACATCTGAGGTCACCAGTCCCCTAGAACTTAGAACGACTTAAACCTAACTAACCTAAGGACATCACACACATCCATGCCCGAGACAGGATTCGAACCTGCGACTGTAGCGGTCGCTCGGCTCCAGACTGCAGCGCCTAGAACCGCACGGCCACTCCGGCCGGCAGGGAACTTACAATTGTGAATATAACGTACTAGAACTCGATAGTAAAAGTTGTATTCAAAGAAGAAATAAACGAGTGCTTAGGTGAAACTCGAACGTAAATATTACTTTTTCTAGTTGTTGTAATTGTTATAGAACATTTCAGCTACACAACGTCAACGTGGAGTTGAGAGTCGATGGGGAGATTGGCGAACGAACCTGCAAATAAATACGGCGACTTTCAACGGACTCAAGAGCACGCAAAGAGAAATCAGCCACAGCTGTTTACCAACATATTACCACATACCAAAACACACCCAAGATTAGCGTAGTTTCAATGGACATTTCAACAGACCATTTGAAAACCAGGAACACATGCTGAACTTGCCAATAAAACCATACAATACCATTAAAATAACAATGTAGTAAGATTGCTAGGGGGAATAGAGAAGATCCAGAGAAGAGCAGCGCTTTTCGTTACAGGGTGATGGGGATACCCTTGGCAATAATGGCAAGGATCAATTCACTTCCAGTGGCAGATGCCACAATCGAGACTTTGTGGATGACTATGTGGTTAACTGTTTAACTTCCGGGAGCGTGCGTTCTAGAACGGTCACCCAACATACAGAGCAATTCGAAATACGGGGTGATTACAATTAAACTTTCAAACAACTGTATAAATAGCACCACTGGCCAGAATGACGTCAAATAGCAACGTAATATTATCGGAGAGAAGGAAAATGTATGGCAGAAGAAAAATAAATAGTTGCAAAATGTAGCGATAGATGGCGCTGTAAGCATCGTAATGTAATAGTGGTCGACTACAAATGACAAATGAATTATACAACAGTGCCTAAAATGTACATTTGACGTTAAACAAACTGTAATAGTGTGTATGGATGAAGAGATGTGATACTGTTAGTTGCTTAAGCGCATCCACCACGACAAGGTCATATCACATCGTATGGAAAAAATCTGTTTTTAATTGTTCAAAATGGCTCAAATGGCTCTGAGCACTATGGGACTTAACATCTGAGGTCATCAGTCCCCTAGAACTTAGAACGACTTAAACCTAACTAACCTAAAGACATCACACACATCCATGCCCGAGGCAGGATTCGAACCTGCGACCGTAGCGGCCGCGCGCTTCCAGACTGTAGCGCCTAGAACCGCTCGGCCACTCCGGCCGGCTGTTTTTAATTGTCCTGAGGCCAAAAGCCGTATAAAAAGCATGACTCAAAATCAAATCGGATCATTAATTTCCATGAGACTGGCACAAAAAATGTTGAATAACCTGTCCATCGTTTTCTGCAACAAGTTGAAACCGAGAAACAGCATGTTCCACAACTGATCGAAGAGTTTCTGGGGTCACGCTCAGAATGTGTTGCGCAATCCGTGCCTTCAATGCAGCTAAGTTTGCAGTCGGAACATTGAACACAACATCTTTCAGACAGCTCCGCATCCAAAAGTCACGCGGATTAAGATCAGGTGATCGGGACGTGCCAGGCTGTAGGGAAATGGCGGCTGATAATTTTAGGATTTCCGAAATGGCGCTTCAGTAGCTGCTTAACTGGATTTGCAATGTGCGGAGGTGCGCCATCTTGCATAAAAATGATCCCATCCGCACATCAACGCTGTCTGAGAGCTGGAATGACGTGGTTGCGCAAAAGACACTCGTAGCGATTACTAGTGACGGTACAGGTAACAGGACCGTAAGCACCTGTCTCACCGAAAAAATATGGCCCTATGATAAATGATGCCGTAGACCCCACACCACACAGTGACTTACTCAGGGTGAAGTGTACTGGTTGATTTGCATGCGGATTTTCCGTTGCCCATATTCGACGATACTGTGTACTGACATCCTGTCAGATGCGACTGGGCTTTGTCTGTCCACAAAGTCATCCACGGCCAATCATTGCCCGCTTCCATACGAGAAAGAAATTGCAAAGCAAACATCTCTCTTGTTGGCAAGTCAACAGGAAGCAACTCGTGCACATGAGTGATTCTGAATGGATGTTTCGTAGGATTTTAAGCACCATGCTCACGGCCAATTCTCCATGCACTACACGTTTCCACACCCACCACTCGTCTCCCCCTGCACTGTTGTGGCCCCTGCTTCCACTGACGTCGAATCAATTCGTTTCCTCCCTCTACCAGGTTGCACACCAAAAGAACCCGTCTTTTCGAATTTCCCAATCATTTTCTCCAGACCCACGGCAGTCATCGGACCAACGGCTTTTTCCAGACCCTTCAGTGTCCGGGACTTCTGCAGAGCGACGTGTGCACAGTCACCATTCTTGTAACACAGCTTTATAAGCAGAGCGCTATCCTGTATTGAGACAGCCATGGCGAACGTCGCAGACGCGCAAGGAGGAAAAGCCGTGTACTCGGCTTGTTTATATCAATGGGTCGTGCGGTTGACAGGTGTTTTATTTACGTGTTCTGATACATCTATTGATCAATTATCACACAATTTTTTATTCTACCATACGTTTTCCCCCCTTCTCCGATAATATTCCTTTGCTATTTGACCTCATTCTGACCAGTGGTGTTATTACTACAGCGTTTTGAAAGTTTATATGTATACGTAGCGATTACAAACGGCTGTAAGTACGAAACGCACAGTAAAACATCGATACGAATTTTTGTATTTGCAAATTGCGAATACAGTTGTACGTCAACTGTACCATTTACAAGAAACGCATGATAATTTGTGATGGACCGTGCTTCGAACTCGGATTTCCCTCTTATGGAAGTCGGTCGCATTAACCACTTTGGCTGTCTGAGCACGCTACCAAGATCGAAGCTCCAGTGTCTGCGTCTCTTTTTTATGCATATCTGAAGCATATTTGCATCGAACTGCAGAGACCCTGAGAAATACACAGACACATGCATGCCTTCACAAGGACATCTGTATTGAACTACAGAGACACTGTGAAATATAGACACTGAGATAACCGTATTTCATGCCGAAGCAAAGGCAAAATGACGAGCAAAACATTTTCTCTCCCTTTGGGGGAATGTCGTGCTATGCGAGCAGCGTGGAACACAGTCACTAGGACATACGGAGGTTTCGATTTGTTCTGGAAGCATGATAGAATAGCCGATATTGTTTAACCGAGCGAGGTGGCGCAGTGGTTAGCATTCGGGAGGACGACGGTTCAGACCCGCGTGCGGCCATCCTGATTTAGGTTTCCCGTGATGTCCCTACATCGCATCAGGCAGATACCAGTAAGGATCCTCTGAAAGAGCACAGCCGACTTCCTTCATCAACCTTCCCTGATCCGATGGGACCGATGACCTCGCTGTTGGTCCCCTCCCCCAAACCAGCCAGCCAACCGAAATAGTTTAGGCGTCCGCTCGTGATAAGCGAACCCCGGTACAGCAGAAATTTTCAAGTGTTTCGAATAAATGATGCAGATGATGTATAACTGTACTTGCAATCTACAAATATATTTCACGTATTTAATATCGCTATAGATCGTCCGCAGTGTCCGTTCCTTCAGGCATGAGCGCATGTTTGAAGAACATCTGAATCGAAGTACACAGACACTGTAAAATACAAACACTGCAATATCCCATTAATCACAAATCCAGCATTCAAGCGGTAATCCATTTCACAACATAAACTGAAGAGCCAAGGGAACTGGTACACCTGTCTAATATCGTGTAGGGCCCCCGCAAGCATAAAGAAGTGCCGCAACGCCATGTGGCATGGACTCGACTAATGTCTGAAGTAGTGCTGGAGGCAACTGACACCGTCAATCATGCAGGGCTGCCCATAAATCCGTAAGAGTACGAGGGGTGGAGATCTCTTCTGAACAGCACGTTGCAAGGCATTCCAGATATTCTCAATAATGTTCATGTCTGGGTAGTTTGGTGTCCAACGGAAGTGTTTAAACTTAGAAGAGTGTCGCTATTTTGTCGAAAGTCGACATGTTGAGAAACGTGGCTGTTGTACTTAAGGTTTATAATTTATATAAAAAACAGCTACCAGCCACATGTATGGTTTAAAAAGGTTTATTATCTTCAGACCATGACCGGTTTCGGATTTTTCTTTACAAATCCATCTTCAGATGGCAGATTACAAGCATACTAGGTCCAACTAAGAATGCTTGTAATCTGCCATCTGAAGATGGATTTGTAAAGAAAAATCCGAAACCGGTCATGGTCTGAAGATAATAAACCTTTTTAAACCATACATGTGGCTGGTAGCTGTTTTTTATATAAATTATAAACCTTAGAAGAGTGTTCCTGCACCCACATTGTAGCAATTCTGGACGTGTGGGGTGTCGCATTGTCCCTCTGGAATTTCCCAAGTCCGTCGGAATGTACAATGGACATGAATGGATGCAGGCGATCAGACAGGATGCTCATGTACGTGTCACCTGTCAGAGTCGTATCTAGACGTAACAGGGGTCCCCATATCACTCCAGCTGCACACGCCCCACACCAATACAGAGCCTCCACCAGCTTGAACAGTCCCCTGCTGTCATGCAGGGTGCATGGATTCATGAGGTTGTCTCCACACCCGTACATGTCCATCCGCTCGATACAATTTGAAACGAGACTCGTACAGCGAGGAAACATGTTTCCAGTCATCAACAGTCCAATGTCGAGACGTAAAGATTTGTGTCGTGCAGTCATCAAGGATTCACGAATCGGCCTTCGCCTCAGAAAACCCATATCAGTGATGTTTCGTTGAATGGTTCGCACGCCGACACTTGTTGGTGGCCAAGCATTGCAGTCTGCAGCAATTTGCGGAAGGGTTGCACTTCTGTCACGTTGAACGATTCTCTTCACTCGTCGTCGGTCCCGTTCTTGCAGCATCATTTTCCGGCTGCAGCGATGTCGGAGAATTGGTGTTTTATCGGATTCCTGATATTCACGGTACACTCGTGAATTGGTCGTACGGGAAAATCCCCATTTCATCGCTAACTCGGAGATGCTGTGTTCCATCGCTTGTGCGCCGACTATAATATCACGTTTAAACTCACTCACATCTTCGTAAGCTGGCATTGCAGTAGCAGTAACCGATCTAAGGACGCGCCAGGCACTTGTCTTATAAAGGCGTTGCCGACGGCAGCGTCTTATTCTGCCTGTTTACATATCTCCGTATTTGAATACGCATGCCTATACACGTTTTGTTGGTGCTTCAGTGTATGTTCCGAAGCACACGTAGAAACACAGACGTGAATATATTAGAAATGCGCATTTTAAGTCCTGGAATTGTTTTCACCAAAGAAGGTAAAAGGGTCCCAATTTTAAACATTATTTTCCATTTTCTGTCACTCTTGTCATTCTATCACTATTCATTAAACAGTTATAACGTTTGTAATCGCTGTACGCACTTTGAATTGGCATACGTTCCTTCCTCCTACGATTAGTGCACAAAATGATCATAAAGGTTGAATAAGGCAGATTCAAGCTTACACGGAGGCTCACTAAAGATCATTCTTCCCCCACACCATTCGTGAATGGAACAGGGAAGACAAGTAAGTTAAATAGATGTAGATATCCTCGGAGTAGTGAAGCAACTTAAATCAGTTAATAAAAGCACGTCTTCTGGTCCAGACTGTATACTAATTATGTTACTTTCAGAGTATGCTGATACACTAGATCCATACTTAACATATGCAACCGTTCACTCGACGAAAGATCGTACCCAAAGACTGGAAAGTTGGACAGGTCACACCAATATTCAAGAAAGGTAGTAGGAGTAATCCACTAAATTACAGTCCTGTGTCATTAACATCGATATGCAGCAGGATTTTGGAGCATGTATTTTGTTCGAACATTATGAATTGACACATGGTCAACACGAATATAGAGAACATCGTTTTTGTGAAACACAACTAACATACACACAAGAAATGTTGCGTGCTATTGACAAGGGATTTGAAATTGATTGCTCATTTCTAGATTTCCAGAAGGGTTTTGACACTGTACCAAACAAGCGGTTTGTAGCGAAATTGCGTGGTTATGGAATATCGTCCCAGTTATGTGACTGGATTCGTGATTTCCCGTCAGAGAGGTCACTATTGGTAGTAACTGACGGAAAGTCATCGATTAAAACAGAAGTGATTTCTGGCGTTCCCCAAGGTAGTGTTATAGGCCCTTTGCTGTTCCTTATATATATAAACGATTTGGGAGACAATCGTAGCAGCCGTCTTCGGTTGTTTGCAGATGACGCTGTCGTTTATCGACTAAAAGAGTCATCAGAAGATCAAAACAAATTGCGAAACGATTTGGAAAAAATCTGTATGGGGTGAAACTTGACAGTTGATCCTGAATAACGAAAAGTTTGAGGTCATCCATATGAGTGTTAAAAGGAATCCATTAAACTTCGGTTACACGATAAGCTGTCAAATCTACAGGCCGTCAGTCAACAAAATACCTAGGAATTACAATTACGAACAACCTAAATTGGAAGGAACACTTAGAAAATGATGTGGGGAACGCTGACCAAAACTGTGTTTTATTGGCAGGACACTTAGAAAATGTAACAGATCTACTAAGGAGACTGCCTACACTACGCTAGTCCGTGCTCTTTTAGAATACTGGTGCGCGGTGTGGGATCCTTACCAGATAGAATTGATGGAGTACATCGAAAAAGTTCACAGAGGGGCAGCACGTTTTATATTATCGCGAAATAGGGGAGAGAGTGTCACTGAAATGATACAGAATTTGAGATGAACATCATTAAGGTGTTTTTCGTTGCGGAGGAATCTTCTCACGAAATTCCAATCACTAACTTCCCCCTCCGAATGCCAAAATATTTTGCTGTCGGCGACCTACATAGGGAGCAACGATCACCATGATGAAATAAGAGAAATCAGAGCTCGCACAAAAAGATATAGGTGTTAGTTCTTTCTGCGCTATACGAGATTGGTTCGATGACCCCTCTGCCAGTCACTTAAATGTGATTTGCAGAGTATCCATGCAGATGCAGATGTAGTGTAGAGCCCACGGAAGATAACGTCGCTGAGGCGCAGAAAGGCATTGTCGTCTTCAGCACTGGGCGAGTCCTTGTTCCGAAGGGGTAGCCGCCTCAGTTGAGTACTGAGTGGTGTCCTGTGCACATCGAGGGCTCTCTCTGTGACCTCTTTGGCACAGAGCATAGCGTTGCCGTCTTTACGCACTGCAGATGCAGGGGAACTACTCATGCTCATAAATTAAGGATAATAGCCGAATGTGGTGCCACACAACGTGGCACTACACAAAACTGGCGCTAATAGCATAGGCACATAGGGAACACACACGACACAGATCTGAGAGTCCACGGTATTGGTGATAAGTTGAGAAAACCGTCCCGAAACACATATGCTACAAAACGCCACTGTTTCCTGTGCACGTACACCGACATCAGTATGGGATATGAACACCGTGCACACGTACATAGGCCGCACAACGGGTTGACATACTCTGGGTCAGGTGGTCGAGCAGATGCAGGGGTATAGCCTCCCTCCCATTCTTGCACCAGTGCCTCTCGGAGCTCCTGAAGTGTCGTAGGGATTTGGAGACGTGCAGCGATACGTCGGCCGAGAGCATCCCAGACGTGCTCGATGGGGTTTAGGTCTGGAGAAGAGGCAGGCCACTCCATTCGTCAGATATCTTCTGTTTCGAGGTACTCTTCCACGATGGCAGCTCGGTGGGGCCGTGCGTTATCATCCATCAGGAGGAAGGTGGGACCCACTGCGCCCCTGAAAAGGCGGGCATACTGGTGCAAAATGACGTCCCCATACACCTGACCTATTGCAGTTCCTCTGTCAAAGACATGCAGGGGTGTAGGTGCACCAAACATAATCCCACCCCACACCATCAACCATGACCTGCATATATGTCCCTTTCAAGGACATTAAGGGGTTGGTATCTGGTTATCAGGAGAAAGAAAACTGGCGTTCTACGGATCGGAGCGTGGAATGTCAGATCCCTTAATCGGGCAGGTAGGTTAGAAAATTTAAAAAGGGAAATGGATAGGTTAAAGTTAGATATAGTGGGAATTAGTGAAGTTCGGTGGCAGGAGGAACAAGACTTCTGGTCAGGTGACTACAGGGTTATAAACACAAAGTCAAATAGGGGTAATGCAGGAGTAGGTTTAATAATGAATAGGAAAATAGGAATGCAGGTAAGCTACTACAAACAGCATAGTGAACGCATTATTGTGGCCAAGATAGATACGAAGCCCATGCCTACTACAGTAGTACAAGTTTATATGCCAACTAGCTCTGCAGATGACGAAGAAATTGAAGAAATGTATGATGAAATAAAAGAAATTATTCCGATAGTGAAGGGAGACGAAAATTTAATAGTCATGGGTGACTGGAATTCGAGTGTAGGAAAAGGGAGAGAAGGAAACGTAGTAGGTGAATATGGATTGGGGCTAAGAAATGAAAGAGGAAGCCGCCTGATAGAATTTTGCACAGAGCACAACTTAATCATAGCTAACACTTGGTTTAAGAATCATGATAGAAGGTTGTATACATGGAAGAACCCTGGAGATACTAAAAGGTATCAGATAGATTATATAATGGTAAGACAGAGATTTAGGAACCAGGTTTTAAATTGTAAGACATTTCCAGGGGCAGATGTGGACTCTGACCACAATCTGTTGGTTATGACCTGTAGATTAAAACTGAAGAAACTGCAAAAAGGTGGGAATTTAAGGAGATGGGACCTGGATAAACTGAAAGAACCAGAGGTTGTACAGAGTTTCAGGGAGAGCATAAGGGAACAATTGAAAGGAATGGGGGAAAGAAATACAGTAGAAGAAGAATGGGTAGCTCTGAGGGATGAAGTAGTGAAGGCAGCAGACGATCAAGTAGGTAAAAAGAAGAGGGTTAGTAGAAATCCTTGGCTAACAGAAGAAATATTGAATTTAATTGATGAAAGGAGAAAATATAAAAATGCAGTAAATGAAGCAGGCAAAAAGGAATACAAACGTCTCAAAAATGAGATCGACAGGAAGTGCAAAATGGCTAAGCAGGGATGGCTAGAGGACAAATGTAAGGATGTAGAGGCTTATCTCACTAGGGGAAAGATAGATACTGCCTACAGGAAAATTAAAGAGACCTTTGGAGATAAGAGAACCACATGTATGAACATCAAGAGCTCAGATGGAAACCCAGTTCTAAGCAAAGAAGGGAAAGCAGAAAGGTGGAAGGAGTATATAGAGGGTCTATACAAGGGCGATGCACTTGAGGACAATATTATGGAAATGGAAGAGGATGTAGATGAAGATGAAATGGGAGATACGATACTGCGTGAAGAGTTTGACAGAGCACTGAAGGACCTGAGTCGAAACAAGGCCCCCGGAGTAGACAACATTCCATTGGAACTACTGACGGCCTTGGGAGAGCCAGTCCTGACAAAACTCTACCATCTGGTGAGCAAGATGTACGAAACAGGCGAAATACCCTCAGACTTCAAGAAGAATATAATAATTCCAATCCCAAAGAAAGCAGGTGTTGACAGATGTGAAAATTACCGAACCATCAGTTTAATAAACCACAGCTGCAAAGTACTAACACGAATTCTTTACAGACGAATGGAAAAACTAGTAGAAGCCGACCTCGGGGAAGATCAGTTTGGATTCCGTAGAAATACTGGAACATGTGAGGCAATACTGACCTTACGACTTAACTTAGAAGAAAGATTAAGGAAAGGCAAACCTACGTTTCTAGCATTTGTAGACTTAGAGAAAGCTTTTGACAATGTTGACTGGAATACTCTCTTTCAAATTCTAAAGGTGGCAGGGGTAAAATACAGGGAGCGAAAGGCTATTTACAACTTGTACAGAAACCAGATGGCAGTTATAAGAGTTGAGGGACATGAAAGGGAAGCAGTGGTTGGGAAGGGAGTAAGACAGGGTTGTAGCCTCTCCCCGATGTTATTCAATCTCTATATTGAGCAAGCAGTAAAGGAAACAAAAGAAAAATTTGGAGTAGGTATTAAAATCCATGGAGAAGAAATAAAAACTTTGAGGTTCGCCGATGACATTGCAATTCTGTCAGAGACAGCAAAGGACTTGGAAGAGCAGTTGAACGGAATGGATGGTGTCTTGAAGGGAGGATATAAGATGAACATCAACAAAAGCAAAAGGAGGATAATGGAATGTAGTCGAGTTAAGTCCGGTGATGCTGAGGGTATTAGATTAGGAAATGAGACACTTCAAGTAGTAAAGGAGTTTTGCTATTTGGGGAGCAAAATAACTGATGATGGACGAAGTAGAGAGGATATAAAATGTAGACTGGCAATGGCAAGGAAAGCGTTTCTGAAGAAGAGAAATTTGTTAGCATCGAGTATAGATTTAATGTCAGGAAGTTATTTCTGAAAGTATTTGTATGGAGTGTAGCCATGTATGGAAGTGAAACATGGACGGTAAATAGTTTGGACAAGAAGAGAATAGAAGCTTTTGAAATGTGGTGCTACAGAAGAATGCTGAAGATTAGATGGGTAGATCACATAACTAATGATGAAGTATTGAATAGGATTGGGGAGAAGAGAAGTTTGTGGCACAACTTGTCCAGAAGAAGGGATCGGTTGGTAGGACATGTTCTGAGGCATCAAGGGATCACCAATTTAGTATTGGAGGGCAGCGTGGAGGGTAAAAATCATAGGGGGAGACCAAGAGATGAATACACTAAGCAGATTCAGAAGGATGTAGGTTGCAGTAGGTACTGGGAGATGAAGAAGCTTGCACAGGATAGAGTAGCATGGAGAGCTGCATCAAACCAGTCTCAGGACTGAAGACCACAACAACAACAACATCTGGTTCCGGCTTCACGCCAGAGAAAACCCGGCAAGAATCACTATACCAGGACTCGTCTGTGAACATAACCTGGTACCACTGTTCCAATGACCATGTACCGTGTTTCTTGACACCAGGCTTTACAGGCGCTCCCGTGACCAGTGGTCAGTGGAATGCACCTTGCAGGTCTCCGGAAGAATAAACCATGTCCGTTCTGCCGTCTGTAGACTGTGTGTCTGGAGACAACTGTTCCAGTGGCTGCGGTAAGGTCCTGAGCAAGGCTACCTGCAGTACTCCGTGGCCGTCTGCGGGCACTGATGGTAAGATATCGGTCTTCTTGTGGTGTTGTACACTGTGGACGTCCCGTACTGTAGCGCCTGGACACGTTTCCTGTCTGCCGGAATCGTTGGCATAATCTTGAGATCGCACTTCGTGGCACACGGAGAGCCCGTGCTACGACCAGCCGTGTTTGACCAGCCTCCAGTTGCTCTAGTATTCTACCCCTCATAACGTCATCAATATGTGTTCTTTGGGCCATTTTCAACACACAGGCTCCATTGGCACGTCTGAAAACGTCTGCACACTTACTCGCTGCACCGTACTCTGACATGTACCAATACACCTCTGCGTATGTGGACTGCTGCCAGCGCCACCGTGCGACGACCGCAGGTCAAATGCACCGCATGGTCATACCACGAGGTGATTTAAACCCGCAAACCGCCCACCAGAGCGTTGTTCCACCATGTATCAGCATTATCCTTAATTTATAACCATGAGTGTACTTCGTAAATGTTTAGATGTGATTGTAAGCAATGTCATTAATTTTATGACAGGAGCGACAAATGAGGAAGCGAAAACCGCATAAGGACTATGCTACTACACGGCTGCATGAACGATTGGGTGCTCCAATCACTCAATAAAGGGAATAAAGAAGGAGGGAAAAAATATAACTTCTAGTACTAGACATGTTCATAAAGGAAGTGTACTGTGGCCATAACGGGCTGTGGTTTTTGTTTTGTTTTCTTTTTTGAGGTTGGACAACACCGAGTGGTGGAGGGGGATCCCCTGTCCACAACGAGCATCGCAGAAACACGGTAGCACGTGAACTCACCTTGTAGAGGCCAGTTATGTGGAAGAAGGCGGAAAGGAATCCCGCCAAGTGCGAGCCATATGCTGCCACCCGCTTCCTACTCGCGGAAGCAATAACGCCAACGAAAATCAACACTGTCTACGGTGAATGTGTTACGAACAAAATGCGTTTAAGTGGTGCACAGAGTTTAGTGGATGCGGAACAAATGTTCGTGACCAACAAAGGAGTGAACGACCTTCCATTTCGATTGATTATATGGTAAACAAAAACTGTTCATGAAGTCCGCTGATTAACAGTGGAAGAAATTTCTGCGAAGTTTTTACAACTCATCAGTCTCCTGACTGGTCTGATGTGCGCCGCCACAAATTTATCTCCTGCGTCAACCTCGTCATCTCAGCCTAGCACTTGCAACCTACGTCCTCAATTGATTGCTGGATGTATTCCAATATCTATCTTCGCCTACAATTTTTACCGTCTACGGCTTCCTTTAGTACCATGCAGGCCATTCCCTGACGTCTTAACAGATTTCCTATCATTCGCTCCCTTCTTCTTATCAATATTTTTCGATATATGCCTTTTTTCGCCGATTCAGCCGAGAATCTCTTCATTCTCACCTTACTAGTCCACCTAATTTTCAACTTTCTTCTGTAGCACATCTCAAACGCTTCTATTCTCTTCTTTTCCAGTTTCCCCACAGTCCATGTTTCACTACCATACAATGCTGTGTTCCAAACGTACACTCTCAGAAATATCTTCCTCAAATTAAGTGTTATGTTTGATACTATTAGATTTCCTTTGGTCAAGAATACCCTCCTCGACTGTAGTAGACTGCGTTTTATGTCACCTATCGTTAACATCGTCTACATCGTGATCACCATTTTTTTCCTAAACTCCTCGCTATTTTCGGTTATGATACTTCTCGTTACTTCTGTCTCTTTCTGGTTTATTCTCAATGGAAATTCTTCGCTCGTTAGACCGTTCCATTCAACAGATCCTGTAATTCTTCTTCACTTTCAGTGTGGGTCAGCGAATCTTACCACTAACATCGTTTCACTCTGAATTTTAATTCTACTCTTGAAACTATGATTTCCGTCATTGCTTCTTCGATGTACAGTGTGAAGAGTATGGGGAAAGAGTGCATCCTGACCTTACATCCTTTTTTCCCCAGCACTTCGTTTTTAGCCTTCCATCCTTTGTTTCCTCTAGCCTCTTGTACATGATCTATACTGCCCCTCTTTTCCTATAGCTTACTTATATTTATTAACATCGAATGCTAATGTTACACCTAAGTATTTGACAAGCTCTGATTTCCTAGTGGAACCGCTGAAGCTATTTTCATTTCAGTTAACGCCTCTGTGTTGGCAACAAAGATGTACAGATAATTTCGAACGTGATGGATCATTGTTACAAAATGATCGTTAGGATTCTAATGACGCATTTCCATAGCGGATCAGCAGTTAAATAGGGAGGAATGATTATCTGCAATACAAATTAATACTACGTGACAATTATCCCTTTAAAAACAACACAGCGCTTCGCGCATTAATCGGTAATTCGTTTCGCGCCGCTGGCGCTCCTAGCGGCGGTTTCACGGACGACTGACGGATATATCGACAATAGTTTTTCGCCGGTGCGCGACTGTGAACGAGCGCCCGCTCACGATAATCGTATTAAGGCAATTATTGCAAAATTTGCCGAAGTGCGAATGTGCAAAAAGCCTTGCGCGCCGAATGATGGCAGCCGTTGATGTGACGTCACTCTGACGAACGCATTGCACGGTGGAAGACCTCCGTGCGTCACTGACCACAAACATTTTCGTTGCTGTGCCATAAGCTAAGATCACACTGGCTCTTACATTGCCGAAAAGAGTTTCAAAATTGGCGCAAAAATCAGGTGATAAAAACCAGTTTTTATATCAAAATTCGCAGCTGTTTACTGAGCCCTATTTGACAGTGTGTGGCCGAGGTTACTTCGTGTACAGAGCGCACAAAGTAACTTCACCTGTGGATGCATACACGGCGCGGAAGGGGTGCCGGCAATGGTAGTGTTGGAGGAAATACGTTGTGAAGGGCCTAAGCGCGGTAGGGAAGTTACACTTCGACAGCTGAAGCATACGCACAAACAGGTATCTCAGATAACTTGTAAGCTACTGTTAGGGAACCTGCAAAAAATTGTATTGGCAGGTTATGTCATTCTGACGAATGAGTTAACAAATATAGACGTCGAGTCACTCTAGTACGGAAAAATCAGTAGTCACGGAAACGAAGGATCAACCAACGTAAAACAAGTCCGACTACAGGCCACGAGAAGAACGTCTCATAAAACCACAAAGGGATAAAAGTGTAGCGCAGTGGACAATGTTGCTTACTACATTCACAATGCAAAATAAGGAACAGTGAAGCCTTGGGATGTACCGGGGATAGGCAAAATAATGTGAACACCTGTACTTACTTGGGAATGGTTTATTAATAAGAGGTTGGATCCCCATTTGCCCGTAATGCAGCTGCGGTTCTTCTTGGAATACTGGCATATAATGGTTTGTATAGTCTCCAGTGGAGACTCCTGTAGTGACGAGGGAGGCGGAAATCTGCTCCGGAGTCTGCGCTCCAATACCGCTCACAACGGTTCGATAATGTTAGAGGCCAGGGACTGTGCTGGCCAGGGAAGACGCTGCAGTTCAGTTGCATGCTCCTCAAACCACGACTGTACTGTCCTGGCAGTGTGAATGGGTGTATTACCGTCCTGAAATATGACACCATTGTTTGGAACAACATTTGAATCGTGGGGTGCACCTGATCACCTAAAATACACTCCTGGAAATGGAAAAAAGAACACATTGACACCGGTGTGTCAGACCCACCATACTTGCTCCGGACACTGCGAGAGGGCTGTACAAGCAATGATCACACGCACGGCACAGCGGACACACCAGGAACCGCGGTGTTGGCCGTCGAATGGCGCTAGCTGCGCAGCATTTGTGCACCGCCGCCGTCAGTGTCAGCCAGTTTGCCGTGGCATACGGAGCTCCATCGCAGTCTTTAACACTGGTAGCCTGCCGCGACAGCGTGGACGTGAACCGTATGTCCAGTTGACGGACTTTGAGCGAGGGCGTATAGTGGGCATGCGGGAGGCCGGGTGGACGTACCGCCGAATTGCTCAACACGTGGGGCGTGAGGTCTCCACAGTACATCGATGTTGTCGCCAGTGGTCGGCGGAAGGTGCACGTGCCCGTCGACCAGGGACCGGACCGCAGCGACGCACGGATGCACGCCAAGACCGTAGGATCCTACGCAGTGCCGTAGGGGACCGCACCGCCACTTCCCAGCAAATTAGGGACACTGTTGCTCCTGGGGTATCGGCGAGGACCATTCGCAACCGTCTCCATGAAGCTGGGCTACGGTCCCGCACACCGTTAGGCCGTCTTCCGCTCACGCCCCAACATCGTGCAGCCCGCCTCCAGTGGTGTCGCGACAGGCGTGAATGGAGGGACGAATGGAGACGTGTCGTCTTCAGCGATGAGAGTCGCTTCTGCCTTGGTGCCAATTATGGTCGTAGGCGTGTTTGGCGCCGTGCAGGTGAGCGCCACAATCAGGACTGCATACGACCGAGGCACACAGGGCCAACACCCGGCATCATGGTGTGGGGAGCGATCTCCTACACTGGCCGTACACCACTGGTGATCGTCGAGGGGACACTGAATAGTGCACGGTACATCCAAACCGTCATCGAACCCATCGTTCTACCATTCCTAGACCGGCAAGGGAACTTGCTGTTCCAACAGGACAATGCACGTCCGCATGTATCCCGTGCCACCCAACGTGCTCTAGAAGGTGTAAGTCAACTGCCCTGGCCAGCAAGATCTCCGGATCTGTCCCCCATTGAGCATGTTTGGGACTGGATGAAGCGTCGTCTCACGCGGTCTGCACGTCCAGCACGAACGCTGGTCCAACTGAGGCGCCAGGTGGAAATGGCATGGCAAGCCGTTCCACAGGACTACATCCAGCATCTCTACGATCGTCTCCATGGGAGAATAGCAGCCTGCATTGCTGCGAAAGGTGGATATACACTGTACTAGTGCCGACATTGTGCATGCTCTGTTGCCTGTGTCTATGTGCCTGTGGTTCTGTCAGTGTGATCATGTGATGTATCTGACCCCAGGAATGTGTCAATAAAGTTTCCCCTTCCTGGGACAATGAATTCACGGTGTTCTTATTTCAATTTCCAGGAGTGTATTCACATAATCGATTTTGTGTAACACGGCCGTTGAAATGATGGGACCAGCACAATATCTTGATACCGTTGGAATCAATCAGGGTTGTAGGCTTCTTTTGGTGTTCTCCGGACGTAAACTGAGCCCGATGTTAGAAAAAACGAAAACGTTGACTCGTCCGGCCATACGACGCGTTTCCACTGATCAACCGTCCAGGATTTATGTTCCTGACACCATGTTTCTATGCTTCTTTGCCTTGGTTGTAGTCATTACGTGCACGAATATTGCTTTATGGAGTTCTCGGCAGACAGTGTCGATAGATACGGGGTCTCGAAGATGCCTATTGAGCTCTGCAGTCACTTTAGACGCCGTACTTTTGTGTTGTTTCGACACAATTCGTGGTAGCATACGACGACCTCTGTCATTTAGTTTTGACTTGCGCCCACTATTACGTTTACACGATGATGTCTTTCCATGTGTTGTGTAGGCCGTCTTAATTGTTGAAACAGTTGCTCTCGAAACATTTAATAATTTGGCTGTCTTGGTTACTGGTGCTCCTGGTAATCGTGGCTCCACAATATGCCCTCTTCGGAATGCTTTTATGTCTTTCATTGCACGTCGACCTCGGCCTCTGAATGAAAATACGAAGTGTGCACTACTCGTAAACAACCTGCACTGATGCCTAGTCCGTACTGAACACGCACAGTCCAGCGCGACACATGCCTGATCTACGTTGTTGACTGTCAAACACAGGCATTCCAATACTACGACTGTTCACATTATTTTGCCTGTCCGCTGTACGAGGCATGGTCAGAAAGTAAGCTTACTAGACTTTTACATTCTGTAGAAAAAGTGCAGTTAGCAAATATCCTGTAGGATATTGTTGATATGCTTGTAGACTATTTTTACACCTAACAGCCACCCCCTTCAGTGCATGTGATGAGTCGTGGCACAAGCTTCTTTATGCTCACCTTGAAGAACTCTTCCACCAGCTCCTTCCCCCTCTTCAGAAACCTCTTTCTACACCCGATCGTCGGTTGAAAAATAGGGGGTGGGGTGGGGGGGGGGGGTTCACAACATTCCAACTATATGAGTCCAAGACCACCTTGGTGGCTAAGGCTGTGTTACGACGGCCGTTGTCTTGCAACACAGACACTTTTCCCTTCCATTTGTTTAATGCGCCTTTCGAATTTTTTTAGGATCTCACAATATCATTGTCCCCTGCTGGTCTCCCTGCGATGCATAAATTCGATCAAAATGATGCCTCTTTGGTCCCAAAACACTGACGCCATTATTTCATTGCCCGACTTTGTGGTTTCGAATCTTCTACCAGATGGAGAATTGATGTGATGCTTCTGTGACGGCTATCTTCCTGTCTCATGATGATGATGATGAGGTCCCATACTCTGCGGAGCTTAGGGGACCGACGCGGGAGACCCGCACCGCCGTACGAGGCAATGTCCTAGTGGAGGTGGTTTGCCATTGCCTTCCTCCGACCGTTATGGGGATGAATGATGATGATGAAGACGACACAACAACACCCAGTCATCTCGAAGCAGGAAAAATCCCTGACCCCACTGGTAATCGAACCCGGGACCCCGTGGACTGGAGGCAAGAACGCTACCGCGAGACCACGAACTGCAGACTTTTTGAAACTTTCTGGCAGATTAAAACTGTGTGCCGGACCGAGACTCTAACTCGGGACCTTTGCCTTTCGCGGGCAAGTGCTCTACCAGATGAGCTACCCAAGCACGACTCACGCCCCGTCCTCACAGCTTTACTTCTGCCAGTACCTCATCTCCTACGTTCCATACTTTACAGAAGCTCTCCTGCAAACCCAGCAGAACTAGCACTCATGGAAGAAAGGTGGTAGAGCACTTGCACGTGAATGGCAAAGGTCCCGAGTTCGAGTCTCGGTCCGGCACACAGTTTTAATCTGCCAGGAAGTTTCATATCAGCGCACACTCTGGTGCAGAGTGAAAATATTATTCTGCAGACTTTTTGTCTCAGGCAAGTAACGAGCCACCCACGTTTCATCTCTAGCTAGGACGCACTTACCTATGGGCAACGGGGTTATGTGGCCCCCACTAACAGGGAAAGGAAACATTATAGAGTATTCTGGTGTTTTTCTTTCAAGAAAACGATGTACAAGTCTGTATTATGTCACGTTACCCGGGGACCTAGAAACGACGGAGAGGCTCCGTCCCCGTGGCAGCCGCAGTGGTCCACAACCCCACGACGACTACCGCAGTCCACTTCACCCCTCCGCCGCCCCACACCGAACCCAAGGTTATTGTGCGGTTCGGCCCCCGGTGGACCCCCCCCCCCCCCCCCCCCCCCCCAGGGAACGTCTCACACCAGACGAGTGTAAGCCCTATGTTTGCGTGGTAGAGTAATGGTGGTGCACGCGTACGTGGAGAATTTGTTTGCGCAGCAATCGCCGACATAGTGTAGCTGAGGCGGAATAAGGGGAACCAGCCCGCATTCGCCGAGGCAGATGGAAAACCGCCTTAAAAACCATCCACAGACTGGCCGGTTCACCGGACCTCGACACAAATCCGCCGGGCAGATTCGTGCCGGGGACCAGGCGCTGCCGCGCGTTTGACCACACGGCCAACCGGGTGGGCACAACTCCGTGTACTCGGGTTATTGGCACGGTCGGATCTGAAAAATTTTTATGGCTACTTATAAGTCGCCATTCGTCTTCCAAAATATTAAAAATATACCATACTCCCAGATATAGCAATTAGTAATTGATAAGATGAACATCATACGTGGACTGGATGACTACAGCAAGCCAGAAGATTGGTTCGATATTTCTTTACTTTCCAAAAGCTGTTCATTCAGATCCAAAGCAACGACTAACCAGGGTGTACCTAAAGTCTGCGAACACTTTCAATTGTTCATTGCAAAAGAACCAAACATTGTACAGATATCATACATACGTCGTTTGGAAGAGAAACCATGAAAGTTTTTTTTTTCTTTTTTCATGTATACCGCCACAGCGTAGTTTGATAATTTGCCGATAGTCAGCGCTAGTCACAAACGTGCCGAGTTCAGGTGCGGAGCCAGCTTTCTGTGTGTTGAAATTCGACAAAAACAAGTGTGGTGCAGCTGTTCAGAGCCATGTATGGTAAGAAGCCACCAACAAGGAAGGCCATTTACCACTGGCACAACAAATTCGTTACGACAGGTTGCTTGTGCACGGAAAAGAAAAGCGGACGTCCCAGTGTGAGTGAAGTAAATGTGGAGCACGTACGAGAGTCCAAAACGTTGCAGCGATGGCTGATGCCTCAAATGCAGCCGGACTCTCCGTTCATCTTTCAGCAGGATCGGTCTCCGCCCCATTTTCATGGTGAAGTTCGTGGGTACCTGAACACGGAGCTGCCGCATTGATGGATCGGCCGTGCTACAGAAGGGGACAGCTGTTTCGTGAAATGGCCATCCCGATCACCAGATCTCACTTCATGTGCCTTTTTTCTGTGGGCACATTAAAGGTCTGGTATATATATACAGGGTTATTACAAATTATTGAAGCGATTTCACAGCTCTACAACAACTTTATTATTTGAGATATTTTCACAATGCTTTGCACACACATACAAAAACTCAAAAAGTTTTTTTAGGCATTCACAAATGTTTGATATGTGCCTCTTTAGTGATTCGGCAGACATCAAGCTGATAATCAAGTTCCTCCCACACTCGGCGCAGCATGTCCCCATCAATGAGTTCGAAAGCATCGTTGATGCGAGCTCGCAGTTCTGGCACGTTTCTTGGTAGAAGAGGTTTAAACACTGAATCTTTCACATAACCCACAGAAAGAAATCGCATGGGGTTAAGTCGGGAGAGCGTGGGGGCCATGACACGAATTGCTGATCATGATCGCCACCACGACCGATCCATCGGTTTTCCAATCTCCTGTTTAAGAAATGCCGAACATCATGATGGAAGTGCGGTGGAGCACCATCCTGTTGAAAGATAAAGTCGGCGCTGTCAGTCTCCAGTTGTGGCATGAGCCAATTTTCCAGCATGTCCAGATACACGTGTCCTGTAACGTTTTTTTCGCAGAAGAAAAAGGGGCCGTAAACTTTAAACCGTGAGATTGCACAAAACACGTTAACTTTTGGTGAATTGCGAATTTGCTGCACGAATGCGTGAGGATTCTCTACCGCCCAGATTCGCACATTGTGTCTGTTCACTTCACCATTAAGAAAAAATGTTGCTTCATCACTGAAAACAAGTTTCGCACTGAACGCATCCTCTTCCGTGAGCTGTTGCAACCGCGCCGAAAATTCAAAGCGTTTGACTTTGTCATCGGGTGTCAGGGCTTGTAGCAATTGTAAACGGTAAGGCTTCTGCTTTAGCCTTTTCCGTAAGATTTTCCTAACCGTCTTCTGTGGTACGTTTAGCTCCCTGCTTGCTTTATTCGTCGACTTCCGCGGGCTACGCGTGAAACTTGCCCGCACGCGTTCAACCGTTTCTTCGCTCACCGCAGGCCGACCCGTTGATTTCCCCTTACAGAGGCATCCAGAAGCTTTAAACTGCGCATACCATCGCCGAATGGAGTTAGCAGTTGGTGGATCTTTGTTGAACTTCGTCTTGAAGTGTCGTTGCACTGTTATGACTGACTGATGTGAGTGCATTTCAAGCACGACATACGCTTTCTCCGCTCCTGTTGCCATTTTGTCTCACTGCGCTCTCGAGCGCTCTGGCGCCAGAAACCTGAAGTGCGGCTTCAGCCGAACAAAACTATGAGTTTTTCTACGTATCTGTAGTGTGTCGTGACAATATGTCAATGAATGGAGCTACAGTGAATTTATGAAATCGCTTCAATCATTTGTAATAGCCCTGTATATATATATATAAAACAGCAAAAACTTGCAGTGTGTAACTTGTGTTTAGCTTCAGACATAGACTGGTAATCATGTTAAGATTTCTAGCCACTAGGGAAACATCCAGTCGTTGGTCTCTGCTACATATACATTATTTATAATAAATAAGAGAACCTCTATTAAATGAATAAAAAAGATTGAGAATCTTTTAGAAAACACAAGGTGAAAAAAATTTCTGGATGGAGGCGGACATGAACTTGCCGCCTCTTCCATCTCAGCTCCCAGCCACGACGTCATCAACCATGCCAAGAATTCGACATTCTCACCACGCCTCCGTACATAGCTTACACTGTCTATATATGTCATCTTTGATATTCATATGCAAATTACACCGAAAAGACGCGCTTATGATAGGTCATAAGTGTGCCGTAGCACTGAATATATATATATATATATATATATATATATATATGTATATATAAAGCACGAAAGAAACTGATATAGGCATGCGCATTCAAATACAGAGATAAGTAAACAGGCAGAATACGGCGCTGCGGTCGACAAATGGCTCTGAGCACTATGGGACTTAACATCTATGGTCATCAGTCCCCCAGAACTTAGAACTACTTAAACCTAACTAACCTAAGGACATCACACAACACCCAGCCATCACGAGGCAGAGAAAATCTCTGACCCCGCCGGGAATCGAACCCGGGAACCCGGGCGTGGGAAGCGAGAACGCTAGCGCACGACCACGAGCTGCGGGCTGCGGTCGACAACGCCTATATAAGACAACAAGTGTCTGGTGCAGTTGTTAGATTTGTTACTGTTGCTACAATGGCAGGTTATCAAGATTTTAAGTGGCTTTGAACGTGGTTGTATAATCGGCACAAGAGCGATGGGGCACAGCGTCTCAGAGTTAGCGATGAAGTGGAGGAGTTTTTCCCATACGACCATTTCACGAGTGTACCGTGAATATCAGGAACCAAGTAAAATATCTCAGATTCTTCGATGAATTTTGCACAGCATACAAACCATACTTACAGGTATATGAAACTAGAATTTTCCAAAGCTATTAGAAATTGAG
This sequence comes from Schistocerca serialis cubense, assembly GCF_023864345.2. Taxonomy (NCBI): domain Eukaryota; kingdom Metazoa; phylum Arthropoda; class Insecta; order Orthoptera; family Acrididae; genus Schistocerca; species Schistocerca serialis. The sequence continues at coordinate 36,198,622 of NC_064649.1, read as the reverse complement.
GTAAAAATTCAGATAGTTAACAATAAAATTTGAGTTTTTTCTAAACATTAAGTTTAATATGCAACAGCTCATTCATTTTTTCATAAATTAAATAAATTCTAGAGTTTCATACACCTGTAGGTATGGTTCGTGTGCTGTGCAAAATTCATCGAACAATCTCACTTACTTATGAAGAAAAGAGAACCATAGCAAAAAATGCAGCCAGTGGTAAGTGAAAAAATGATGAAATTTCACATGTAAAAAAATTATTTGGTTATGTTTTTTTTAACTTCCACTGCTATGACAGTGGATCCTGAATCCTTCTTGGTCATTCTGACAAAGTTTTATGAATTCATTTGTAAAAGTATAGACAGTGGAAATTAAAATGTCCTGTGGAGCTTCTCCTGTTCCAAGTCGGCCCATTTGATGTCCTACCTCCCTTATGGCCTTAGGATGTGTAAAATCGACCGAATTGTTATTTTAGTCAAGTTATGCCATAAATTTCTTCTCGCCGCAGATCCATTCAGTACTTCTTCGTCAGCTTTGCGATCTAATCTGTAGCACCCTTCTGAAGCGCACCAATTCGAAAGCTCTATTTTTATTATTGTCTTAACCGTCTATCGCTGACGTTTCACTTCCGTAAAGCCGGCCGCGGTGGCCGAGCGGTTCTAGCCGCTTCAGTCCGGAACCGCGCGACTGCCTCTAGCATGGATGTGTGTGATGTCCTTAGGTTAGTTAGGCTTAAGTAGTCCTAAGTTCTAGAGGACTGATGACCTCAGATGTTAAGTCCCATAGTGCTCAGAGACACTGGAACCATTTGAACTTCCGTAAACGACTACATCCCAGACAAATACCTTCAGAAAAGCATTCCTAATAACTAAATTATATTCGATGTTAACGGATATCTCTGTGAAATGTTAATATTGCTGTTGCAAGTATCATTGTCTACTTTGGCCGTCATCAGTTATTTTGCTGCCCGCATAGGAAAAGTACTCTTTTTTGGTACCCCATTTCCTAAACTAATTCTCCCAACATTGCCTGATTTATTTGTTCTACAGTCCAGCGCCTGATTTCCTTGGAAGTGCTATTATTACATTCGTGGAATACTGGGGTATTTCCCCTGACCCATGTAAGCTCACCGGAGTAAAACTTAGTCACCCCTAGAGAAATCATTACAAACGTGTAATTCCTGTCCTGGATTTGGTTAGGAAGTGAGTCCAAAAGACTGTGCAGGTACGTCGCTTCCAGGTAAAGCCACTCGCAATTCCACGAAACTGCGGTTTGGATGCAGATGTCGGCGTTCTACCCGCTATTGCAGCATGTCCCACACATTTTGAATAGGGTTCAAGTCTGCCGATTTTACAGGCCAGTCGAGATGTACTAGGGTGGGGGAGTGTTCAGAAAACCAGTCATTTATGAAAGGGTGCGGAGAGTTTCAGAATGAGTGGAAATTTCATGTTATGAGAGCGAAACAGTCACATGTGACATCTATGGAATGGTCGACTTACGGCAGTGCCAGTAGTATCTCTGAAATTGTGTATCTATGGCACAGTTGTAGAGTGGAGAGTAGCCGAGTGTTGGACATGGAGTAAGTTGGTTGGTTTATTTGGGGGAAGGGACCAAACAGCGAGGACGGTCCCGTCGGAATAGAGAAGGCTGGGGGAGGAAGTCAGCCGTGGTGCCCTTTCAAAGGAATCATCCCGGCATTTGCCTGAAGCTATTTAGGGAAATCACGGAAGATCTAAATCAGGATGGCCGGACATGAGTTTGAACCGTCGTCCGCCCGAATGCCAGTCTAGTGTGCTAACCACTACGTCACCTCGCTCGGTATGGAGTAAGTTAATTTCAGCAGAACCTTTAGAGCAATGCATTATTAGATTTTTCACAACAAAATTCTTAGGAAATTATTAATCTGTTGGAAAGACGTACAGCCGCAGCATTAGTGGAACAGAGAGAATGGATTTGCATTGTGGATATGTTTCGAAGGTAATAATTTTTGCTGGCGCATACTGATAATGTTAGCGATTCTTGCAACAGAACAGTCCACCACTTCAGTTTAGGTCATTCCAGTCCAGTTCAGTTCAATCGGCATAATCGTAAGAGCATTGTCTTGTAAGACTTTTGTAAAGGAAGTAAAGTTTTTTGGTTTTCTGTGAATTTTATGTTCTGGTGAACTAAGAATTTAAAATACAGCATTGTCATTATTATGAACAGATTAGTATTTTTATCCAAGTAAGAAGGTTTTTTTTTTTTCTTTTTTTTTAAGCATGAGAAGAATCATCCCAATCTTTCTCGCAGTAGTTTAATTTCACTTTAGCATATTTTACTCGGCGCGATTCACGTTTTCTTAGTGATATTTTTCATTTACTTCACTACACAGTGAACGACAGATAATTTTGTGTGTATCTAAATGTGTGTACTGCGACGTGCTGGTTGCAATAGCAATATCAGTTCAACACTTTCATGACAGAGAACAGCACATTGAGTCCGAATACAAAAGCAGGCAAACATTTTAATGCTCGTGAACGAACGAGTCAGAGCAGATAAGTTTCACATTATCCTCCAGCCCGATGAGCTGTGTGTTGTCATCTTGAAAATTGTGGCATCATATTCATCGTGCATATGTTGACTGAAAGGCGAGAGCTGATCATTCAGAGTGTTTAAATCATGCTAGTGATCACCTCAGTGTGCGGGCCCAATTCATGATAAACACTTCCTAAACGTCATAGATCCCTCTCCGGCTTGAACCTGATCCGGACCAGTTTGAGAATAAAATGCTTCACTTGACATTCGTTGGACTCGACGACGTGCCTCATCTGACCATAGGCAAACACGTCATTTGTCAGACGTTAGTTCCGCCAGTCAGCTACTGTCCACGTTCGATAATTTCTGGGCTAGTGAAGACGCGCAGCTTAATGCGCCTGTGTGAGTAATGGCCTGTTGCGAGCTGTCCGACTCCACATGTTCACTGCATGCAGTTCCCGTCGCGGTGCTCTTCGGCTAAATGCTGGGGATGGGCCTTCATTCACTCCCTGTAGAAATTCCTGCCGGGTATGGAAGCGATTTTGATTCGCAAACCGTGAAATCCGTCTCCGGTCAGTTTCAGTCTGGAGCTTTTTACGACCACAGTGTAGACGTCGTGTTTCGTGGTCAACGCGCTGAACATTCCGCCGCGAAATACCAATAAATCCAGCAATTTCACACACCGTATGGCCACGGGCACGGCCAAACACGATTGGCCCTTTCTGCCACTCTGCCGCACAGTAACGCCCTGACGTGTTCCCATGTTTAGGCACAGGGTCAGCTTGAAACAGAAATGTATCACTGATCGCTACTGCCTTATCCTCACGTAGCAGCAGCGCGCGGTTCAGCGCGAGACTCAATCGCTGCGCCATCTGTAAAGGCTTAACGACCCGTCTGTGCGTGCACACCGGCGTGATTAACATTTCTGTCCGGTGAGTTTATCTTACACACCAGGTGGAATAATTTGGTCACGGCTAATCACAGTAATTCTGAGTGAATGACGTGTACTCTGCGGGCCTTGTTTCGACCTACGTCTTTCACTGCTTAAGTCTGGTAAAAATAATGGATCAAAAACCAACGCGCATAACATTTGTCATGGCTTGTATTAGTGGAGTCGAAACAAGGCCACCGGAGTAGACAACATTCCATTAGAACTACTGACAGCCTTGGGAGAGCCAGTCCTGACAAAACTCTACCATCTGGTGAGCAAGATGTATGAGACAGGCGAAATACCCTCAGACTTCAAGAAGAATATAATAATTCCAATTCCAAAGAAAGCAGGTGTTGACAGATGTGAAAATTACCGAACTATCAGTTTAATAAGTCACAGCTGCAAGATACTAACGCGAATTCTTTACAGACGAATGGAAAAACTGATAGAAGCCGACCTCGGGGAAGATCAGTTTGGATTCCGTAGAAATGTTGCAACACGTGAGGCAATACTGACCCTACGACTTATCTTACAAGAAAGATTTAGGAAAGGCAAACCTACGTTTCTAGCATTTGCAAACTTAGAGAAAGCTTTTAACAATGTTGGTTGGAATACTCTCTTTCAAATTCTGAAGGTGGTAGGGGTAAAATACAGGGAGCGAAATGCTATTTGCAATTTGTACAGAAAGCAGATGGCAGTTATAAGAGTCGAGGGGTATGAAAGGGAAGCAGTGGTTGGAAAGGGAGTGAGACAGGGTTATAGCCGATGTTTTTCAATCTGTATATTGAGCAAGCAATAAAGGAAACAAAAGAAAAGTTCGGAGTAGGTATTAAAATCCACGGAGAAGAAATAAAAACTTCGAGGTTCGCGGATGACATTGTAATTCTGTCAGAGACAGCAAAGGACTTGGAAGAGCAGTTGAACGGAATGGATAGTGTCTTGACAGGACGGTATAAGACGAACATCAACAAAAGCAAAACGAGGATAATGGAATGTAGTCGAATTAAGTCGGGTGATGCTGAGGGTTTTAGATTAGGAAATGAGACACTTAAAGTAGTAAAGGAGTTTTGCTATTTGGGGAGAAAAATAACTGATGATGGTCGAAGTACAGAGGATATAAAATTGGCAATGGCAAGGAAAGCGTTTCTGAAGAAGAAAAATTTGTTAACATCGAGTATAGATTTAAATGTCAGGAAGTCGTTTCTGAAAATATTTGTATGGAGTGTAGCCATGTATGGAAGTGAAACGTGGACGATAAATAGTTTAGACAAGAACAGAATGGAAGCTTTCGAAATGTGGTGCTACAGAAGAATGCTCAAGATTAGATGGGTAGATCACATAACTGATGAGGAGGTACTGAATAGGTAAAAATCGTAGAGGGAGACCAAGGGATGAATACACTAAGCAGATTCAGAAGGATGTAGGTTGCAGTAGGTACTGGGAGATGAAGAGGCTTGCACGGGATAGAGTAGCATCGAGAGCTGCATCAAACCAATCTCAGGACTGAAGACCACAACAACGACATATTAGTGAAAAAAAAATTTCATTTAAAGTTAAGTTCGCATGTTTTCGGGAAGTAAAATATTAAGTTTTAAAATACGAGTACGTAATGGTCAGAAACGGGCGCGCAGTTGATGTGTGCAACCTTAACGTACCCAGTACCGTTGTCGCCATGGAAACAGGTTTCCGCGGCCCAGCGGGCGACTGTCAGCTGTTTCCTTCCGGTGTCGCCACAGCCAGTCTGCAGCGACCTGCCACTTCCGTTTACACCAGCAGTCCTGCCTTCCATGCTGGCGGAAGCCTTGCCTGGCTGCGTACAGCTATCAATAATGTCTGCATGCGAGTCCACCTTGATCGCATATTATTACACTACTGGCCATTAAAGTTACTACACCACGAGGATGAAGCGCTACAGACGCGAAATAAAGCCGACAGGAAGAAGATGCTCCGATATGCAAATCATTAGCTTTTCAGAGCATTCACACAACGTTGGCGCCGGTGGCGACACCTACAACGTGCTTACATGAGGAAAGTTGCCAACCGATTTCTCATACACAAACAGCAGCTGACCGGCGTTGCCTGGTGAAACGTTGTTGTGATGCCTCGTGTAAGTAGGAGAAATGCGTACCATCAGGTTTCAGACTTTGATAAAGGTCGGATTGTAGCCTACCGCGATGGCGGTTTATCGTATCGCCACATTGCTGCTCGCGTTGTTCGAGATCCAATGACTGTTAGCAGAATATGGAATCGGTGGGTTCAGGAGGGTAATACGGAACACCGTATTGGATCCCAACGGCCTAGTATCACTAGCAGTCGAGATGACAGGCATCTTATCCGCATGACTGTAACGGAAGGTGCAGCCACGTCTCGATCCCAGAGTCGACAGATGGGGCCGACCGGAGTGGCCGAGCGGTTAAAGGCGCTACAGTCTGGAACCGCACGACCGCTACGGTCGCAGGTTCGAATCCTGCCTCGGGCATGGATGTGTGTGATGTCCTTATGTTAGTTAGGTTTAAGTAGTTCTAAGTTCTAGGGGACTTATGACCACAGCAGTTGAGTCCCATAGTGCTCAGAGCTATTTGAACCATTTGACAGAAGGGGACGTTTGCAAGACAACCACCATCTGCACGAACAGTTCGACGACGTTTGCAGCAGCATGGACTATCAGCTCGGAGACCGTGCCTGCGGTTACCCCTGACGCTGCATCACAGACAGGAGCGCCTGCGATGGTGTACTCGACTACGAACCTGGGTGCACGAATGGCAAAACATCATTTTTTCGGATGAATCCAGGTTCTGTTTACAGTATCATGATGGTCGCATCCGTGTTTGGCGACAACACAGTGAACGCACATTGGTAGCGTTTATTCGTCATCGCCATACTGGCGTATCACCCGGCGTGATGGTATGGGGTGCCATTGGTTACACGTCTCGGTCGCCTCTTGCTCGCATTGACGGCACTTTGAACAGCGGACGTTACATTTCAGATGTGTTACGACCCGTGGCTCTACCCTTTATTCGATCCCTGCGAAAGCCTACATTTCAGCAGGATAATGCACGATCTCATGTTGCAGGTCCTGTACGGGCCTTTCTGGATACAGAAAATGTTCGACTGCTGCCCTGGCCAGCACATTCTCCAGATGTCTCACCAATTGAAAACGTCTGGTCAATGGTGGCCGAGCAACTGGCTCGTCACAATACGCCAGTCACTACTCTTGATGAACTGTGGTATCGTGTTAAAGCTGCATGGGCAGCTGTATCTGTACACGCCATCCAAGCTCTGTTTGAGTCAATGCCCAGGTGTATCAAGGCCGTTATTAAGGCCAGAGGTGGTTGTTCTGGGTACTGATTTCTCAGGATCTATGCACCCAAATGGCGTGAAAATGTAATCACATGTCAGTTCTAGTATATATATATTTGTCCAGTGAATATCGTTTATCATCTGCATTTCTTGTTGGAGTAGCAATTTAAATGGCCAGTAATGTATACGATTCATAACATTCCCGGTTTCGCATTAGTGCTATCATCTGGTCTTTTCTAGCAAAAGTGAAAAAAAAATTACCAACGTATAAATAATAAGTACAATAGGCTGAAGGCGAACAGTACATAGAAAAATTTCTGTGTGTGCCTTTCGGGTCGACGCCATAGATTTCTCGTGCAAAGGTCCCGATAAAATCATGACAAGTATTTCGTAGTAATATAGCACGTCCGAAATTATCGTTTCTGTTTCAAAATGATGTAAAAAGAGAAACACTGCCCAGAATTACGTCAAATTTGAACAGTGTATGTCCGCAGCTCGTGGTCGTGCGGTAGCGTTCTCGCTTCCCGCGCCCGGGTTACCGGGTTCTATTCCCGACGGGGTCAGGGATTTTCTCTGCCTCGTGATGACTGGGTGTTGTGTGCTGTCCTTAGGTTAGTTAGGCTTAAGTAGTTCTAAGTTCTAGGGGACTGATGACCATAGATGTTAAGTCCCATAGTGCTCAGAGCCATTTGAACCATTTTGAACAGTGTATTATTGACGCAGGGGAAAAGTTGTGGACAGGAAGAGAAAAACCACAATAGAGAGCGCTGTTAATATCTTAACGTAAATAGGGTGGGATACAAATGGCAAAACTACGGCTGACGTTTGAGTTGCACATTAGATCATTCATACAGTTTCGTAGCGTTGAAAGCACAAGCTCAGCAGTCAACAGTTGTGGCACCGTGTGGCGAAATAAAAATTAAAAAAAAATTGAAGTTATTGATTTTTTGAAATGGAAGTGTAACTTTAGAATTTTTGAATGGCTTTTTTACGGACTGTATTGACCGGCTTGAATGCGGACAAATTCATTGCTGCGTAAAATATGCCTGCAATATAATTTACAATTCCGATTAATTGCATTTTTTAATTCTACGCCATTGTTGATTTAATCAGAGTTCTCACCTTAGACGTAGAATTAGTCCTTCTGCCACAGTATTAACTCATTAGTCGCCATCGATGTTGTTCTCTTTTTTGACCGTGTGTATCTTCCTAAGTCGGCTTCGGTTTACTTCACGAAGACGGTGGGAACCAAGGAATACAATGCTACGTCGCTTTAAATAATTCTCGTAAAACTTAGATACTTCTCACTATTTTTTATTCACAAGACAATAAGACTTGCTCTGCTCTTCGCACAAATCATAAATACTAACAAGATGTCTGCCTTTCAGCACACACCAAAAATCACGTCCATCCCCTACAAGGTAACAATCGAAAGTGTATCTTAACTCCATCTTGAAGTACGAAACAAAAGAGAACCCAATATGAACATTACAGAGATCTGCATCCGTCTCAGCTTAATCTTTGGCGCAGCCTTTAAGGTATTGTATGTCTCTGCGTCGGAATGTGTCATTACAACTGTTAGTTAGGTAAGCCAATCCTTATTTGTTGGGAGAAATCGGTTTTAATTATCCTGGGGTCAATGACCGCATAAAAAGTAAAATGCCATCGATTGTAATTGTCCTGTGGACAAAAGCCGCATAAAAAGCAAAATGACATCGGTTTCTAATTGTCGTGAGACTTGACATGTTCTGCCCCAAGTTGAAATCTCGAAACAGAATGTTCCACAACAAATGTTGAAATGTGTGTGAATACCTAAGGGACCAAACTGCTGAGTTCATTGATCCCTAGACTTACAAACTACTTCAACTAACTTATGCTAACAACAACAACAACACACACACACACACACACACACACACACACACACACACACACACACACGCCCGAGGGAGGACTCGAACCTTTGGCGGGAGGGGCCGCGCAAGCCGTGACATGGCGCCTCAAACCTCGCGGCCACTCCGCGCGTCTGTTTCACAACAGATCGAAGTATCTCGGGGGTCACGTTCAGAAAGCGTAGCGCACTACTTGCCTTCAGTACAATTACATTCGTAATCGCAGCACAGAACACAACATCTTTCACATAACCCCACAACCAGTCACTCGGATTAGCAATAGGTGATCTGGACGGCCAGGCTGTAGGGAAATGACGGCTGGTAATTCTAGGATTTTCGAAATGCCTCCGCAGCAGCCGCTTGACTGTGTGTGCAGTGTGCGTAGAAGCGCCATATTGCATAAAAATGATCCCACCCACAGGTAAATGGTGTGCAAATTAAATAGCCTCCTCGAAGATAGACGCCCTTGAGATAAAAGATGCCGTCAACCCGCCCTACACAGTTACCTTTGCATAACGAGGTCTTACCGGTAGATCTTCGTGGCGATTTTCCGTTGTCCATATTCTGCAATCCTGTGTACTGTCTTGTCCTTGGAGATGGAAAAGGGCTTCGTCTGTCCACAGAATGGTCCGTGACCAGTGATTGTCCACTTTCATGCGAATAAGAAATTCCAGAGCGAGCGTCTGTCTTCCTGGCAGGTCGGCAGGAAGCATGCGTAATTTTGTATGGACAGCAACGCAGGATGTTTCCTAGAATTTTATGCCCCGTGCTCCCAGGAATGTCCAACGCTCAGGCAATCTCCCGTGAACTACATGTTTGCACACCACAACTCGAACCTTCTGCAATAGTGTGGCCACATCTCCGACAGACGTGAGATTTACTGATTTCCTCCGAGACAATGCACTTTTTAAAAAACTGTCTTTTCGATTTTTGCAATCTTTTTCTCGAGACCCTTGGCGTACATCGGGCCAATGACTTGAATTTCCGAAACTTCTGCAGGGCCACTGGCCCACAGTAAAGAGCTTTACCAGCAGCGAGTAATCTTTCATTCAGTCACGTTGAGCGTCCCGACTCAAAATGAGGAACAGTGCTACCATCTATTGGTCAAATTTTTGGTACATTTTTTACTCGTTCCACGACGTTTCCCCCTGCGTCAATAATATGCTGCTCAAATGTGACGTAATACTGCGCAGTGATTCTCTTTCCACAGCGTTTTGAAACTGTAACTTTAATTATGGACACCCTGTATGTAATTTAATTATTTGTCTCCTTGATACAGTGGCTACACATTAGTTCAGTGGTTACAGAATAGATGAATCTCAAGTTCCGATTGCCGCCGGCAGTTATGTGCCCGATAAGTCAGTTACGTAATCACTTTGCGCCGTTTTTACATTTTCTTCCGATACTGCTGCTCTGCACTGGGCTTTGTAGGGCTTTTGCATTCCTCTCGACACGAGGTTTCCTCTGACTTGCGTTTTCTGTAATTCAGAGCATATTTACGAATCATATGAGGCGACAGCTTGCATTATTTTGTAATTTTCAATTTAATACCGATTTTCATTTATACGGGCCTTCTTTTTATTGTTTCACTTTTGGTCCTAATAGTGCTCCGCAAACTCTTCGCCGAGACACCCGATCTCTTCTCCATGCTACACCAGTTTGTCGCACAACTAAGCTCTACCGACGAGCGAACATAGGCTTTCCCATCAAAATATAGCAGTACATGATAAAACTTGGCTGACGGCCAAAATATTGGCCGTATGAGCCCAGTTATCACTATTGCGTTGTGTGGCCCCTCTGGATGGCATGCAGTTGCAGTTGGGAAGCGTGTCCTGCAGCTGATGTATGCTCTCCTGAGGCAAACTTGCTGTCAACTGCTGTAGCTGGTCCCTTGAAATGCCGGATACTGGCCCTCGGACTAAGTTGACATCCGATTTGGTTCCACATACGTTCTATTGGGGGAAAATCTGGGGTCTTTCTGCTAACAAGAGTACCTCACCGTCACATAGACACTTCATAGAGGCACGTGACATACACTATGTGATCAAAAGTATCAGGACTCCTGGCTGAAAACGACTTACAAGTTCGTGGCGCACTGCATCGGTAATGCTGGAACAATATGGTGTTGGCCCACCCTTAGCTTTGATGACAGCTTCCACTCTCGCAGGCATACCCACACCCTGTCATCGAGTCGCCGTGATTCGTCACTCTACACAACGTTTTGCCACTGTTCGATCGTTCAATGTTTACGCTCCTCACACCGAACGAGGCGTCGTTTGGCTTTTACCGGCGTGATGTGTGGCTCATGAGCAGCCGCTCGACCATGAAATCCACGTTTTCTCACCTCCCGCTTAACTGTCATAGTACTTGCGGTGGATCTTCATACAGTTTGGAATTCCTATGTCGTGATATGGATAAATGTCTGCCCATTACACATTACGACCAACTGTCGGCGGTCTCTGTCAGTCAATAGACGAGCTGGGCCTGTACGCTTTTGTGCTGTACATGTCCCTTCACATATCCACTTCACTATCACATCGAAATTAGTGGACCTAGGGACGTTTAGGAATGTGGAAATCTCGCGTACAGGCGTGTCCAATCATCTGACCACATTCGAAGTGCGTTAGTTCTGTGGAGCGCCGCATTCTGCTCTCTCGCGATGTCTAATGAATACTGAGGTCGCTGGTATGGAGTACCTGCCAGCAGGTGACAGCAAAATGCACCTAATACGAAAAACGCATGTTTTTGGCGTTGGCCGGATACTTTTGATCACATAGTGTGTGTGTGGGCGAACAGTGTGCTGCTAAATAATGGCACCACGACAGTGGCACATGAGAGGCAACAGACGAGGACGCAGGATGTCCGCGAACTACCATCGTGCCATCAGACTTACCCTAATCACTACCAGCCTAGTCATGATGTTATACCCGATAGCTCCCTACACCGCGACTCCTCTACATAATAATGGAAGAATGGGACGTTTCGCCATGTCACCACCACAGCCGTCGACGACGGTCATTCAGGGTAGTGCAAAACCGCGATTCATTGCTGAGCACAATGCAATGCCATTCATGACTAGTCCATGCTATCCGGTTGCGCCACCAATCCAGACGTGTTCTTTACACTGTGGCATTAACAGCAACCTACCTATGAGACAGAAATTACGGCTGCTGCTAGTCTTCGAACAAAGGTGCGGGTTATACAGAGTGAGTCCATTCTAGTTCTCTGATGGTAGGTGCAGATTTGAAGGGGCTACAATATGCCTGGTGCAGAATATGGCGACCCTGTCTTTTGGCTGTCGGAGATAGTCGACCGGAACCTTGACGACGAGTACACCTGCCCTCACATTCCTATGCAGTCCAACAACGGCCGGCAGAAGTGGCCGAGCGGTTCTAGGCGCTACAGTCTGGAACCACGCGATCGCTACGGTCGCAGGTTCGAATCCTGCCTCGACCATGGATGTGTGTAATGTCCTTTGGTTAGTTAGGTTTAAGTAGTTCTAAGTTCTAGGGGACTGATTACCTCCCATATTGCTCAGAGCCATTTGAACTATTTTTGAACCATCAATGAGCCAATGCTACGTCCGAATGGCTCACAAATCTGGAAGTTACACGACTCGACCGGCTCACCAAATGGAGACACTAGTGATGCCCCTTTCAAAATGTCTGTGACTGATAACTCTGCTTCACCCAAAATGTAACGCTGTTGATGGATCCTTTTCTACCTGTCAGGCTGGTAAGAACGCAAAACAGCACTTCGGTGGTCGTTCTACCTGTCACAGAGAGTTGCAACCCTAATCATTTACACACTCACCAACGCTGTGTACATACATTGACAATCGATTATATCACGTCTTTTTCATCAGGCCCTGTATACTGTCTGCATAGTTATCAACAACATAAAATAGTCGAATATGTCACGAGTTATCCTCAAGAGGTTATACTGAATGTCTTGAAAATTATAAAACGACAGTTATGTAACCCATACTCAACTAACAGCAGCAGTTTCAAATGGTTCAGATGGCTCTAAGCACTATGGGACTTAACATCTGAGGTCATCAGTCCCCAAGACTTAGAATTAATTAAAACTAACTAACCCAAGGACATCACACACATCCAGGATTCGAACACGCGACCGTAGCAATCGCGCGGATCCGGACTGAAGCGCCTAGAACCGTTCGGTCACAATGGCCGGCAGCAGTTTCACTTTACAAATTATTAGTGTCTCTCTTTAGACTTAGACTGAGTGATTAGTCATTCTCACTCGGCTTGCTATGCCCCTCCCCCGTCTTCTGACTGGCTTAATGCCAAATTCTTCATCTCAGAATAGCACTTACAGCCTAAGTATCCAATTTTTTGCTGGATGTATTCCAATCTCTGACTTCCTCTACAGTTTTTACCATCTTCAGCTCTCTCTGGTACCATGGAAGTCATCCCCTGATGTCTTAACAGATGTCCTATCATCCTGTCCCTTCTCCTTGTCAGTGTTTTCCAAATATTTCTTTCCCCTCCGATTCTGTGCAGAACCATCCTCATTCATTATCTTATCAGCCCACGTAATTTTGAATATTCGTCTGTAGCACCACATCTCCAACGCTTCGATGATGATGAAGTGATGACGATGATGTTTGGTTCGTGGGCGCTCAGCTGCGCGGTTATCAGTTCCCGTCCAAATTCCCAACCTCAGTTCAATCTCGCCACTTTCAGGTACGATGATGAAATGATGAGAACAACACAAAAATCCAGTCATCTCCAGGCAGGTGAAAATCCCTGACCCCGCCGGGTATCGAACCCGGGACCCCGTGCTCGGGAGAGAGAACGCGACCGCGAGACCACGAGCTGCGGTCTCCAGTGTTTCGATAGTCTTCTGTTCCAGTTTGTCCATGGTCCATAACTCACTACCATACAATGCTGTGCTCCAAATGTACATTCTCAGGGATTTCTTCTTCAAATTAAGTCCTGTGTTTGGTACTAGTAGACTTCTCTTGGCCAGGAATTCCTTCTTTGCCAGTGCTAGTCTGCTTTGATGTCCTGCTTACTCCGTCCGTCATTGGTTATTTTAATGCGTAAGTAATAGAATTCCTTAACTTCATCTGCTTCATGTTGATGGTAAGTTTCTTGCTGTTCCCATTTCTGCTGCTTCTCATTACTTCTGTCTTTCTTCCATTTACTCTCAATCCATATTCATTCCATTCAGCAGATCATGTAATTCTTCTTCACTTTCACTCAGGATAGCAAAGTCATCAGTGAATCGTATCATGGACATCCTTTCACTTTGAATTTCTATTCCACTCCTGAACCTTACTTTTCTTTCCATCATTGTTTCTTCGATCTACAGATTGAACAGTACGGGCGAAAGACTACATCCCTGTCCTACATCCTTTTTAATTCGAGCATTTCGTTCTTCGTCGTCCACTCTTATTATTTCCTCTTCGCTCTTGTACGTATTATATATTACCCCTCTCTCCCTATAAGTCACTCCTACTTTTCCGATACACAATCCATTACCACGTACACATCGATCCAAACTTTTTCACTGTTAACAGGACATACACTACTGGCCATTAAAATTGCTACACCACCAAGATGACGTGCTACAGACGCAAAATTTAACCGACAGGAAGAAGATGCTGTGATATGCAAATGATTAGCTTTTCAGAGCATTCACACAAGGATGGCGCCGGTGGCGACACCTACAACGTGCTGACATGAGGAAAGTTTCCACCCGATTTCTCATACAGAAACAGCAGTTGACTGGCGTTGCCTGGTGAAACATTGTTGTGATGCCTCGTGTAAGGAGGAGAAATGCGTACCATCACGTTTCCGACTTTGATAAAGGTCGGATTGTAGCCTACCGCGATTGCGGTTTATCGTATCGCCACATTGCTGCTCGCGTTGGTCGAGATCCAATGACTGTTAGCAGAATATGGAATCGGTGGGTTCAGGAGGGTAATACGGAACGCCGTGCTGGATCCAAACGGCCTCGTACCACTAGCAGTCGAGATGACAGGCATCTTATCCGCATGGCTGTAACGGATCGTGCAGTCACGTCTCGATCCCTGAGTCAGCAGATAAGGACGTTTGCAAGAGCACAACCAGCTGCACAAACAGTTCGACGACGTTTGCAGCAGCATGGACTATCAGCTCGGAGACCATGGCTGCGGTTATCCTTGACGCTGCATCACAGACAGGAGCGCTTGCGATGGTGTACTCAACGACGAACCTGGGTGCACGAATTGCAAAAAGTCATTTTTTCGGATGAATCCAGGTTCTGTTTACAACATCGTGATGGCCGCATCCGTGTTTGGCGACATCGCGGTGAACGCACATTGGAAGCGTGTATTCGTCATCGCCATACTGGCGTATCACCCGGCGTGATAGTATGGGGTGCCATTGGTAACACGTCTCGGTCACCTCTTGTTCGCATTGACGGCACTGTGAACAGTGGGCGTTACATTTCAGATGTGTTACGACCCGTGGCTCTGCCCTTCATTCGATCCTTGCGAAACCCTACGTTTCAGCAGGATAAAGCACGACCGCGTGTTGCAGGTCCTGTACGAGCCTTTCTGGATACAGAAAATGTTCGACTGCTGCCCTGGCCAGCTCATTCTCCAGATCTCTCACCAACTGAAAACGTCTGGTCAATGCTGGCCGAGCAACTGGCTCGTCAGAATACGCCAGTCACTACTCTTGATGAACTGTGGTGTCGTGTTGAAGCTGCATGGGCAGCTGTACCTGTACACGCCATCCAAGCTCTGTTTGAGTCAATGCCCAGGCGTATCAAGGCCGTTATTACGGCCAGAGGTGGTTGTTCTGGGTACTGATTTCTCAGGATCTATGCATCCAAACTGTGTGAAAATGTAATCACATGTCAGTTCTAGTATAATATATTTGTCCAATGAATACCCGTTTATCATTTGCATTTTTTGTTGGTGTAGCAATTTTAATGGCCAGCAGTGTAGACGATAAAAGGCTTGGGACACCTTCATATATCGTGTCGCACCTCATGGGGCCGGCGTGTTAGAGCAACTCGACATGGCATGGATTCAACAAGTCTTTGGAGTTCTCCTGCAGAAATATCTAGCGATGCTGCCTCTACAGGCGTACATAACTGCGAAAGTGTTACCGGTGCAGGATTTTGTGCGCGATTACATCCCATAAATGTTCGATGGGATTAATGCCCGGCGATCAGGGTGGCTAAAGGATTCGCTGGAATGGTTTAGAATGCAACATAGCACACTGTCATCCATAAAAGTTCCTTCGTCGTTCGGAAACGTGAAGTCCATGAATGGCTGAAAATGGTATCCAGGTATCCGAACATAATGATCGGTTCAGAGAACCCAGTCCATTCCATTTAAACACAGCCCACACCATTATGGATGGCTCTAAGCACTATAGGACTTAACATCTGAGGTCATCAGTCCCCTAGAACTTAGAACTACTTAAACCTAACTAACCTAAGGACATCACACACATCCATGCCCGAGGCAGGATTCGAACATGCGACCGTAGCAGGCGCGCGGTGCCGGGCTGAAGCGCCTAGAACCGCTCGGTCACAGCGGCCGGCCAATCATTATAGAGCCACCGCCAGCTAGCACAGTGCCTTATGGACAACTTGGGTGCATGTCGTGGTGAGGGTCTGCGCCCCCCTCGAACCCTACCGTCGGGTCTTACCAACTGAAATCGGGACTCATCTGACCGGGCAACGGTTTTCCAGTAGCCTAGGGTCACAAACCCAGGAAAGGCGCTGCAGGCGATGTCGTTGTGTTAGCAAAGGCACTAGCGTCGATCGGGTACGTTCATCGTACGTCCCACATCAACTTCTGTGCCGGCCGCGGTGGCCGTGCGGTTCTAGGCGCTGCAGTCCGGAACCGCAGGACTGCTACGGTCGCAGGTTCGAATCCTGCCTCGGGCATGGATGTGTGTGATGTCCTTAGGTTAGTTAGGTTTAAGTAGTTCTAAGTTCTAGGGGACTGATGACTTAAGATGTTAAGTCCCATAGTGCTCAGAGCCATTTGAACCATTTTTTTTCGACTTCTGCGGTTATTTCACGCAGTGTTGCTTGTCTATTAACACTGACAAGTTTATCAAACGCCGCTGCTCTCGGTCGTGGTAGAAATGCCTGGAATTTGTTATTCTCCGCAGACTCTTGACACTGGTCACCTAGAAATAGTGAATTCCCTAACGATTTCTGATTTGGAACGTCCTAGGCGTCTAGTTCCAATTAACATCAGCGTTGGAAGTCTAAATTCTCGTCGTGCGGCCATAATCACGTCGGGCATCTCTTCGCATGAATCACACTGCCCTTTTACACCTTGTGTGCGCGACACTACCGCCATCTGTATATGTGCATATTGCTACGCTATGACTTCTGTCATTTCAGTGTATGCAGGCGTTTGGAATCAGCAGGCGTGCTGAATTTCTACGCTCCACGACAAGAGTTTTCCGTTGAGGCAGTGCAGTGATCACTGGTTGTCTGGCAAAGCGCCTGGCTGCACGAGTGCTACTGCAAGTCTCATTGCGTGAGAAAGCGTGTGCAAGATACAGACAGCTGCCTCCCACCGCAAAAAGCTGTCTGACGAGGAGAACGAGTTCGACTTTGAAAGCCGAGTAGACGCACGCAGTACAACTTGATGCAACATCATGGTAGCAAACTCCTATTCATAACTTTCGCTAACGTCATACCCGGTATCCAGCGGAGGATTGTCCTATTTCAAAATTAAATATCTCGAAAACTAAGATCCATAGACGAGTGCAACAAACGGTATGTTTATTGTGAAAGCTGTAAGATTTTTTATAAAAGTTAAACAGAAGTTTCGTGTTTAGTGTTGTTACCAGGCTTTTTGAGAGGTTCAAAAGGATACGTCAACAGCGTTAGATCTTGGGTGAGACAGAGTTATCAGCCACTGGCAGTTTGAAAGGGGCATCACTGAGGGTCTCCATTTGGTGAGCCGGTCGAGTCGTGTAACTTCCAGATTTGTGAGCCATTTAGATGGAGCATTGGCTCATTGATGGACTGCATAGGAATGTAAGGGCAGGTGTACTCGTTATCAAGGTTCAGGTCGACGATCTCCGACAACCAAAAGACAGGGTCGCCATATTCTGCACCGGGCATATCGTAACCGCTTCACATCTGCGCCTTCCATCAGAGAATAAGAATGGACTCATTCTGTGTCAACCCGCACCTTTGTTCGTAGACTAACAAATGCCGCTGCATACTGTGCAGTGCACGGACGTAACGCAAACGAACAATGAAATTTTCCATGACATACTGTATTTAGATGCAACACAGAATTGCCGATTCAAGTTCTTCCAGCGTCGTGGGAAGGTTCCGTCTTTCAATGTGCCCCACGAAAGGTAGGCACAAGGACTCAGATGGGGGCGAATATGGACGCCAGTCCATTCCCGCGCCAGTAAATTTGTAATAAATGAAGGCAATGACTATTCCTGAAGTTTTTATTTATTTATTTAGCGTATGGCTAATACAGACACATCATAAAATTAAATTACATATTTACACGGAAAAAACTTAAGTTTGCGTTTGCAACTGAATATCCAGTCCTTCAATCCAGCGCACTGCATCTGGAGTTGCTAGCAGGAAGTCCTCTTCAGCACCGTGATAGACTCGAATCCTGCATTCACCAACAATTTGGTGAACAGTCTGGCATGGAGCCCCGCAATCACAGGCTGGATTCAAAAATGGTTCAAATGGCTGTAAGCGCTATGGGACTTAACATCTGAGGTCATCAGTCCCCTAGACTTAGAACTACTCAGATCTAAGTAACCTATCACGCACATCTCATGCCCGAGGCAGGATTCGAACCTGTGACCGTAGCAGCCGCGTGGTTCCGGACTGAAGCGCCCAGAACCCTTCGGCCACAGCGGCCGGCCCAGGCTGGATTAGGTAGCTTCTTCCACTTAAAGAGAGGATCCCTGCATCGGCCAAGGCCGGTACGGATTCTGTTGATGGTGGCCCAGGTCTTGCGTGGTAGGTCGAATCCGCTTCGACGTTTAGCACCTGAGAAGATTTTATGGAGGCGCACATCAGTCACTGATTCCCACCGATCTTTCTATACTTCAAGGGATTTGAAATCCTTAGCAACCGTATCAGCAGCATCGCACAGAGTTAGATGGAGTGATTTCAGTCTCTTACGATTTAAAAGTGGCAGGTCGCTATGCCCGGGTAGGTTAGAATTCCTGGAGATCTTGTGGAATTCCCTCATAAGGGCAGTGCATCTGCGTAGTTCAGGAGTCATTATATTGGTTAACAGTGGAAGCCAATAAACTGGTGTAGATCTGATTGTGCCAGATATTATGCGCCATGTCGTATTGATCTGGCTTGTATGACGACCGTTCATCCAAACATGTGCAACAATACTCAGCACTTGAGTACACCAAAGCCAGAGCTGAAGATCGCAGGATGGTTGCTGAACATCCCCAGGTAGTTCCGCGTAGCTTATGGAGGATGTTGTTTCGAGTCCTCAACTTTGGAACTAATTACTCATCAAGAATTCGAAACACCTGTGCGGTGTAATGTGCACTGTCCCTCATCTTGCACGGACCACTCCTTACCTGGTCGGTCCTCCAACGCTAGATATGTGGCGACAAGCTGTTCCAAAATTTTTACATAACATTCACTAGTAATCGCATTTCGCAGAAAAAGGGGGCCAATAATGCCTTTACTGCATACCGCAGCGTAGACAGTAACTCTGGGGGAGTACATGGTTTCGCTTCAAGCAATTGGGGATATATGGACGCCAAAATCGCCAGTATTGTTTATTCATGAATCCACTCCGGTGAAAATGTGTTCCATCTGTGAACTAAATGCAGCCAACATCAAATTCTTCATTATCAATCTCTGTGAGGATCTGGTTCGCGAAGTCAGCCCACTCTCGCACAGCTCGTACAGGTATGGCCTGATGGCTTTGAATGGAAACAGTATTTTCTGCGTGCTTGAACGCTTGAAACCAGTCCCTACAGCAATTCTTTTGAGAGTATTTCGTTTAATTTTGCTGAATAATTCCAGAAACCGTGGCGACATTTTCAGGGGTAACAACAGTTTTCCAGAGGCCAACATTCCCCGCTACATCATTAGCCACGCTGCCTGTCCGTCAGAATTTGGCAGAGAGTTTGGAGTTGGTTTTCGCATCGGGTCGTTGAGAACATTGAACCTTGTCTGAAAACTGTGCCTTGTTTCCGCAGGACTGTGTTACAACCTGTAGTAGTTCAGAAAAAGAAGAACACGTTCTTCAGTGGACTACGTGATTTCAACCTCTTCCTGCGGTATGCTAAACTCCTTTCACGTCTCAACGGAGGAAATGATCAATCTCAACTGCGACACAATATTTATAGGCACTACTATTTTTGTGGTTACAGCGCCAACTGTTAGCAGCTTGTAATACCGAACATGCAAATAAAAACGTTCTGTACCATCCAGAATTTTTCGCCGTTTAATACCCGTTCGTAACTTCTACTGTAATTCTAATGCTGAATCTGTAAGCTTTATTACAGATTAATATGTAATGGATATAATAGTGTATTTATTTCTGAATGTATATATACTGAAGAGCCAAAGACAATGGTACATCCGCCTAATATCGTGTAGGGCTCCCGCAAACACGCGGAAGTGCCGCAACACGACGTGGCATGGACTCTACTGTTGTCCGAAGTAGTGCTGGAGGGAATTAACACCATGAGTCCTGCAGGGCTGTACATAAATCCGTAAGAGTACAAAGGGGTGGCGATCTCTTCTGAACAGCACGTTGCAAGGCATGCCAGATATGCTCAATAATGTTCATGTCTGGAGTGTTTAGTGGCCAGCGGAAGTGTTCCTGGAGCCACACTGTAGCAATTCTTGACGTGTGGGGTGTCGCATTGTTCTGCTGGAATTGCCAAATCCGTCGGAAAGCCCAATGGACATGAATGGATGCAGGCGATCAGACAGGATGCTTACGTACGTGTCAACTATCAGAGTCACATCTAGACGTATCAGGGGTTCCACACCATTACAGAGCCTCAACCAGCTTGAACAGCCCCCTGCTGACATGCAGGGTCCATCGATTCATGAGGTTGTCTACATACCCGTACACGTCCAATCGCTCGACACAATTTGAAGCGAGACTCGTCCGACCAGACAACATGTTTCCAGTCATCAACAGAGCAATGTCGGTCTTGACGGACCCATGCGAGCGTAAAGCTTTGTGCCGTTTAGTCATCAAGGGTACATGAGGGCGCCTTCGGCTCTGAAAGCCCATATCGATGCTGTTTCATTGAAAGGTTCGCACACTGACACTTGATAGCCCAGCATGAAAAGCTGCAGCAGTTTGCGGAAGGGTTGCACTTCTGTTACATTGAACGATTCTCTTCAGTCGTCGTTGGTCCCGTTCTTGGCGGGTCTTTTTCCGACCGCAGCGATGTTGGAGATTTAATGTTTAACCGGATTCCTGATAGCCACGGTACACTCGTGAAATGGTCGTACGGGAAAATCCGCACTTCATCGCTACCTCGGAGATACTGTGTCCCATCACTCGTGCGCCGACTATAACACCACGTTCAAACGCATTTTAAAATTTGATAACCTGCTACTGTAGGAGCAGTAACCAACCTAACAGCTGCGCCTAGTTGTCTTATATAGGCTCTGCCGACCGCAGCGTCGTATTCTGCATGTTCACATATATGCCGGTCGGAGTGGCCGAGCGGTTCTAGGCGCTACAGTCTGGAACCGCGCGACCAAATTGTTCAAATGGCTCTGAGCACTATGGGACTTAACTTCCGAGGTCATCAGTCTCCTAGAACTTAGAACTAATTAAATCTAACTAACCTAAGGACATCACACACATCCATGCCCGAGGCAGGATTCGAACCTGCGACCGTAGCGGTCGCTCGGCTCCAGACTGTAGCGCCTAGAACCGCACGGCCACTCCGACCGGTACCACGCGACCGCTACGGTCGCAAGTTCAAATCCTGCCTCGGGCATGGATGTGTGTGATGTCCTTAGGTTTGTAAGGTTTAAGTGGTTCTAAGTTCTAGGGGACTGATGACCTCAGAAGTTAAGTCCCATAGTGCTCAGAGCCATTTGAACCTTTTTTTTTTCACATATATCTGTGTTTGAATACTCATGCCTACACCAGTTTGTTTTGCGCTTCAGTGTAATTGATTGTAATTATAATGTAAATATTGTAAATTGCTGGGCAGTAGCCAAGGGAGCTTTATTTAAATGTATGGACGAAATGGTAGTAGCTGTACCGTTGTTTATCTTTGTGTATGGTGAGTCTCTGTCTCGTTGCAAGCAGGGAGGAAGCAGTGCAGCCTGAGTCAAGAAAGAGTGCTGAAGTGTTTGTTGGACGGTCCCGCCGCCGCGGCGAGCAGCTATGATGGTGCTAGTGTAGGCGCACCGTATTCGTTAACTCGCGAGTATTGAGAGCATGGTAGAACAGACGGAGGAAGCTGCAATTCTGATTATTGCCTATCCATAAATATCCGTTGTTCTTGAGACGACTCGTGGTACTCAACTATGTGCAGCAACAGTGGCACCTCAGCATTGTCGTCAGTTACATTTTTCGTCGCCCACACAGCTACGATATCGAAAGAAAGTTAAGTGACATTAGCCAGTGGCATTTCTTTCACAATTTTCGACTAACGTTCATGAACAATAACATGCAGTAGTTAAAACTTGTAGGGCACCCGTGTTGTAATTGTCCTTGGACACTCTTACCAAGCAGGGTCCCTTTCTTTTCCACGTAATCACCGAGTGTCATAAAAATATGAAAATTGATTAACTACCTACTGCCAGTTTTGTTTGTTTGCTAATGACCAGTTCAAGTATAAATTTTGCTGCCTCATTAACTGTTCGTTCTTGTATTCCGATAACAGAGGCTTAACTAATTTACTATTTTGAGTATTAACTTCAGTCACTCAAAGTAATGTAAAATTTCGCTGTCAAAACTAATAATCAAAGATACAGGACAAATTAAGAGTGCGCAATTTCATTTATTGTGTATTTAGCTTAGCGACTGGCTACTGCTGACATAGTATGTATTTTATTGTTATTATATTAAAAGTAAAATCAGTCTCTCATTTGCTTAAAATAAATTCAATTCAATGTTTCAATAATCAAAAGTAAATTTCTTGCTATCTCTAGATTTTGCTTACGTTATGCCGAAGTTACTTGAAGTCGTTTTTTACGAAACAAAGTTTTAGTTACAGCCAGTCATTTATTTAACCAGCAAATTCATTTAACTTTACTTTCAAAAACTAGCATTTCAGAATAAGTAACTGCAAACTCAGTGCTTTCTGATTCATTTATTTTCTTGTGAACCGTTTTGTTGTGACGTGGCATCAGAAGGTTGTCACGCTTATTTGTTTAACGTTCCTTACCATTACCTTTCTTAGGATTCGGGATATTCATTGCCCTAGTAGGCTGGCGACCATTTAATTATCTTTTCTCTTTGCTAATCAGTATATCCTTTCTATTAAATATTACGTGGTACCCGTTTCCCCCCTGCGTGGTTCATGAGCGATTGCACTAAATTGACACCCATTTCAAAATTCTCATCACTATTTACATTAGGTTTAGAATAGAGTTTTCCTTCAGAAGAGTCTGTTGTACATCTTTCCTCCTACTAGCCGGTATTATTTTCCTTCAGTAACGATAACCTTACTCACTGTAAAATTGCATTACGCATACGCGATCACGGTCAATTATATCCGATCCAATAGGCCGCCTAGAAAAGAGGGAGGTTACAATGTTTCGGAACTATTTAGAAACACGCGCATAAAGTCTTTACAGCTTTCACAGTGAAAATACCGCTTGTGCACTCGCCTGTCGACTTTTGTTTTCAAGATATTTAATTTTGAAATTAGGGACCCCTTCGCTTGACAGCCTATATGTTCGCAACTGTGTCTTAGTGGTTAAAAACGTTTAGCTAGTAATTAGTCATCTTCCTACTGTCCGACTGAATCGAAATTTTGCACGCTCATGTGAAAGTAACGACATAACGCTTACATACAGCTTTGAAACAACATGCACGAAAGCGAACCAATAATTTTTCCAACGTGTTTCGCAGCCGAAGATCACGCCACACGGGTCGGGATCACAGATACGTTTAACGTCCTTTCAACCAGTAAGTATTACGAACATCACTCTGTCGAGGATTTCGGCTGTGGAGAATGAACTGCTACGTTTTGCGGCGGTGTCAATCGATCTCCGAATCAGCAGCACCACTTGTAAAAAATTGGTTAAAAAAACGGGAATAGTTATTTATTACACTTTTTTCTAAACTATTTTCTTGGGCAAGATTTGGTTCATGGGACATCCGCAACTGAAACTAGATAATTAATTTACAGAGATTCGAATGAGTTGTACTAATATTTATTCAAACCACGACCAGTTTCGTGATTTTGAAATCTCATCTTCAGATGTACGAATCTGCAACATACTATGGGGACGGGAGAGGAAATACAATGTTTTAAAACACATGATTAAAAGGTAAAAGAGCAGACTGCAGAAACAAGGCGATTTACTTCTTTTATTTGGTAACACACAACATGCGGTCGCACCAGTCGGTCCAAGAGCGCGAATGGCTGTGTGTTGCAGAACTAGAAAAAGGGGGAGGGCCCAGTAATCAAACTGACCTAAAAATGTAACGTTCGGGCGGGTGGGGCGAAGTAAACAGAAGCCGAGAACAAACAGAGTACTCACAATGTCAGCAGAACAAAGTTTGATAAATTGGTTGCCTTCTGTTTTTCAGAACAAAGTAATGGGTTGTAATACTGGACGTGGCTTCTCACACTGCTGAGTTACATGGAACACATTTTAAAAAATAATCTCATCCATTAGAAGGCTAGCAGAGACCAACTTTGTACCATACTAAAAACGTGCTTTGAAGATAACAGCACTTATTTAAATACACAGTGTGACTAAAAATGTTTGCCGGCCGCGGTGGCCGAGCGGTTCTAGGCGCTCCAGTCCGGAATCGCGCTGCTGCTACGGTCGCAGGTTCGAATCCTGCCTCGGGCATGAATTTGTGTAATGTCCTTAGGTTTAAGTAGTTCTAAGTCTAGGGGACTGACGACCTCAGATGTTGAGTCCCATAGTGCTCAGAGCCATTTGAACCAAGCCAACTGACATGGGACATCGGTCGGACATACAACAAGAATCAGTAATCACA
The DNA here is from genome assembly GCF_023864345.2 of Schistocerca serialis cubense. Lineage (NCBI taxonomy): Eukaryota > Metazoa > Arthropoda > Insecta > Orthoptera > Acrididae > Schistocerca > Schistocerca serialis. The sequence continues at coordinate 36,173,829 of NC_064649.1, read as the reverse complement.
TAGGAACCGGGTGTTGCAAAAGCCATCCGGGGCTACTAATTGGCGTTGCAGTTATTTAGTCGCATGCTGCAAATGGACGCCCACTACACGAGATGCCCAACGTTTTGTCCAGATCCATCGAGTCACGCCTGACTTCCACGCTGTATTGAATAGTACATCCTCTCGAAGATACCTGGCGTTTCTCGAAGACATCATGCTGCCACAACAATCCTGCTGACCAGGTCCTCCGGTAATGTAACAGGTGTTTCATACACGAGGCCCTTCAGATACCCCCACATGAGCAAACTGGTTGAGGACAGATCGCCGAGGCTGCATTCTCACTCGAAGGTGTGATGAACGTGCACACCCTGCATAGGTTGGCGGATGTGAACCCACACGCTACACGTACGCATGTCTCACAACGCACATTTACCCTCAACGTGTGTACTGGCATTGTCGGAGACATTCTTTCGGACCGATTTGAAGGTCGTACGTATCCCGTGTTCCTGCGAGAGGTTCTGCCGGACGTGCTGAATGATATTTCCAAGCCTACTCGGCACCGCATTCGATTTCAGCACAACGGAGCCGCCGCGAATTTCAGCAGGCAAGTGAGGAAACATCTGCAGGCAACCTTTCCCAGCCGCTGGATTCGTCGCGATGAGCCAGTCGCTTGATCACCACCATCTCCCATTACTTAGCACGATACAGTTGCACAGTTTCTCGTTCACTGAAGTTGGCCGCGCCCTAAATCGGACGCATGTGAGCCATTTCGAGGATCGTGTAGCTATACAAGTTACTCCCGACTCCGTGAATGGCGATGGTCTCCGTGCGAAGCGTTCCAGTTTGTACTACAACGTCCTCTCGTGACCGACACGTGAATTCATCCAATTTTTTAGATTCATCCAATTTTTTAGAATGCGAGCACTTAGTGACTTGCAAGAAACTTTACACATAGTATACAAAACCTTTACGAAACATTTTCTCGTGGACAATCTGCACTAATTGACGAAAGAAAAAAAAATTATCTCTTACCGCATTTACGTTGTTCATGCAGTAATATTGCTGCTACATGACGTTTAAATTTATTACGTCTTTGCTATCAGCTCTATTCGCAACACATTTTTCAGACAGTATCGAAATGCACCACTGAATATACCTGCTAAACTAGACCATTGTACGATTCGTTGTTCAGAAGAAAAATGGTTCAAATGGCTCTGAGCACTACGGGACTTAATTGCTGAGGTCATCAGTCCCCTAGAACTTAGAACTGCTTAAACCTAACTAACCTAAGGACATCACACACAGCCATGCCCGAGGCAGGATTCGAACCTGCGACCGTAGCGGTCGCGCGGTTCCAGACTGTAGCGCCTAGAACCGCTCGGCCACTCGGGCCGGCTGTTCAGAAGATGTGACGTCTTAAAGATTGCGGTGCGTAAAAACGAAACTGCAGGATGGAAGTCGCTACAGATACAGGTGAAATATGTGAAAAAATAAGTGTGATATATGTTAAATAAATGCGAAATATATGCGACATACGTGTAACCTGGCAAAGCCGCTGGTAAAAAGCTCCTTCTGAACCCATTGATCGATTTCAGCCATTCTTGGTACACATATTAAGAGAGCGTTCAATAAATAATGCAATACGTTTTCCTTTCTCGGCTAATTGTGGGTGAAAAAATGCGAAATTTGTTGTGAGACATAGTGAAATATTCCCGCTTCAGCCCCTATAGTGTCATGGAGTTATGATAAGTGGTGACCGTATACGTGGCCTCCAAAACAGCGTGTGTGAAGGAGGTGCGTTCCAAGCAGAAAGCTGACATTGAATTTCTATTGGCGGAAAACCAGAATATCGCAGAAATCCATAGGCGCTTGGAGAATCTCTACAAAGACCTGGCAGTGAACAAAAGCACGGTGAGTCGTTGGGCAAAAGCACGGTGAGTCGTTGGGCGAGGCGTCCGTCACCATCACAACAAGGTCACGCAAATCTGTCCCATCTCCCGCCTGCCGGCCGGCCGCGCACTGCCGTGACTCCTGTAATGTTGGAACGTGCGGACACTCTCTTTCGAGGTGACGACGGATTCCACTCAAACACCTCGCTGCACAACTTGACGTCTCTTTTGGTAGTGCTGACACTCGTCCACCAGTTGGGGTACTCAAAAGTGTATGCCCGCTGACTTCCTCGGCACCTAACACAAGACAATAAAGAGCAACGAAGGAACATCTGTGCCCAAGTACTTGCGCATTATGAGGCTGAGTGTGACAATTTTTTGTCGGACATCTTCACATGAGTTAATCGCTTGGCGATCCGGAAACAAAATGCCAATTCATGGAGTGGTGTCACACCACCTCTCCTCCAAATAAACTGTTCAAAGCCGCAACCTCAACTGGTAAAGTCATGACGTTGGGCTTCTTTGTCTCTGAAGTTATTGTTCTGTTTAAGGGGAGGTTTACTATCTTTTGGTTCAAAAATCGATTTTCTTAAAATTGCGTTTTTAGATCTGTAAAAGTGTTTGGAATCCACCTCTGTAACGGTTTTCCCGAATACGGAACGGAAATGTTCGTTATTCGTAGTGGAACAAAAAAATGCACCTGTCTGAAATCAGCCTTTTTCATGCACCAGTTTTTTTTTTCTTTCGGAGGACGAGTTATTGTACCGGTCCTTGGGAGGAAACACACAAAATTCAAATAAAAGTTTGATCGCGTGTGTTTGGAAGTCAGCCCCCAAGCATTTGCATTCTGGTGCGAAGACTGCGGAGATTGCGCCTTTCGTGGCAGTGAGCAGCTTCAACGAAGGGTATTCAGCAATTCTGAAGACCTTGACAACGATGGACGTCACCCTGGGACTCTATTCGACGCAGTTCGCCAAGCATTCGGACGACCACCGGATTCAAGCGGCCGAAAACCGGTCGTACGAGCAGCTCTGTAGCAGCGCAGGATAGCCCAGATCGAGCAGGACGCCCTCTATAAGGAAGAGGAAGGACTAGTTTATGGACCCGGAATAGCAAATTCAACGTAAGTTGCATATATTGCATTTATATGTAGCCAAAATTTCAAACGCGTGTTTCTCGAAATGACTGTTTTTTATCGCGCGATGTGTTAACTTCAGATCTACTGAACCGATTGGCATGATCCTTTGTTTCCGACGAAGCTAACTAAATTGTCTAGGAACTGTACCACTTTTATTCCGATCCATCAACTAAAAATATTTTTACTTGGCCGACGAAGTCGAAACATCGATGAAAAAAAAACCTATTTTTTCGAATGGCCGCCATTTTGTTTCCTATGCTCCAAATAACTTAAGCGAGGTAAAACTCCTATGGAATCTTATGTACTTCGGTAGCGTCAGCTTTTGATTTCAATCGAGCCGGCTGAACGGTAGCATACCACGCGTGGAAGTCTACATCGAAATTTTGTTTCGTTCCGACGGCACTTCCGCCTTTGCTCTTCAACATTTCCGCTCGAAAAGATTCCAGTTTGTAGAGGAAATATCAATAATCATTTTGGCCAAATTTGGCCGTGATATCTACAACACATCCCGAGAAAAAAAAATTGCCATAGAACATGCTTTTTCGGGCCAAAGATAGTAAACCTCCCCTTAATGTTCTCTCTCATGGTGCAACGACCAACTTGAAGTGTATTGTGTTACCCTCAGGAAATTGAAGACACGACTTCAGCATGTTTATTAGCACAAAGATGCAAATGAACTTCTGCCTCTCCAAGAGAATGCCTCAGGCAAGTCCATGTGTCCAAGAGGAGCTCAAATGGCTCTGAGCACTATGGGACTTAACATCGTAGGTCATCAGTCCCCTAGAACTTAGAACTACTTAAACCTAACTAACCTAAGGACAGCACACAACACCCAGCCATCACGAGGCAGAGAAACTCCCTGACCCCGCCGGGAATCGAACCCGGAAACCCGGGCGTGGGAAGCGAGAACGCTACCGCACGACCACGAGATGCGGGCAAGAGGAGCTCACAAAATTTCATTGGACTGTTCTCTCTCATCCACCGTGCAGCCTGAATCTCGCACCATCCGACTTCAACCGTTTGGCTCAATGAAGGATGCACTACAAGCGAAGCAGTATGTGATGTGATGGGGAGATTACTGATGCAGCAAGATGTTGGCTCTGACGTGGACCAGTAGATTGGTACCAAAATGGTTCACATGGCTCTGAGCACTATCGGACTTAACATCTGAGGTCATCAGTCCCCTAGACTTAGAACTACTTGAACCGAACTAACCTAGGGACATCACATACATCCATGCCCGAGGCATGATTGGAACCTGCGACCATAGCAGCAGCGCTGTTCGATACTGAAGCGCCTAGTACCACTTGGCAACAACAGCCGGCGATTGGTACTGTGGGGGAACACAGGCCCTCCCAGTAAGGTGAAGTAAGGCTGCTACACTAAATGGAGATTATGTTCCTTCTCTAGATTGTCGCACAGATGACAAAATGGTAGATATCGAAATAGACGACAGAGGGATAGAGAAACAATTAAAATCGCTCAAAAGAGTAAAGGCCGCTGGACCTGATGGGATACCAGTTCGATTTTACACAGAGTACGCGAAGGAACTTGCCCCCCTTCTTGCAGCGGTGTACCGTAGGTCTCTAGAAGAGCGTAGCGTTCCAAAGGATTGGAAAAGGGCACAGGTCATCCCAGTTATCAAGGAGGGATGTCGAACAGATGTGCAGAACTATAGACCTATATCTCTATCGTCGATCAGTTGTAGAATTTTGGAACACGTATTATGTTCGAGTATAATGATTTTCTGGAGACTAGAAATCTACTCTGTAGGAATCAGCATGGGTTTCGAAAAATACGATCGTGTGAAACCCAGCTCCCGCTATTCGTCCACGAGACTCAGAGGGCCGTAGACACGGGTTCCCAGATAGATGCTGTGTTTCTTGACTTCCGCAAGGCGTTCGATACAGTTCCCCACAGTCGTTTAATGAACAAAGTAAGAGTATCAGACCAACTGTGTGATTGCATTGAAGAGTTCCTAGATAACAGAACGCAGCATGTCTTTCTCAATGGAGAGAAGTCTTCCGAAGTAAGAGTGATTTCGGGTGTGCCGCAGGGGAGTGTCATAGGACCGTTGCTATTCACAATACACATAAATGATCTTGTGGATAACATTGGAAGTTCACTGAGGCTTTTTGCGGATGATGCTGAGAGGTTGTAACAATGGAAAATTGTACTAAATTACAGGAGGACCTGCAGCGAATTGACGCATGGTGCAAGGAATGGCGATTGAACCTTAATGTAGACAAGTGTAATGTGCTGCGAATACATAGAAAGAATGATCCTTTATCATGTAGCTACAATATAGCACGTCAGCAACTGGAAGCAGTTACTTCCATAAATTACCTGGGGGTAGGCATTAGGAGTGATTTAAAATGGAATGACCATATAAAATTAATCGTCGGTAAAGCAGATGCCAGACTGAGATTCATTGGAAGAATCCTAAGGAAATGCAATCCGAAAACGAAGGAAGTAGGTTACAGTAGACTTGTTCGCCCATTGCTTGAATACTGCTCACCGGTGTGGGATCTGTACCAGATAGGGTTAATAGAAGAGATAGAGAAGATCCAACGGAGAGCAGCGTGCTTCGTTACAGGATCATTTAATAATCGTGAAAGCGTTATGGAGATGATAGATAAACTCCACTGGAAGACTCTGCAGGAGAGACGCTCAGTAGCTCGGTATGGGCTTTTGTTGAAGTTTCGAGAACATACCTTCACCAAGGAGTCAAGCAGTATATTGCTCCCTCCAATGTATATCCCGCGAAGAGACCATGAGGATAAAATCAGAGAGATTAGAGCCCACACAGAGGCATACCGACAATCTTTCTTTCCACGAACAGTACGAGACTGGAATAGAAGGGAGAACCGATAGAGGTACTCAAGGTACCCTCCGCCACACACTGTCAGGCGGCTTGCGGAGTATGGATGTAGATGTAGATGTAGATGTAGAAAAATGAAGTTTTGTGGCCAACAGGATGGGAAATAATATCGTGTATTGGAATAAAACCAACTTACTTTCAGAAAAAAGTATTGCATTACTTATTATCTGGAAAGAAATACTGTTGGGGTAAGAACCAGTAGTGTGCTATTGGGGTTTGGTGATAACATAGAGATTGAGTGAAGAGGAGAGGAGGAGGAAATGGATGGAGAGAGAGGAGGAGAAAATGGATGGATTGAGAGGGAAGGAGGAGATGGACAGAGGGGGAAGAAGGTCAAGTAGAACACTGTAATAAATAAATACTCAGGCAATGCTGTGTACTCAGTCTGTAGATAAAGTGTTATTCAAACCCCCTGACAATATTCCATGTGCTTACAGCGAACAGGCATGTCGTTTACAGCGATATGAGGATTATACCGGTATTTTTATTTAGATCATTTATTTGAAGAGATTTCTATTTTGCTGCTCCCCTGTACGCGGTAGTATGGGGTACTGAATACTGTTCACAGAACGATCTTGTGCAGATGTACTGGAGTAAAACACCAAAAATTCAAAAACAAACACATTTTCGGTTGGCAATATAAAAGGAAGCTCGGGTACAATGGAGAGAGAAATAAACGGACCGGAGCAGACAGCGATACAGAATTCGAAATAATTTCAAACGCGACGTAGCTTAGATATTTATTCGTGGCTAAACACGAGTTCGCCTGGGCGCGCGCGAGCGATTGTGATGTTCCCGTCTTGCGAACAATGAGCCGCGCGGCGCGCGCGAAACATTCGCTCCATTTGCGCTGAATGGCAATCGATGCGCCTGCAGCGGAGACAGTTGCCGACGGCGGCCGCGGCGCGGCGCTCGCGTCGCTTCCGCTAGGGTGCGCTGCCGGCGTTAAATCCGGCGCAGCTGACGACGGCGCGCGGCGTGCCGGCCGAAACGTTTATTGTTATTTGCTGTGAAATAATCGCTCGCGCTCGGAGGCGGCGCATTGTGGGGGGCGGCTGCGGGGGCGGCGGACCGGAAAATCAGCTTAGCATGCAGATCCCCGTGGCCGGTGTTTCTATCGCGCCATCCTCTGCTCTCTCCTCTTCCTCTCCATCTTCTCTCTAACACTTCGGCCCCACTCTGTCTGCCTCATTCTCTTGTAGCTTCCAAACTGGAAGTTCTCAAAACACATCTTTTTCCTCTATGGCACTCTACAGTCTGTTGAAAATTACTTTAGAATTGACACTACGGCAGGTATACATAGAGACGCAGAGCTCACTTGCCATATCCTTCACAGAACACACGCTTAATTTTTACATTTCATTCAACTTGATAGAACATAAAAATTGTTCGAAACACATTATGAAATTAGCATCAGTGCCTACTGGAAGAGCTTACGAAAGTGCATTTCTTCACAGCTTTACTGCATATTCTGAGCCTTCTGTAGAGAGTCCTAAATTTTGTATTATTTTGTGCGAGTCGGGAGACAACCCTCTGCACTACCCCCAAGCTGAAGGACCAATGGCATTACTTTTGGATTCTCATCCTATAGGCATTGCTTTCTCAATGGCTTTTGAGCCATTGCACTACAATGGCCATTATAATACAATTCCTTACTTAAATGTCCATACATTACGAAGAATTCGAGTATTTATCCTTACATTGTAGTACTAGTTCATAGTTTAGACGACATTCAAACTAGTTCAGAAGAGAAACTGCATTGTATCTGCAGGTATATAGTACTTATCTTACAAAATTGATCTTAGTGTCTGGTCTGGTTCCATTGTTTCTGTCCAAACAACTGAAAAGATTTTATCCAGGGTTTTAAATGACATGCCGCTGGAAATTATGCTACTGTTGCCCTTTTTATTCTATTATTTGCATGTTCTTCCAACATTTTATACTTACATAAATACTGCTTCTTCAAAAGTACATTGTGCAACTTGCTTTCGCCATATGAAGAACATAGTCAGTCTAAGTACAACCTGTACCAAACTCTACACAAGAATGAGATTTTCACTCTGCAGCGGAGTGTGCACTGATATGAAACTTCCTGGCAGATTAAAACTGTGTGCCGGACCGAGACTCAAACTCGGGACCTTTGCCTTTCACCGCTCAGGATTTGCCACGCCCTCTAAGGCGCTGCAGTCATGGACTGTGCGGCTGGTCCCGGCGGAGGTTCGAGTCCTCCCTCGGGCATAGGTGTGTGTGTTTGTCGTTAGGATACTTTTGGGTTAAGTAGTGTGTAAGCTTACGGACTGATGACGTTAGCAGTTAAGTCCCATAAGATTTCACAGAGATTTTTGAACCTTTGCCTTTCGTGGGCAAGTGCTCTACCAACTGAGCTACCCAAGCACGACTCATGCCCCATCCTCACAGCTTTACTTCTGCCAGTACCTCGTCTCCTACTTTCCAAACTTTACAGAAGCTCTCCTGCGAATCTTGAAGAACTATCACTCCTGAAAGAAAGGATATTGCGGAGACATGGCTTAGCCACAGCCTGGGGGATGTTTCCAGAGTGAGACTTTCACTCTGCAGCGGAGTGTGCGCTGATACGAAACTTCCTGGCAGATTAAAACTGTGTGCCGGACCGTGACTCGAAATCGGGACCTTTGCCTTTCGTGGGCAAGTGCTCTACCAACTGAGCTACCCAAGCACGACTCACGCCTCGTCCTCACAGCTTTACTTCTGCCAATACCTCGTCTCCTACTTTCCAAACGTTACAGAAGCTCTCCTCCTGCAGAGTGAAAATCTCATTATGGGAACATTCCCCAGGCTGTGGCTAAGCCATGTCTCTGCAATATCCTTTCTTTCAGGAGTGCTAGTTCTGCAAGGTTCGCAGGAGAGCTTCTGTAAAGTTTGGAAGGTAGGAGACGAGATACTGGCAGAAGTGAAGCTGTGAGGACGGGGCGTGAGTCGTGCTTGGGCAGCTCAGTTGGTAGAGCACTTGCCCGTGAAAGGCAAAAGGTCCCGAGTTCGAGTGTCGGTCCGGCACACAGTTTTAATCTGCCAGGATGTTTCACAAGTTACACAAGTTGACCTCACTCTGACGCTATCTGATACAATCCAGTCAAACTCTGAGTCAACTGTAACACTGACTCACGCTATCCTAATACTATCTGACGTGTTTGACGCCAAAATATTCTATATGTATTTCAATTCCTGGTTTCAGAACCTTCGAGAACAGGAAATAGTTGTGTTAAAATTAATATGGACTATTTTAATTTATCACTGTTTTACGAAAATAATCATTTGAGTGAAGATTTATAGGATTAACGTTTAGTAACTAAGGTTGTTAGTTTGGATAATATGAAAAACAGAAGTTTCCTAGTATTTTGTAACAGCGATTTCATTATCGATACTAAATCAGAAAAACTGTAAATAAAGACACAAATTTTGCTTGCAAAATAACTGAAGACTTAAAACTATTGCCTGTAACGCAAACATGTTTGTAGATCAATTAAGTCAATAATTATAACTACTAATTTTCATGGTACAAGATCGATATTATGGAATATGTCAATACGAATAATAAAAATATATTGACACGAAAATAGTTTTTTGATAATCAGAAACATCCAGGAATATCTACAAATGAGAAATATATAATTTAAGTGAGAAAATCAACCCAAGTCTGGCCAACATTTATACGTAATTGAACATTTCAGTTGACATGCGAAAATTTCTAGGAGGCTAGATTCATTATACCATGCTAACTTAGGTCCACTACGAGTATTTTTTCCTCAGTGTAATACTAGAATACAGCCGGAATAAAACCGCTTAATGTAGCAATAAATCGGCTTGCATGGGCGATGTTGTTATAAGTGGCAGCAAAAAGGTCTTGCAGTGCATGCCAAATTCTTACCGACATATTGCAATGACAATAGTGTTACAAATTAAGGACGAGAAAACCGAGTGCATGTTCGTGAGCAAGGCAAACAACGATCAGACCCCAGTGATAATTGATAATTTCACTTTTAAAAGAGTAGATATGTTGAAATATTTGGAAAGTATGTTTAGCGAACAGAATACAGTGAAAATTGAGAATAGGACTACGTGCGCAGCTACAAATAGATCATAGTTTTGCCTACGGGATGTTCTGTAAAGTAGAGCAGTTTTGAGAAATTTTAAAATCTAGATTATGTGAGAGCATAATTCTCCCTGTAGCTATATATCTTCTAGACACCTGAAAGCAAACTTTAGAGAAATAATAGGAAAATTGGTAATATTTCACTTCTTAGCATCATTAAAAAGCAATAAATTGTAAAAAAAATTATCATTCCATACATGACGTACAGGTCATGTGTAGTATGTGATACACCAGGTTTCTATTAAGCAAAAGTGACTATAGCTCATGTATCAAATATAATATATCAGGCATCTAAGAAGCTAAAATATTCAAATGAATGAAATGCTTATTTATTTCTGTTTATTGGAATTTTAAGAAATTTTGGTATGGGAAACCTTAATGAATAGAAATCAAAACTTGAATACGCTATTTATTTATTCTTTCAAGGCTTTTATTAAACTAAAAAGTAGAGTATGTAAAAAATCAAAGATAAAATCATTTCAGAGAATAAATTTTGCAAAACAGTGTTAATTTCATATTCTAACATGATAATATACCTGAAATTGTATATACGAAAATTGTTGAACTTGGAATTTTTGCTTTCATACTGGGTGGAAGGTTCTGAATCAATTCCTTTTTGAAATGAAACACAGGAATACACCAGAAGTCCGTCATTTTACGAGCTTATGACTGGGGCAACATTGCATTGCTGATAGCTATCATGATTGTTTTTCTGGCTCGTACCTTTTCCTTCACGAGACATCTTCGTTCGAGCGCAAACACTGTGCTTTTCGTAACTGCTGCCTCCTTTTTGTGAACGCGAGGAACTTCAAAAGTGGCGAGCGCGAAGCACACACTGCATGGTGGGCGATATGTACGGCTGCCAACTCAAAATATTGTTTCTTATTGTGGGAAAAAATATCGCCCGACTGCGTAGTATTTGATACACGGGGACGCTAGAGGATATGGCTCTGAAACAATTACGTTAAGGAAAACCGATGAACGAAACTGCTAGCCTTCGAGACGAAGGTGTTAAGGAATTGTCCCCATGATCGATACTCAACACAGGGAAGGCAATAATGTCTGAAAGGTGAAAAGGGTAGTGATGTGGGCTGAACACCCAATGAAGATGAAAGAGGAAAGACTGCCGCGAGAAGCATTTTCAGGGTCCGTGGAGGGCAGAGGCGCCGAAGAAGAGCACAGGGAAGGAAGAAGCCAACAGGAATACGAGCCAATTGGCTTGTGGAAGGATGAATGGCCCGAGAAAGTCAGGAACAGGATTGTCTGGCAGAGAAATGTAGCAAACGCCTGTGGTCTCCCAGGCCAACACGATAGTTAAGGGAAGACAACCGAATATTCGGCATGCAGAATACTTTTTTGCAACTGATTTAGGTGAACATACTACGCGAGTTAAATCTTTTTCTCCAAACTAGGAATCTGTCGAAGATATTTCGCCTACGTCTACGTGATTACTCTGCTATTCACAATTAAGTGCATGGCAGAGGGTTCAATGAACCACCTTCAAGCTGCCTCTCTACCGTTCCAGTCTCGAACGGCGCGCGGGAAAAACGAGCACTTAAATTTTTCTGTGCGAGCCCTGATTTCTCTTATTTTATGATCATTTCTCCCTATGTAGGTGGGTGCCAACACAATGTTTTCACAATCGGAGGAGAAAATTGGTGACTGAAATTTCATGAGAAGATCCGGTCGCAACGAAAAACGCCTTTGTTTTAATGATTGCCACTCCACGTATCATGTCTGTGGCATTATCTCCCCTATTTTGCGATGATACAAAACGAAATTTACTTAAATATGGAGCGTGACGCTCCGCTAGCACATCCAAACCTCCGTTGCCCCCCTTGTGGTTTCACTGTGAGAAGCAGAGTGCCAACTCTGTAAAAGACCTGTTAGTGCATTTTCTGAGCAAACTTCCTACTTATTTGTAACATAACGAAAAATTTAATCGCGTGCGAGTTAACACGAGGAAAGTTATCTTATCGGTCTGGGAGAAAGAAGAACAGTGATCCAAAATACACTACTTCCGCAAAGCAACAACTGTAATGAAAACAGTGAGAGTGATTTCTTTTGTGTGCTTACGATAAACTTCAATTGGTCTCGCTTATTAATATTTAAAACTTATGAAAATGAAATTTTTTTAAAAAATTAGCTTCCTACTGCCTTGGTTTTGCAGCGATGTGCAGCATACACGTACCTCGTAATACCGTGTCGGACCTGCTTTGGGCCGCGAGTGGTAGCCGCGCGGTCTGAGGCGCCTTGTCACGGTCCGCGCGGCTCCCCCCATCGGAGGTCCGAGTCCTCCCTCGGGCATGGATGTGTGTGTGTCGTCCTTAGTGTAAGTTAGTTTTAAGTTACATTAAGTAGTGTGTAAGCTTAGGGACCGGCAGCCTCAGCAGTTTGGTCCCATAAGTCCTTACTACAAATTTTAAATTTGAAAACCTCCTTTGGCCGGTGTAGTGCAGCAACTCGACGCGGCATGACCACCACTGGAGATCCCCTGCAGAAATATCGGGCCATGCTGCCTCTCTAGTCGTCCATAATGTCATAAGTGTTACCGGCGCAGGATTTTGGCACGAACTGACCTCTCGATTATGTCCCATAAATGTTCGATGGGATTCCTTTCCAGCGATCTTCGTAGCAAGTCATGCGCTCGAATTGTCCAGAATGTCCATCAAAGTAATCTTGAAGAATTGTGCTGCAGTGACATGGCGCGTTCTCGTTCATACAAATTCAGTTATTGTCTGGGAACATGAAGTCCATGAATGGCTGCAAATGCCCTCCAAGTAGCCCAACATAACCATTTCCGGTCAATGATCGGTTCGGTTGGACCAGAGGACCCAGTCCATTCATTGTAAACACAGCCCACACCACTATAGAGTCACCACCTCGTTAACAACTTGGGTCCATAGCACCACACTCACCATCGGCTCTTACCAACTACCCTACTGGCCATTAAACTTCCTACACCAAGAAGAAATGCAGATGATAAACGGGTATTCATTGGACAAATATATTATACTAGAACTGGCATGCGATTACATTTTCACGCAGTTTGGGTACAGAGATCCTGAGAAATCAGTACCCAGAACAACCACCTCTAGCCGTAATAACGGCCTTGATACGCCTGGGCATTGGGTCAAACAGAGCTTGGATGGCGTGTACAGGTACAGTTGCCCATGCAGCTCAACGCGATACCACAGTTCATCAAGAGTAGTGACTGGCGTATTGTGACGAGCCAGTTGCTCGGCCACCATTGAGCAGACGTTTTAAATTGGTGGGAGATCTGGAGAACGTGCTGGCCAGGGCAGCAGTCGAACATTTTCTGTATCCAGAAAGGCCCGTACAGGACCTGCAACATGCGGTCGTGCATTATTCTGCTGAAATGTAGGGTTTCGCAGGGATCGAATGAAGGGTAGAGCCACGGGTCGTAACACATCTGAAATGTAACGTCCACTGTTCAAAGTGCCGTCAATGCGAACAAGCGGTGACGAGACGTGTAACCAATGCCACCCCATACCATCACGCCGGGTGATACGCCAGTATGGCGATGACGAATACACGCTTCCAATGTGCGTTCACCGCGATGTCGCCAAACACGGATGCGACCATCATGATGCTGTAAACAGAACCTGGATTTATCCGAAAAAAAAATAACGTTTCGCCATTCTTGCACCCATGTTCGTCGTCGAGTACACCATCGCAGGCGCTTCTGTCTGTGGTACAGCGTCAGGGGTAACCGCAGCCATGGCCTCCGAGCTGATACTCCATGCTGCTGCAAACGTCGTCGAACTGTTCGTGCAGGTGGTTGTTGTCTTGCAAAAGTCCCCATCTGTTGACTCAGGGATCGAGACGTGGCTGCACAATCCGTTACAGCCGTGCGGATAAGATACCTGTCATCTCGACTGCTAGTGACACGAGGCCGTTGGGATCCAGCACGGCGTTTCGTATTATCCTCCTGAACCCACCGATTCCATATTCTGCTAACAGTCATTGGATCTCGACCAACGCGGGAAGGAATGTCGCGATACGATAAACCGCAATCGCGATAGGCTACAATCAAAGTCGGAAACGTGATGGTTCGCATTTCTCCTCCTTACACGAGGCGTCACAACAACGTTTCACCAGATAACGCCGGTCAACTGCTGTTTGTGTATGAGAAATCGGTTGGAATCTTTCCTCATGCCAGCACGTTGTAGGTGTCGCCACCGGCGCCAACCTTGTGTGAATGCTCTGAAAAGCTAATCATTTCCATATCACAGCATCTTCTTCCTGTCGGTTATATTTCGCGTCTGTAGCACGTTACCTTCGTGGTGTAGCAATTTTAATTTCCAGTAGCGTAATATCGGGTCTCATACGACCAGGCCTCGGTTTTCCAGTCGCCTAGGATCAAACCGGTATGGTCACGAGCCCAGAAGGAACTCGCTTCGGTCGTCTTCTGCAATAGCTCATTATCGCCAGATTTCTCCGTAATGTCGTAACGGTTACGTTCGTTGTACGTCCCACATTGATTTCTGCGGTTATTTCACGCAGTGTTCCTTGTCTGTTAGCACTGACTCTGTCTCCGAATCCGGCAGAAAACCCAAAGAGATTCTGGTCATACATAAAGATCACCAGTGGCAGGACGCAATCAATACTTTCACTGCGCAAAAACAACGGTGAAGTCACTGATGACAGTGCCACTAGAGCAAAGTTATTTAACACGATTTTCCCAAACTCCTTCATCAAAGAAGACGAAATAAATATTCCTGAATTCCAATCAAGAACAACTGCCAAGGTCAGAAACATAGATGTAGATATCCTCGGTGTAGCAAAACATCTTAAATCACTTAATAAAGACAGGGTCTCTGGTCCAGATTGTATACCAATCAGGTTCCTCTCAGAGTATGCTGATACAATAGCTCCATATTTAACAATTATAAACAACCGCTCGCTCACAGAAAGATCCGCACATAAAGACTGGAAAATTGCTCAAGTCACACCAATACCCAAAGAGGGAAATAGGAGTAATCGACTGAATTACAGACGCATATCACTAACGTCGATTTGCAGTAGGGTTTTGGACAGTATACTGTATTCGAACATTATGAATTACCTCGAAGAAAACGATTTATTGACACACAGTCAGCACGTATTCAGAAAACATTGTTCATGTGAAACACAACTAGCTCTTTATACTGAAGAAGTAATGAGTGCTATCGACAGGGGATGTCAAATTGACTCTATATTTTTAGATTTCTAGAAGGTTTCAACAGCGTTCCTCACAACCTTCTAACCAAACTGCGTGCCTACGGAGTATCGCCTCAGTTGTGCGACTGGATTCGTGATTTCCTGTCAGAAAGGTCACAGTTCGTAGTAATAGACGGAAAGTCATCGAGTAAAACAGAAGTAATATCCGGTGTCCCCCAAGAAAATGTTATAGGCCCTCTATTGTTCCTCATCTATATTAACGACATAGGAGACAATCTGAGTAGCCGTCTTAGATTGTTTGCAGATGATCCTGTCATTTATCGTCTTGTAAAGTCATCAGAATTAAGTGATTTAGATACGATATATCTGTATGGTGCGAAAAGTGCCAATTGATCCTCAATAAAGAAAAGTGTGAAGTTATTCACATGAGTACTAAAAGAAATCAGCTAAATTTTGATTACGCGATAGGTCATACAAATATGAATGCTGTAAATTCAACTAAATACTTAGGGATTACAATTACAAATAACCTAAACTGGAACGATCACATAGACAATGTTGTGATTAGAGCAAACTAAAGACTGTGATTCATTGGCAGAACACCTAGAAGGTGCAACAGGTCTACTAAAGAGACTGTATACACCACGCTTGTCCGCCGTGTTCTGGAGTATTGCTGTGCTGTGTGGGATCCGCATCAGGTGGCCGGATGACATCGAAAAATTATAAAGAAGGGCAGCTCGTTTTGTATTATCGCGAGATAGGGGAGATAGTGCCACAGACATGATATGTGGAGTGGCAATCATTAAAACAAAGGCGTTTTCTGTTGACACGGGATCTTCTCATGAAATTTCAGTTTTCTCCTCCGATTGCGAAAATATTCTGTTGGCACCTACCTACACAGAGAGAAATGATCATCACAATAAAATAAAAAACAGGGCTCGCACAGAAAAATTTAAGTGCTTGCTTTTCCCGCGCGCATTCGAGACTGGAATGGTAGAGAGACAGCTTGAAGGTGGTTCGTTGAACCCTCTGCCGGGCTCTTTATTGTGAATAGCAGAGTAATCACGTAGACGTAGATGTGCAAACGTCGCTGCTCCCGGCCGTTAAGTGACCGTGGTAAGAGGTAATACCTGAACTTTGGCATTCACTCTTTACACTGTGGATCTCGGAATATTGAATTCTCTAACGATTTCCGAAATGAAATGTCTCATGCCTCTTGTTCCAACTATCATACCATGTTCAGAGTTTGTTAACTGGTGTCGTGCGGCTATAATCAAGTTGGAAATCTTTTCACAAGAATCATCTGAGTACAAATGACAGCTCGCCAATGCACAATCGTTTTATATCTCGGGTGTGTGAGACTACCGCCATTCTTATAAGTGCAAATCGCTATCCCACGATACATCACTTTAATCTGTATGAAAAATATATCACGTCTTCGAGTGTAGCACTAGTGTTACGACTGAATTCACCACATCCAGAGATTTATGACTCTACATGACATTTTCGTTTTTTTTTTTTTTTTTTTTGGAGAGATGCATATGGGGCCTGAAGATCGCATAGTGAAATGCGGAATCAGGTAGCCAACGGCCGTTGGTGAATTTCATTGACACTGACAATTACTTAACCAGCCGATACCCCTATCCATGACTGACCAACAGAGAATGTGTCACCTGTGTCAATAACGGAAAAAGCTGTGCGTGTTTATGTTTGTACATGTGCTGTCACTGAACGAATATTATTTTTGAACCAGAAAACTGTCCACCTTTACGTGTTTTGAACATAAAAAATTATTAATAAACGTATTTATGTAGAACAAATACTAAGAATAGCGACGAGTATTAGCAGATAGTGCCGTGGAATTTCTATCTAATTTTTATGATAAAGACTTGGATGAATAATATTGTCACTCTGGTGTCAGCTTTCGAACTCACTAGACTCTTTTGTACGAGGTAGCTTCTGAACGCACGATTTTGTTAAGCGTACATAAGTTTTTTCAGAATGTGCAGGATGTTTCCGTAAGAGAGCGCGAAAACGTAACAAGTGATAGAGAATGCTCCAGTGAACAATTGAAGGTAGGGAACCTGTGGCCAGAGAAGCCAGCTAAAGGAGATATGGAAGTAAACTTGTCTACCGCTTTGTCTAGCGTCACTGGTTTCCAACTTATTTTCAAATAAACATGCGTGCCAGTGTACACGTACTGTGCTGTTTATTTACGTGTACATTCTTTATTTCCTGCAAGGAAACAAGGATTACTGGGAAGTCTGATTACTGGGAAGTCATCGTGCAGGTTATGATTACTTTACTTGTCCATAAGGTGGCTCTGTCGTATCATATTTACATTGGCCCATGTCCGCCCGCCTCCGTAGCGTAGCGGGATTGTTTCCGCCTGCCACGCAAGGGGCCCGAGTTTGATTCCCGGCAGGGGACTGGGTGTTGTGTGTCGTTCATCATCATTTCATCACTCACCCGCAAGTCGTCGAAGTGGCGACAACTAGTCTACGCAATGCTTGTGACTGACTTTGGCGCAAGTGTCGCTGTTTGTCAGTAGTTGCTCCTACAATGGACTGATAGACCAGATTTGCAAATCGCGTGCTGTGTACTGACGAGGCCTCATTTGACCGTGATGGTGTTTCGAACAGCAGGAATACCCATGTGTGGGATGAGGAAAACCCTCACATAGCATGAAGTACGTTTTGCTGTGAACATCTGGGCCGGCAGACGATCTCATTGGGTCCATCTTCTACCTGGTCATTGGAATGGTCACCTGTACTTAAGGTTCGTGGAAAGAGTTCTACCTGAGTTATCGGAGAACGTATCCTTGGCTGTTCGTGAGAGGGTGTGGATACAACATGACGGTGCACCGCCTCACTTCAGTGTGGATGTCCGCAACCATCTCAGTGCTGTATTTCCTGGTCGCTGGACTGTCAGGAGAGAGCCCACTCCATGGTCTGGGAGGTCACTTGGCCTGAATCCTCTTGATTATTTCCCGTGGGGATATCTAAAGTCACTTGTGCATGAGACCCCAGTGGATAAGGAGATGGAATTTGTCAGAATTGTAACTGCTTCTGATATGGTTCGAAACGCACCATGGATATCTGTCAGGGTGCGTCAGAATCTTGTTCGCCGATGTCAAGCTTGCACTTACGCTGACGGCCGTCAGTTTCAATACAGTATAAATAGTACAGTTATTGTGTCAATGATGGTATTTGCAGTTACGTGTAACTAACGCAAATAAAAAAGTACACAGTAATGTGATTTTATTCCTATTATCTGCTTAAGCTAGCTTCTCCGACTCCAGGTTCCCTACTGAAATTGTTCAGTGGAGCGTCCTCTATGTCCTGTTAAAGTTTTGCACGCTCTTACGGAAACACACTGTATCTATAAACAGTATTGACCTTGTAATCTCATTTCATACGTCTCCTTCCAAGGGAATATAATTGTGGAAATAACTAATTATCGCTAGAATTCAACTTTTAACATTGGCCTTCTGCCATTCTTTTGTCCTAAAGGCGCACTGGCTGCCATCACGTAAAATATAATTAATAACATAATTTTCTGGCTTCACCCTCAAGATAACACGAGCAAAGACTTTAAATATTTTTGCTATCAGGAAAATAAAATATTTTTCTACGCAGAAGTTTTCATCAAATGTACACAACGAACGCAAAGATAATAAATAATTACACGTGGCTCAGGCTTGCTTATGACTAAATCAATGTCAAGTAACAAATTTTCTTTCCACTGCCGTAAATATTATTCAGATCATAATTAAGAGTATAAAAGGACATTGTTTAAGAAAGAATTTACATAGCATTGAGAATAATAGTGCAGCTACGTAGGTGATTATATTGTGTCTCTCCCTACAACAATACTCAATTATCGAGCATTAACTACTACAGTTTTAAGCAAATCACGCCTATTTTTGAGCTAACCGTGTGTGTTGGTAAAAAAGTAAACTGTTACAACCCAACCTAGTACATTTACTCAGAACTATTTACCTATGTAGGAACATTGATGACTGTTACTGTATATTTTAGCCGCTGCTACGAGTGTACAAAACATTAGCGACGTCACAACTTATAAATATTTTCTTATAAATATTTTCATGTACGATATATATATATATATATATATATATATATATATATATATATATATATATACTCCAGGAAATTGAAATAAGAACACCGTGAATTCATTGTCCCCGGAAGGGGAAACTTTATTGACACATTCCTGGGGTCAGATACATCACATGATCACACTGACAGAACCACAGGCACATAGACACAGGCAACAGAGCATGCACAATGTCGGCACTAGTACAGTGTATATCCACCTTTCGCAGCAATGCAGGCTGCTATTCTCCCATGGAGACGATCGTAGAGATGCTGGATGTAGTCCTGTGGAACGGCTTGCCATGCCATTTCCACCTGGCGCCTCAGTTGGACCAGCGTTCGTGCTGGACGTGCAGACCGCGTGAGACGACGCTTCATCCAGTCCCAAACATGCTCAATGGGGGACAGATCCGGAGATCTTGCTGGCCAGGGTAGTTGACTTACACCTTCTAGAGCACGTTGGGTGGCACGGGATACATGCGGACGTGCATTGTCCTGTTGGAACAGCAAGTTCCCTTGCCGGTCTAGGAATGGTAGAACGATGGGTTCGATGACGGTTTGGATGTACCGTGCACTATTCAGTGTCCCCTCGACGATCACCAGTGGTGTACGGCCAGTGTAGGAGATCGCTCCCCACACCATGATGCCGGGTGTTGGCCCTGTGTGCCTCGGTCGTATGCAGTCCTGATTGTGGCGCTCACCTGCACGGCGCCAAACACGCATACGACCATCATTGGCACCAGGGCAGAAGCGACTCTCATCGCTCAAGACGACACGTCTCCATTCGTCCCTCCATTCACGCCTGTGGCGACACCACTGGAGGCGGGCTGCACGATGTTGGGGCGTGAGCGGAAGACGGCCTAACGGTGTGCGGGACCGTAGCCCAGCTTCATGGAGACGGTTGCGAATGGTCCTCGCCGATACCCCAGGAGCAACAGTGTGCCTAATTTGCTGGGAAGTGGCGGTGCGGTCCCCTACGGCACTGCGTAGGATCCTACGGTCTTGGCGTGCATCCGTGCGTCGCTGCGGTCCGGTCCCAGGTCGACGGGCACGTGCACCTTCCGCCGACCACTGGCGACAACATCGATTTACTGTGGAGACCTCACGCCCCACGCGTTGAGCAATTCGGCGGTACGTCCACCCGGCCTCCCGCATGCCCACTATACGCCCTCGCTCAAAGTCCGTCAACTGCACATACGGTTCACGTCCACGCTGTCGCGGCATGCTACCAGTGTTAAAGACTGCGATGGAGCTCCGTATGCCACGGCAAACTGGCTGACACTGACGGCGGCGGTGCACAAATGCTGCGCAGCTAGCGCCATTCGACGGCCAACACCGCGGTTCCTGGTGTGTCCGCTGTGCCGTGCGTGTGATCATTGCTTGTACAGCCCTCTCGCAGTGTCCGGAGCAAGTATGGTGGGTCTGACACACCGGTGTCAATGTGTTCTTTTTTCCATTTCCAGGAGTGTATATAGATATATATATGTATGTATGAGAGAGAGAAAGAGGAGGGAGGAGAGAGAAGGGAGAGAGGAGGGGAGAGGAGGGAGGGAGGGAGGGGAGAGAGAGGAGGAGGAGGAGAGCGGAAGGGGAGAGACAGAGAGAGAGAGAGAGAGAGAGAGAGAGAGAGAGACGAAGAAATGACGTACACTTCAAACGCACTTATGACAGTAATCCCCTAGTCCATCTCCTGTGAGTCCCTGACTATCGGTGCCAGGTGACACAGGGGGTTTGCAAGGAGTCCACAACTTCCTAGCGGATGAGAGGCTCATGTGTCAAGGGATTACTCTTTGCTCGGTGCACAATATGACGGTCCTCCCTCACGGTGGGCAGACGTGATTGACCAGAACATCGATGACGGGTCTGCCCTCACACAGTCCAACATTGGGCCATTGTCACACCCGAATGCCCCACAAATATGGGCACTGCACGATTCGACCAGCGGTCAAATGGAGACACACGATTATGCTCCTTTGAAACTCTGTGAGGCGCTGATAACGCTGTCTCACACAAGAACATGGCTTGTACGTTCCTTCATAGTGATCACTCAACATCTGACGCTGTTCACGCCCCTTACGTACCCTGCCAGACCTCTTAACATGTCTAAACACGAACAACACATATACACTCTGATGTCTGTGCTACCTGTCGCAGAGAATTGCAACTCTGATAATTTACATACTCGCTGATGGGCTGTGCGTGTACAAACTATTGTTGATACGGGTGCTTCACTTTTTTGTCGGGTAACGTGCGTATATGTTTATACTGGATGTTTAAACGGAGCATCGAATACTCTGATAGGTGGTAGTACTCATCGGAGTAGGATCGATCAACAGGCAAGTATTATGGAGATGATTCGCGATCTCAAATGGGAATCTGTGGAGGGAAGGCGACATCCTCTCCGTGGAACACAATTCAGAAAATTTAGAGAATCGGCATTTGAAGAACTATTCTACTGCCGGCAACGTACATTTCTCGTAAGGACCTCGAAGAAGAGATGAATTAGGTTTCGTGCAGAGTCATATAGGGAGTCGTTTTTCCCTCTCTTTATTTGCGAGTATAACAGGAAAGGAATTGTAGTGGTAACACAAAGTACCCTCTGCAACGCACCACACGGTGGCCCGCGGAGTATTTATATAGATGAAGTTCCGCCGTCCTGAGGTACTGCCAGCACACTCGGCTTTTCTTGATCAGCTTTCTGCTGCCGCATTCTATACACGCGACAGACTGTACTTCTCACCAGACTGGGAAATACGCATCTGGACTACCGGCAGCTTCTGTTACACAACGGCAAATGCTGACGCTGCGTTCTCGCGCTGGTTATGCAAGACCCTCACAAGGCTCGCTCTTTACTGCCCTCACGCTCTTCTCAAGGAATAGTGGCCGTTCTTTTGCGCTCCAAGCTATGCATTTTTTGTGTGGACTTCGGCCAGCTCTGATCATGGACCACGTAGAGCAGTTAAAACTTTTCTCCGTTACTAGCGAACCAAGCAACGCTTCATAATTCCTAAATATGTACAGGAATTGGATACACGTCCTAATCTCCTTTTCCACCCTTTCCCTGTTTCTCTCTTCCTCCTCCTCTCTTTGTTCCAACCTCTCTCTGATCATCACCTCCTCCCCTTGTCTGCCCCTTTCACCTTTCTCTGTCCATACCCTCCTTCCCCCTCCCGTACCCCCCCCCCCCTCCTCCACTGTCCATCTCCCTCTCTTTGACTTCGAGCCTATCGCGTAAAAATTTGAGGTAAATATGTGATGAACGTTTCGAGATTCTTGGTAACAACATTGGCCGTTTATACATCACATAGATTTTTGTGTATTATAGACAATGGCCCAATGGCCTTGCCGCAGTGATAGCTCCGGTTCCCGTCAGGTCACCGAAGTTAAGCGCTGTCGGGCTGGGTTAACACTCGGATGGGTGACCATCCGGTTTTCCGAGCGCTGTTGTCAAACAGGGTGCACTCGGTCATTGTGAGGCAACCTGAGGAGCTACTGGACTGACAAGTAGCGGCTCCGGTCTTGTAAACTGACATACAGCCGAGAGAGCGGTGTGCTGATCATATGCTCCTCCTTATCAGGACGCCTGTGGTTGAGGGTGTCATGGCGGCCGGTCGGTACCCTTGAGGCGTCTTGGCCTGTTCGGGAGGAGTTTAGATTATATACAATGAGGTGACAAATGTCGTGGGATACCTCTTAATACCGTGTCGGATCTCCTTTTGGCCGGCGTACTGCAGCAACTTCACGTCGCATGGACTCAACAAGTCGTAGGACATCGCCTGCAGAAATATTGAGCCAAGCTGCGTCTATAGCTGTCCATGATTGCGAAAGTGTTGACGGTGCAGGATTTTATACACGAACTCACCTCTCGATCATGTCCCATAAATGTTCCATGGGAATCATATTGGGCGATCTGGGTGGCCAAATCATTCGCTCGAACTGTCCAGAATGTTCTTCAAACCAATAACAAACAGCCGTGGCCCTGTGACATGGTGCACTGACATCCATAAAAAGTCTATCGTTGTTTGGCAACGCGATGTCCATGCATGTCTAATAAGTCTTGAGGTAGTCGATCAGTTCCAGTCAATAGTCGCCTCTGTTGGACGAGAGGACCCACACTGATTTCTGCGATCATTTCACGCAGTATTGCTTTTCTGTTAGCACTGACAAACCCGTCGCAAACGCCGCTGCTCTCGGTCGTTAAGTGAAGGCCGTCGGCCACTGCGTTGTACTTGGTGAGAGGCAATGCCTGAAATTTGGTATTGTCGGCTCACTCTATAACGGATCTTTTACGTTGGGATGAATTTATTTTTTTTGTTAGATGCTTTCGTTAAATAGCTGAATAAATTGTAATTAGGAATTTAATTAAGCAGAGTAGAGAAGATTAAGTCAAAGAGACGTTCATTGGGCGGACATTGTCGTAATGTAACGTCATTGCGTTGTTCGGTTGTTAACAACAAGTCGTTTGTGTTCCGTTCTGCTGTTCGGTCGTGCGCGTATCTGAAAGGAATTAATTTGGGGACTAGAATAAACTTTCACATAATAGTTACGATTCGATGTACCGACAAAAAGGGTTAACGTCAGCGTTAATTTGAATTGTGGGCGACAGGATTAGTTTTGAGAGAAACGTGAGAACGGACGTAACGAAAGTTGTTCGCATATCATCCTTGAACGTGACTTTTTATTTAATTAACGATTGCGGGCTCATTAAAAGCTATTATCTCATGATTAGGATCAATCCCTCTTTCCTCCTAGATAGTGGTCATTCATTAATATTTACGTCATAAGAAAATGGATTATTAATAAAAGTGATGTTAAATGACAATTACGTGTTATTCCGTTAGTGTGGAACCGACGTAATATCTCTGAAATGACAATGATATTTAATTTGTGTTAAATACTGAACTGAGATAGGAAGTAAATTGAAATTCGTGAACATTTGATACTGAGAATATAGAAGCAGAAGCGCTTAAGGTTTCTCTTCTCTAAAATGGCAAAATAGGTACGAACTTTAACTCAATAGTCGACATTATGTATTGTAAAGACATTAGCATTTCACACTTATTTTGACGACGCGCTGTTAAACAAAGGAACGTTGAGTCTCTGTACGAGTAATAAAATTAAATCTAAAAACATAATTAATAACGGCGAACTCCGCTTTAACAAGCTGTATTGCGTGCCGTCATCGGGCAATAGCTGCTCAACCCTGGAGACTTGTGTGGTGAAATTAGAAGTCGGGCATATAAAACAAACTTAAAAATCCATTCAAGCTACAGAGGAGTCGGCACAACACGACGTGGGCAGTTATAACTCTTTGTGGATCTCGGAATATGGAATTCCCTAACGATTTCTGAAATAAAACGTCCCATCCTCCAACAACCATTCCGCGTTCAGAGTCTGTTAATCCTGTCGTGCGGCCATCATCACTTAGGAAACATTTTCACATGAATCACCTGAGTACAAGTAACGGCTTCGCCAATGCTCTGTACTTTTATGCATGGTGTACTTGATATTACCGCCATCTGTATAACTGCATATCACTATCCAACGACTTGTGAGCTTTATTTATATCTGTACGCGTGAATGTTCATTAGAGTATCTGGTAAAAATTTGAAGTAGATTGGCCAAGAACTTTTCGATATTTTTGGTAACAGTATTACCCCTTTATATATTATAAATACACTCCTGGAAATTGAAATAAGAACACCGTGAATTCATTGTCCCAGGAAGGGGAAACTTTATTGACACATTCCTGGGGTCAGATACATCACATGATCACACTGACAGAACCACAGGCACATAGACACAGGCAACAGAGCATGCACAATGTCGGCACTAGTACAGTGTATATCCACCTTTCGCAGCAATGCTGGCTCCTATTCTCCCATGGAGACGATCGAAGAGATGCTGGATGTAGTCCTGTGGAACGGCTTGCCATGCCATTTCCACCTGGCGCCTTAGTTGGACCAGCGTTCGTGCTGGACGTGCAGACCGCGTGAGACGACGCTTCATCCAGTCCCAAACATGCTCAATGGGGGACAGATCCGGAGATCTTGCTGGCCAGGGTAGTTGACTTACACCTTCTAGAGCACGTTGGGTGGCACGGGATACATGCGGACGTGCATTGTCCTGTTGGAACAGCAAGTTCCCTTGCCGGTCTAGGAATGGTAGAACGATGGGTTCGATGACGGTTTGGATGTACCGTGCACTATTCAGTGTCCCCTCGACGATCACCAGTGGTGTACGGCCAGTGTAGGAGATCGCTCCCCACACCATGATGCCGGGTGTTGGCCCTGTGTGCCTCGGTCGTATGCAGTCCTGATTGTGGCGCTCACCTGCACGGCGCCAAACACGCATACGACCATCATTGGCACCAAGGCAGAAGCGACTCTCATCGCTGAAGACGACACGTCTCCATTCGTCCCTCCATTCACGCCTGTCGCGACACCACTGGAGGCGGCCTGCACGATGTTGGGGCGTGAGCGGAAGACGGCCTAACGGTGTGCGGGACCGTAGCCCAGCTTCATGGAGACGGTTGCGAATGGTCCTCGCCGATACCCCAGGAGCAACAGTGTCCCTAATTTGCTGGGAAGTGGCGGTGCGGTCCCCTACGGCACTGCGTAGGATCCTACGGTCTTGGCGTGCATCCGTGCGTCGCTGCGGTCCGGTCCCAGGTCGACGGGCGCGTGCACCTTCCGCCGACCACTGGCGACAACATCGATGTACTGTGGAGACCTCACGCCCCACGTGTTGAGCAATTCGGCGGTACGTCCACCCGGCCTCCCGCATGCCCACTATACGCCCTCGCTCAAAGTCCGTCAACTGCACATACGGTTCACGTCCACGCTGTCGCGGCATGCTACCAGTGTTAAAGACTGCGATGGAGCTCCGTATGCCACGGCAAACTGGCTGACACTGACGGCGGCGGTGCACAAATGCTGCGCAGCTAGCGCCATTCGACGGCCAACACCGCGGTTCCTGGTGTGTCCGCTGTGCCGTGCGTGTGATCATCGCTTGTACAGCCCTCTCGCAGTGTCCGGAGCAAGTATGGTGGGTCTGACACACCGGTGTCAATGTGTTCTTTTTTCCATTTCCAGGAGTGTATATTTCTATATATTAAAAAGATGTTACCTATATCTGTCTCACATTAGAGTACCATGCTATAACTTTAAATAAATTGGTCAATAACATTCAGAAAATTTTGGTAACGTCGTTTCCCCTTTATATGAAAGGCTTATTTCAATAGTGGTACAAGTCCATTTTTGTTCATTCTCAGATACAGAGTCCCAAAGTTAAATGAGCGCTGAAAAATCTGCAGTTGAGATACCAGAAATATTCAAGTACATATATATACTTCAGTATTTCTGGTATCTCAACTGCAGACTTTTCAGCGCTCATTTAACTTTAGGACTCTGTATCTCAGAATGAACTGAAACGTCCCCTTAGAAAAATTATAAATGACTGTGCTGGTAAGCTTCTACGTTATTTGATTTTCAAACAGCTGAGCAAAACTGAACGTACTCAGACATTTCTCTCTTTACTTATTCTGATCATCAATAAACTGACACACAATATTTTTTAAAGCAACGCAGTCTGACTTTCAATAACCTCTACAAAAGAATGGCCCTGACTAACAATAACCTATACCTTTCATGAATCACTGACCTCACAAAAATCTTCGTTACTCGAACTACTACAATACAGCGAGCGCCAATACTGCTAGCTAAATAAAAGATTCTAACTACTGAAGGCACTAATTACTGTTAGACATAATTAGCAAATGAAAGATTTTGATAGAGAACTAACAATGTATTTACCTTAATAATATTCAAAAGTCATCATATATATATATATATATATATATATATATATATATAATATATATATATCAATTCATGACATCTATCTTTACAAATTTCCTTTTTCTGGCGGACACACGTCCACATCCTCCGCTTATAGTAACCTCTCAAAACTCTGGCATCTCTCTTCCCACATCCACCACCGCTGGCGGCTCACCTCCAACTGCACAACGCTACTCGCTGTTCGCATCCAACTGTCCAACACTACAATAGCAAATATTCCAACAATGCCAACCAGCCACAGACTGCACACAGCACAGTCAGCGATTTTCATACAGAGCGCTACGTGATGTTACCAACATAAAAACCCAAACAGCCTACTTACAGAACAAAAATGGACATGTACCACTATTGAATTAAGCCCCTCATATATGACATATGTATTTATATATGCAGCCTATGTCAGCCCGCTCCATAGATAATATAAAAATACGCGCGATATATATATATATATATATATATATATATATATATATATATATATATATATATATATATATATATATTTGTGTGTGTGTTTTCCAGATCTCCCTCGAAACCACTGGACCGATTTCAAAGAGACCTGGCGTACGTATCACGTCAGGAAATATGATGTCTTGAACACTGAGAAGTGTGACAAACTGCTGTAAAATGCATAACGTTTAAGTTTATTACTTATGTGCTACTAACTCTATTCCCAGGGGAGACAGTCTCCACATATGCCCCTAAATGCACCTACAAAGTTATATCATGGTCTTACACATAATTCAGCAGCTATGACGTCATGAACACTGAGGTGTGAAAAACTGCTGCATTCTGCATGGCGTTCAAATTTATTAGTCATTTGCAACACATTTTTCACTCTGTATCCACATATGCTTCTGAACGTGCATACAAAATTATATTATAGTACCACACACAGTTCAGGACATAAGGGGTCAAAAACACTGAGGAAAAAATGCCGCATCATGCATGAAGTTTCAAGACATTTATTCTTTATTACTAATACACTCCTACATTCGACTGAATCTAAGGAAATCTCTGATACTTGGCAGCGCCTTAGACAGATTCCAGTTACGAAGTGCAAACGATTGTAGGAGAAAATAATCGCCGTCTATAGAGCTAGGAAGAGACGTTTCCATAGAGACAAAATCGCTTTGTAGACAAGCGAAGCAGCTGAACCCAGCGTACAAAAACTGTGCGGGATCATTACAAACTGAATCAACTGCATAATTGCAAACGAGTATCCACAAATACGTGGAAATTAAATTTTTTCGATATTACATTACAAATCAGTTCGGTTTTTGATATCGTTCTAATAGGAGATTGACAAAATTAATACCCCGGCGGTTTTGTCAGCTAGCTTGCTTATAAAGCTTGACACCTGTTCACGTTGATGGATTTATGGCATTAGTTTCACCATTTCTATTTTTATCGCATCTACTGGAATAACTGAAATTGACGAAAATATGTTTTGAAAGCATATTTTCGGGTCGTTTAGGTGAAGTATACACCAGAGCAAGTAAACTATTTCAAAATTTTAAACATGGCTGAAGCAGCAACTGTTGAAAAACTTCACGGTAAATGATAACAACCAAAAATTGCAGGATAAACATTTATTGAAATCCTTGACCACGGTTTCAGTATATCTAAATATACCTTCACCATAAGCAAAAAGTACACCTGTACAGGGAGACACCTTCATTAGCAGAAAACTTAGCAACATAACTAAGACAAAAGAAAACAAACACTTATAGCTTTAAGTAACCATGAAAATTACCAAAGTATTACAAGCACAAAAACTTTTAGTCACCTACAAAAATCACATCCTGCAGTGGAGGTGCATAAAACAATCGTGTGAAAGGCGTCGTCAGTAGTTAAAATTAAACTATCACCTCCATCTGTACAGCATAATTATGAAGAGGTGGTCGATGCGAACACGGCATATTATCTGTACTTAGCCTGTGAACTAGCGTGAAGAGGGTGTGGAATCACTGGGGCACACAGTTTCACCGAGAGAAGGCACTTGTGGTATGAGCGAGACACTCATGCACATTTAAACCCAGGGATATTACTCACGCACGTCAAAATTTTAAAGGTTATGCTACTTCAAACCCTCTTTCTTAATAAATAAAACATATCAGATGATGATTTTTGTTTGCGGTTTTTGATGTGTATGTGTGGTTTAAATGATTCCGTTATATTTTTTATTCACTACGGCAGATGGTTTCGATTTACTACAACATTTTGTTCGTTTTCGCTAGTATGTATACTAGCCTTTAATTTGCGCGAGATTCTCGAACATAACACTAATGCCGTCTCTAGTTGGATATATTCCATAGCGCAAGGTTCACGTGCTTGACAGTAGGACACGGGCAAATTGGTGTTCACATTTTCTATTACACTATTGGCCATTAAAATTGCTACACCACGAAGATGACGTGCTACAGACGCGAGATTTAACTGACAGGACGAAGATGCTGTGATTTGCAAATGATTAGCTTTTCAGAGCATTCACACAAGGTTGGCTCCGGTGGCGACACCTACAACGTGCTCACATGAGGAAAGCTTCCAACCGACTTCTCATACACAAACAGCAGTCGACCGGCGTTGCCTGGTGAAACGCTGTTGTGATGCCTCGTGTAAGGAGGAGAAATGCGTACCATCACGTTTCCGACTTTGATAAAGGTCGGATTGTAGCCTATCGCGATTGCGGTTTATCGTATCGCGACATTGCTGCTCGCGTTGGTCGAGATCCGATGACTGTTAGCAGAATATGGAATCGGTGGGTTCAGGAGGGTTAATACGGAACGCCGTGCTGGATCCCAACGGCCTCGTATCACTAGCAGTCGAGACGACAGGCATCTTATCCGCATGGCTGTAACGGATCGTGCAGCCACGTCTCGATCCCTGAGTCAACAGATGGGGACGTTTGCAAGACAACAACCATCTGCACGAACAGTTCGACGACGTTTGCAGCATCATGGACTATCAGCTCAGAGACCGTGGCTGCGGTTACCCTTGACGCTGCATCACAGAGAGGAGCGCCTGCGATGGTGTACTCAACGACGAACCTGGGTGCACGAATGGCAAAACGTCATTTTTCCGGATGAATCCAGGTTCTGCTTACAGCATCATGATGGTCGCATCCGTGTTTGGCGACATCGAGGTGAACGCACATTGGAAGCGTGTATTCGTCATCGCCATACTGGCGTATCACCCGGCATGATGGTATGGGGTGCCATTGGTTACACGTCTCGGTCACCTCTTGTTCACGTTGACGGCACTTTGAACAGTGGACGTTACATTTCAGATGTGTTACGACCCGTGGCTCTACCCTTCATTCGATCCCTTCGAAACCCTACATTTCAGCAGGATAATGCACGACCACAGGGTTGCAGGTCCTGTACGGGCTTTTCTGGATACAGAAAATGTTCGACTGCTACCCTGGCCAGCACATTCTCCAGATCTCTCACCAATTGAAAAGGTCTGGTCAATGGTGGCCGAGCAACTGGCTCGTCACAATACGCCAGTCACTACTCTTGATGAACTGTGGTATCGTGTTGAAGCTGTATGGGCAACTGTACCTGTACACGCCATCCAAGCTCTGTTTGACTCAATGCCCAGGCGTATCAAGGCTGTTATTACGGCCAGAGTTGGTTGTTCTCGGTACTGTTTCCTCAGGATCTATGCACCGAAATAGCGTGAAAATGTAATCACGTGTCAGTTCTAGTATAATATGTTTGTCTAATGAATACCCGTTTATCATCTGCATTTCTTCTTGGTGTAGCAATTTTAATGGCCAGTAGTGTATATGCAAGTGTTTTAAAAGGTTCTGATATGTCTTACTTATTAAGATGGCGGGTTTGAAGTAGCATAACCTTTAAAATTTTGAGACGTATGTATGGCGGCTTTTTATGTGCATGAGTGTCTCGCGCATTCCACAAGTGCCCTCTCTCGGTGAAACCGTCTGCCCTACGGCATTCACACCCTCTTCACGCTAGTTCACAGGCGATGTACTGTTAGTATGCCGTGTTCGCATCGACCTTCTCTTCTTAATTACGCTGTACAGATGGAGGTGATATTTTAATTTTCACTACTGACGACGCCTTCCGCACGATTGCTTTATGCACCTCCACTGCAGGATGTGATTTTTGAAGGGAATAAAAGTTTTTGTGCTTGGAATACTTTGATATATTCACGGTACTTAAAGTTATAAGTGTTTGTTTTCTTTTATCTGAGTTTTGTTGCTAAGTTTTCTGCCGATGAAGATGTCTCCCTGTTCAGGTGTATTTTTGCTTCTGATGAAGGTATGTTTAGATATACCGAAACCGTGGTCAACGATTTCAATAGATCTTTATCCTGTAACTGTTTGGCAGTTATCATTTACTATGGAGGCAGGTAAACTACTAAGTGAATGTGGGAGATACCCAATCCCCCCCCCCCGCAAAAAAACAATCCTCAAACATGTCTGTAAAACCAACTTTTAACAGCCTAGAACTGCACCAACATAATTCTCGTCTTTTCAGTTTGCCACTTTATTGTGCAGCATTGCCAAATACAACGCAGAATTCGTAGCCGTGTAACCCCATATGGCGCATCATTGCCTCCATAGACCCTGATGAGGTCCTAGTCTTGGAGAGCAAACTTTTTCAACCTTGAAATTTCATACTTTTTCCCCGTCTTATATCGCAGGATATGACGTTTTCGTCTTTCGATTGATGTGTGAGATTTTGCACAGATGTACAGAGCCCTGCAGTGCGCTCTCGCTATATTGTTCCAAGTGTACTACGATAGCTGTGTCTTGTAAAACTCAAAGCAGAATCTAACAGCCATCGCGGATATTTTTGTCCACGCACAGATAGTGAACTACTGTTATGTTTGCGTTGTGCATCAAGAGCAGGGAACGTAGTTGTGGCATTTGCGGGCGAATGATTGGGACGTACAGTGTACACTGCCATGTTTATTGTGTTGGGTTCAAAAATGGTTCAAATGGCTCTGAGCACTATGGGACTTAACTTCTGAGGTCATCAGTCCCCTAGAACTTAGAACTAATTAAACCTAACTAACCTAAGGACATCACACACATCCATGACCGAGGCAGGATTCGAACCTGCGACCGTAGCGGTCTCGCGGTTCCAGACTGTAGCGCCTAGAACCGCTCGGCCGCCCCGGCAGGCTATATTGTGTTGAGAATCGGCTATGGAACCCATGCACCAGGATGTTAGACATGCAACTCGGTAAAGGCTTAACGAGGTAGCGACAGGAAAAGGGAAGACATTATTTTGGAACGGTTCTGCAAAGGTTCGCATCCATCTTGACTGCAGATCTGAGCCGAAGCCACGCCATGGAATTGACACAATTTCCCGTGAATAAACTGGCAAGTAAGAAAACCCAAGGTATATGGTGCCTTATGAAGCTGCAGTATTTTCGATGCTCGCGGCAACGTTAGGTCTGTAGTTGACTGGAGTCGCTGACGACCATTGCTAGGGATTCGAGAGTATCCTGCAGTTAACACAAACTGTCCAGATTCCCCCTCCCCCGCCCCCACCATCAACAACACCCTCTTCAAATATAAGAACATACTCTTCCAATTAGTTTTCAACTCCAAAGCAAAACACTTTGGGGCTTACAAAAAATTTTATATCACGATTTTCGTTCTCAGCTTGCGTTTTAATTGTTGACAAATTTTACATACCTGCACATTCGTTTAATCCATGGTCGCCATTTACGTATACTGTTACTGCTAAATGGAATTTGTCTGTGCTCCACTTTCCATAACGTCTTTCTGCAGCAAAACTGAAATTTTAGAGTACAAAGCTAAACATGTGCCCCAAAAATTAAACTGAGTTAGATTTCTCTATGTGAGATTATAAGTGATATTAGAATTTCTCATGAAACATAATAGCAGAATGAATATTAAAATATCTTGCATAGACAATCTTAAATACAGGAAGTATTCAGGTAGCTGTGTTTAAACATAGTAGGATTCCTCTATTCAAAATTTAAAAATTAAATTTAAAAATGAGATAACATACAAATCATCAATTGTTACAGATAAGTGGTTACCAAATTTAATATAATTCATAAAAAGAATATAATTATACTTAGAATTAAAGGAAATAAGTGTCTGATTCTCTCACATGCAATTCCTGAATGTGGAGGCTATGTATGTGCCTGTAGATTGAACATAACTAGATTCCTCTATATGACATTGATAATAAGGTTTCAAATTACACGTGAATAATAAAACAGTATGTATATTAACATATAGCAATACAATTATATCTTGCAGGTTGTTAATCATAATTGATACCAAAATTATCCCCAACACAAATGAAATTACAGAAATATTTAGATAGCTGAAGGTTATACATGATCAATTACTCTATACAAGATTTTATTGGTGCAGTAGATTACAAAACAGAAAACAATGTTAATATATCATAAAAGCTAGAAGACTATATTAGACAAATCAAAAATAAGTTACATAGAAGTCTCAACTGTGATAATTCAAGTGTAAGATTGCTTAAATTGATTACAGGTAAATCCAGTATATGTGGCAAGACAAGTGACAGGGTTGTGAGCCTGGAAGGGAAATCTGCATGAGTGTCCAATGAAATCTCTGATGCTCTGTGAGGCAAAACTGGGAGCCTACATTATATGTCTAATGAAGTACATCATCAGGTGTGTGACACAATCATTGTGAGTTAGGCCCATCTACATCCGTATAGTATTGATCAATATATATTTCGCAGCCCTTCTACACCTTCTGTCAATATTAATCACTGTATGTTCTAGTGTCTGTGTCGGCTTGTATCTTCCCAAGTAATGTGTTGAGGTTCTGTTACTGTCTGTGTTCTTGTTCTGGCAGTAGGATGTTGATTTTTGTATATGTCAAGCAGCACTGTCTGAAAACTAAGGTTATTTCAATTGTATTCACCTATAAATAAGAAGTTATATTGACATTTACCTTACAACAATACCTCTCTTTGCCATGCACGTAAAAAGTTAGGTGAGAATTACGGCAAATTAACTAGTATTCCGACAATCTGTTCCTCGACACACAAAAGTCATAGTCGACATTGCGGCCACAAGTTCACGATGACCCCACTAACGTACGCATTTTGTAGTAGTGGTACAAATATGGAACCGTGCAATATAGGCAACTGTCCCCTAATTCCGTTTCATGCAGAAGTTCATAATTATTGCAAAGACAGCGTTTTCCGTTGTAATGGGGGCACTTCGCGCTGTGTATGAACGGGCCTTCACGCATCAACGCACCATAGAGACGACAAAGAAGCTGTTCTATCCATTAAAAGGAGTCAGTGTCTGGCGTCCTAACACAACTAACCAGCCTGCTCAGGTGCGTTGGTACGTTGGTTATGTAGAGTACAACCCTCTGCACAGTCAGCTGTTTTTCTTCGAAAACCGACGTTCTCAGTAACCCCATAGGAAAAACTGTTTTAATGAAATAAAAAATAAAATAAATATAAAAATAAAATGAATGAATATTGATTTGAAAATGTACGGGGGATTGAAATGTTACTTTAAATTGTTTTTTATTATTTTTTCTTTCAGTACGAACTTTGTTGTAGAACCCCTTATTTACGTGTGGTAATAAAAATTCATTTAGACAGAATTAAGCACATTTAAAATTACGTGAACTTAGTCAACCCTCTCATGCTGATAAATTCGTATTAACTGATTAAGAACATTTAGTTGAAAATTGTATAAATTAAATTTTTTACGTATTTCGGCCTTGGCACACATTTTCTAAATTCAGTGGTTTTTTTAATATTTACTGAATTCTTTCCTATGGAACACAAGACTGTCTCTGTTAGTAGAAAATGGTTAAATATTTCCAAGCCGACCTGAACGTTTAATTATCATTGATAAAATACACTTCACTATACGTTTAAGTTATTTGCTTTAGAAATTGAAAGAACCAACAGATTGTTAAACTTCAACGTTAACTATCCGCCTATGAATGCACAAATGTGAAACCAGTAATAAATTCCGTCAGTCTCAGGATTGCTGTAAAAGAAAAATATTTTCGTAATTCACTGCTAATTTTATCTACTCCCGATTTACGGGTTTGGTTAATTTTTCTTAGCGGAACAATTTTTTAAACGTGCCGCCGCTGCAAATCGTTCGGTCGCGGCACAGCCCAGCAACACCAGCGATAATTGCTAAAAATGCTGAAAATTCTTTAAAGAAATATTATAGATGACATGGGCAAGCTAATTTACGTTATTAATACACAACTTTGATAAATTATAATGTATTTAGACCACAACAATTATTCAACTTACATTAGTTTGCAATTTCTCCTCTAATGGCGGCTAAATAAGATATAGACAAATGAAGTCTACTCATTCATAAAATGCTACGTCACAGGTTCCTCTCTCTCTCAGCTCTCGAGGAAGACGACAAAGAATGCACACTGTGTATTCCTATTTATATCACTCCCGACCGTTAATGTCTCTTTGCAATCTGCGGCTGTATTTTACATTTTTCTTATCGCAGATATTGACATATTTCGTAATTACATTATGAGTATAGAAATATTACAATCATAAATACATCGAGAATATTATTACAGAAAATATTACAATAATAACGAATGTCCTTTATACAAAATTAAATAATATTTTTTGTTAAACAATTACAGTTCAAATGGTTCTGAGCACTATGGGACTTAACATCTATGGTCATCAGTCCCCTAGAACTTAGAATTACTTAAACCTAACTAACCTAAGGACAACACACAACACCCAGCCATCACGAGGCAGAGAAAATCCCTGACCCCGCCGGGAATCGAACCCGGGAACCCGGGCGTGGGAAGCGAGAACGCTACCGCACGACCACGAGCTGCGGGCACAATTACAGTACATACGAATTGCTTCATAGCGTGCATAGTACAATTAAATGTCATTTCATTTTATTAATAGTGTGTGTGTTGCCAGGGAACGTTACACTGTGCCTCGCTGGAATCCGATCTGCTCTGGCATCAACACCGTGACTGGTAGACTCAATCTCTAGGTCACGTGGTCCTGCTACGAGTTAATTGTCACGCTGGGACAGTGTATGCCGAATGCTACAGGAGCAGAAGTACCGATTATACACGTCACACCCGTATTAACTGTGACCACCGCCTATATCGACGTCAACGTCCAACAACCACTCTAACATGACAGGTGGCAGCACTAGCAGTGGAGGGGAGATGCGGAACACAGTGCAGTCGTCGTTGTAACGCAGAAATGGATCCATTTGTCTGACGTCCAAAGGGGCATGTCCATTGGCTTTCAGGCCAAGGGTGGAAGCATTTCCAAAACTGCTAAGTTTGTAAATTGGTCACGTACCACCGAGATTGTAGTATACCGTGTACGGTATGGTGATATCCAAACCTGCCTCCAAGGCAACTCTGGTTCACCACGCGCCAGAGAGGTGACCTACAGATGCGGAGATGTGTCCGGGCCAACCCGAGATGAACCGAGGTGGTACCAACAGTATCTCCTCAACGACCGTTCAGTGAACATGTGTATGGGCCTCCGCAGCTGGTGTCTGGTTCATGCACCCATGCTGACTGTTGTTCATCGGCGACGAAAGCTGGAATTTTCACGCCAGTAACGCTACTGGACGAGCACTGAGTGGCGACAGGTGGTCTTTCCAAATGAATTACGTTTTATGCTCCACGAGAGAGATGGCCGTTGGAGTGTACGGGGTTAAACATCTCAAAGCAAAGTCCCTTCAACGATCGTCGGGATGGTCCAGATCAGAGGAGGTAGCGTTATGGTGTGACGAATATTTTCGTGGCATTTGCTGGCTGATATGATCATTCCAAAAGGCGCAGTGGATCAACACATCATGTCCACCCTTACATGTATTCCCTTTTTTCCTCGCCATGTCACATCAATATGGCCACCTGTAAAAAACCACAATAATCAACTTTCTACATCTACATCTACATTTATACTCCGCAAGCCACCCAACGGTATGTGGCAGAAGGCACTTTACGTGCCACTGTCATTACCCCCCTTTCCGGTTCCAGTCGCGTATGGTTCGCGGGAAGAACGACTGCCGGAAAGCCTCCGTGCGCGCTCGAATCTCTATAATTTTACATTCGTGATCTCTTCAGGAGGTATAAGTAGGGGGAAGCAATATATTCGATACCTCATCCATAAACGCACCCTCTCGAAACCCGGACAACAAGCTACACCGCGATGCAGAGCGCCTCTCTTGCAGAGTCCGCCACTTGAGTTTGCTAAACATCTCCGTAACGCTATCACGCTTCCCAAATAACCCTGTGACGAAACGCGCCGCTCTTCTTTGGCTCTTCTCTATCTCCTCCGTCAACCCGATCTGGTACGGATCCCACACTGATGAGCAATACTCAAGTATAGGTCGAACGACTGTTTTGTAAGCCGCCTCCTTTGTTGATGGACTACATTTTCTGAGGACTCTCCCAATTAATCTCAATCT
Source organism: Schistocerca serialis cubense (assembly GCF_023864345.2). NCBI lineage: Eukaryota > Metazoa > Arthropoda > Insecta > Orthoptera > Acrididae > Schistocerca > Schistocerca serialis. The sequence goes on along the minus strand of NC_064649.1, from coordinate 36,136,191 downwards.
GGCACCCGCCTTACCAACAATTAATTTTATATGATCATTCCACTTCAAATCGTTCCGCACGCATACTCCCACATATTTGATACCAGTGTTTGTTCCGCTATCATATAATCATACAATAAAGGATCCTTCTTCCTATGTATTCGCAATACGTTACATTTGTCTATGTTAAGGGTCAGTTGCTACTCCGTGCACCAAGTACCCATCCGCTGCAGATCTTCCTGCATTTCGCTACAATTTTCTAATGCTGCAACTTCTCTGTATACTACAGCATCACCCGCGAAAAGCCGCATGGAACTTCCGACACTATCTACTAGGTCATTTATATATATATATTGTGAAAAGCAATGGTCCCATAACACTCCCCTGTGGCACGCCAGAGGTTACTTTAAAGTCTGTAGACGTCTCTTCATTGAGAACAACATCCTGTGTTCTGTTTGCTAAAAACTCTTCAATACAGCCACACAGTTGGTCTGATATTCCGTAGGCTCTTACTTTGTTTACCGGGCGACAGTGCGGAACTGTATCGAACGCCTTCCGGAAGTCAAGGAAAATAGCATCTACCTGGGATCCTGTATGTAATATTTTCTGGGTCTCATGAACAAATAAAGCGAGTTGGGTCTCACACGATCGCTGTTTCCGGAATCCATGTTTATTCCTACAGATTAGATTCTGGGTTTCCAGAAACTACATGATACGCGAGCAAAAAACATGTTCTAAAATTCTACAACAGATCGACGTCAGAGATATAGGTCTATAGTTTTGCGCATCTGCTCGACGACCCTTCTTGAAGACTGGGACTACCTGTGCTCTTTTCCAATCATTTGGAACCTTCCGTTACTCTAGAGACTTGCGGTACACAGCTGTTAAAAGGTGGGCGAGTTCTTTCGCGTACTCTGTGTAGAATCGAATTGGTATCCCGTCAGGTCCAGTGGATTTTTTCCTCTGTTGAGTGATTCCAGTTGCTTTTCTATTCCTTGGACACTTATTTCGATGTCAGCCATTTTTTAGTTTGTGCGAGGATTTAGAGAAGGAATTGCAGTGCGGTCTTCCTCTGTGAAACAGCTTTGGAAAAAGGTGTTTAGTATTTCGGCTTTACGCGTGTCATCCTCTGTTTCAATGCCATCATCATCCCAGAGTGTCTGGATATGCTGTTTCGAGCCACTTACTGATTCAACGTAAGACCAGAACTTCATAGGATTTTCTGTCAAGTCGGTACATAGAATTTTACTTTCGAATTCACTGAACGCTTCACGCATAGCCCTCCTTACGCTAACTTTGACATCGTTTAGCTTCTGTTTGTCTGAGAGATTTTGGCTGCGTTTAAACTTGCAGTGAAGCTCTCTTTGCTTTCGCAGTAGTTTCCGAACTTTGTTGTTGAACCACGGTGGGTTTTTCCCGTCCCTCACAGTTTTACTTGGCACGTACCTGTCTAAAACGCATTTTACGATTGCCTTGAACTTTTTCCATAAACACTCAACATTGTCAGTGTCGGAACAGAAATTTTCGTTTTGATCTGTTAGGTAGTCTGAAATCTGCCTTCTTTCACAGCGCGAGACGAGCAGCAGGAGAGTCAATGAGGTTTTGGAGGATACCGACAGCTATGTAGAGTCATGAAGACTCCAACGCCGTGGCCAGTTGCGCTGGGTTTCTTGGATGACGGTCCGTGGTGCGAACAGCCCCATCGAAGTGGTCCCACAGATTCTTGATTGGGCTTAAATCCGGGGAGCCCGGTGGCAGGGGAGTACAGTAATCTGATATTGATGCTCTACACGTACGCCATGAGCTGTGTGACACGTTGCATTGTCCTGCTGGTAGATGCCAGCGTGCCGAGGAGAAACAAACTGCGTGAAGAGGTGGACATGGTTCCCAAGGATAGATGTGTACTTTTCTTAATCCATTGTGCCTTCTGCTGCCTCTGCATCGTGGAGTCCCGGGTTAGATTCCCCGCTGGGTTGGAGAGTTTCCCTGCCTGGGGATTGGGTGTCTGTGTTGTGATCATCATTTCATCATCATCATCATCATCATCATTCGTGACACTGGCTGGATTGGACTGTGAAAAAAGAATTGGAATGTGTAAAAATTGGGATGTGTATGGTGGCTGATGGCCGCACAACTGAGCGCCCCACAAACCAATCAATACCACCACCACCACCACCACCACCACCACCACCACAACCATCATGACTGTGCCTTCCGGAATAACGAGTTCATCCAGGAAGTGCCCTCCCGCCTGGACTCTTCAAACGATTGTTGGAGGCTTTTTGCTTACAGACGTTTCACGCCGTAAAAGCCAACGGCCATTTGTCTGATGGAGCATAAAACGTGATTCGTATGAAAAGGCCACTGGCCCACTCAGTGGACGTCCAGTTGCCTTAATGGTGGGCAAATTCGAGCCTTGTCGCCGATAAACAGCATTCAGCATGATGATGATGATGACGATGATGATGATGTGATGATGTTTGGTTTGTGGGGCGCTCAACGGCGCGGTCACCAGCGCCTGTACGAAGTCCCAGTTTTTACACAGTCCAATTTTTTTACACAGTCCAATCTAGCCACTGTCACGAATGATGATGATGATGATGATGATGATGAAATGATGAGGACAATACAAACACCCAGTCCACGGGCTTTCAACATGAGCGCATGAACTACGCATCTGTTGCGGAGGACCGCAACCAACAACGTTCGCTGAACGGTCGTTGAGGAGACACTGTTGGTACCTCCTTGCTTCATCTGGGCGGTCACTTGCTCAAAAGTAGCACGTCCATTTGCCCGGACATATCTCTGCAGCCGCCCTCACTCCTCTTATCTATGGCCCGTGGTGCATCGAAGTTGTCTCAGCGCCGAAAGTTGTCTCAGCGCCGGTTTTGGATAGCGCCATTTTGTTATGCACGGTGTTCTTCACCCACACGTAAACAGTTTATAAACTCTGCTGTTTCGGAAACGCTTCCACCGTTGGTGCGAAAGCCAGTGATCATACGTTTCTGGGTGTCTGATAAACCGGTTCGCCGCGCGGGATTAGTCGAGCGGTCTCAGGCGTTGCAGTCATGGACTGTGCGGCTGGTCCCGGTGGAGGTTAGAGTCCTCCCTCGGGCATGGGTGTGTGTGTTTGTCCTTAGGATAATCTAGGTTAAATAGTGTGTGCGCTTAGGGACCTTAGCAGTTAAGTCCCATAAGACTTCACACACATTTGAACGTTTTCTTTTTTTGATAAACCGGTTCCTTTTCCGCACTATGACAACGAGTGCTCTGTTTTCAGCCTCCCGAAGACACTCTTTGTATACCGTCCGTTACTGGTGCTGCCACCTGTCCTCTGTCAGTGGTTACTGAAGGTTGATGTCGAACGTATGTGACGATCACAGTAATGTGACTGGACTGTGTATTAATCAAGTAGCGAACCTGGCAGTGCTTCGAAATGGTTAAATACTTGTTTGTATTGGAACTAGATATACGAGGGTCACTCCAAAAGAAATGCACACTATTTTTGTAAAAATACAGTTTTCATTCTGCATGTGTGAAAGTTTTACGGTGTGTAGATACATCCTTCCCGCTTGTTTTCAAACTTAGTTCAACCTGTTCCCGTCAGTGGTGCCGCCGCAGCATGCCTTCAGGGTGGCTGCTACACTTGAGGTTCGTCAGAAGCAACGTGCTGTCATAGAATTCCTGTGCTGTGAAAACGAGACAGTGGGAAACATCCACAAGAGGTTGAAAAAGGTGTATGGAGATGCTGCTGTCGATCGCAGTACAGTTAGTCGGTGGGCAAGCAGGTTACATGATGAAAGCGGGCAAGGCAATAGTGAGGATTGTCCTGGCAGCAGCAGGCCTCGTACTGCACACACTCCAGACAATGTGCAGAGAGTTAACGAATTGGTGACTGCTGACAGAGCATCACAGTGAACGAATTGTCATGCTACGTTGGGGTAGGGGAAGGAAGTGTTTGCAGAATACTGAAAGTGTTGGCGTTAAAAAGGATTTGTGCCAGGTGGGTTTCCAGCATGTTGACAGTGGCGCCGGCCGCGGTGGTCTAGCGGTTCAGGCGCTCAGTCCGGAACCGCGCGACTGCTACGGTCGCAGGTTCGAATCCTGCCTCGGGCATGGATGTGTGTGATGTCCTTAGGTTAGTTAGGTTTAAATATTTCTAAGTTCTAGGGGACTGATGACCACAGATGTTAAGTCCCATAGTGCTCAGAGCCATTTGAACCATTTTTGACAGTGGCTCACAAAGAAACAAGAAAAACTGTATGCAGCGAACTTTTGGAAAAGTACGAGAATGGTGGAGATGAGTTTCTTGGAAGAATTGTGACAGGTGATGAAACATGGCTCCATCATTTTTTACCAGAGACGAAGAGGCAATCGATGAAGTGGCATCATGCAAATTCACCCAAGGAAAAAAAAGTTCAAAACCACACCTTCTGCTGTAAAAGTTATGGCTACGGTGTTTTTCGATTCCGAAGGACTCTTGCTTGTAGACATCGTGCCAAGTGGAACCACCATAAATTCTGATGCATATTTGACGACACTGAGGAAACTTCAAGCTCGACTGAGTCGTGTTCGACGACATCGGCAAGTGCAGGATGCTTTGGTGTTGCACGACAATGCGCTGCCACATGTCAGTCAAAAAACCATGGAAGCGATCACAAAACTCGGATGGACAACAATGAAACACCCGCCTTACGGTCCTGACCTGGCACCATGTGACTATCATCTCTTTGGGAAAATGAAAGACTCTCTTCGTGGAACAAGGTTTGAAGATGATGACTTCCTTGTGCACGCTTCCAAACAGTGGATCTAACAGGATGGACCAGAATTTTATCGTGCGGGTATACAGGCTCTGGTTCCAAGATGGCGTAAGGCAGTTGAGAGGGATGGAAATTATGTGGAGAAATGAAAATATTGTTTCTAAAGGATGTATCTACACACTGTAAAACTTTCATACATGTAGAATAAAAGATGGATTTAAAAAAAATATTGTGCCTTTCTTTTGGAGTGACCCTCGTACATTAGAATTACAATTATCCCAACTCCGACTATCCGGATGACCAATTATCCAAAGCGCTTTGAGGAAAAAGAAATTGTTTGGCTTTGTTTGATAGTTATTTCACTGTACAATACACTGTACGTTTCTTCATCGTTCTGAAAAGCGAATGCGTTACAAGGTAAAATCTTCGGGTGAACAAGGAATACAGTACGCGCAATATGCGCATTGTTATGATTATGGTGCCCGTCATTCAGTGTGGCACACATCAAACTGTATCGTGGCCTTAGGGTATACACTGATTTGTCGCTTTACATTCCGCCTTCCGCGTCTTTTGTTTTGTTTTGTCGATGTGTGTGGAGTTACTGTGCTGCATATTACTTTTAAAAGGAAGCACGTTGTCTTATCGTTGACGGACAAAATAGAGGTCCTTGAACAACAATACAAAAGTGTGAGTAGTAAGCAGTTAGCTGAGATACTTAGCGTGGGAACATCATCAATTTCGGAGGCAAAAAAAGCAACTTCTTAGTTTTAAACTGTGAGAATGAAGATGGGAGTTCGTCGAGAAACGTGATGAAAATAGGAGAAAACAAAGAGCCTGAAGAGGCCGTTTTCAAGTGGTTTTTATACAGCAACAAGCATTGGGAAGCGCTCCTTCAGGATCAATTGTCTGAGGAAAAGCAAAAGTTTTAGTCGAGAATATGGACAGTTTGTCTAAGGCGAGCATCGCTGGCTACAGAATTTCAAGACAAGGCACAGTATTCGTAAGTTGGATTTAAGAGGCGAATGACTATTAGCAGACCAAAAAGCAGCAGAAAATTTTATTCAAAACTGAAGCAGAATCTTATGACTGTAAACTTCTATACAACGCAGATGAGACAGGTCTGAATTGGGAAGTCTTTGCCTGAGACAACTGTAGCTTCTTTAAGGGGCTCCGGAAAGGCTCAAAATCATGAAAAGTTCAATTTTTACTTTTTTGCGTTTTCTGAATCTGCAGACTATTACCTTTTAATAGATATATAATTTATTCAATTCCGAAAACTACAACTATTTTTAAATTTTTTTTGAAATGTGTTCTACATGGGCGTGACCCACTGTGGCGCTGTTAAACTGCTGTCAAATGGTGTTATTATTAACGTCCGTGTTCATCAGGTACATTTTAGTGATGTGAGATAAAGTATGTGTTGTGGCTAACCTGTGATGGTTCAATATATATCGCTGGTGTGATTGTCGATTGTTTCATGTTTATTTACTCTGTCGTTATCTCGAAAATATTCGTAATTAATTCTGTTTCTTGAGTCTCTGTTTTGTTGAAGTATAATAATGAGTAAAAGTAAAGTTATTACAAATCCTCTGAAGGCTTTTAAGAAAAGGAGAAATGTTGGAAAGCCAAAGGTATGTGTTATTACTGTAAACAATAAAGACGATAACCAAGTGAGTGAACCTAACCTCTCAAGTACACCTGCCCATAGCAGTCAAAGTGGGAAAGAAAATACTTCACAGAAGAAGCTTGGTTCAATGAGTGAAAACTATGAATGTTTTATGGGCGAATCGGATGTGAATGAAATATTTGATATGTCGGTTCTCAAAGGAATTTTTTCAAACTGTGTAAGATGTATTCATTGTAGTGAAGTTGGTCAGGGACTCTCCATAATAAAGCACGTAGGACTTGCTAGTGAAATACAACTGAAATGTGATAAGTGTTCATACATGACCACCTTTTGGAACAGTGTTGCAGTAACTGCAAGTGAAGAAAATGGTAGCAAAATCTACGAACACAACAACGAGCTTTGCTTGCTTTAGACAAGGAACGCCTTCGGGCTGCAGACAGGGCTGTAAAGTGTCTAGAAATACAAGCAAGAGTAAACAGGAGGAGGAACAAGAGGAAGCTGGAGGAGGAGTTTGCAGAGGATGAAGATAATCCATCCTATGGACCTGGAATGCACTAAAAAGTTAATCCAATCTTTGTCGCTCGATTCCCAAAACTTTTATTTTCTCATACTAATTACATGTTTTCTAAGGATCTTCCAAACATATTTGTTTCAAACTTTCAGTAAATGTTACACAGTACCTTCTGCATAATTTAACACAGCCTTTTTTCCAAAAAAAACTGTATATTTTTGAATATATAAATAAAAAATTGCAAAAAAGTGTTGTGAATTTTCATTACAATTGAAAAAAAATCATCTTTAATAACTGAACTAAAATTTTGTAAAATCCCTGTGTTAAGCTGTAGCCCATATTCCAATCAATAATCTATAAAAAGTTCAACTTCCTACCTCAAATACTTTGTGAGGAAAGATGTAATTTATAAGCGTTATTTTAACATTGCAAGTATAGGGCGTTCCGGAGCCCCTTAAGTGAAACTGCAGCTCCTTACCATAAGGGTAATACAGACCGTGTTTCCATACGGAAATGTGCTCACTATAGGGGAAATCACAAAATACTTCTGTTAATAGGCTCTAGGGCTTTCAAAATGTGAATAAGTTCGCATCTTTTACTAGAATCAAATAAAGGCCTGTTCAATTGCTACTTCGTTCTGCAAATATACGATTCAATTTTTTTATATGTGAAGTAAAAAAATACCAAAACGCCATAGGGAAAGGAAGAAGTAAGGTGACGTTAATTCTGGACAATGCATCCACCAACCCCACTACTACACTTTCTTACAGAAAAAATGATTACGACCTTCTTTAGGAAATTAATGTGGTTACCTTCTGTACTGCGATACGTTTTCGCTGTAGGCACGTACAAAAGTTACCTTCCCCTGCCTGTCAGGGTTTCTAGAATGTTTTATCGTGCTATTCCGTCCTATCACTGTACAAAAATTCCCGATTAGACTCTCTTCCCGTTATTCGACTTCTTTTGGTCCTGTTGATTGGGCCACCAGCATAGTCGTCTATTTCGTCAACATTATTTACTTAAACGTGCCCATGATGGTAATGAAAGCAAACCAACTTTTCTGTTACGCTAAAATTAATTATGTTGACAGTTCGATCCAAACTTAACCCTTAAAAGCAGAGTAGTTTCATAGAAGACCTGACGAATGCAACGTTTTAATTGTTATTTTATGCCGTGAAGGTTCATACAACTGTTTAATAAAATTTACGCAAAACGTCAATTTTACGATTTGTAGGGTAAGTACCCGACTCAGCCGGTGGAATAATAAGGCTAGTCAACGAAGACCAGGAAAGGTCGAATGTGGGAAATAATTCGTGTACTCGCAAATTTTTGTGCAATGGTAGGATGGAGTGCCATGAGCAACACACTAGAAATCCTGACCACTGGGGGCTGAGTGTGGGAGTGTGGGGTCTGTTTGAAAGTCATTTCTGTACGGTTTTCTTGAGCAACTCGAAAACCACTTTGTCTAATGAAGACGTATCGCAGTAGAAAATTTAACTACATTGAAAGTCCTACAAAAAGGTCCCGTTCATTTTTTTCTGTAGTACTAACAGGTTGCGAGTAGCGAGGGAGAGGATACGAAAATCTCGTGCCTAGTTTATGGGGGGCCAGATGTAACATTGCGGGTTGCATAAAAGACATCGGTACGAGCAGAGGAATCACGCTATTTATGTTCTTCGACAGATGGCGCTGCGGTAGATGTATAGAAATACAGTGTTGTGTCAAATTCCAAAGTAATTGGCGAAGAACTTTCGCAGATTTAAAATTTTGAACACACGAACATTTAACTTTTTTTTTACTATTAAAAACAGTCTTGAACACAATTTATTTACTATGATGACCGCTTTCGACCACTACTGTGGTCATCTTCAGACCTACAAGTTGTATACAAAGCTTTAATTAGAGGACTACATACATTAAAGAAAATACATAAAGTTATGAAGCTATAAAACGATGAATTACCAATGAGTAAGAACCTCCTTCTGCTGCAGAACCACTACTGGAGAAACCGATGCACGTCTTACTATATATAATGGAGGCTCCGCCCACTTTTGACGGTATTATGTCATTACTAACCAATGAGTTATAAGTCGAATAACAATGTAAAATTTCTTAGTTAAAAGAAGATTGTCAAGAAATAAAAATAAACACACACTAAACTTAGCTTATTTAACAGCTATTGTCAGTTAAGAAGCGTTAAAAATATTTAAACATGTAGCATAAATGAACTTCGGTTTGACAGTACACGGGTTGCCCTCTCAAGGCCTGTTAGTGAACCATTTGGAACCACTGGTTGCCATGGTGAAGTTGGACGCCGTTCCAAAGATGAGGCAGCAGGCTTCTTTCCACTGAAGTTGTTGTTAAGTCGATAGGCAAACTAGTGCTTCTTAATTGACAATAGCTGTTAAATAAGCTCAGTGTGTATTTATTTTTATTTCTTGACAATGTTCTTTTAACTAAGAAATTTCACATTGTTATTCGACTTATAACTCATTGGTTAGTAATGACATACCGTCAGAAGTGGGCGGAGCCTCCATTATATATAGTAAGACGTGTGCTGGTTTCTCCAGTAGTGATTCTCCAGCAGAAGGAGGTTCTTACTCATCGGTAATTCACCGTTTTATAGCTTTATGTATTTTCTTTAATGTATGTAGACCTGCGTGACGAGTTTGACAGAGCACTGAAAGAGTTAAGTCGAAACAAGGCCGCGGGAGTAGACAACATTCCATTAGAACTACTGACACCCTTGGGAGAGCCAGTCCTGACAAAACTCTACCATCTGGTGAGCAAGATGTATGAGACAGACGAAATTCCTTCAGACTTCAAGAAGAATATAATAATTCCAATCCCAAAGGAAGCAGGTGTTGACAGATGTGAAAATTACCGAACTATCAGTTTAATAAGTCACAACTGCAAAATACTAACGCGAATTCTTTACAGACGAATGGAGAAACTGGTAGAAGCCGACCTCGGGGGAATCAGATTGGATTCCGTAGAAATGTTGGAACACTTGAGGCAATACTGACCTTACGACTCATCCTAGAAGAAAGATTAAGGAAGGGCAAACCTACGTTTCTAGCATTTGTAGATTAGAGAAAGCTTTTGACAATGTTGTCTGGAATACTCTCTTTCAAATTCTAAAGGTGGCAGGGGTAAAATACAGGGAGCGAAAGGCTATTTACAATTTGTACAGAAACCAGATGGCAGTTATAAGAGTCAAGGGACATGAAAGGGAAGCAGTGGTTGGGAAGGGAGTAAGACAGGGTTGTAGTCTCTCCCCGATGCTATTCAATCTGTATATTGAGCAAGCAGCAAAGGAAACGAAAGAAAAGTTCGGAGTAGGTATTAAAATCCATGGACAAGAAATAAAAATTTTGAGGTTCGCCGATGACATTGTAATTCTGTCAGAGACAGCAAAGGACTTGGAAGAGCAGTTGAACGGAATGGGCAGTGTCTTGAAACGAGGGTATCAGATGAACATCAACAAAAGCAAAACAAGGATAATGGAATGTAGTCGAATAAAGTCGGGTGATGCTGCGGGAATTAGATTAGGAAATGAGACACTTCAAGTAGTAAACGAGTTTTGCTATTTGGGGAGCAAAATAACTGATGATGGTCGAAGTAGAGAGGATATAAAATGTAGACTGACAATGGCAAGGAAAGCGTTTCTGAAGAAGAGAAATTTGTTAATATCGAGTATAGATTTAAGTGTCAGCAAGTCGTTTCTGAAAGTATTTGCATGGAGTGTAGCAATGTATGGAAGTAAAACGTAGACGATAAATACTTTAGACAAGAAGAGAATAGAAGCTTTCGAAATGTGGTGCTACAGAAGAATGCTGAAGATTAGATGGGTAGATCACATAACTAATGAGGAGGTATTGAATAGGATTGGGGAGAAGAGGATTTTGTGGCACAACTTGACTAGAAGAAGGGATCGGTTGGTAGGACACGTTCTGAGGCATCAAGAGATCACCAATTTAGTACTGGAGGGCAGCGTGGAGGGTAAAAACCATAGAGGGAGACCAAGAGATGAATACACTAAGCAGATTCAGAAGGATGTAGGCTGGAGTAGGTACTGGGAGATGAAGAAGCTTGCACAGGATAGAGTAGCATGGAGAGCTGCATCAAACCAGTCTCAGGACTGAAGACCACAACAACAACAAGTAGCCCTCTTATTTAAGCTTTGTATACGACTTGTAGGTCTGAAGAAGACCACAGTAGTGGTCGAAACGGGTCACCGTAATAAATAAATTGTGATCAAGACTGTTTTTAACAGTAAATATTTGAAACACATTGATCACTGTCACTCCTATAATGTATTCAAAAGTAATTTAACTTTTTATTTGTACAGATTATCTTCAATTTCGAGTTATTTTCTGTCTGACATAGTGGCTTGTTCTTCGAATGCGTGTGGTACATTAGTTGTAGGGTAGATCGAATAAACTGAAATGAAACAGAATAGCTAGGGTGGTGCCGCACGGGAGAACACAGGTCGGTAACCGCTGGGCAGTATTAGCACTCACTCGCGTCTCCGCGCTGTCCGGCGACAAACGTGCCGGGCAGAAGATTACGCGGAACGCGGCGACCACTCGTGTGATCTCACAGACGGCCGACAAAGGCGAAAAAAAGCACCGAGGACCGCGCGCCGGGCAGACACAAAGAGCGGAAGGAAAAGAAAGGGCGAAAGGAAGCGCGCGCGTGGACGCGCCGCGGCCTAAAAAAATCTCCGGCGTATTTTTCCGGCTCTCGGGCGACCAATTACGGAGTATTTTATAAGGTAGTGGACACAGAATGGGGGGATTACGTTGCGTCTCGCAGATGCTCTGCGGGGGCGGCGACGCCTTTCTCATAGCGGTCAGCGCCCCCTGGCAAGGGCTTTCTCGCCATAAAGCTCCTTACCACCGAACGACTCTTCAGCCGCGTCCATCACGTGATGTGGATACTTGTTATTGCAGAATTTCTCTCTCTGGTGTGTACGAAGCAGGTGCTTCGTCTTTCGTTATCTGCGACTGTTTTCTCCACCTTAAGACGTCCACAAAGGCCCCTCACTTCTCCGAAAATATTCGCTCTTAAAATCGCTGTCAAAAATAGCTTTTTCTTTTCATTTTCAAAGGCTTTTGGGCGTGACGCATACAGCCAGCGTCAGGTCATAAAAAAAACGATTATCTGTTACATTCATTTAAACTGTACTTCAGTCAACGACCTAAGCAAATTAGCATATCGATACGAAAATCTCGCTCTTGGTTTATGGGGGCCACACGTAACATTGTGGGTTGCATAAAACTACATCGCTAGCGGAGGCTGAATCCCCCTGTATGTTCGACAGATGGCGCTGCGGTAGATGTATAAAGATGCAGCGTTGCGTTTTCTCCCCCTTAAGACGCCCACAAAGGCCCCTCACTTCTCCGCAAATATTCGCTCTTAAAATCGCTGTCAAAAATAGCTTTTTCTTTTCATTTTTAAAGGCTTTTGGGCGTGACGCATACAGCCAGCGTCAGATCATAAAAAAAACGATTATCTATTACATTCATTTAAACTGTACTTCAGTCAACGACCTAAGCAAATTAGCATATCGATACGAAAATCTCGCTCTTGGTTTATGGGGGCCACACTTAACATTGTGGGTTGCATAAAACTACATCGCTAGCGGCGGCTGAATCCCCCTGTATGTTCGACAGATGGCGCCGCGGTAGATGTATAAAGATGCAGCGTTGCGTTTTCTCCCCCTTAAGACGCCCACAAAGGCCTCTCACTTCTCCGCAAATATTCGCTCTTAAAATCGCTGTCAAAAATAGCTTTTTCTTTTCATTTTTAAAGGCTTTTGGGCGTGACGCATACAGCCAGCGTCAGATCAGAAAAAAAACAACGATTATTTAAACTGTACTTCAGTCAACGACCTAAGCAAATTAGCATATGGTTACGAAAATGTCGCCCATGGTTTATGAGGGCCACACGTAACATTGCGGGTTGCATAAAACTACATCGCTAGCGGCGGCCTGAATCCCCTTGTATGTTCGACAGATCGCGCTGCGGTAGATATATAGAAATGCAGTGTTGCGTCAAATTCCAACGCAATTAGCTAAGAATTTTCGGAGATTTAAGATTATGAACCAACAAACATTTAAAATTGTATTTATATAGATTATATTTAATTTCGCGTTTTCGTATTCATTGGCAGGGAGCGATCAAAAAGTTTCTGTTCGAAGTCGAGAATCGGTATGCCGATCAGGCAAATTCGCCGTGAGCTTTGAGGCAATAGTCCCACTGATGTACGAGATTAGAAGTACCTTTTTGGCAAAACACTTGTGTCCTGTTGTGGGAAGAAGTCCGCAACTGCCCGCTACACATTAGGACTGTTGATATTTTAAAAAATATCGGGAATCCGAGCTCTAATATTAAAAAAAAAAATACATCATTATAGACACTCCATATATCGAGAAAAAATATCGATTTATCGACGTAGAAAATGTCGATATACCGGCCTATATAAATATCGGCTGCGCATTGTAAATATACTGCCGGTTTGAGAGTTGTAAATTTAGGTATTGATGTATTATTAGATATTCTGTACATCAACCTGCTAACAGTCTGCTTATCCCCCTTAGATCAAGGAAAACGATGCACATTCACGCTTGGCGATAGCCACTTTGCTAACGATGTAACAATGGTAACTGCATTTAAGTTGCACAATAAAAGGTGTCCGATGGATCCGTCGTTCGGTTTCGTCACATATCGGATTTGTCTGGAACACTTCAGGTAGACTTCTCGGCTTTTTTTTTTCATTTCTGCAAACGCCAATGACCTGAAAGTCGTAGTGTCAGAACTGAGTGGTGAAGTTAAACGTTGCAGTTCCTGTCGGTAGCGCCGAGCGCCGATTACGTCAGCATTCCCCCCAACAGTGAAGACCAATCTTGTTATTTTTGTTCATTATGTTCGGCAACCGTTCTTGAAGAACGCCGATGTAAAGAAATAGCACACTAGTTGCGTCGTAAATGTTTTTTAACGCAATTGGTACGCTGTTTCTCCACATCGGAAATCTTGTTATTCTGTTCACATTGCCAACCCCCAATGCAATTTGGACTGCTCCTTTTGTGCCACGTACACTTTGCTCACACAGTCAGAGAGAAAGACTGGACGTGATGAAAGCTCAGAAAGTAGTCAGTCTCGTTCACACGGTGAAAGGAAAATTATGTTCCACTACAATTTCATAAGAACAAACTCATTTCCTTTTTCGAAAAAAATATCGATACATCGCAATTTTATCATCAGCCGTACTAAACATTAACGTCCCGCAGGAATCGTCGACTCTTCAAGGCCTTTTTTAAGGGGCCTAATGCGCGATAACTGCATGGAGAGAGATCAGGACTATAGGGAAAGTGATCTCCCACTCGAGGTGGCGCAACTTCTACGTTACGACGTTTGCGATGTGGGCACGTGCGTTATCATGAAGCAGCAGGACCCCATGTCGCATTTTTCCCAGACGTCTCGCCTTAACTGCACATCGTAATTTCTCCCGATGGAAGTCCACAGGTATTTGTCCTCCAGCAGCCATAAAAGGAATAACAGCACGTTGGTGCTGTTTGGAGGCATTTAGTAATAACGTCGCCGTAGTCGACGTTTCACCATTTCCCGCATGCACGTCGGTAAGACACGAATGCCAGACTAATTCCTTGCCCAAACGTCGGTGCTTACATACCTGCATCAGAGTGGAGCTGCTTTGCGTGTAGCCTGCAATAACGTCCTCAGACGGGATCTATTTTATTGCCTCTTATACAATGGGTAGCTTTAGGGAGTAAATGCTTTCCAGAAAAATAAAAAAAAAGGAGGAAAAAATGTGTAAATGTTTTACATGTGAAACTTCCCCAGTTTGATTTCCTTTTTCTGACGGACACACTTCCAAATCGTCCGATGATATTAACATCTAGAACGCTGCCATCTCTCTTCCCACATCCACCACTACTGGCGGCTCACCTTCAACTGCCCAACGCTACAGGCTGTTCACATCCAACTGCCCAAAACTACACTGGCGAAAAACTTACAATAACGAGTCCAACCAGTCACAGACTGCACACAGCGCAGTCAGCGATTTTAATAGAGAGGGCTACGTGGCGTTTTTGTTGTTGTGGTCTTCAGTCCTGAGACTGGTTTGATGCAGCTCTCCATGCAACTCTATCCTGTGCAAGCTTCTTCATCTCCCAGTACTTACTGCAGCCTATATCTTTCTGAATCTGCTTAGTGTATTCATCTCTTGGTCTCCCTCTACGATTTTTACCCTCCACGCTGCCCTCCAGTACTAAATTGGTGATCCATTGATGCCTCAGAACTGTCCTACCAACCGATCCCTCCTTCTTGTCAAGTTGTGCCACAAACTCCTCTTCTCACCAATTCTTTTCAATACCTCCTCATTAGTTACGTGATCTACCCATCTAATCTTCAGCATTCTTCTGTAGCACCACATTTCGAAAGCTTCTATTCTCTTCTTGTCCAAACTATTTATCATCCATGTTTCACTTCCATACATGGCTACACTCCATACAAATTCTTTCAGAAACGACTTCCTGACACTTAAATCTATACTCGATGTTAACAAATTTCTCTTCTTCAGAAACGCTTTCCTTGCCATTGCCAGTCTACATTTTGTATCCTCTCTACTTCGACCATCATCAGTTATTTTGCTTCGCAAATAGCAAAACTCCTTTACTAGTTTAAGTGTCTCATGTTTTATTATTGTTATCGTTCATGATTTTCTAAGGGCCTTTGTCCCACTTCAACGCGGGGTCGGCCTTCTTACTATGGCTGTGAGGATAGTGTCAGAGGGTGGCCAGATGACCTTCCTGTCGCCACCCCTCCCGCCGCCCCCCCCCCTCCCCCCTTCCCGGGACGTGCACCCCACCTGCCTGCGTCCGTGTCTCTAGTGTAAGCCATGGAATAGTGCGAACTTTCAAACGTTTGCAAATACTGTAGCAGTGGCGGGACGTGGGGTCCAGCCCGGTATTCACCTAGTGGGATGTGCGGAACCTCCAAAAAACCACATCCAGGCTGGTGTCACACCGGCCCTTGCCGGTAATCCGCCGGGCGGATTCGGTCCGGGTCCGGCGAGACTACCCGAATCCAGGAGACTAACCTGGTGGGTCTTTTACTATCGTTATCATTATTTATGTTAAACTTTTTACCAAAACGGCAGCGGCTTTGCAGAATTGTTAAACCGGTTTCCGTCGTACGACCGAAGTTAAGCGCTGTTGGAATGGGCTAGCAGTTGGATGGGTCTGCCGAGTTCAAGTTGGGAAGCAGCGCGCACTCAGCCCTTGTGAGGCCAACTGATGAGTTGATCGATTGAGTAGTTGCGTCTCTGGTCACGAAAACTGACAACGCCCGGGAGAGCGGTGTGCCTACGACATGGCCCTCCACATCCGCATCCAGTGACGCCTACCGGCAGAGGATGGCACGGTGGTCGGTCGGTACCGCTGGCGCTTACGAGGCCTGCTCGAACGGTCTTTTACCAAGCACCCACTCAGTGTTATCTAAGTTGTCGTACAGTGTACAGAATGTTGGGTTAACAGGTACTAACAAGGGAACCTCCCCATCGCACCCCTCTCAGATTTAGTTATAAGTTGGCACAGTGGATAGGCCTTGAAAAACTGAACATAGATCAATCGAGAAACCAGGAAGAAGTTGTGTGGAACTATGAAAAAAATTAGTAAAATATACAAACAGTAGTCCATGCGAAGATATGCAACATCAAGGAGAACGCGAGGCAAGGAGCACCGTGGTCCCGTGGTTAGCGAGAGCAGCTACGGAACGAGAGGTCCTAGGTTCAAGTCTACCCTCGAGTGAAAAGTTTAATTTTTTATTTTCAGTTAATGTGACAAACTGTTATGTTTTCGTCACTTTTTTGGGAGTGATTATCACATCCACAAGAAAACCTAAATCGGGCAAGGTAGAAGAATCTTTTTACGCATTCGCTAAGTGTACAAGTTAGGTGGGTCGACAACATATTCCTGTCCTGTGACGCACATGCCGTCACCAGTGTCGTATAGAATATATCAGATGTGTTTTCCTGTGGAGGAATCGGTTGACCTATGACCTTGCGATCAAATGTTTTCGGTTCCCATTGGAGAGGCACGTCCTTTCGTCTACTAATCGCACGGTTTTGCGGTGCGGTCGCAAAACACAGACACTAAACTTATTACAATGAACAGAGACGTCAATGAACGAACGGACAGATCATAACTTTGCGAAAATGAAGAAAGTAAAATTTTCAGTGGAGGGAAGACTTGAACCAAGGACCACGCTAACCACGGGACCACGGCGCTCCGGAGCTAACATTCACCTTGATGTTGCTTATCTTGCGCATGGACTAATCAGTTTGTATATTTTATTAATTTTTTTCATAGTTCCATACAACTTCTTCCTGTTTTCTCGATTGATCTGTGTTCAGTTTTTCGAGGCCTATCCACTGTGCGAACTTATAACTAAATCTGAGGGGGGGTGCGATGGGGAGGTTCCCTTGTAAGTACCGTTTTAAATAATTTTGTGTTATCAATTTATTTAATGCCGTTTGGCATTTTATTAAACAGTTTCATTCATCGGTATAAAATACTGTTTATGTTTATTCTTTCTTGATGAACGTAAAGTGTCCCATGGTCATGGACGGAGGTGTTTGTGAAGTAGTTGATTTGTACAAGAGATTGGTAAATACAATGAAGAGCCAAAGAAACTGGACACCTGCTCAGTATCATGTAGGGCCCCCCCCTCCCCCCGAGCATGCAGAAGTGTCGCAACACGACGTGGCATGGAGTCGATAAACGTCTCCAGTAGTGCTGGAAGGAACTGACACCGTGAATACTGCAGGGCTGTCCATAAATCCGTGAGAGTACGAGTGGGTGGATATCTCTTCTGAACAGCACGTTACAAGCCATCCCAGATACGCTCTATACCGTTCGTCTCTGTGGAGTTTGGTGGCCAGCGGAACTGTGTAAACTCAGAAGAGTGCTACTGGAGCAATTCTGGACGTGTGCGGCGTCGCATTGTCCTCCTGGAACTATCCTAGTCTGATGGAATGCATAATGGACATGAATGGAGTCAGATGATCAGACAGGATGCCTAAGTAGGTGTCACCAGTCAGAGAGTCGTATCTAGACATATCACGGGTCCCATATCACCCCAACTGCACACGCCGCACACCATTCCAGAGCCTCCACCAGCTTCTACAGTCCCAACATACAGGGCCCATGGATTTATTAGGTTGTTTCCATACCCTTACACGTCCATCGGCTCTATACAATCTGAAACGAGGCTCGTCCGACCAAGTAAAATTATTCTAGTCATCAACAGTCCAGTGTCGCTCTTGAAGGGCCCAGGCGAGGCGTAAAGCTTTGTGTCGAGCAGTCATCAAAGGTACACGAGTGGGCCTTCGGCTCCGAAACCCCATATCGATGATGTTTCGTTGAATGGTTCGCACGCATTATCCAGCATTGAAATCTGTAGCAATTTGCAGAAGGGTTGCACTTCCGTTACCTTGAACGATTTTCTTCAGTCGTCGTTGGTTGCGTTCTTGCACTATCTTCTGCCGGCCGCAGCGATTAGATGTTTTACCGGATACCTGATATTCACAGTACACTCGTGAATTGGTCGTACGGGAAAATTCCCACATTATCGCTACTTCGGAGATGCTGTGTTCCGTCGGTCGTGCGGCGACTATAAACACCACGTTCAAACGTTGATAGCCTGCCATTGTAGCAGCAGTAACCGATCTAACAACTGCGGCAGACAATTGTTGCTTATACAGGCGTTGCCGACCGCAGCGCCATATTCTGCCTTTTTACATACCTCTGTATTTGAAAACGCATGCCTGTAGCAGTTTCTTTGGCGCTTCCGTGTATCTGCAAATGGTGCACTTAAAATGCCGAGTGTTTTGAACAGGAGTTTACAGTGAGCACCTCTACTATTTTTGGTTATCATTCTTATGGGACATTTCTGCAGTTTGAAAATTGTGTACATATTTCGTACATTCGCCGCTTAGCGAAGACAACCATAGCTACTGGATGTAGGCCCGACTTTACGGCGGTAACCAAACATGGGTAGGCCTCACGAAGTAAGAACATTGGAGGCGATGTTGGTTTTGGTAGGAGGCAGTTCCCGTTGTGTATCCCGCGCCATGAGACGTAATGGAAAGACGGAGAGAGGGATCAGCGGCCCAGAATCGCAGTTGGGACCCGGGCCAGCTGTGTCAGGTCAGGGAGAGGCCCGTAATAACTGGGTCGGCGCGCTTGTGGGCGCTCGAAGCGCAAGTATAAGCCACCGTGTGTACAGAGCGCACGCTCGCCACGAAGAAACCGGGGCGATGCGAAGCGTCAAGCTCTGTGCAGCCGTGAGCAATGCTGGAGCTCCCCACTGCCGCCTCGTCTCACGGGACGAGCTGGGTCAGTGCCAACATGCTGGATATTTGGCAAGACGAACACTACGCAAATTTACCTCAAATGGTGGAACGTGCAGCTGTCAGCGGCCGCCCACGGTATACCACCTATCATCCGAGTAGTTACATTGGAAAGAACACTGAGGATCTTTTAGTTGGCGACCAGTTCGGAGACTAGAGAGGTTCAAATGGTTCAAATGTCTCTAAGCACTATGGGACTTAACATCGGAGGTCATCAGACCCCTACACGTAGAACTACAGTACTGGCCATTAAAATTGCTACACCAAGAAGAAATACAGATAAACGGGTATTCATTGGACAAATATATTACACTAGAACTGACACGTGATTACATTTTCACCAAACTTGGGTGCATAGATCCTGAGAAATCAGTGCCCAGAACAACCAACTCTGGCCGTAATAACGACCTTGATACGCCTGGGCATTAAATCAAATAGAGCTTGGATGGCGTGTACAGGTACAGCTGCCCATGCAGCTTCAACACGATACCACAGTTCATCACGAGTAGTGAGTGGCGTATTGTGACGAGCCAGTTGCTCGGCCACCATAGTGCAGACATTTTCAATTGGTGAGAGATCTGGAGAATGTGCTGGCCAGGGCAGCAGTTGAACATTTTCTGTATCCAGAAAGGCCCGTAAGGGACCTGCAACATGCGGTCGTGCATTATCCTGCTGAAATGTAGGGTTTCGCAGGGATCGAATGAAGGGTAGAGCCACGGGTCGTAACACATCTGAAATGTAACGTCCACTGTTCACAGTGCCGTCAATGCGAACAAGAGGTGACCGAGACGTGTAACCAATGGCACCCTATACCATCACGCCGGGTCATACGCCAGTATGACGATAACGAATACACGCTTCCAATGTGCGTTCACGGCGATGTCGCCAAACACGGATGCGACCTTCATGATGCTGTAAACAAAACCTGGATTCATCCGAAAAAACGACTTTTTGCCATTCGTGCACCTGGGTTCGTCGTTGAGTACACCATCGCAGGCGCTCCTGTCTGTGATGCAGCGTCAAGGGTAACCGCAGCCACGGTCTCCGAGCTGATAGTCCATGCTGCTGTAAAGGTCGTCGAACTGTTCGTGCAGATGGTTGTTGTCTTGCAAACGTCCCCGTTTCTTGACTCTGGGATCGAGACGTGGCTGCACGATCCCTTATAGCCATGCAGATAAGATGCCTGTCATCTCGACTGCTAGTGATACGAGGCCGTTGGGATCCAGCACGGCTTTCCGTATTACCCTCCTGAACCCAACTATTCCATATTCTGCTAACAGTCATTGGATCTCGATCAACGCGAGCAGCAATGTCGCGATACGATAAACCGCAATCGCGATAGGCTACAATCCGACCGTTATCAAAGTCGTGATGGTACGCATTTCTCCTCCTTACACAAGGCATCACAACAACGTTTCACCAGGCAACGCCGGTCAACTGCTGTTTGTGTATGAGAAATCGGTTGGAAACTTTCCTCATGTCAGCACGTTGTAGGTGTCTCCACCGGCGCCAACCTTGTGTGAATGCTCTGAAAAGTTAATCAGTTGCATATCACAGCATCTTCTTCCTGCCGGCCGCGGTGGCCGTGCGGTTCTAGGCGCTCCAGTCCGGAGCCGCGCTGCTGCTACGGTCGCAGGTTCGAATCCTGCCTCGGGCGTGGGTGTGTGTGATGTCCTTACGTTAGCTAGGTTTAAGTAGTTCTAAGTTGTAGGGGACTAATGACCACAGCAGTTGAGTCCCATAGTGCTCAGAGGCATTTCATTTTTTCATCTTCTTCCTGTCGGTTAAATTTCACGTCTGTACTTAACTAACCTAAGGACATCACAGTCATCCATACCCGAGGCAGGATTCGAACCTGCGACCGTAGCAGCAGCGCGGGGTTCCGGACTGAAGCGCGTAGAAAGGGTCAGCCACAGCGGCCGGCAGACTAGAGAGGCACCTCACAAATTGCGGCTGATAATAGAAGCAAGACTTACGAGAAAACGAGGCGCCTTCATAGGGTTTGCCGATTTTGACAATGTAAAGTCGGTTCCACAAGCAAATTTACGCCATAGTTGTGAACGTAAAGTCGCGCAGAGTTGCCGTGCGGTTTGAGGCACCATGTCACGGATTGCGCGACCCTTCCTACCGGAGGTTCGAGTCTTCCCTCGGGCATGGGTGTGCGTGTTGTTCTTAGCATAGGTTAGTTTAAGTAGTGTGTAAGTCTACGGACCGATGACCTCAGCAGTTTCGTTCCTTAGGAATTCACACACATTTGAAGAACGTCTGCAGTGACACCTCTGGTAATGGTAATCTGTACTCAGTGCACTTTTGCACAGTGTACAGAGATTAATACTAGCCAATAGAGCCTATTTTGCCCTAACAAGACTTCTATCTTCAAGGCTCCTGACTGCTACCACGAAATTAACTATGTATAAATCACTTATACGACCAGTTCTTACATATGCCTCTGAAGCCTGGACACTAACAACAAAAGATATTGAAACACTGGATGCATTTGAAAGAAAGGTATTTAGACGAATTATCGGCCCAATCTGAGAAAGAGGAAGTTGTAGGAGGAGATACAACCATGAGTTGTATACCATATACAAAGACCAACCCATCAGAAAGATAGTGAAACCATCCAGACTGAGTTTGGCGGGACATATGGCTCGCATGAATCATACAGAAGTACCAAAGAGAATATTACAAGTAACGCCGGGAGGGCAGAGGGGACGTGGTCGACCTACAGCCAGATGGGAAGTTAGAGTAATCGAAGACATTAGGGAGATGGGCTGTAGAAGCTGGAGAGTATTGGCAAAGGACCGAGAGAAATGGAAGGAAATTGCAGATGAGGCCAAGGCTCATCATGAGCTGTAGTGCCAAGAAAGAAGAAGAATACAGATAAACTGTATGAAAAGTTGAATGTTTGCTTTGTCGGTTGCAATTAAAAATGAGTGCAGAATGTCTGAGTTGTCACGAGACGATGCAAAATGTGCAATATTTATCAGAAACGTCTTCTGAGGTGCGTTAAGAAGCTATTTGCTTCGAACGAGGCAAAACGACTGCTTCAAGAGGATAATGATTCGAAACATCGCAACCGTTTCTGTACAGCGTGGAAACAAGACAGTGAGGTGTCCACGATGGATTGGTCTGCAGTGTCTCCGGATGCAAAACAGATCGAAATGTTTGGTCATATATTTAGAGGAAAGCTAATATATACTTTGAAGCATCTGTCATATAAAGAATATGCAGAAAATCTCGTGAAAAGCATGCCGAAAAGGTGCCAAGCTATAAGCTATAATGACTGCGATTGGATTAACTATTAGGTAATTGTGCAATTAGTAATAACATGTATTTTCATGTAAACATATATTTATAATCCAGAATGAGATTTTCAGTCTGCAGCGGAGTGTGCGCTGATATGAAACTTCCTGGAAGATTAAAACTGTGTGCCCGACCGAGACTCGAACTCGGGACCTTTGCCTTTCGCGGGCAAGTGCTCTACCATCTGAGCTACCGAAGCACGACTCACGCCCGGTACTCACAGCTTTACTTCTGCAAGTATCTCGTCTCCTACCTTCCAAACTTTACAGAAGCTCTCCTGCGAACAGGAGCACTTGCCCACGAAAGGCAAAGGTCCTGAGTTCGAGTCTCGGTCGGGCACACAGTTTTAATCTGCCAGGAAGTTTCATATATTTATAATAGTTGTAAGGCGTTCACCACCCTGCTAGAGCAAATGTAATCTCGATGTATTGCTCACTTGCTAGAACCACAATTCACAGGCGCTGCCTGAGACATAAAATATCTTTGCCCCTGTCAAAAAAGAGCTGCCATAGAGTTACAGGTGAGAGCAGTCTCTGCCGCAGTTGTAGTCACTCGCTGCTACAGCGTAGTTATAGTCTGTTGCTGGTACAGCGCAATTTATAGTTAGTAGTTGTTACAGTCAAAGTGCAGAACAAATTGTAAAATTTTACTATATGGAACTGAATAATATTTGTGATAAGCCGCAGAGCTAAATGATACCATTGAATGAGATGATGATGAACAAATGAATAATTGTTAATATAATGAAAAATCAACAGTGTAATTAAGTCAACCATCTATTGTAAGGTAAATTTTATTATTTATTGGCATGCGCGTAGTTAAGTCACTTGTCTGATAAGTTAATATGAATTGTTCAGTATATACGTCGAATATGAAGTGACGGAAATAAAAGAAGTAAAATAAAAAGAAGGTTAGAGAGTGGGATTAAAATTCAGAGTCAAAGGGTATCGATGTAACATTCGCTGATGACATTGCTATCATGGGTAAAAATGAAGGCGAATTACAGGACTTGTTGAATACAATGAACAATCTAATGTGTAGTGAGAGTAAATCAGAAGACACACGAAGGTAACGAACATTAGCAGAAGTCAGTACAAAGAAAAAGGGCTTCTTATGTGTTTTGGATAACCTTTTTTAATTTTTAAACATAGTCTCCTTTTAGACTTATACCCTTCGTCCAACGCTGTTCTAATTTGTTGATCCCTTCCGAATAATAGAAATTGTCCAAGTCTGCAAAATAGCTATTAGTTGCTGCAATCCCCTTCTCGTTTGAGTAAAATCCTTGTCCCGCCAGCTATTTCTTCAAATTGGGGTACAAATAGTAGTCCGAGGGAGCCAAGTCTGGAGAATAGGGGCGGGGGGGGGGGGGGGGATGTGAAACAAGTTGGAATCCTATTTCCAATAATTTTGCTGAAGTGTGTGCTGGTGCATTGTTGTGACAGAAAAGGACTTTTTTGCGGTCCAGTCGCCGGCGTTTTTCTTGCAGCTCGGTTTTGAAACGGTCCAATAACGATGAATAATATGCACCTGTAATAATTTTACCCGTTTCCAGATACTCGACGAGGATTATCCCTTGCGAATCCCGAAAGACAGACGCCATAACCTTTCCGGCCGAAAGAATGGTCTTCTCCTTTTTTGGTGCAGATTCTCCCTTGGTAACCCATTGTTTAGATTGTTGTTTGGTCTCAGGAGTATAGTAATGGACACATGTTTCATCCGCAGTGACGAAACGACGTTTAAAATCCTGCAGATTCTTCATGAACTGCCGCAAACCATCCTTACAACACCTCAGACGATTCCGTTCTTGGTCAAGCGTGAGCAATCGCGTAACCCATCTTGCGGATACCTTTTTCATGTCCAAATGTTTATGCAAAATATTATGTACCCGTTCATTCGAGATGCCCACAGCACTAGCAATCTCACGCACCGTAACTCTTCTACCATCAATCACCATATCATGGATTTTATCAATGATTTCTGGAGTCGTAACCTCCACAGGACGTCCAGAACATTCAGCATCACTTGTGCCCACATGGCCACTCCGAAAATTTTGAAACGACTTATAAACTGTTCTAATTGAAGGTGCGGAGTCACCGTAATGTTTATCAAGCTTCTCTTTAGTCTCCAGAGGCGGTTTGCCTTTCATAAAGTAATGTTTAATCACCACACGAAATTCTTTTTCGTCCATTTTTTGACTATCACTCGACTTCCTTGATTCACACGAACGCCAAACACAAAGAAATAGACCAATATGCCTGAAACCTGGTGTGCGTTCTTTCCAAAGATGCTACTAACTATGCATGACCTCGATACGCGCCGGTGGTGCGCCTGGCCACCAAGAGCTGTTGCATAGCGATTTGATTCACGGATCCAGTTATATGGCTCCTTCCGTGTATAGCGATTTTACGACTATTACGTGTGGAGCCTGAAGATGGCATCAATGTAATGCCGAAACTGGTGGCACATAAGAAGTTCATAAAATAAATTTCTACAATACATATGGCTGTTGGTATCATATTGCATCAAGAAATCCCCGTATTTGAGTCCAATTGAGGATCTGTGGGACGAACTCTATCAGGCTGTGTACACCAAGGATCCTCATCCGAGGAACCTACTGCAGCTGGCCACGGCACTGGAGTCGGAATGGCTCCAAATCCCTCTAGTTACCTTCTAGAACCACACTGACTCTCTTCCTGGAAGGTTCGCAGCGGTCCACGCTTCAAAAGGTGGTTATGCAGGCTTTTACAGGTGGTCACATTAATGTCAATAGACAGCATGTATACGCATTCTACATCCGCTGCAGATAAAACCCCCAACAAAACAGGACAATCTTCAGCTGCACGAATCTATGAATCACCGAACTCTTATAATGTTATCTCTCCACCTTTCGTCTTTCTCCCTCTCCTCCCCACCCGCCACCATCTGTGTGTATTTGGGTGTGTGCAAGCGCGCGCGAGCGCGCGTCGGTGTTTGTTTTCCTACCTCTCCATTTTTCTCTTTCTCTCCCTCTCTTTCTCTGTTATAGACAGCTGCAAACTACGTGTTAAGGACCTAAAGCGCTCGTTAAACTGTCGCCGTTTTACTGAAAGACCTCTTTGGACCTTGAACTGTGTTCTTACGCTGTCGAAAAATTTCACCAAAGTGAGCAGCTCAGTTTCCTATATAGGCCCCTCCATGTTCTTGAGCTCCATTGAAAACAGTTGCGTGACAGGTTTGGTAGAAAAGGAACGCTACTGTTCGTACCAGTTTACGTGTATACCTATACTACTGTCCATTAAAATTGCTACACCAAGAAGAAATGCAGATGATAAACGGGTATTCATTGGACAAATATATTATACTAGAACTGACATGTGATTACATTTTCACGCTATTTCGGTGCATAGATCCTGAGAAATCAGTACCCAGAACAACCACCTCTGGCTGTAATAACGGCCTCGATACGCCTTGGCATTGAATCAAACACAGATTGGATGGCGTGCACAGGTACAGCTGCCCATACAGCTTCAACACGATACCACAGATCATCAAGAGTAGTGACTGGTGTATTGTGACGAGCCAGCTGCTCGGCCACCATTGACCAGACGTTTTCAGTTGGTGAGAGATCTGGGCAATGTGCTGGCCAGGGCAGCAGTCGAACATTTTCTGTATCCAGAAAGGTCCGTACAGGACCTGCAACATGCGGTCGTGCATTATATTGCTGAAATGTAGGGTTTCGCAGGGATCGAATGAAGGGTAGAGCCACGGGTCGTAACACATCTGAAATGTAACGTCCACTGTTCAAAGTGCCGTCACTGCGAGCAAGAGGTGACCGAGACGTGTAACCAATGGCACCCCATACCATCACGCCGGGTGGTACGCCAGTATGGCGATGACGAATACACGCTTCCAATGTACGTTCACGGCAATGTCGCGAAACACGGATGCGACCATCATGATGCTGTAAACAGAACCTGGATTCATCCGAAATAATGACGTTTTGCCATTCGTGCACCCAGGTTAGTCGTTGAGTACACCATCGCAGGCGGTCCTGTCTGTGATGCAGCGTCAAGGGTAACTGCAGCCACGGTCTCCGAGCTGCTAGTCCATACTGCTGCAAACGTCGTCGAACTGTTCGTGCACATGGTTGTTGTCTTGCAAACGTCCCCATCTGTTGACTCAGGGACGTGGCTGCACGATCCGTTACAGCCATGCGGATAAGATGCCTGTCATCTCGACTGCAAGAGATACGAGGCCGTTGGGATCCAGCACGGCGTTCCGTATTACCCTCCTGAACCCACCGATTCCATATTCTGCTAACGGTCATTGGATCTTGACCAACGCGAGCAGCAATGTCGCGATACCATAAACCGCAATTGGGATTGGCTACAATCCGACCTTTGTCAAATTCGGAAACGTGATGGTACGCATTTCTCCTCCTTACACGAGGCATCACA
Organism: Schistocerca serialis cubense; assembly: GCF_023864345.2. NCBI lineage: Eukaryota > Metazoa > Arthropoda > Insecta > Orthoptera > Acrididae > Schistocerca > Schistocerca serialis. Next base: position 36,109,136 of record NC_064649.1, on the reverse strand, counting down.
AGAACGTTTCACCAGGCAACGCCGGTCGACTGCTGTTTGCGTATCAGAAATCGGTTGGAAACTTTGCTCATGTCAGCACGTTGTAGGTATCGCCATCGGCGCCAACCTTGTGTGAATGCTTTGAAAAGCTAATCATTTGCATATCACAGCATCTTCTTCCTGTCGGTTAAATGTCTCGTCTGTAGCACGTCATCTTCGTGGTGTAGCAATTTTAATGGCCAGTAGTGTAATTCAGTTAGTGATGGACACCTTAGCACTAGGACCCAGTGGAGTCCATACAGCCTGCATTCTTTACTCCCACTGCCTTAGACCTTACTGTGTGCTGTTTTCCGCAAGGTTGTGTAGAACCTCTTACGTGTTAAACCGCCCGCCCGTCTATTGATTAGAGGCGATTTTCATTAAACTTGGTTCTGGAAGACTTAAAAACGAAAACGAGACGTCCACTAATATCTCTCGAGACAAGAGTACCTCAGTGCCTCCGAGCAGAGATGTGTGTGTGTGTGTGTGTGTGTGTGTGTGTGTGTGTGTGTGTGTGTGTGTGTGTGTGTGGAGAGAGGGGGGGGGGCAGACGGATGGATTTACTTATCACTAGAAAAGGAGGGATCACAGCGAGTTTCAGACTCCACATGCTGACACGAAAGAAGATGTAATGAATCTTGGCTGCTCAAAAGTTTCGTACTTCAATTCAGGAGTTCGATTCCGTATCAGCTTCGGTTTGGGTTGAGTTAATTTTCATACTTAAATTATATATTGCCCATCTATATGTGGTCACTGTTTTTCTGATAATATATTCTTCTTTATTTTAGTTGGTCACTATTCCTCTGATATATAATTTTATTCTTCACATCGATCCATTTAGCAACATCGATTTTGAACCACGTAAACTAGTAATCATAGCTATTAATTTAAATGAGTCAATAAACCACTTTACAACGAAACTGATGTTATTATGCTTCAGTAAAAATTATTTTAATTTTTAATTTTTCTAATTTTATTACACATAATTCAATCGACAATTACACAAAGACAGTAAGCTCATAGTTTTTATACTGTCAAATTTGCAACCATCATTACTAATTATTAGGCACATAGATCTTTATATAAGCAATTATTTCCAGAAAACATTATGTAAATTGTACCTGAAAAGTAATTCCCATTAGGACAGAAATAACAAAATGTATTTGAGCTACATACTGTTCCAGAATGATCTGCAAGGTATGCTCGAAATACTTAAACGAATTTTAGGCGCCAAAATAGTATCAGTTGTTGTCGAGATTGGTCGATGTAACTGTCAAGGTCTTTGTGTTATGGTGAAATGTTGCGCAATGCATTTACTTAACAAGTGGTGTCGTAGGAAGTATCAAGAATTTATGAATAAATACTGATGATATCAAAAGCAACAACATTCTAGCCTCATTTACTCAAACAAAAAACCTCGGAGCTATTAACTGGAAAACATAAACAGGAACCGGCTCCCTAGATAACGAGACAGTCGTAACTAGATAAGTAACATTTATCTGCTAATGTAATGCTTCTGTCATTATGAAGCTATACACTGAAGCACCAAAGAAACTGGTACAGGCATGCGTATTTAAAAACACAGATATAAAAGCAAGTAGAATACGGCGCCGCGGCCGGCAACGTCTATTTATCTGGCGCAGTTGTTAGATCGGTTACTGCAGCTACAATGGCAGGTTTCTTAGATTTAAGCGAGGCTGAACGTGGAGATATAGGCGACGCTCGACCGATGGGACGCAGCATCGCCGAGATAGCGATGGGCTGGGGATTTTCCCGCACGACCCTTTGTCGTGTGTACCGTCAATACCACGAATCCGCTAAAACAACGAATCTCCGACGTTGCTGCGGCCGGAAAAAGATCCTGCAAGAACGGGACCAATGACGACTGAAGAGAATCGTTCAGCGCGACAGAAGTGCAACCCTTCTGCAAATTGCTGCAGATTTCGATGCTGGGCCATTAACAAGAGTCAGGTTGGGAACTGTTCAACGAAACATCATCGATATGGGCTTTCGGTGCGGAAGACCCACTCGTGTACCCTTGATGACTGCACGGTACAAAGCTTTAGGCCTCGCCTGGGTCCGACAACACAAACAATAGACTGTTGATGTCATGTTGCCTGGTCGGAAGACTCTGTTTTCAAATTGTATCGAGCAGACGGACGTGTACGGGTATGAGTTCATGGACCCTACATGACAGCACGGTACTGTTCAAGCTGGTTGAGGCTCTGTAATGGTGTGGGGCGTGTGCAGTTATCAGTCGAACTTCACACCCCTGATATGTCTAGATGCGGCACTGATGAGTGACACGTACATAAGCATCCTGTCTGATCACCTGCACCCATTCATGTCTAATCTGCATTCCGATGGACTTGGGCAATTCCAGCAGGACAATGCGACAACCCATCGGTCCAGGATTGCTACAGAGTGGTTCCAGAAACACTCTTCTGAGTTTAAACACTTCCTCTGGGCATCAAACTCTCCAGACATGAGTATATCTGGGATGTCTTGCAACGTTCTATTCAGAAGAGATGTCCACCCACTCTTAGTCATACAAATTTATGTACAGCCCTGAAGCATTCATAATGTCAATTCCCGATCAGCATTACTTCATACATTAGTCGAGTCCATGCCACGTCATGTTGCGGCACTTCTGCGTCCCCACTTCGGTCCTACACGATATTAGGCAGGTGTACCAGTTTGTGTGGCTCTGCAGTGTGTAAACGTTGACAACACTATTCTAGTGTTCGCCCCCGGTAGCTGAGAGGTCAGCGCGACAGAATGTCAATCCTAAGGGCCAAGGTCGATTCCCGAATTGGTAGGACATTTTCTCCGCTCAGGGACTGGGTGTTGTGTTGTCCTAATCATCATCATTTCATCGCCATCGACGCGCAAGTCGCCGAAGTGGCGTCAAATCGCCGGCCGGGGTGGACGAGCGGTTCTAGGCGCTACAGTCTGGAACCGCACGACCGCTACGGTCGCAGGTTCGAATCCTGCCTCGGGCATGGATGTGTGTGATGTCAAATGGTTCAAATGGCTCTCAGCACTATGGGACTTAAATTCTGAGGTCATCAGTACGCTAGAACTTAGAGATACTTAAACCTAACTAACCTAAGGACATCACACACATCCATGGCCGAGGCAGGATTCGAAATCGCGACCGTAGCAGCAGCGCGGTTCCGGACTGAAGCGCCTAGAACCGCTCGGCCACTGAGGCCAGCAGACTAGAGAGGCACCTCAGAAATTGCGGCTGATAATAGAAGCAAGACTTCCGAGAAAACGAGGCGCCTTCATAGGGTTTGCCGATTTTGACAATGTAAAGTCGGTTCCACAAGAAAATTTACGCCATAGTTTTAAAGGTAACGCCGCGCGGGGTAGCCGCCTGGTTTGAGGCACCATGTCACGGATTGCACGACCCCTCCCACCTAACTAACCTAAGGACATCACACACATCCATGGCCGAGGCAGGATTCGAACCTGCGACCGTAGCGGTCGCGCGGTTCCAGACTGTAGCGCCTAGAACCACTCGGCCAGTGTGATGTCCCTAGGTTAGGTTAGGTTTAAGTAGTTCTAAGTTCTAGGGGACTGATGACCTCAGAAGTGTAGTCCCATAGTGCTCAGAACCATTTGAACCATTATTTTGGCGTCAAATCGAAAGACGTGCACCCGGCGAACGTTCTATCCGATGGGAGGCCCTAGTCACGCGACACGGCACTAGAATAGTTAGGTCAAAGCTGGGCGTTTGCTTCCTGCGAACATGTAACATTATAAAGACAATGCCAGTGAAGGTCCGCTAGCCTGAACTGGAGGCGGCTGGCTACGACTGGAGCTCTTTCGGGCTAGCCGTCCCATCTCCGTCATGGCGACTTGGGTCCGTCGTTGATAACCCTTCCCTTCCGCATTCTTTGCACGAGATACGCCAGAGTCCTCCTGTTGCACGCTGTGCTGTGACGGCGCCGCCGGTTGCGCAACCCTCCCCAAGTGTCTGGCCAGATGTTACGTCAAACCCAGACACACGCTCGCGGAACTGAGCCCGGCACTCCGCTACCCGGCGAGTTCCGTAGCTCACTTGTCAGTGCAGAAACTCCACAGCCGAGGACGAGGGAAAATCGCTACCATAATAACACCGTACACACGGCTGAAACAATTAAGACAGACTTCTGCCTGAATATGTAGCACATGTTGTTGTTGTTGTTGTGGTCTTCAGTCCTGAGGCTGGTTTGAGGGAAAATCGCTACCTTAATAACACCGCACACACGGCTGAAACAATTAAGACAGACTTCTGCCTGAATATGTAGCACATGTTGTTGTTGTTGTTGTGGTCTTCAGTCCTGAGACTGGTTTGAGGGAAAATCGCTACCTTAATAACACCGCACACACGGCTGAAACAATTAAGACAGACTTCTGCCTGAATATGTAGCACATGTTGTTGTTGTGGTCTTCAGTCCTGAGACTGGTTTGATGCAGCTCTCCATGCTACTCTATCCTGTCCAAGCTTCTTCATCTCCCAGTACCTACTGCAGCCTACATCTGTCTGAATCTGCTTAGTGTATTCATCTCTTGGTCTCCCTCTACGATTTTTACCCTCCACGCTGCCCTCCAATACTAAATTGGTGATCCCCTGATGCCTCAGAACATGTCCTACCAACCGGTCCCTTCTTCTAGTCAAGTTGTGCCACAAACTCCTCTTCTCCCCAATTCTATTCAATACCTCCTCGATAGTTATGTGATCTACCCATCTAATCTTCAGCATTCTTCTGTAATGTAGCACATACGAGACATTAATTATATTGGCAAACTGCGAATACGGTGCTACCACAGCTATACAATATACAGTATACTGGGAACAAACGAAAATTTGTGCCGGAAAGTGCCTCGAACCCGGATTTTCGGCTGTACACAAGCGGTCGTCTTAATACGAGGGTCACTCCAAAAGAAATGCACACTCTTTTTTAAAAATTCATCTTTTATTCTACATGTTTGAAAGTTTTACAGTGTGTATTTATTTATTTAGCGTATGTGGTTAAAGTTTTACAGTGTGCATTAATTTTGCGTATGTGGTTTTCAAATACAAATGGTTTCATGTTTAAGTACATACAGACAGATAAAGATAATATCAACACACATTATAACACATAAATAATGTCTCGTCTTATGGACATTCAATCAAGGATAAAGTAGGCACACACAGGTTGTTACAATAAGGTATCTTGTCATAGATAAGATAAAATAATCATATAGAAATTGTTGCTATAAGGTCATTCAGCAATCACATATATGGAATCTGTAGAGTATCTTTAAAGTTCTATGTCTAGGTTTTCCATCCACTCGACGGCTGCAGGGGAGGCTGCATAAAGTTCTCGAATGGATCCTTTAAACGCACGTTTAGGGCATTCCTGAGTGATGTGCTGGATCGTTGGCTCTGGATGTCCACAATCGCACTGTGGTGAATCTCGTATGCCCCATCTACAGAGCATCTCGCCACTTCTGCCATGACCAGTCCTGAGTCTATTGAGTATAACCCAAGTTCTTCTTGGCAGGTAGGTTTCCACCAGGTGATATTTCATTGCAGTTGTTGGATAGTCCAGTTTGAGACCATTCGTTTTTCCATGAATCCATAGTATCGTAAGGCGTAGCCAAAGGTTTTGAGCTGTTCTCCATGGTGGTCTTCTAGGTCTTAGTCGGGAAAGATTTGGGGCAATGTCCTGATGGATTGGAAGGTTGGTATTGGAGGTGATTTTACGCCATTTATTAACTAAGGTGGTTTGGCGCCTAAGATGTGGTGGAGCTATACCGCACAGAACAGGAAGCCAAGGTCGTGGGGTGGATTTAATGGTCCCAGTTATGGTTCTCATGGTATTGTTTAGTTGAGTATCCATTTTAGACATGTGGCTGCTGTTAAGCCAAACAGGGCTGCAATATTCCGCAACAGAGTATACCAGCGCTACAGAAGAAATCTTCAGAGTATGTACATCAGCTCCCCAGCTAGTGTTGGCGAGCTTTAGAATAATATTATTTCTTGTACGTATCTTAGCAGCAGTATCTAATAGGTGTGGTTTGAATGTAAGCGATCTACAGTGTGTAGATACATCCTTTAGGAACAATATTTTCATTTCTCCACGTAATTTCCACCCTTCTCAACTGCCTTACGCCATCTTGGAACCAGCGCCTGTATACCCGCACGGTAAAATTCTGGACCAACCTGTTGGAGCCACTGTTTGGCAGCGTGCACAAGGGAGTCATCATCTTCAAACCTTGTTCCACAAAGACTCTTTCAGTTTCCCAAAGAGATGATAGTCACGTGGAGCCAGGTCAGGACTGTAAGGCGGGTGTTTCAGTGTTGTCCATCCAAGTTTTGTGATCGCTTCCATTGTCTTTTGACTGACATGTGGCCGTGCATTGTCGTACAACACCAACACATCCTGCTCTTGCCGATGTGGTCGAACACGACTCAGTCGAGCTTGAAGTTTCTTCAGTGTCGTCACAAACGCATTAGAATTTATGGTGGTTCCACTTGGCACGATGCCCACAAGCAAGAGTGCTTCGGAATCGAAACACACCGTAGCCATAACTTTTCCAGCAGAAGGTGGGTTTTTGAATTTTTTTTCTTGGGTGAATTTGCATGATGCCACTCCATTGATTGCCTCTTCGTCTCTGGTGAAAAATGATGGAGCCATGTTTCATCACCTGTCACAGTTCTTGCAAGAAATTCTTCTCCACCATTCTCGTACTTTTCCAAAAGTTCGCTGCATACCGTTTTCTTGTTTCTTTGTGAGCCACTGTCAACATCCTGGGAACCCACCTGGCACAAACCTTTTTTAATGCCAACATTTTCAGTATTCTGCAAACACTTCCTTTCCTTATCCCAACGTAGCATGACAATTCGTTCACTGTGATGCTCTGTCAGCAGTCACCAATTCGTTAACTCTCTGCACATTGTTTGGAGTGTGTGCAGTACGAGGCCTGCCGCTGCAAGGACAATCCTTAATATTGCCGTGCGCGCTTTCATCACGTAACCTGCTTGCCCAACGACTAACTGTACTGCGATTGACAGCAGCATCTCCATACGCCTTTTTCAATCTATTGTGGATGTTTCCCACTGTCTCGTTTTCACAGCACAGGAATTCTATGACAGCACGTTGCTTCTGACGAACGTCAAGTGTAGCAGCCACCCTGAAGGCATGCTGTGACGGCGCCACTCACGGGAACAGGTTGAAACCAAGCGGGAAGGATGTATCTACATACTGTAAAATTTTCACACATGCAGAATGAAAACTGTATTCTTACAAAAATAGTGTGCATTTCTTTTGAAGTGAGCCTCGTAGATTGGGTCATCCGTTCACAGTTCACGGACAGACCAAAACTTAAGTATTTGTGTGTCCATCTTTTCATAGATGGTTGCGGGAGTCGGCTGTTCGCTACCAGGATGTCAAATTAAACATCTTCAGCCTCCAAGTTTACAAACTTATTTTATTCGGCTACCAGTTTCGGTGATTTACTACAACATCTTCAGGTCCCTGACCGACGTGTAGGAGGATTCCACCTCGGTTGTGATGAAAACAGGAGTCAGCAATACTGGTTTTGGTAGATTTCTGCTTGCTAAAGCGATACCTTCAAACACCGATCGTGGTTGGAGGCCCAGTAGTACCTACTGACCGCCGTGTCATCCTCAGCTGTTAGGAGTCACTGGATACCGATGTAGGGGGCCATGTGGTCAGCATACTGCTCTTCTAGCTGTTGTCTGTTTTCGTGATCAGAACCGCTACTTCTCAACCTAGTAGCTCCTCAATTAGCCTCACAAGGACTGAGTGTAGCCCGTTTACCAAGAGCACTCAGAAGGGAACCTCCCCATCACACACCCCTCAGATTAAGTTATAAGTTGGCACAGTGGATAGGCCTTGAAAAACTGAACGCAGATCAATCGCGAAAACAGGAAGAAGTTCTGTGGAACTATGAAAAAAATAAGCAAAATATACAAACTGAGTAGTCCATGCTCAAGATAGGCAACATCAAGGATAATGTGAGCTCAGGAGCCCCGTGGTCCCGTGGTTAGCGTGAGCAGCTGCGGAACGTGAGGTCCTTGGTTCAAGTCTTCCTTCGTGTGAAAAGTTTACCTTCTTTATTTTCGCAAAGTTATTCATTGAAGTCTCTGTTCACTGTAATAAGTTTAGTGTCTGTATATTGCGACCGCACCGCAGAACTGTGCAATTAGTAGACGGAAGGACGTGCCTCTCCAATGGGAACCGAAAACATTAGATCGCTAGGTCATAGGTCAACCGATTCCTCCACAGGAAAACACGTCTGATATATTCTATACGACACTGGTGACGGCATGTGCGTCACATGAATATGTTGTCGACCCACCTAACTTGTACACTTGGCGAATGGGTAAAAAGATTCTTCTACCTTGCCCGATTTAGGTTTTCTTGTGGATGTGATAATCACTCCCAAAAAAGTGATGAAAACATAAGAGTCTGTCACATAAAGTACAACAAATGAATGCAACAGTTTCACAGTCGCACAGTTTTCCCTGTGCTCTGTCAAAACATATGTTTTTTACGTTTTCAAATTTTTCCGTGTGTAGACCGTCAAATCCTGCATATGTCCAAGCAAATCTGAACATGTCCTGGAATTTTGGAGAGCGAAGTTGATTATCTGTGAGTGCCTGAACTTTGATAATTGTCTGAAAATAAAAAATTAAACTTTTCACTCGAGGGAAGACTTGAACCAAGGACCTCTGGTTCCGCAACTGCCCACGCTAACCACGGGACCACGGCGCTCCTGAGCTCACATTATCCTTTATGTTGCCTATCTTGCGCATGGACTACTCAGTTTGTATATTTTTGTTTATTTTTTTCATAGTTCCACACAACTTCTTCCTGTTTTCTCGATTGATCTGTGTTCAGTTTTTCAAGGCCTATCCACTGTGCCAACTTATAACTAAATCTGACGGGGGTGCGATGGGGAGGTTCCCTTGTCAGCAGACCCAGACGGTCACCTGTCCAAGTGCTACCCAAATTACAATTATATTAATACCTTCAGCTGCTAACAGGCGTTGACATATACCAACGGGGACAGGTGAAAATGTGTGCCCCGACTGGGATTCGAACCTGGGATCCCCTGCTTACATGGCAGACGCTCTATCCGAGCCACGGAGGGCACAGATGATAGCGCGACTGCGGGGACTATCTCGCGCACGCCTCCCGCGAGACCTACATTCTCACCTTGTACGTCCACACACTATTTTCGTAGTGTCCCACCCCAACATGTCCCAAAGAACAGACACCAAATCCATATAAGTATATACATTCCTGGAAATTGAAATAAGAACACCGTGAATTCATTGTCCCAGGAAGGGGAAACTTTATTGACACATTCCTGGGGTCAGATACATCACATGATCACACTGACAGAACCACAGGCACATAGACACAGGCAACAGAGCATGCACAATGTCGGCACTAGTACAGTGTATATCCACCTTTCGCAGCAATGCAGGCTGCTATTCTCCCATGGAGACGATCGTAGAGATGCTGGATGTAGTCCTGTGGAACGGCTTGCCATGCCATTTCCACCTGGCGCCTCAGTTGGACCAGCGTTCGTGCTGGACGTGCAGACCGCGTGAGACGACGCTTCATCCAGTCCCAAACATGCTCAATGGGGGACAGATCCGGAGATCTTGCTGGCCAGGGTAGTTGACTTACACCTTCTAGAGCACGTTGGGTGGCACGGGATACATGCGGACGTGCATTGTCCTGTTGGAACAGCAAGTTCCCTTGCCGGTCTAGGAATGGTAGAACGATGGGTTCGATGACGGTTTGGATGTACCGTGCACTATTCAGTGTCCCCTCGACGATCACCAGTGGTGTACGGCCAGTGTAGGAGATCGCTCCCAACACCATGATGCCGGGTGTTGGCCCTGTGTGCCTCGGTCGTATGCAGTCCTGATTGTGGCGCTCACCTGCACGGGGCCAAACACGCATACGACCATCATTGGCACCAAGGCAGAAGCGACTCTCATCGCTGAAGACGACACGTCTCCATTCGTCCCTCCATTCACGCCTGTCGCGACACCACTAGAGGCGGGCTGCACGATGTTGGGGCGTGAGCGGAAGACGGCCTAACGGTGTGCGGGACCGTAGCCCAGCTTCATGGAGATGGTTGCGAATGGTCCTCGCCGATACCCCAGGAGCAACAGTGTCCCTAATTTGCTGGGAAGTGGCGGTGCGGTCCCCTACGGCACTGCGTAGGATCCTACGGTCTTGGCGTGCATCCGTGCGTCGCTGCGGTCCGGTCCCAGGTCGACGGGCACGTGCACCTTCCGCCGACCACTGGCGACAACATCGGTGTACTGTGGAGACCTCACGCCCCACGTGTTGAGCAATTCGGCGGTACGTCCACCCGGACTCTCGCGTGCCCACTATACGCCCTCGCTCAAAGTCCGTCAACTGCACATACGGTTCACGTCCACGCTGTCGCGGCATGCTACCAGTGTTAAAGACTGCGATGGAGCTCCGTATGCAACGGCAAACTGGCTGACACTGACGGCGGGGGTGCACAAATGCTGCGCAGCTAGCGCCATTCGACGGCCAACACCGCGGTTCCTGGTGTGTCCGCTGTGCCGTGCGTGTGATCATTGCTTGTACAGCCCTCTCGCAGTGTCCGGAGCAAGTATGGTGGGTCTGACACACCGGTGTCAATGTGTTCTTTTTTCCATTTCCAGGAGTGTATTTCTGGCAACACCGGCCATGACCTTCTTCAGTGCTGATGCACACATATTCCTCGAACTCTTACGGGACTTGGTAAGAATGTCTTCCACGAGTAATAAAGTGCTAGCCAACCTCGACAGAGCTTAACTTCGGTGACTGAACGAGAACCAAATGGCTCTGAGCACTATGGAACTGAATATCTGTGGTCATCACTCCCCTAGAACTTAGAACTACTTAAACCTAACCAACCTAAGGACATCACACACATCCATGCCCGGGGCAGGATTCGAACCTGCGACCGTAGCGGTCACGCGGTTCCAGACTGAAGCGCCTAGAACCGCACGGCCACACCGGCCGGCTGAACGAGAACCAATGTTACCACTGCGACAAGGCCGTTGGCCCCTCTCAAGTACCAAAATTTAGCTATAACCACCCTGTAAGTGACGTTAATTATACTGAGCTGTAGAAGCTTGCATAGGTCGGAGTAGCGTGCAGTAAAGAGAACTGATGACTGCAATAGATTGGGAGAGACGAGAAATCTACGAACAGATGGAGGACGGTATGAAAGTTTTCAATTGAAACTTTCAAGGAAACAAAGAAAGTGTTTCCTCGTAATTCCTTGCAGAAGATGTGATATCTATGGCATTTTTTTGTTTTGTTTCGTCGTAACACAATACCTGTGAAGCTTATTTCCACACAGTAGTGTCAGGACAATGACCGTGTAACAATGTGGTGCTCGGTCGGAGTTTTCAGAAGGACTTATTATCTGATATCTGGAGCTCTTCCGGGCGTACGCTATGTGGGTCACATTGGGAATGAGCTGCAGTGACGTCTGTCGTGACGCTACACGCAGGAAGGCAGGTGTGCGTGCGTCACAACTCAAGTTAGGCCTTGTTAGAGGGCCGCTTCCTGCGCTGCCATGGCGGGAGGACCGACAGTAGATATTGTTACGTATGAGGCGGAACCTATGGGCATCATGGAAAAAGGGTGACCCGGCTGAGTCACGTAATTTGACTCTTAGTCTGATCACGAGGTGTGGCCATTAATTGCAAGCGTTGGTCACGTAGGCTGACGTGAGGATCAATGAACTATACTTGACGGGATGTAACTGGAACATCTTAGGTGATTAGAAGGTTAGTAGACAGGAATACAATTAAATGCTTAGCTTTGATTCAGCATCAGCTGTGAACGTCGATCAATGTACAATAATATTTACAAGTTCAGTTATAGACTGAGTTGCGAATACCTCTTTACAATTCTGATTGCTTCAGACATTATACTGATTGCTTCGAGTGACATTATACTGAGTGCACTATCCGAAAATTACCTCGAGCAATTAAACAGAGAACCGACTCGTGGAGATAACATCTTGGACCTACTGATAACAAACAAACCCGAACTTTTCGACTCTTTAAGTGCAGAACAGGGAATCAGTGATCATAAGGCCGTTGCTGCATCCCTGAATATGGAAGTTAATAGGAATATAAAAAAAGGGAGGAAGGTTTATCTGCTTAGCAAGAGTAATAGAAGGCAGATTTCAGACTACCTAACAGATCAAAACGAAAATTTCTGTTCCGACACTGACAATGTTGAGTGTTTATGGAAAAAGTTCAAGGCAATCGTAAAATGCGTTTTAGACAGGTACGTGCCGAGTAAAACTGTGAGGGACGGGAAAAACCCACCGTGGTACAACAACAAAGTTAGGAAACTACTGCGAAAGCAAAGAGAGCTTCACTCCAAGTTTAAACGCAGCCAAAACCTCTCAGACAAACAGAAGCTAGACGATGTCAAAGTTAGCGTAAGGACGGCTATGCGTGAAGCGTTCAGTGAATTCGAAAGTAAAATTCTATGTACCGACTTGACAGAAAATCCTAGGAAGTTCTGGTCTTATGTTAAATCAGTAAGTGGCTCGAAACAGCATATCCAGACATTCCGGGATGATGATGGCATTGAAACAGAGGATGACACGCGTAAAGCTGAAATACTAAACACCTCTTTCCAAAGCTGTTTCACAGAGGAAGACCGCACTGCAATTCCTTCTCTAAATCCTCGCACAAACGAAAAAATGGCTGACATCGAATAAGAGTCCAAGGAATAGAAAAGCAACTGGAATCAGTCAATAGAGGAAAGTCCACTGGACCTGGCGGGATACCAATTCGATTCTACACAGAGTACGCGAAAGAACTTGCCCCCCGTCTAACAGCCGTGTACCGCAAGTCTCTAGAGGAACGGAGGGTTCCAAATGATTGGAAAAGAGCACAGGTAGTCCCAGTCTTCAAGAAGGGTCGTCGAGCAGATGCGCAAAACTATAGACCTATATCTCTGACGTCGATCTGTTGTAGAATTTTAGTACATGTTTTTTGCTCGAGTATCATGTCGTTTTTGGAAACCCAGAATCTACTATGTAGGAATCAACATGGATTCCGGAAACAGCGATCGTGTGAGACCCAACTCGCTTTATTTGTTCATGAGACCCAGAAAATATTACATACAGGATCCCAGGTAGATGCTATTTTTCTTGACTTCCGGAAGGCGTTCGATACAGTTCCGCACTGTCGTCTGATAAACAAAGTAAGAGCCTACGGAATATCAGACCAGCTGTGTGGCTGGATTGAAGAGTTTTTAGCAAACAGAACACAGCATGTTGTTATCAATGGAGAGACGTCTACAGACGTTAAAGTAACCTCTGGCGTGCCACAGGGGAGTGTTATGGGACCATTGCTTTTCACAATATATATAAATGACCCAGTAGATAGTGTCGGAAGTTCCATGCGGCTTTTCGCGGATGATGCTGTAGTATACAGAGAAGTTGCAGCATTAGGAAATTGTAGCGAAATGCAGGAAGATCTGCAGCGGATAGGCACTTGGTGCAAGGAGTGGCAACTGTCCCTTAACATAGACAAATGTAATGTGTTGCGAATACATAGAAAGAAGGATCCTTTATTGTATGATTATATGGTAGCGGAACAAACACTGGTAGCAGTTACTTCTGTAAAATATCTGGGAGTATGCGTACGGAACGATTTGAAGTGGAATGATCATATAAAATTAATTGTTGGTAAGGCGGGTACCAGGTTGAGATTCATTGGGAGAGTGCTTAGAAAATGTAGTCCATCAACAAAGGAGGTGGCTTACAAAACACTCGTTCGACGTATACTTGAGTATTGCTCATCAGTGTGGGATCCGTACCAGATCGGTTTGACGGAGGAGATAGAGAATATCCAAAGAAGAGCGGCGCGTTTCGTCACAGGGTTATTTGGTAACCGTGATAGCGTTACGGAGATGTTTAATAAACTCAAGTGGCAGACTCTGCAAGAGAGGCGCTCTGCATCGCGGTGTAGCTTGCTCGCCAGGTTTCGAGAGGGTGCGTTTCTGGATGAGGTATCGAATATATTGCTTCCCCCTACTTATACCTCCCGAGGAGATCACGAATGCAAAATTAGAGAGATTAGAGCGCGCACGGAGGCTTTCAGACAGTCGTTCTTCCCGCGAACCATACGCGACTGGAACAGGAAAGGGAGGTAATGACAGTGGCACGTAAAGTGCCCTCCGCCACACACCGTTGGGTGGCTTGCGGAGTATAAATGTAGATGTAGATGTAGATGTAGACGTATGGATCAATTGTCAATGCATAAACTGTATGTGGCGCCTGGCTAGGTCGTAGCTACTGACTTAGCTGAAGGCTATGCTAACTAGAGTCTCTGCAAATGAGATCTCTGAAGCTACAACAAGTGAACCATTCCTATTAAAGTTGGCTGTAGAACTGGGCAGTGCGCTAGCTTGTCTCGTAAGACCAGCCGAGTGGCGGCGCTCGGTCTGCTAGCGTCGACAGTGGCGACTCGCGGGTCCGATGTGTACTGACGGACCGCGGCCGTTTGGAAGCCTACTACCTAGCAAGTTTGGATTCCGCAGAAATATTGGAACACGTGAGGCAATACTGACCCTACGACTTATCTTAGAAGAAAGATTAAGGAAAGGCAAACCTTACGTATCTAGCATTTGTAGACTTAGAGAAAGTGACAATGTTGACTGGAATACTCTCTTTCGAATTCTAAAGGTGGCAGGGGTAAAATACAGGGCGCGAAAGGGTATTTACAATTTGTACAGAAACCAGATGGCAGTTATTAGAGTCGAGGGGCATGAAAGGGAAGCAGTGGTTGGGAAAGGAGTGAGACAGGGTTGTAGCCTTTCCCCGATGTTATTCAATCTGTATATTGAGCAAGCAGTGAAGGAAACAAAAGAAAAATTCGGAGTAGGTATTAAAATCCATGGAGAAGAAATAAAAATTTTGAGGTTCGCCGATGACATTGTAATTCTGTCAGAGACAGCAAAGGACTTGGAAGAGTAGTTGAACGGAATGGACAGTGTCTTGAAAGGAGGATATAAGATGAACATCAACGAAAGCAAAACGAGGATAATGGAATGTAGTCGAATTAAGTCGGGATATACTGAGGGAATTAGATTAGGAAATGAGACACTTGAAATAGTAAAGGAGTTTTGCTATTTGGGGAGCAAAATAACTGATGATGGTCGAAGTAGAGAGGATATAAAATGTAGACTGGCAATGGCAAAGAAAGCGTTTCTAAAGAAGAGAATTTTGTTAACATCGAGTATAGATTTACGTGTCAGGAAGTTGTTTCTGAAAATATTTGTATGGAGTGTAGCCATGTATGGAAGTGAAACATGGACGATAAATAGTTAGGACGAGAAGAGAACAGAAGGTTTCGAAATGTGGTGCTACAGAAGAATGCTGAAGATGAGGTGGGTAGATCACGTAACTAATGAGGAGGTATTGAATACGATTGGGGAGAAGAGAAGTTTGTGGCACAACTTGACTAGAAGAAGGGATCGGTTGGTAGGACATGTTTTGAGGCATCAAGGGATCACAAATTTAGCATTGGAGGGCAGCGTGGAGGGTAAAAATCGTAGAGGGAGACCAAGACATGAATACACTAAGCAGATTCAGAAGGTTGTAGGTTGCAGTAAGTACTGGGAGATGAAAAAGCTTGCACAGGATAGAGTAGCATGGAGAGCTGCATCAAACCAGTCTCAGGACTGAAGACCACAACAACAAACAACCTAGCAAGTGTGGTGCCTTGCGGTGGTACCACAGATATGGGTTCGGGTGTTCTTCAGCTGGTCCCCAAAGCTCACTGGCCTAGGAGGGAATTTAAAGTATTTTGCACACCTTTCACCACGTCGCGCACCTTTACAATAAGCTACGAGGGACGTTCAGTAAGTAATGCAAGACATTTTTCTTTTCTGTAAGCAGGTTTGTTTCATTCAGGATTCCAATACATCATTTTAACCTCCTCACTCTTTTGGCTACAAAACCCTACTTTTCAACATAGTCTCCGTTCACTGTGACGGCCATTCGCCACCATACTGGGAGGACCCGTGTACTCTACTGGTCGACGACGGCTCCAACGTCCTGATGCGTCATCCGTGTACTACTTCGTGTGGAGTGCACCCTTCATTGCACAGATGGTCCTTCGACGCTCTTTACGGTCTCCTCAGCTCGAGAATAATAAATTTTCTTTCCCTCCACTAACCAGCACGGTTTTAGAAAGCACAGCTCGTGCGAAACTCAGCTTGCCCCTTTCTGACATGAGATCCTGCGTACCTTGGATAATTTAGGTTAAGTAGTGTGTAAGCTTAGGGACTGAGACCTTAGCAGTTAATTCCCATAAGACTTCACACACATTTGACCATTTTTGAACATAAATGATCTGACTTGGGAAAGCAGTACTCTGCGGCTGTTCACTGATGATGATTTGGTGTATGAGAAGGAGACTTCGTTGAGTGATAGCAGGATACAAAATGACCTACACAAATTTTATAGTTGGTGTGATGAATGGCAGCTAGCTCTAAATGTAGGAGAATATAAGTTAATGTAGGTAAGTAGGAAGAACAAACCAATTACGACGGGCGTTTGAAAAGTCCGTGCAAAGTCCGAGAGATGGCACCACCGGCGCGTATCGAGGTCATGTTTAGTCAGTAGCATCTTTGGAAAGAACGCACACCACGTTTCAGCCACGTTTGGCATTCGTGTGAATCAACGAAGTCGAGCGATTGTCAAAAAAGGGAAGAAAAAGAATTTCGTTTGGTGATTATACATTACTTTATGAAAGGCAAACCGCCTCAAAAGACTCAAGACAAGCTTGATAAACATTACGGTGACTCTGCACTTTCGATTAGAATAGTTTATAAGTGGTTTCAAAATTTTCGGAGTGGCCATGTGGGCACAAGTGATGCTGAATGTTCTGGACGTCCTGTGGAGGTTACGACTCCAGAAATCATTGATAAAATCCATGATATGGTGATTGATGGTAGAAGAGTTACGGTGCGTGAGATTGCTAGTGCTGTGGGCATCTCGAATGAACGGGTACATAATATTTTGCATAAACATTTGGACATGAAAAAGCTATCCGCAAGATGGGTTACGCGATTGCTCGCGCTTGACCAAGAACGGAATCGTCTGACGTGTTGCAAGGATGGTTTGCGGCAGTTCATGAAGAATCTGCAGGATTTTAAACGTCGTTTTGTCACTGTGGATGAGACATGGATACATTACTATACTCCTGAGACCAAACAACAATCTAAACAATGGGTTACCAAGGGAGAATCTGCACCAAAAAATGCGAAGACAATTCCTGCGGCCGGAAAGGTTATGGCGACTGTCTTTCGGGATTTCAAGGGATAATCCTCATGGACTATCTGGAAAAGAGTAAAACTATTACAGGTGCATATTATTCATCGTTATTGGACAGTCTGAAAACCGAGCTGCAAGAAAATCGCCGGCGACTGTACCGCAAAAAAGTCATTTTCCGTGACGACAATGCACCAGCACACACCTCAGCAGTTGTGGTCGCAAAATTAGTGGAAATAGGATTCCAACTCGTTTCACACCCCCCTCTTCTCCAGACTTGGCTCCCTCGGACTACTATTTTTCCCGATTTGAAGAAATGGCTGGCAGGACAAAGATTTTATTCAAACAAGGAGGTGATTCCAGAATGAGATTTTCACTCTGCAGCGGAGTGTGCGCTGATATGAAATTTCCTGGCAGATTAAAACTGTGTGCGCGACCGAGACTCGAACTCGGGACCTTTGCCTTTCGCAGGCAAGTGCTCTACCGCCGATAGAAAGGCAAAAGCCAAAGGTCCGCAGTTCGAGTCTCGGTCCGGCACACAGTTTTAATCTGCCAGGAAGTTTCAGGGAGGTGATTGCAGAAACTAATAGCTATTTTGCAGACTTGGACAATTCCCATTATTCGGAAGGGATCTACAAATTAGAACAGCGTTGGACGAAGTGTATACATCTAAAAGGAGGCTAAGTCGAAAAATGAAAAAGCTTTACCCCAAACACGTAAGTAGTTTTTATTTTTGTACGGACTTCTCAAACGCCTCTCGTATGTTCCAGCACAGCATTAGAAATGTTCTACTTGACACAGTTACGCCCATTAAAAAGTAGGCGTAAGGTTGCAAAGAAATATAAAATGGAATGAGCTTCTAAGGATTGTAGTAGGTAAGTCGAATGATAGACTTGGGTTTATCAGGGGAATTTTGGAAAAGTGTTGTTTACCTATGAAAGAGACAGCAGTGCGACCCACCGTTGAGTACTGCCCGAGTGTTCGGGATCGGCACCATGTCGGATTAAACGAAGACATCGAAGCAATTCGAAGACGGGCTTCTAGATTTGTTACCGGTAGGTTCGAACACACTCAGGTATTGCGGAAATGTTTCTGTAACTCAAAGGGGTCATTGCTGGGAAGGCGACGTTCGTTTCGAGGAGCACTATTGAGAAAATTCAGAGAACCGGCAACTGAAGCCGAATGCAGGACGATTCTACTGACTGTTGTCAGCGTACATTTCAGGTAAGGGCCATAAAGATTAGAGGAATTGGGGCTCATACGGAGGTATACAGTCGCTTTCCCCTCGCTCTATCTGCGAGGATGTTAATTATTCAACTATATGAAATAAAATCGTCAAAACTTCTGAACTGTTTGCGTTAGGAGGTTCAAACTGCACGATTCGCCGCGGGGCATAATGGGAATTAGTACGCGCACGTGCTTTGTTGTATAACTACGAAGCCCACTTTCATTTGGATGGGTTTATCAATAAGCAATACTAATGCATTTGGGGTACTGAGAATCCGCATTTCGCAATCCAGAAGTCTCTTCACGCTCAACGGGTGACTGTGCGGAGTGCAATGTCCAATCACGGGATAATCGGTACGATATTCCTCGATGGCACGGCCACTACCGAACGGTACGTAAAGGTTTTGGAAGATGACTTCATCCCCATTAACCAAAGTGACCCTGATTTCGACAAGACGTTGTTCCTGCAACACGGAGCTCCCATGGAAGCAGGAGAGTATTTGATGTCCTGGAAGAGCACTTTGGGGACCGAATTCTGTCTCTGTGGTACCCAGAGGTAACTTACATGGGCCTCGATTGGCCGCCATATTGCCCTTTCAAAGGAACCATCCCGCCATTTCAGTATGAGATTTTCACTCTGCAGCGGTGTGTGCGCTGATGTGAAACTTCCTGGCAGATTAAAACTGTGTGCTCGACCGAGACTCGAACTCGGGACCTTTGCCTTTCGCGGGCAAGTGCTCTACCATCTGAGCTACCGAAGCACGACTTACGCCCGGTACTCAAAGCCTTATTTCTGCCAGTATCTCGTCCCCTACCTTCCAAACTTTACAGAAGCTCTCCTGCGAACCTTGCAGAAGTAGCACTCCTGAAAGAAAGGATACTGCGGAGACATGGCTTAGCCACAGCCTGGGGGATGTTTCCAGAATGAGATTTTCATTCTGCAGCGGAGTGTGCGCTGATATGAAACTTCCTGGCAGATTAAAACTGTGTGCCCGACCGAGACTCGAACTTGGGACCTTTGCCTTTCGCGGGCAAGTGCTCTACCATCTGAGCTACCGAAGCACGGCTCACGTCTGGTCCTCACAGCCAGTGTAGTGTTGGGCAGTTGGATGTGAACAGCTCGTAGCGTTGGGCAGTTGGAGGTGAGGCGCCAGCAGTGGTTGATGTGGAGAGAAAGATACTAGAGTTTTGAGAGGTTACTATAAGCGGACGATATGGACGTGTGTCCGCCAGAAAAAGGAAATTAGTAAAGATAGATGTCATATATATATATATATATATATATATATATATATATATATATATATATATATATATGATCACTTTTGAACATTATGAAGGTAAATACATTGTTTTTATTCTCTATCAAAATCTTTCATTTGCTAACTATGCCTACCAGTAGTTAGTGCCTTCAGTAGTTAGAATCCTTTATTTAGCGGGCAGTATTGGCACTCGCTGTATTGCAGTAGTTCGAGTACCGAAGATTTTTGTGTGGTAAGTGATTCATGAAAGGTATAGGCTATTGTTAGTCAGGGCCATTCTTTTGTAGGGCTTCTTGAAAGTGAGATTGCGTTGCGCTAAAATATGGTGTGTCAGTTTAGTGATGATCAGAATAAATAACGGGAGAAATGTCTGAGTACGTTCAGTTTTGCTCAGCTGCTTGAAAATCAAATAAGGTAGAAGTTTACCAGCACAGTCACTCATAATTTTTCTAAGGGGACGTTTCACAGTGTGCTACCAAATGCGCCACCTCGCTCGGTTATTCTCCGTATCCGAACACATTCGACTCCTTTTTGTGGGGCTATGTTAAAGACAAGGTGTACAGCTATGACCCCAAAATCATTGCTGAGCTCAAAACAGCCATTTAGGAGGTCATCGGTAGCATCGATGTTCCGACAACCCAGCGGGCCACACAGAATTTCACTATTGGTAAGGCCACATCGTCGCCGATGCATATCGAACAGGTCATAACCTAAATCCGAATATCTATAGTGACATTTGCATGCTGACTTTTTATTCATGTAGTTCTATAATTGTCACCCTGTATGTAGATGTAGAAGCAGAACCCAGCGAACCACACCTCTGAGTACACCAACTGGTGGACGGGTGTGTCAGCACTACCAACAGAGACGTGCAATTGAGAAGCGATGTGTGAGATCCGTCGATCACCTCTAACGAGAGTGTCCCACGTTCCAGCATCGCAGGGGTCACAGCCTGTGTGCGGCCAATCGATGCGCGAGAGATTGGGCAGGTTTGCGCGACCTTGTTGCGATGATGACAGAGCCTCGTCAAACGACTCACCGTGCTTTTGTTCACTCCCAGGTCTCGTTAGACATTCTGCAAGCACCTACGAATATCTGCAATGCTCTGGTTTGCCGCGAGAAACTCAATGACAGCTCTCTACTCGGAAAGCACCTCCTTTACTGACCCCGTTTTCAAGACTGCAGCGCCGGAGTGTATCGGATCTTCATGAAACTATAGGGGGTGAAGCGGGAGTATTTCAAGATGTCCCGCCACAAATTCTGCATTTATTCAACCAAAATCGACAGAGAAAAAAATGCGTTCCATTACTATCGAACGCCTCTCGTATGTTGACAAGAGAAAGGAAGAAATGGTAGTGGAAGGTTCCAGAAGAAGAGGAAGACCTAGGAGAAGATGGACGGTCTGCATATGTAAGGACTTGAGGGAACACAGTTGAGATGTTCATCACATATTGATTATTAAATGATTGTAGACCTTCATATAATTCGGAACCGTGTCATGGAAACAAACAGCCTCTCAATTTTATCGTTACGAATTTCCCGCCTTACTTCAAGCACACAGTGTGTTAGTTCATTAAGGTTTCTGGCTGCAGGTTGGTACGGATGTCTCGCATCCTAGACGTGTCCTGTCACTCACGGAACAGGAGATAAGGCACACAAATTTCGTAGTGTTTGTGGTGTGAACGGCAGCGTGGGGTCTTGCATTATCCTACTGGAATATACCATTTGTTACGCTCATAATGAAGGGTATGGCAACAAGTTTTACCATTCTTTCCACATATTGACCATTATTTAGTCTCTCTCCAACAGTTATCAGATCAGTCCTGTTTTACATCCAATACGTCCCACAGCATGATTGCAGGAGTTGGAGATGTTTACATCTGGAGAACTGTTGCTTCCTATGACCATTCTTCTGCGGTTTTGTTGCTAAACGAGCGCATTCTTTCGCGGCAGTATGTACTGATAAATTCTCTCGAGCTTCCAGTCGCATCAAGTGGTTATAAAATCCACAATTTTTCGGCCAAGTACTTCTCTGCCATTCTGAGTATTATGCCGCGTCGTTGCTAAAAACTAACAACAATAATAAACTAAAGCCGGGCGTTGTGGCAGAGTGGTCCTAGCCGCTCCAGTCTGGAACAGCGCGACCGCTACGGTCACAGGTTAGAATCCTGCCTCGGACATGGATGTGTGTGATGTCCTTAGGTTAGTTAGGTTTAAGTAGTTCTGAGTCTAGGGGACTGATGACCTCAGATGTTAAGTCCCATAGTGCTCAGAGCCATTTGAACCAATAAACTAAAACCGATGTTTCGGCCGCATTACAACGGCCTTCCTCAGGGCACGATTGGTTTTGCATGGGGATAGGTGCTTCTATTTATTACAGACTATCGATGTCTGACGTCACTGTTGTAAACTTTTAATTGGCCCTCTAATATGATTGGCTAGTCATGACGTGAAGGAAGATGGAAGGAAAGAGGCTATTCGTGGATGTCCATGTCGTCTACGATTGGTAACTGTCCGCCAATCAGCGTTCGGCTTCTGGTCGGCAGGTTTTCCTCCCGGTGTGCGCCGAAGTGGACTGACAGTTGCTCTACAGCTGTTTGTGCTCACACGTCCGTGTCCCGTGTAGTTTCTGCCCCGCGACCCAGAAGAATTTTAATCACTATGACACGGACCGGGGAAGCCTACGTTCTTATTCTCGGCCATTGTCAAGTGATGACTGTTTGCTACTGCCGTCATTATACAGCCACCTGCTTTTCTGACGTCACTGGTGTTCCCTCCAGGGCCATATAAGGTGGTGTTTTACCTCGCCTGCTTAAACTTCCCGTTGGCAGGGTCACAAGCTGCGCCTAAATGCACGCCGCCGTTTTATTGCGGGAATTGTCACAACCTTTTTTCTCGATCGCTTCTTTTATTACGCTATCACAGAAACTCTAGTCCGTGTAATGTCCGCCTGCTTAGCAGGGTGGTAAAGTGCTCGCCTCCCATGTAAGCGGGCCTAGGTTCGATTCCCGGCCGGGTTGGAGGTTTTCTTCGCTCGGGGACTGGGTGTTGTGCTGTCATCATCATTTCATCCTCATCACCGGCACGCAAGTCGCCCAATGTGGCGTCGACTGAAAAAAGACTTACACTTGGCTGCCGAACTTCCCCGGATGGGGCCTCCCGGCCAACGATTCCATACGCTCATTTCCATTTAGTCCATGGAATAACAGATGTCCCTTTGAATGCAATACGATGTCCGTTTTCTAGAGCGTCCTCCGCTACCGCTGATTTCGCAGGGTACCGAAGGTGAAAGCATCTCTCGTCTTATACACAGCGCTATTCATTATTACAACACAACACCTTTGACACCAACATTGTATTCTATGTGCTCCTCCGGTACCGAGGCCTACATCACCTTCCACAGGCCTCTTGAGTTGTTAAATACACTACTGGTCATTAAAATTGCTACACCACGAAGATGACGTGCTACAGACGCGAAATTTAACCGACAGGAAGAAGATGCTGTGATATGCAAATGTTAGCTTTTCAGAGCATTCACACAAGGTTGGCGCCGGTGGCGACACCTACAACGTGTTGACATGAGGAGAGTTCCCAACCGATTTCTCATACAGAAACAGCAGTTGATCGGCGTTGCCTGGTGAAACGTTGTGATGCCTCGTGAAAGGAGGAGAAATGCGTACCATCACGTTTCCGGCTTTGATAAAGGTAGCCTATCGCGATTGCGTTTATCGTATCGCGCTATTGCTGCTCGCGTTGGTCGAGATCCAATGACTGTTAGCAGACTATGGAATCGGTGGGTCAGGAGGGTAATACGAAACTCCGTGCTGGATCCCAACGGCCTCGTATCACTAGCAGTCGAGATGACAGGCATCTTATCCGCATGGCTGTAACGGATCGTGTAGCCATGCCAGAAAATGTTCGACTGCTGCCCTGGCCAGCACATTCTCCAGATCTCTCACCAATTGAAAACGTCTGGTCAATGGTGGCCGAGCAACTGGCTCGTCACGATACGCCAGTCACTACTTTTGATGAACTGTGGTATCGTGTTGAAGCTGCATGAGCAGCTGTACCTGTACACGCCATTCAAGCTGTGTTTGACTCAATGCCCAGGCGTATGAAGACCGTTATTACGGCCAGAGGTGGTTGTTCTGGGTACTGATTTCTCAGGATCTATGCACCCAAATTGCGTGAAAATGTAATCACATGTCAGTTCTAGTATAATATGTCCAATGAATAGCCGTTTATCATCTGCATTTCTTCTTGGTGTAGCAATTTTAATGGCCAGTAGTGTATTTGTGGAGCCCAGAAGACCGAATTGATTTTATGTCTCTTTAGGAGCTCTTCTCTTACTGAGCCACAGAACGGAAAAAACTCATGGTTCTTCGTGTCCTCCTCGGAGTAGCTGCGTATGGAAGTGAAATCTGGACGAGAAACGGTTTGGACCAGAAGAGAATAGAAGCTTTTTGTAATGTGATGCTACAGACGAATGTTGAAGATTAGTTGCGTAGATCTCGTAACTAATGAGGAGGGGTTCAGTAGAACTGGGCAGAAACGAAACTTCTGGCACAGTCTGAGTAGAAGAAGGGATCGGTTGGCAGGAGACATCCTGAGACATCAAGAATCACCAATTTAGTTCTGGAGGGAAGTGAGGGGGGCAAAAATTGTAGAGGGAGACCAAGAGAGGAATACAGTACGCAGATTCAGAAGGATGTAAATTGCAGTAGCTATTTCAGAATGGAGAGGCTTGCACAAACAGAAGCATGGAAAGATGTAGCAAAGCAGTGTTTGGACTAAAGACCACAACAGCAACATCTTCTCCATGGGTTAAAGGGACGTAAATTGTAAAATATGCGTATAATTTTCAAAACAACCACCGAAGTTCACTATGGTACACACCTTACATGCATGCACATAACAACCTTGGAATACTCCGTAAAAGTAGCTACTGGATCGTAATTCTCATTTACCTTTCAAGAATCTTCAATGTACCCTCTACAAAATGGTTCAAATGGCTCTGAGCACTATGGGACTTAACATCTGAGGTCATCAGTCCCCTAGAACTTAGAACTACTTAAACCTAACTAACCTAAGGACATCACACACATCCATGCCCGAGGCAGGGTTCGAACCTGCGACCGTAGCGGTCGCGCGGTTCCAGACTGTAGCGCCTAGAACCGCTCGGCCACCCCGACCGGCAGTGATGTGTCATCTTGATGTTTGTACACTAGATATTTTACGGAAAGAAGTCTTCAATAGCCGATATGTTACGCCACAGAGTACAAGCAGTGTGGTCTCTCGTAGCCAGTAGCATTACCGTTACCACTGTGAGGAGTTAAATGAGAAAGTTGGGTGTTGATCACATTGCTCAGCAGTCTGTAAATAACTAGCAGAACACAGAGACGCGAATTTCAGAGATTGATGCTTTTTGGAAATATGATTTTGGAAATATTTTGTGAAGAAACTCAGGTAATGTCGCTGCATTGTTTGCTCCCACGTAACTTGCCATGAGTTTGAGAAGGGCAATTATTTAGCGAGATTTTTTTCATTTTTGGTTCAGGTCAGCTTGATTATAGAGACGAAATTAAACAAAATTATCTGCTCACATGGCTTGGAGCAAGAGTTATAAGTCCACCACTCCTTTACCATTTCATTAACTAATTTCACGGCAAAGTCATATGTTTTATGAGAAGTGATTTTGTGAAGATGATTGTAATTATTAAGAATAGGATTCATAATACATTGAATACTAGTCTCTTTTCAATCATACAGAGAGTTTAGTTTCTTCCATAGTCTCCTCACCAATCTTTCGTTTAGCAATTGCGTGTCGCCGCATTGTACTGACCGAAAGATTGTCACTCAAAATAAAGCATGATATGCTTAGCATAGCTGTTTTTCCTTCCATTACACTTGACAAAGTTTTTCTTTAGCTGGTTTGCTGCCGCGTTGAAGGCTATTTTAAAATTAAGCGTTGTAGGCTATTTTAAAATTCACCTCGTTTTCTTTGCCACAATGCAATTCATGAAAATTTGTTAGGGACAGGGCAAAATAAGATTATTTACAGCTGAGCGAATATGATCAGGGTCAGTCTGATGAGTTTCTTTTCAGATTTCATTTCTTTGTCAGGCAGTCTTATTCTTACAGCGCAGTGTAACATGTTTGCTTGTGCATCATTTAATGTCTGGAATTTTGTTCGGTCAGTTTGCGTAAGTAAAACCAAAGAGCACTTTAATAAATGCGTTTTGAATGCTTTTAACATTCGATTTGTTATTTTATGTGGAATTTTTATCCTGTTAGTGTGCGTTGGAACTGGTAAGACACTGTTATGTCTCGCAGTGTAGCATTGTTCATGGCACTGCGCAGTATAGAGTTTCAAGCGACAACTTGTTTGGTACATAGTTTTACGTTTTCTAATTATTTCTGGTTAAAGCTAATTACAACGCAGTTATACAGTTCCAGAAGGATTTGGCGACTCTGTTCATCAGAAAGCGTTTACATAAGCACACCACTTGCGTTGTTCGGGTTCACGTTACAACACAGATACAAACGAAAGAATAGGAAAGCGGTTTAGATAAGCAACAGCAACAATAAAACAAAACAGTTACAGTATACTGCGTCGCAGGTTAGTTACTGTTGTCGGAAGGGGATACTACAGACGGAGCGTTTTACAAAACTCGCTACCACAAAATTATCACCTACTGTTACATAAGGCTTCCTTGGAGATCAGCGGTGGAATGTGTGTGAGATCTGTAGGCCTGTACTGAGTGAGGCTGCTCAGTGCATAGCACACTGGACTCGCATTCTGTGTTTCATTGATTTCTGTAGCAATGAAGTGCCATCGCTACTGGAGAACGTTACGCTTGTTGGAAGTCAACGACTGCGGTTTTTCACGCGACCCGACGCATCCTCATTTTCTACGAACTGTGCGACAGTACCTCTCCGCAACTTTTCCAGGACGGTGGACTGGTCTAGGAGGTCTTGTAAAACGGTCTCTCCATTCACCGGACCTGAGTCTGTCGTATTCCTGGCTATTTAAAGGCATTGGGGTGTGCCTAACCCATCGGCAATGAGCAGACGTTGTAACATTCTTTAGAATTATTGAAATACTGAAATGAGTGTCTGAACTGGGAATGCGTACAAAACTGGAGTTATCATGTTGTATCTGCAAGTGATGTGCTTACTCTGTGTTATTGTTAACAAAACTTTATACGATCTGAGTGGACAATGCAACTCCAAGCACCAATAAAGAAATACAGTTACTGCGAAATACATTCAGCCACTTAGGTACTGAATCCTCTGGCCCTGCTCAAAACTGATAACTTTGGTCCCTGTGCAAATAACAAACAAATAAAATTGTTTTACCTCTAAAGCAGCAACGTTGGATCGCGTTATATTCTCTCTCTCATAAAGAAGAATAAAATATACTAGCTACAGGCTCAGCGGTGTGAAATGGTGGCCGTAATGCTTTGAAATATACAAACATTTCTTTTAGCTGATAAATGGAAACGTTTAAGAAAAATTTAATCTCTTTAAAAAACATATGACCTGGACAGGGAGGTGGTAGTGATTAGGATGGATTGCTAACATTGACTTTTTCAATAGCGATGTATTATCCGAAGTTAAGTTTGGCTTTTCAAACGATCTGACAATTGAAATTACATTACTCAGATAAAATTACATCCTTTTTACTAAATGAAAACCTTTCTTTGCTGACGTAGTTAGAAACAATGAGATCTGTATTGCAAGTATTATCTAACATCAGAAATGGTTCAAATGGCTCTGAGCACTATGGGACTTAATATCTGAGGTCATCAGTCCCCTAGACTTAGAACTACTTAATCCTAACCTAAGGACATCACACACATCCATGCCCGAGGCAGGATTCGAGCCTGCGACTGTAGCAGCAGCGCGGTTCCGGACTTATGAGCCTAGAACCGCTTGGCCACAACGGCCGGCTTCTAACATCACTAAAAAGCATAAAGACAAATCATCAAATTACGTATACCGGTGTTAACAAATCTTAGAAACATCACAAAAGGTAAATATCTAACTAGGCTGTACATCAAATCTGTTTACGTACACTCCTGGAAATTGAAATAAGAACACCGTGAATTCATTATCCCAGGAAGGGGAAACTTTATTGACACATTCCTGGGGTCAGATACATCACATGATCACACTGACAGAACCACAGGCACATAGACACAGGCAACAGAGCATGCACAATGTCGGCACTAGTACAATGTATATCCACCTTTCGCAGCAATGCAGGCTGCTATTCTCCCATGGAGACGATCGTAGAGATGCTGGATGTAGTCCTGTGGAACGGCTTGCCATGCCATTTCCACCTGGCGCCTCAGTTGGACCAGCGTTCGTGCTGGACGTGCAGACCGCGTGAGACGACGCTTCATCCAGTCCCAAACATGCTCAATGGGGGACAGATCCGGAGATCTTGCTGGCCAGGGTAGTTGACGTACACCTTCTAGAGCACGTTGGGTGGCACGGGATACATGCGGACGTGCATTGTCCTGTTGGAACAGCAAGTTCCCTTGCCGGTCTAGGAATGGTAGAACGATGGGTTCGATGACGGTTTGGATGTACCGTGCACTATTCAGTGTCCCCTCGACGATCACCAGTGGTGTACGGCCTGTGTAGGAGATCGCTCCCCACACCATGATGCCGGGTGTTGGCCCTGTGTGCCTCGGTCGTATGCAGTCCTGATTGTGGCGCTCACCTGCACGGCGCCAAACACGCATACGACCATCATTGGCACCAAGGCAGAAGCGACTCTCATCGCTGAAGACGACACGTCTCCATTCGTCCCTCCATTCACGCCTGTCGCGACACCACTGGAGGCGGGCTGCACGATGTTGGGGCGTGAGCGGAAGACGGCAAGACGGCCTAACGGCGTGCGGGACCGTAGCCCAGCTTCATGGAGACGGTTGCGAATGGTCCTCGCCGATACCCCAGGAGCAACAGTGTCCTTAATTTGCTGGGAAGTGGCGGTGCGGTCCCCTACGGCACTGCGTAGGATCCTACGGTCTTGGCGTGCATCCGTGCGTCGCTGCGGTCCGGTCCCAGGTCGACGGGCACGTGCACCTTCCGCCGACCACTGGCGACAACATCGATGTACTGTGGAGACCTCACGCCCCACGTGTTGAGCAATTCGGCGGTACGTCCACCCGGCCTCCCGCGAGCCCACTATACGCCCTCGCTCAAAGTCCGTCAACTGCACATACGGTTCACGTCCACGCTGTCGCGGCATGCTACCAGTGTTAAAGACTGCGATGGAGCTCCGTATGCCACGGCAAACTGGCTGACACTGACGGCGGCGGTGCACAAATGCTGCGCAGCTAGCGCCATTCGACGGCCAACACCGCGGTTCCTGGTGTGTCCGCTGTGCCGTGCGTGTGATCATTGCTTGTACAGCCCTCTCGCAGTGTCCGGAGCAAGTATGGTGGGTCTGACACACCGGTGCCAATGTGTTCTTTTTTCCATTTCCAGGAGTGTATATTCTGGGGTTACTCACTGTTACCAATTATCAGCCAACTCATTTACACGAACGCTTCGTCCCGCCGTAGCCCTCAGTGGTCTACAACCCTACCACAGCAGTCCACCCACCCCACCGCCACCCCACACCGAACCAAGGCTTGTTGTTCGGTTTGGCCTCCAGTGGAGCCCTCTGGGAACGTCTCGTACCAGACGAGTAACTCCAAATGTTTGCGTGGTACAGTAATTATGGTGTACGCGTATGTGGAGACAGTGTTTGCGCAGTGAAATGACGAAATGTAAATTTAATTGTGACAAAGGATTACTGAACTGACATTACAAAAATGGTTCAAATGGCTCTGAGCACTATGCGACTTAACTTCTGAGGTCATCAGTCGCCTAGAACTTAGAACTAATTAAACCTAACTAACCTAAGGACATCACACACATCCATGCCCGAGGCAGGATTCGAACCTGCGACCGTAGCGGTCGCTCGGTTCCAGACTGTAACGCCCAGAACCGCACGGCCACTCCGGCCGGCACTGATATTACAAAGAAGTTTTATGAGTACACATAGTATTAGAAATATAAATGTGGAAGCAGATGTCTCCCCGCAGTTAAGATAAAGAAGTTAATTTTTAATTACTTTCCTTTTGCCAGCGCGTTTGTGTACATGAGTTGGCTGATAATTGGTAACAGTGAGTTCTGTATTGAGTAACCCCAGAATGTATGTGAACAGATTTGATGTACAGCCTAGTTAGATATTTCCCTTTTTTAATGTTTCTAAGGTTTGTTAACACAGGTATACGTAATTTGATGATTTGTCTTCATGCTTTTTTGTGATGTTAGATAATACTTGCTATACAGATCTCATTGTTTGTGACTACGTCAGCCAAGAAAAGTTTTCATTTAGTAAAAGGGATGTAATTTTTCTGAGTAATGTAATTTCAATTGTCAGGTATTTTGAAAAGCCAAACTTAACTTCGGGTAAAACTTCGCTACTGTTGAGGAAAAGTAATACTAGATAAGGATGTCCCTTTACAGGTTCCACTTTCCATAGTGCTTAATCGCAGAAACTTAGCGTTTACCGCTCCATCGCAGCTCATTCGGCGACAGACCGCACGTGTCCTACATCTGCCGTATTAATGTTTCATTAATGCGGCAGATGTAGGACACGTGCGGTCTGTCGCCGAATGAGCTGCGTTAGAAGAGAGGGTGACGGCAAATTATAGCTGGGTGCAGGAGGCGGGAGAGTTTAATGAAGTTGTCATCTTCTCCCATCGCCCCAATACCTGCTGTATCTAGATGTAGAAGTGTAAGTGCGACTGGTCAGTGGCTCTGGCGGCGTAGTGCGTGCCTGTGACGTCACGACGTGTCACGTGATGTTGTCCCCGATGCTACCCAGATAAAGCCGGCGCTTGGTTGTCAGCCAAATTTTCGAGGCCGACCTCTCCAAGGCTCGCTGTCAAGGGAAAGCCATTGTGCAGGGCGTTCAACCGTGGCAGAACACACACACACACACACACACACACATATACACACAGCCGTCAAGGGTGAACTGTATGGCGGCTGCCTTCGACGGGCTGAAAGTGACGGGTAATACTGTAACTCTATCGGTTTCTGTGCTGTTTTCGTAAACCATAGACAGACTGCTAGCTCTAGATCTCTTCGTACCCGATTGCTTCGGAAAGGGAAGACCTTCGTTCGTCATAACCGAAATTTTTACATCGTAAAAGTGTTCTGACACCGACACTTTCGGTTACTACATTAAATGGCTTGAAATTATCTGTGTGCTTACATATCGAAATTTGCAGCTGTTTTTACGTAACCATTCTTTCCTCGTGTGATTTACGTGTTCGTATTTGGATTCTCTGTTAGAAATTATCCCCCAGCGTTACAAACAGTTACTGGAAATCAGAACCACCTGAAATGTCCCCTTTGGAAAATTTATGAATTACTGTGCTGGTAAACCCCGTACGTTATTTGTTTTTCAAACAGCTGAGCAGAACTGAACGTACTCAGACATTTCCCTTCAAAAAATGTGTGAAATCTTATGGGACTTAACTGCTAAGGTCATCAGTCCCTAAGCGTACACACTACTTAACCTAAATTATCCTAAGGACTCGAACCTCTGCCGGGACCAGTCGCACAGTCCATGACTGCAGCGCCCTAGACCGCTCGGCTAGTCCCGCGCGGCAGACGTTTCTCTCTTTACTTATTCTGATCATCACTAAACTGACACACAATATTATTAGCGCAACGCAATCTGACTTTCAATAATCCCCACAAAAGAATGGATCTGACTAACAATAACCTATACCTTTGATGAATCGCTTACCTCACAAAAATCTTTGTTACTCGAACTACTACAATGCAGCGAGCGCCAATGCTGCCAGCTAAATAAAAGATTCTAACTAATGAAGGCACTAACTACTGATAGGCATAGTTACCAAATAAAAGATTTTGATAGACAACAAACAATGTATTTACCTTAATAATATTCAATCAGTTCATGATATCCAGAATTACAAATTTACTCTTTCTGATGGACACATGTCAAGGTCGTCCGCTCTGAAAATTCTGCTATCTCTCTCCCCACATCCACCACTGCTGGCGGCTCACCTCCAACTGCCCAACGCTACGCGCTGTTCACATGCAAACATGCGAATATTCCAACAATGCAAACCAGCCACAGACTGCACACAGCACAGCCAGTGATTTTCATACAGAGCGCTAAGTGGCGTTACCAACATAAAAACCTAAACAGCCTACTTACACACCTCCCATTCGTAGAGACACAATAGGATGTGTGTGTGTGTGTGTGTGTGTGTGTGTGTGTGTGTGTGTGTGTGTGTAAAGGGGGGGTGGGAGCAAGGGGGGAGATTTCCAGAATGAGATTTTCACTCTGCAGCGGAGTGTGCGCTGATATGAAACTTCTTGGCAGATTAAAACTGTGTGCCCGACCGAGACTCGAACTCGGGACCTTTGCCTTTCGCGGGCAAGTGCTCTACCATCTGAGCTACCGAAGCACGACTCACGTCCGGTACTCACAGCTTTACTTCTGCCAGTATCTCGTCTCCTACCTTCCAAACTTTACAGAAGCTCTCCTGCGAACCTTGCAGAACTAGCACTCCTGAAAGAAAGTGTGAAGTGTTGCAAGGATGGTTTGCACTGTTCAGGAAGAATCTGCAGGACTTTAAGGGTCGTTTCGTCACTGCGGATGAAACATGTATCCATTACTATACTCCTGAGACCAAACAACAATCTAAACAATGGATTACCAAGGGAGAATCTGCACCAAAAAAGGAGAAGACCATTCCTTCGGCCGGAAAGGTTATGGCGTCTGTCTTTCGGGATTCGCAAGGGATAATCCTCGTCGAGTATCTGGAAACGGGTAAAATTATTACAGGTGCATATTATTCATCGTTATTGGACCGTTTCAAAACCGAGCTGCAAGAAAAACGCCGGCGATTGGACCGCAAAAAAGTCCTTTTCTATCACAACAATGCACCAGCACACACTTCAGCAGTTGTGGTCGCAAAATTATTGGAAGTAGGATTCCAACTTGTTTCACATCCCCGCCCCTATTCTCCAGACTTGGCTCCCTCGGAATACTATTTGTACCCCAATTTGAAGAAATAGCTGGCGGGACAAGGATTTTATTCAAACGAGAAGGGGATTGCAGCAACTAATAGCTATTTTGCAGAATTGGACAGTTTCTATTATTCGGAAGGGATCAACAAATTAGAACAGCGTTGGACGAAGGGTATAAGTCTAAAAGGAGACTATGTTTAAAAATTAAAAAAGGTTATCCAAAACACATAAGAAGCCCTTTTTCTTTGTATTGACTTCTGCTAATGTTCGTTACCTTCGTGTGTCTTCTGATTTACTCTCACTACACATTTTGTGGTCATTAGATTGTTCATTGTATTCAACAAGTCCTGTAATTCGCCTTCATTTTTACCCATGATAGCAATGTCATCAGCGAATGTTACATCGATACCCTTTGACTCTGAATTTTAATCCCACTCTCTAACCTTCTTTTTATTTTACTTCTTTTATTTCCGTCACTTCATATTCGACGTATATACTCAACAATTCATATTAACTTATCAGACAAGTGACTTAACTACGCGCATGCCAATAAATAATAAAATTTACCTTACAATAGTTGGTTGACTTAATTACACTGTTGATTTTTCATTATATTAACAATGATTCATTTGTTCATCATCATCTCATTCAATGGTATCATTTAGCTCTGCGGCTTATCACAAATATTATTCAGTTCCATATAGTAAAATTTTACAATTTGTTCTGCACTTTGACTGTAACAACTACTAACTATAAACTGCTCTCTACCAGCAACAGACTACAACTACGCTGTAGCAGCGAGCGACTACAACTGCGGCAGACTGCTCTCACCTGTAACTCCATGGCAGCTCTTTTTTGACAGGGGCAAAGATATTTTATGTCTCAGGCAGCGCCTGTGAATTGTGGTTCTAGCAAGTGAGCAATACATCGAGATTACATTTGCTCCAGCAGGGTGGTGAACGCCTTACAACTATTATAAATATATGAAACTTCCTGGCAGATTAAAACTGTGTGCCCGACCGAGACTCGAACTCGGGACCTTTGCCTTTCGTGGGCAAGTGCTCCTGTTCGCAGGAGAGCTTCTGTAAAGTTTGGAAGGTAGGAGACGAGATACTTGCAGAAGTAAAGCTGTGAGTACCGGGCGTGAGTCGTGCTTCGGTAGCTCAGATGGTAGAGCACTTGCCCGCGAAAGGCAAAGGTCCCGAGTTCGAGTCTCGGTCGGGCACACAGTTTTAATCTGCCAGGAAGCTTCAAGTGGGGAGATGGTAGCTTTGACGAACCAATCCTGCAAAGTCTTATATGAGAGAGGACCACTCATCGTATTTTTCGAGACTCCCTTTGCCAAGGATTCTGAGGCATCTGAAGCATAGCATTGTACTTTAATGTACAAGGTCGAAATACCCCATAGACAGTAAATAGTTTCATTCAGACAAACTATGTTTTTGTTAATACTAATTAATAGGACATCGACACAGTTCGGCCGGCCGGTGTGGCCGAGCGGTTCTAGGCGCTTGAGTCTGGAACCGCGCGACCACTACGGTCGCAGGTTCGAATCCTGCATCGGGCATGGATGTGTATGATGTCCTTAGGTTAGTTAGGTTTAAGTAGTTCTAAGTTGTAGGGGACTGATGACCTCAGATGTTAAGTCCCATAGCGCTCAGTGTTATTTGAACTATTTTTCACAGTTCCATCGGTAAATACGAAGTAAATTTGTCCTAGTAAAATGGTAGTATTTGTAAGTTGTGATAAAAATGGAATATTTCGATAACGGTGGAAAAATGCTCCTACTGTAGCATCATCGCATTTTTTATACTCCGATAGGAGCATTTTTCGACTGGTTCCCTAATAACGCA
Source organism: Schistocerca serialis cubense (assembly GCF_023864345.2). Lineage (NCBI taxonomy): Eukaryota > Metazoa > Arthropoda > Insecta > Orthoptera > Acrididae > Schistocerca > Schistocerca serialis. The sequence goes on along the minus strand of NC_064649.1, from coordinate 36,074,341 downwards.
GGGCATATAACTCATATGTATTGGTCAGTAAAATTTTGATAGTTTGCTTACGTGAAATTGAAATAACCGCAAAACCAATTTTACACTTCAGAACAGAATTTACTCGCAAAAAAAATTGCATTTGCTCCAGTACTACAAGGGTGCCCAAATGATAACGCAGGCACTTAATAGAATATTTCTCTGTGCTACGACACTTCGTAAACTATGTTTTCGCCTCGTACCAGATTTTACGTCTGTATTTTACGCGTACAAGTATGGTAATTCTTAACCTCCGTATCTCGGGACGGATAACGCTGTTTGAGATCGGGATCTTAGGCATATATCGTAAAAATTTCAGCCATTTTCTGTGATTAGCCGTCTTGGAATCCTCGGCTGGGTTTGGATCCGCTGGTTCAAAATGGTTCAAATGGCTCTGAGCACTATGGAACTTAACTTCTAAGGTCATCAGTCCCCTAGAACTTAGAACTACTTAAACCTAACTAACCTAAGGACATCACACACATCCATGCCCGAGGCAGGATTCGAACCTGCGACCGTAGCGGTCACGCGGTTCCAGACTGTAGCGCCTTTAACCGCTTAGCCACACCGGCCGGCGATCCGCTGGTGATGGCGAAAATATACACTACTGGCCATTACAATTGCTACACCACGAAGATGACGTGCTACAGACGCTAAACTTAACCCACAGGAAGAAGATGCTGTGATATGCAAATGATTAGCTGTTCAGAGCATTCACACAAGGTTGGCGCCGGTGGCGACACCTACAACGTGCTGACATGAGGAAAGTTTCCAACCGATTTCTCATACACAAACAGCAGTTGACCGGCGTTATCTGGTGAAACGTTGTTGTGATGCCTCGTGTAAGGAGGAGAAATGCGTACCATCACGTTTACGACTTTGATAAAGGTCGGACTGTAGCCTATCGCGATTGCGGTTTATCGTATCGCGACATTGCTGCTCGCGTTGGTCAAGATCCAATGACTGTTAGCAGAATATGGAATCGGTGGGTTCAGGAAGGTAATACGGAACGCCGCGCTGGATCCCAACGGCCTCGTATCACTAGCAGTCGAGATGACAGGCATCTTATCCGCATGGCTGTAACTGATCGTGCAGCCACGTCTCGACCCCTGAGTCAACAGATGGGGACGTTTGCAAGACAACAACCATGTGCACGAACAGTTCGACGACGTTTGCAGCAGCATGGACTATCAGCTCGGAGACCATTGCTGCGGTTACCCTTGACGCTGCATCACGTACAGGAGCGCTTGCGATGGTGTACTCAAAAAATGGGACTTAACTGCTGAGGTCATCAGTCCCCTAGAACTTAGAACTACTTTAACCTAACTAACCTAAGGACATCACACACATCCATGCCCGAGGCAGGATTCGAACCTGCAACCGTAGTGGTCGCGTGGTTCCAGACTGCAGCGCCTAGAACCGCTCGGCCACTCCAGCCGACTTGGTGTACTCAACGACGAACCTGGATGCACGAATGGCAAAACGTCATTATTTCGGATGAATCCAGGTTCTGTTTACAGCATCATGATGGTCGCATCCGTGTTAAGCGACATCGCGGTGAACGCACATTGGAACCGCGTATTCGTCATCGCCATACTGGCGTTTCACTCGGCGAGATGGTATGGCGTGCCATTGGTTACACGTCTCGCTCACCTCTTGTTGACATTGACGACACTTTGAATAGTGGACGTTACATTTCAGATGTGTTACGACCCGTGGATCTACCCTTCATTCGATCCCTGCGAAACTACATTTCAGCAGGATAATGCAGGACTGCGTGTTGCAGGTCCTGTACGGGCCTTTCTGGATACAGAAAATGTTCGACCACTGCCCTGGCCAGCAAATTCTCCAGATCTCTCGCCAGTTGAAAACGTCTGGTCAATGGTGGCCGAGCAACTGGCTCGTCACAATACGCCAGTCACTACTCTTGATGAACTGTGGTATCGTGTTGAAGCTGCATGGGTAGCTGTACCTGTACACGCCATCCAAGCTCTGTTTGACTGAATGCCCAGGCGTATCAAGGCCGTTATTATGGCCAGAGGTGGTTGTTCTAGGTACTGATTTCTCAGGATCTATGCACCGAAATTGCGTGAAAATGTAATCACATGTCAGTTCTAGTATTATATATTTGTCCAATGAATACCTGTTTATCAGCTGCATTTCTTCATGGTGTAGCAATTTTAATGGCCAGTAGTGTAGTAAAAAACTCTTTTTCTATGGGGGTTTTCCGAGGAACCGCCCATGAACTGTGGTGCCCCCGTAAGTCCCCTCTGGCCCACCTTGGATACCATCAAATGCAGAACCAGCCAATTTTTCTTCATTTGTTTAAGCAGGAGGAAGTAATATTCATACTTTGACTCTGTGCTGCAGGATAGTGATGTTAAGGTGGAATAAGGGGACCCATCCGGTATTCACCGAGGCAGATGGAAAACCGCCTTAAAAACTATCTACAGGCTGGCCGGCATGCCGAACCTCGACACCAATCCGCCGGGCGGATTCGTTCCAGGGACCGGCACGCCTTCCCGCGTTAGACCTAACGGCTAGCCGGGCGGGCCTCCACAGTAGTAGTTGATACCAGTAACATTTTTCGAATTTTGGACAGGTCAATATTATCTCAGCTCTTGTTCTGGAAAATTATATATAATTTTATACACAATATTTTATGTTTCAAGACAAAATTTATGACAAGGAATTATTTTATTTTCGTTGTTGCAATCAACATGTAATAGCTCTCAGTGTACCGTTAAAATTGTTTTAGAAGGATTTTAAGTTATGAAATTTCTATTATTAATTACGCAATGTAGTACTGTTTATTCTGCTTATTTCTAGATTTATTTATGAAGTAATAATCGAACTGATAGACATTCAAAAAATGGTTCAAATGCCTCTGAGCACTATGGGACATAACATCTGAGGTCATCAGTCCCCTAGAACTTAGAACTACTTAAACCTAACTAACCTAAGGACATCACACACGTCCATGCCCGAGGTAGAATTCGAACCTGCGACCGTAGCGGTCTCGCGGTTCCGGACTGAAGCGCCTAGAAAATAGAAATTCATTTGTCAACGAAATTTGTAAACCCATTGGAATATTCTTATTACCGCAGTGTGAAGCAATAGTAAGTATGCCTCTGATGTAATCGCGCGTAATTTTGTGTTTTGGATGCACAGTGTAATTTCGGCTTTGTTAATGTGAAAATTCGAAAGACTGTGTAATGTAGTAAAATGTGATTCAGTAAATTATCATAAAAACGAAAATCATGCAACGACATTCATCAAAATTATTTAGATCAATGAAACCAGCAGAACCTAAAATGTGAGTATTTCAATTTCAAGAATCAGACCCCTAGACATAAAGAACTGGAGCCAACTGTGCGAGAAAAGATAAGTAAAAACTGTATTGTAAATCTTACCTCCTCTCGAATCGTCTGAAAAGATTTGACCATAGTGGACAGTAGCAACAACAGGGATGGGAAGGGTAGATTACAAACCGGCATTACAGGTTTTCTCATCGATAGGTTAAATCAAGAGCTGGATCACTTCTTGAATAGTAAAACACGTGTACCAGAAGTACAGTTAACCTAATATCTCCACAATTTCTCAATACTAATGTGGTGGTTATCGTTTTTATATACTTTGCAAAAACAGACATAATGTCTGATGGAATAGCCGAAATCAGTGGTTTAATAATGTTACTTATTATCCGTCTTGATTGAAAAATGTTTATTCATATGACCGGTTTCTGTGCCTCTAGAACCATCTTCAGATCTGTAAAGATAATGATACTGATTTACTATTTCACGAATGCAAACCTTTTTCATCCTATCTAATCAACATCAAATGTTGATCGTGAAATAGTAAATTAGTATCATTATCGTTACAGATCTGAAGATGATTCTGAAGATGGTTCAACATCAAATGTTGATTAGATAGAATGAAAAAGGTTTGCATTCGTGAATTAGTAAATTAGTATTATTATCGTTACAGATCTGAAGATGGTTCTAGAGGAACCGAAACCGGTCATATGAATAAACATTTTGCAATCAAGACGGATTATAAGTAACATTGTTTTCATATGCGGCCAGGCGAAACGGCAACAAACAGATGGAACAATGTATTGGCATTTTTTTTCTTTTTACAAGTGGCGGAATGAACCGTTCTGTGTTGAATTCTTGTATTTTTTGCGTTAGATGACCACTTCAGCAGGCGTGGAAGACCAAATCGGAAGGAACCCTTCAGTTTTCTGATGATTCCTCGCCAATACGTGTGAATTTTTTTTATCTCTTACAACGACATCCACTTCTATCCATAGCGTCCACTTTTTACACAAAATAAACGTTTGTTTTATTCCTTTTGCTTAATCTGGTACAGATATCGTAACAATAAAAATAAAATTGGCGAGGTGCACACTAAGGGTTGCATACACACTTGATCATGTGTATCTACAGTTTGTCTATTCCGGAAATCGAGAATCTCGTGGACTTTTGCCTGCTACCGACGTTCATACTGGCACGATATCCGTTTCAGAGAATCCAAACTTTCGAGAATGTTGCCATTTCAAGTTTGAGATCGCATAACAAACAAGACAAAAAATAATTTTTTCATGTGATGTGAATACAAATTAACAATTTCCTGTTTTGTTCCTTTACTTGTACAGTGAACCTTTCTTCTTGCCAAATTTAATATGTTTACCTCAAGGGGAAGAACCCTATGGATTTTAATTAGTGAGTTTGAGACTATCAAGATAGTGTCATAAATGGCCGTATCTTTCGACTGGATTGACTTAGAAGCTTTACTTTTTACATCGGCAGGGACCTTTGACCTTAATATGCGACATGAATTTCAAATTGATACCTCTACCCGTTTCTGAACACCCGTTTCTGAACAGTCAGGCAGAAAGACAGACGTATGGAAAATGAAGTGAGTCTATTAGGCACCCGTTTTCATCGAATGAGGTACGGACCCCTAAAATGAAGCATAATGCTTTAGAAAAGATTGGTTATAGACAAAAACAGAACGAAAAATGCTCCTAACATAACTGAAATAAAGCTGAATATGTTCAGGACAGGGCTAGGAATGTAAAAGAAGGGAACTACGTCTTTTCGACTTACCTGGCAGATTCAAAGACATTTAAACCAAAACATCTTGACAAATACACACTTTTTTACTTGTGTGTTAGTACCCATGTCACGTAAAACACTACAGAGTAAAAAAAATTGGCCCACCTGCCTAATATCGTGTAGGGCCTCCGCGAGTACACCATGAATCCTGCAGGGCTGTCCATAAATCAGTAAGAGTACGAGGGGGTGGAGATCTCTTCTGAACAGCACGTTGCAAGGCATCCCAGATATGCTGAATAATGTTCACGTCCAGGAACTTGGTGGCCAGCGGAAATATTTGAACTCAGAAGAGTGTTCCTGGAGCCACTCTGTAGCCTTTCTGGACGGGACGTGTGGGGTGTCGCATTGTCCTCCTGGAATTGTCCAGGTGATCAGACAGGATTCTTACGTGTCACCTGTCAGAGTCGTATCTAGACGTATCAGGTGCCCCGTATCACCTCAGCATCACACGCCCCACACCACTACAGAGCCTCCACCAGCTTGAGCAGTCCCCTGCTGACATGCAGGGTCCATGGATTCATGAGGTTGTCTCCGTATTCGTACACGTGCACTCGCGCGATACAATGTCAGTGTTATCGCGCCCAGGCGAGGCGTAAGGCTTTATGCCGTACAGTTATCAAGAGTGCACAAGATACGCCACGTCGATGATGTTTCGTAAAATGGTTCGCACGCTGACACTTGCTGATGGTCCAGCACTGAAATCTGCAGGAATTTCCGGAAGGGTAGCACTTCTGTCAAGCTGAACGATTCTCTTCAGGCGTCGCTGGTCCCGTTCTTGCAGGATCTTTTTCTGACCGCAACGTTGTCGGAGAATTGGTGTTTCACCGGATCTGCCATTGTAGCAGCAGTAACCGATCTAACAACTGCGCCAGACACTTGCTGTCTTCTACGAGGTGCGGCTAGAAAAAAACCGGACTGATGCTGTAAGAAACATTTATTTACAATTATTTACAATTTCATATTATCTCCTTCAATGTACTCTCCTCCTCGGTCTCTACACCGCTCCATACGAATTTTACACTGTTCATAGCAATGCTGCAGATCATTTTCGGTAAGTCCATACATTACTTCCGTCGCTTATTCTTTTACTGCTTCAACAGTCTCAAATCTAGTTCCTTTCAAAGCTGACTTGACTTTAGGGAAAAGAAAAAAGTCACAGGGGGCCAAATCAGGTGAGTAGGGTGGATGATCTAAGATGGGAATGTTATGTTTTGCCAAAAACGCCTTCACTGACAACGTACTGTGAGCTGGGGCATTGTCCTGGTGAAGGATCCATGACTTTTTTCTCCACAAATCGTTCCGTTTTCTCCGTACTCGCTCACGTAGGGTAGCCAGGACGCTAATGTAGTAATGCTGATTCACTGTTTGTCCCTCTGGTACCCAATCAATGTGCACAATCCCTTTGATGTCAAAAAAAAAAAAACAATCATCATTGCCTTGAATTTCGATTTTGACATTCGTGCTTTTTTTTTGTCGTGGAGAACCAGGAGTTTTCCAATGCATCGATTTTGTAAGAAGGTGGGATCACTTTCAATGTTTTCCAGGATGTCAGAACAAATCATTCTTCGGCGTTCCTTCTGTTCAATTGTGAGACACTTTGGAACCATTTTTGAACACACTTTGTTCATGTTGAAACTTTCATGAAGAATCTGCCTAACACTTTCCTTGTCAACTCCTGTTAACTCAGACACTGCTCTGATTGTTAAACGGCGATCTTGACGAACAAGTTTACCGATTTTTTCAATGTTTGCATCAGTTTTTGCTGACAATGGTCTGCCAGTGCGAGTGTCATCACTGGTGTCTTCGCGGCCATCTTTAAATCGTTTAAACCACTCAAACACTTGTGTTCGCGATAAACAATCATCGCCGTACACTTGTTGTAACATTACAAACCTTTCACTTGCAGATTTTCCTAGTTTGAAAAAAATTTGATGTTAACACGCTGTTCTTTCTGTACACTCAACATTTTCCGACGCACAGACAAAACGTCAACTACTTAAAACAGACGCCACGGGCAGACTGAGTGCAGGAGGCAGATGAAAATCGAGCAGTAGGCGGAGGGGGAGTCACGTGACAGGCCACGCGACTTTCAGCCTTATTGCATTCGTTTTATTGTTTCACCAGTACTAGTCCGGTTTTTTTCTAGCCACACCTCGTATAGACGTTTCCTACCGCAGCGCCGTATTCTGCCCGTTTACATATCTCTTTACTTGAATGCGCATGCCTATACCAGTTTCTTTGGCGTTTCAATGCATAATGTATCGTATCAGTTAAAATAACATGATACGCGATGTCTTCGCCAACGGAAATTTTAGCCCCCAGAAATCGTTTTATCTATTACATGTATGCTCTTCATCTACGTCAGTTTATATATTGTTTACTATAGCCGGCGAATTTTCGGGATTTTGGGTACAGTATCAGGGACTTAAACCTATAGCTTCCAAGACGCAAGAGTGCCAACACCTTGGAGTTAAAACTGCTCTTTGCGCTGGGCAAGTAGGTTTAACTCTTAAAAAACGCAAATATGTCAAGATGTTTTGATTTAAAACTCTTTGAAACTGTCAGGTAAATCGAAAGACTTGTTCCCATCTTTTATATCCCCAACTTTACTCAGGACATATTCGCCTTTTTTGTGCTACGAAAAGCATTTTCATTCTGATTCCCAACTTTTACTCTACCAGAATTTTCACATTAGACCGCCACAACTTCGCAAACGATGTACATTTTTATTGACTGCTGCGACGACTCACCCGGTATAGCTTTCTTTATTGCCCTTCGAATCAAGGTACTTACATCGTGGTAACGGATAAAGCTTTCACAAAACGACACGACGACAATTAAACACGGCTTTGTCTACCTTCTTACATAATTTGTATCAAATGTGCTAGTAAAATCAGAATTAAGCTAGGTTTTTCAAAACAAGTTTGCAGTTATATCGTGCTGTTATGGAATTCTTGTATGCAGAAAAAGAAACCGTGATGAACATCCATAATCGTTTGTCTCAAGTGCATGGTGATGCTGCAGTTGACAGGGTAAAGAAAGTCTTAGCCTCAGGAAATGCAGAAACAGACCTCGGGATGTCCTGTCACAGCCACTGTTCCAGAAACGCTGAATCGTGCGGATGCCATTATTTGTGCCGACCGGAGCATCACAACTCGACAATTGGCTGTACAGTTGTCGGTCAGCATTGGAAGTGCGTCTGCAATGATCGAGACTCTCAGATATTGAAAGAGGTGCTCGCTATGGGTTCCACGAATGCTCACAGCAGCCGGCCGCTGTGACACAGCGGTTCTAGGCGCTTCAGTCCGGAACCACGCTGCTGCTACGGTCGCAGGTTCGAATCCTGCCTCGGGCATGGATGTGTGTGGTGTCCTTAGGTTAGTTAGGGGACTGATGACCTCATCTACATCTACATGTGCGTGATTACTCTGCAATTCTCATTTAAGTGCTTTGCAGAGGGTTCATCGAACCACAATCATACTATCTCCCTACCATTCCACTCGCGAACAGCGCGCGGGAAAAACGAACACCAAAACCTTTCTGTTCGAGCTCTGATTTCTCTTATTTTATTTTGATGATCATTCCTACTCATGTAGGTTGGGCTCAACAAAATAATTTCGCAATCGGAAGAGAAAGTTGGTGACTGAAATTTCGTAAATAGATCTCGCCGCGACAAAAACCTCTTTCCTTTAGTGACTTCCATCCCAACTCGCTTATCATATCTGCCACACTCTCTGCCCTATTACGTGATAATACAAAACGAGCTGCCCTTTTTTGCACCCTTTCGATGTCCTCCGTCAATCCCACCTGGTAAGGATCCCACACCGCGCAGCAATATTCTAACAAAGGACGAACGAGGGTAGTGTAAACTGTCTCTTTGGTGGACTTGTTGCATCTTCTAAGTGTCCTGCCAATGAAACGCAACCTTTGGCTCGCCTTCTCCACAATATTATCTATGTGGTCTTTCCAACCGAAGTTGTTCGTAATTTTTACACCCAGGTACGTAGTTGAATTGACAGCCTTGAGAATTGTACTGTCTATCGAGTAATCGAATTCCAACGGATTTCTTTTGGAACTCATGTGGATCACCTCACACATTTCATTATTTAGCGTCAACTGCCACCTGCCATACCATACAGCAATCTTTTCTAAATCGCTTTGAAACTGATACTGGTCTTCGGATGACCTTACTAGACGGTAAATTACAGCATCATCTGCGAACAATCTAAGAGAACTGCTCAGATTGTCACCCAGGTCATTTATATAGATCAGGAACAGCAGAGGTCCCACGACGCTTCCCTGGGGATCACCTGATATCACTTCAGTTTTACTCGATGATTTGCCGTCTATTACTACGAACTGCGACCTTCCTGACAGGAAATCACGAATCCATTCGCACAACTGAGACGATACCCCATAGGCCCGCAGCTTGATTAGAAGTCGCTTGTGAGGAACGGTGTCAAAAGCTTTCCGGAAATCTAGAAATACGGAATCAACTTGAGATCTCCTGTCGATAGCGGCCATTACTTCGTGCGAATAAAGACCTAGCTGCGTTGCACAAGAACGATGTTTTCTGAAACCATGCTGATTACGTATCAATAGATCGTTACCTTCGAGGTGATTCATAATGTCTGAATACAGTATATGCTCCAAGACCCTACTGCAAACCGACGTCAATCATGTTAAGTCGCACAGTGCTCAGAGCCATTTCACTGTAGCGTTTTGAGACCGCGTCCGTCGGAACGCACAATGGACATGGATGGATGCAAGTGATGACATGATTCTTACGTGTCACACGGCCCACACGACTACAGAGCCTCTATCAGCTTGAGCAGTTCCCTACTGACACGTAGGATCCATGATTTCATAAGGTTGTCTCCATACCCGCACACGTCCATCCGCTCGACATAATTTGAAACGAGCCTCGTCCGACCAGGTGATCGTTCAATGGTTCGCACAATGACAGTTGCTGATAGCCCACCATTGGAAACTGCAGCATTTTGCGGTAGGGTTACACTTATGTCACGTTGAACGATTTTCTTCAGTCGTCGTTGGTTTCGTTCTTGCAGGATCTTTTCCCGGCCGCAGTGATGGTGGGGACAATGTTTTACCGGTACACTAGTGAAATGGGCGTACGGGAAACCGCCACTTCATGGCTACCACAGAGATGCTGTGTCCCATATATAACACCAAGTTCAAAGTCGCTTAAATCTTGATAACCCGCCACTGTAGCAGCAGTAACTGATCTAACGACTGCGCCAGACACTTCTTGTCTTACGAGGTGCATTCAAGTTCTAAGGCCTCCGATTTTTTTTCTAATTAACTACTCACCCGAAATCGATGAAACTGGCATTACTTCTCGACGTAATCGCCCTGCAGACGTACACATTTTTGACAACGCTGACGCCATGATTCCATGGCAGCGGCGAAGGCTTCTTTAGGAGTCTGTTTTGACCACTGGAAAATCGCTGAGGCAATAGCAGCACGGCTGGTGAATGTGAGGCCACGGAGAGTGTCTTTCATTGTTGGAAAAAGCCTAAAGTCACTAGGAGCCAGGTCAGGTGAGTAGGGAGCACTACAAAGTTGTTATCACGAAGAAACTGTTGCGTAACGTTAGCTCGATGTGCGGGTGCGTTGCCTTGGTGAAACAGCACACGCACAGCCCTTCCCGGACGTTTTTGTTGCAATGCAGGAAGGAATTTGTTCTTCAAAACATTTTCGTAGGATGCACCTGTTACCGTAGTGCCCTTTGGAACGCAATGGGTAAGGATTACGCCCTCGCTGTCCCAGAACATGGACACCATCATTTTTTCAGCACTGGCGGTTACCTGAAATTTTTTTGGTGGCAGTGAATCTGTGTGCTTCCATTGAGCTGACTGGCGCTTTGTTTCTGGATTGAAAAATGGCATCCACGTCTCATCCATTGTCACAACCTACGAAAAGAAAGTCCCATTCATGCTGTCGTTGCGCATCAACATTGCTCGGCAACATGCCACACGGGCAGCCGTGTTGTCGTCCGTCAGCATTCGTGGCACCCACCTGGATGGCACTTTTCGCATTTTCAGGTCGTCGTGCAGGATTGTGTGCACAGAACCCACAGAAATGCCAACTCTGGAGGCGATCTGTTCAACAGTCATTCGGCAATCCCCCAAAACAATTCTCTCCAATTTCTCGATCATGTCGTCAGACCGGCTTGTGCGAGCCCGAGGTTGTTTCAGTTTGTTGTCACATGATGTTCTGCCTTCATTAAACTGTCGCACCCACGAACGCACTTTCGACACATCCGTAACTCCATCACCACATGTCTCCTTCAACTGTCGATGAATTTCAATTGGTTTCACACCACGCAAATTCAGAAAACGAATGATTGCACGCTGTTCAAGTAAGAAAGCGTCGCCATTTTAAGTATTTAAAACAGTTCTTAGTCTCGCCGCTGGCGGTAAAATTCCATCTGCCGTACGGTGCTGCCATCTCTAGGACGTATTGACAATGAACGCGGCCTCATTTTAAAACAATGTGCATGTTTCTATCTCTTTCCAGTACGGAGAATAAAAATCGGAGGCCTTAGAACTTGAATGCACCTCATATATAGGTGCTTGCGACCGCTGGGCCGTATTCTGCCTGTTTACATATCTCTGTATTTGAATATGCGTACCTATACCAGTTTCTTTGCCAATTCAGTGTATATTAGCTTGTGCATTTAACTGTTACTCCACGTGGATCCTCTATGATCTCATTCCTTTCCCCCATCTGCTCCTATTCCTCGAACATATCCGCATCCTCTACACCTCCCGCCGTCTTGAACCCCCTCACCCCCTGGTTGCTCCTCTCCTCTCCCATCCCCGCCCCCTGCCACGTCTTCACCGTTGTGTCCCCCCTACCCTCCATCTCTACACCCTTCATCTCCTTTCCCAAGGTGGCTTCCGTCACCTCCCCCTCCCGGATGATGCCCTCTCTCCCTCCATTTATCCTTCCTATCAACTCTGATCCTCAATCCCCCTCCTTTCCTCTGTCCTTTCCCTGGGCTCCCTCTTCCCCCCCCCCCTTCCGTCCTGTTTTTCTCCCCACTAAACCTCTCCCTACCTCCCTTCTCCCCCCCTGTCCTTTTGTATTCCCCTCCTCTGCCTACCCCACTCCCTGTCGCGTCTGCCCCCCACCCCTCTTATGGGTCATCATCCTCCTTCAGCTCCCTTCCCGGCTCCCCCCTTCGCTTTTACTCTCCTTTCCCCCCTTTTTTGTTTTCCCATCTTCTGTCTGCTCTCGACTGTGGTGTCACATTTGCCAACTTTTTAGTGCAGTGTTCCAGTGACTATTCAGTGTTGTTTGTCTTTCTCGTGTTGCGAACAGAAACCATGCTGTCGCTCGGTGTGAATTTTATGTCCTTTGCGAACAGAATCCAGACTGTCGCCGTGTTTTTTTAACTGTCTATTGTTTTCCCTGTCTACTTCATATGTATTTTTATTAGCGTCATCATCCCTGTGTTGTTGTTTTAAGTTCCACGATTTCCTTTCGCCTTGTTACTCTCTAAGTCTCCGATTTTATCGCCTGTTTTTTATTATTTGTTCTCTTGATCTTTGTCACAAAATCTGTCGGCTGAAGAGCGGCGTACTAAGCTGCTGCCAGCCCGCCCCCTTCGGGGGGAATCGAAATTCAGTAAATGAAAAAAAAAAAAAACTGTTACTTTGGTGTCAATTCTGTCTAGTGATGCTAGTTCGCTGTGCTGGATCTGAGCTATGATAATGCTGTTATTACAGTGGGCTATCAGAGAGTTGGGCTGGGGAAGGGGGGGGGATCTATCGTTGAGTAGACATTCAGAAGCGGCGGCGCACTGATCTTCTCGATGGCCTATCTTCACCAACGCCTATCTGCGACTGTCCTTAGCTTGTGGTTCCGGACTGAGGTACAACTTTAGCCTGGGATCTCGGAAATCAGCACAACATAAGCGCGAGGACTAAGTATAAGGTGGTGTGAAGAATTTTATTCAGAATTATTGAAATTTGCAGAATATTTCTTTACAATTTCAGGCGTAACGCCAAAGCTGAAAACTTGTTCTCTTTCGTAAATGCGCAATGAACGAAAGAACGCAATAAATCGCAACCCGACCGCACGAAAAACATGCTGTTGTTGCCCAATTTAAAATTAGCCTTCAAGAATTCCAGAAAATTTTTTCCAGGAAAGACAAATTTCTGGATAAAATGGGCTCAAATGAGAAACATTAATACTTAACTACAGCATATTGTTATTTGTTTGTAAGTCTAATTACGAATTAAATGACCAACGTTATTGAATACTGTTTCATTTTCCGTCCCACAGGAGTCGATAATTATTTATTTTCTTTAACGAAGAAGTTTCAGTTTATTTTGGCATAAGACTATCCTCGGAATAAGACTGACCAATTAACCCTAGATTAGTAAAACCTGACAAAATTTGCGATTGCACTTGGTATCTTTTCGAGGTTCCCGCCATTCTGGTGTGTCAGTATAGGGGGCAAAAAGGAACTTTAGTACTTATTTTGTATATGACCTCATAATTGTAGTTAACTAGTGCATAAAAAATTATATCTTCCTTTGAATAAAAAATGGAGTAGTAACATTTACGGTGGTTTAGTAACAACGTAATTTTCCCGGCTTTAGTGTTCTAAGGTTAAGCAGAGTGAGCACTTAGTTGCTATCGTAATTGAAAGATTATAAGGTTGTTTATTGATTCTTTTAGTTTCAGCTCGTTCAAGTCTGATCTCGCAAAAAACTGACTGTAACTAGTTAATTACTAATAAACGGCTAAAATACCCAGCTGAGCCTATTTCTGTTTAAAATAGGTTGTCCGACCTTTAGGGCAAAACGTGGGACTAAATACAACACCGAGTTCAGCTTTTGCAGTTTAGGGCTTGGTAATGGTACGTCCGGACAACAGTGTTCCAGTGACACGTCGGACAGGGTCCCTCCAGGCTGCGTGTGTGGGACGTGCGGGTGCCTTGGAGCTGCTGACGCAACGCACTTCGCGGCAACAGGAGAAAGCTGTGACGTCACAACGCAGTAGGCGACGCTCGCAGGAAGGATACTGTATGTCTTCCGTGTTGAAGGCGCTCTCCTTTTTCCTGGCTTTCCTGTTCTATTATATAGGGGTGGTAAGCCAACAAGAAAACCAACACTGAAAACACAGCACGGAAAAACCTTCAGTTAGCCTACTTGGCACAAATCACGCAACCCATAGGATTTAAGACGATCTTCAACACAGAGGCAAAAGGCGTAGAAACTGACATGCAATAAATACAATAAAAGAGCTGTATATAGCAACGCACAACTATGACACTACAACACAGCTATTTTACCATAAGCCTTGCTTGCGGCAGAAACTACAATCATTAGAGGGAAGACGAAAATTCATGACATCAAGAAACAAGAACGGAAAATACGACGCTGTTCGCAGAGACACAACTTCGTCGGACTACCTACAAAGGAACTCTATGAAATCACGGAAAACATCACAAATAAATTTGGGAAAAGATGTCTACAGTTCCAGGGATGTAGTACGGATGAAAACAAACTCCCTAAGAAAATTTTTAACATTGGTTATACAAGTCAGTAAGAGGCCAGTTGGTTGAAAGAAACGGAAGAAGACCTCGAACGACTGAAAATATCTGAAGAAGAAATTAAGGACGGAAAACAATTCAGAAATAAAATCAGAAACAGGACAACCGAAAAAGTTTCAAGAGAACAAATAACAGGGAAAACACCGACAGAGGAAAAAAAAAAAGAGAAAACACAGTGAATTAATAAAGAGGTTTTTAAGAAGACAAGGAAAGATGAAAAGGGAGTGAAACTGTGATTGGCCATATTAAACAAATAGCTAATAGGAAAGCAGCTGCCAAACTCACGTTGTTGTTGTGGTCTTCAGTCCTGAGACTGGTTTGATGCAGCTCTCCATGCTACTCTATCCTGTGCAAGCTTCTTCATCTCCGAGTACTTACTGCAACTTACATACTTCTGAAGCTGCTTAGTGTATTCATCTCTTGGTCTCGCTCTACGATTTTTACCCTCCACGCTGCCCTCCAGTACTAAATTGGTGATCCCTTGATGCCTCAGAATATGTCCTACCAACCAATCCCTTCTTCTAGTCAAGTTGTGCCACAAACTCCTCTTCTCCCCAATTCTATTCAATACCTCCTCATTAGTTCTGTGATCTACCCATCTAATCTTCAGCATCCTTCTGTAGCACCACATTTCGAAAGCTTCTATTCTCTTCTTTTCTAAACTAATTATCGTCCATGTTTCACTTCCATACATGGCTACACTCCATACTTGTGTGTGTGCATTTTTAAGAGTGTAGGCAGTTGCTGAAAACAAAGATGATACTATTGTAAATATTGTCATTTTTGTTATTTAAGATGGATTCTGGTTCTTTCATTTGGTGTTTGTATATTTGGAGTGTTTCAAGGATGTTTAGTTTTCTGCCTTTTGGTTGAATGTGTAGGATGCTAATACTTGTGTTGTTAACACGGTGTTTTGTTTCATGCAGGTGGGTAGCTATTGCTGATGTGTGGTATTTTTTGTTTTTTAGTGCTGCCATATGTTCTTTGAACCTAACCTCAAATGATCTGCCTGTCATGATCATTGTAATTCAAGTCTGTAACATTTCACCTAATTGTTATTAACAAGTATGAAGCTTAAGCCATTTTAACATTTCACCTGATTGTATAAACGAGTACGAATGTTTAGCTGTTTTAACTTGTCAAAATTGGATTTACATACCACCTGAAGTACACACACATATATTTGACACCTCAAAACAAACACCTCCAAATGCTTTAAACAATTATTCTGTAATAATGTTGTTATGATGTATATTCTTTGCATTTTGCGATTATGTCTTCTCTTCTGCTATACGAACCTTGCACCCAGCTGATTCCAGACGCCATATTTGTTTACAAATCTGGCAGTATACATGTGATGTGTTACGACAGGAAAAGGAACCTGTGACCACTGAAGGTACTCTAGTTTACTTATTTAATGTTTAACATTAGATATCAGTTTAATTTTTTTGTTAAAAGTAATCCTAAACCATATTCTGAAATAGTGTCTTGTTTCTCCACTAGGTAGTGCCACAAGTTCCTCCAAAAATCGTAACACAACAAACACACAAATGTAATACTAATTAATGTATATCCACCCGATGATGGAGGTATAAACCTTCGAAACGCATCGTGGAAACAAATAAAACGGTGACTGGTAACAGTAAACGTGTTGTTTCATTTAATGAAGTAAGGCGCGTTTCGCCGCCAGAGTGGTACAGAGATGCTCAACTAACCCCAGTGGCTGCGTTGTTTTTACGCAGAGATTTACTACTGAAATTTCGAGAGAGTACTTTCCGGGTAGAATAGGGCAACATATTACTGCCTACCAAATACATCTCGCGAAATGACCAAGACGAGAAAATTAGAGAAATTAGTGTTAATAAAGACGCTTACCGACAGCCATTCTTCCCACACGCCATTGGTTCAAAAATGGTTTAAATGGCTCTGAGCACTATGCGACTCAACATCTTAGGTCATAAGTCCCCTAGAACTTAGAACTACTTAAACCTAACTAACCTAAGGACATCACACACACCCATGCCCGAGGCAGGATTCGAACCTGCGACCGTAGCAGTCCCGCGGTTCCGGACTGCAGCGCAAGAACCGCACGGCTACCGCGGCCGGCAACGCCATTCGTAATTGGAATGTACAAGGGTGGATCAGCTAGCGGAAACACACCCCACCACACACTGTTAGGTGGTTTGCGCAGTGTGATGCACATGAGTGGTTCAAGTTCACACGATCTCCTCAGCGCGAATAATACCAACGCACGTAGAAAACGTTGATTATACGAGACATCTTGTTTACATTACAATAACGAATTCCCTCCAATCTAGCATCCAGTTTTAGCGCACTTCTCTATTACTTTTTGCGAAAACTTTCAATGGCAGCATACCAAGCGCTGTACACCGAAGAGCCAAGGAAACTTGTACACCTGCCTAATATCGTGTGGGGCCCCCGCGAGCACGCAGAAGCGCCGCAACACGACGTGGCATGGACTCGACTAATGTCTCAAGTAGTGCTGGAGGGAACTGACACCATAAATCCTGCAGGGCCGTCCGTAACTCGGTAAGAGTACGAAGGGATGGAGATCTCTTCTGAGCAGCGCGTTGGAAAGCATCCCAGATATGCTTAATAATGTTCAGGTCTGGGGAGTTTGGAAGCCAGCTGAAGTGTTTAAACTCAGAAGAGTGTTCCTGGCGTCACTGTGTAGCAATTCTGGACGTGTGGGGTGTCGCATTGTCCTGCTGGAATTGTCAAAATCTGTTGGCATGGTCAATGGACATGAGTGGATGCAGATAATCAGACAGGATGCTTACGTGCCGGCCGAAGTGGCCGTGCGGTTAAAGGCGCTGCAGTCTGGAACCGCAAGACCGCTACGGTCGCAGGTTCGAATCCTGCCTCGGGCATGGATGTTTGTGATGTCCTTAGGTTAGTTAGGTTTAACTAGTTCTAAGTTCTAGGGGACTAATAACCTCAGCAGTTGAGTCCCATAGTGCTCAGAGCCATTTGAACCAGGATGCTTACGTACGTGTTGTAAGTAGGCTGTTTAGGTTTTCGTATTGGTAACGCCACGTAGCGCTCTGTATGTGCTGTGTGCAGTCTCTGGCTGGTTTGCATTGTTGTCTGGCATTGTAGTGTTGGGCAGTTGGCTGTTAACAGCGCGTAGCGTTGCGCAGTTGGAGGTGAGCCGCCAGCAGTGGTGGATGTGGGGAGAGAAATGGCGGAGTTTGGAAATTTTGAAGACTGAATGTCATGAACTCCTATGTATATTATGATTTTTCAACACTATTATGGTAAATACATTGTTTGTTCTCTATCAAAATCTTTCATTTGCTAACTATGTCTATCAGTAGTTAGTGCCTTCCGTAGTTTGAATCTTTTATTTAGCTGGCAGTAGTGACGCTCGCTGTATTGCAGTAGTTCCAATAACGAACATTTTTGTGAGGTAAGTGATTTGTGAAAGTTATAGGTTAATGTTAGTCAGGGCCATTCTTTCGCAGGGTTTTTTTGAAAGTCAGATTGCGTTGCGCTAAAAATATTGTGTGTCAGTAAATTTTCAAAAGGGGACGTTTCATAAGTACGTTTTGTGGCTGCCAGCGGTATGAGTCATTGCCTATTGTGTCTTTGTTGGCGCGCGTCGTTATTGGGATTTGGAGACCTAACTTCTACAAATTCGTCTTGTCGAGAGGGCTCTGGTCTGTTTGAATCCCGCCAGTTCTGATGCAATTCAGGTCTGTCGTTACGATCATATCGTCTGTCGTCATGTCGGTAGATTCCATAGTTTCTTTCTTGTCGGTCACGTGGTGGAGAATTTCTCCCTGAATCGTAACTGCGCGCTGGACCGTTGCATCTGAAGATATTCTGTCTCCCTTGATAATAATTATTTTGGTTCCCATATTGTCTGTTTCTCTGATTGTCTCTGTGATAGTCATTACCACGGAAAGGTGATCTTTCCCTGTAATTATTACTGCTCTGCCAACGGTTGTCATACGGGTGGTGTCTGTTTTGGTCACGATTTGTGTTGTGAGAATAGCCTTGTCGTGTCCAGTTATTATTTCTTTCATCGCGGAATTGCGACGGACGTGACCTGTAATTGTTGTGTTCCTGTTTTCGCATTCCGCGATTGTCAGTGTCAATTTCTAATTCTTATAAGAGTCCCTGAAAAGCTTCAGTGTCGTCTTTGCAACGTCCTGCCAAAATAATGTATCGTAAATGTTCAGGTAATTTGATTAAGCAAATGCGGATGAGTTCTGAGGGGCTGTACGGGTTTGAAAGATACTGATTCTTGTGCAACATATCTTCAAAATATTTCACAAGACTGGAAAATTCAGATTGTTCGAAATGTTTCATCATTATGATACTATGTTTTACCCGGTCTTGTGTAGCTTGAGACCAATACGCTGAGAGGAAGGCATGATAAAATTCTCTTTCACTGTGACAATCGTGAATGGCCGATCGCATTCTTACAGCTGGTTCATTCTCTAAATAGCCACGCATAAATTCTAATCTGTGCTCTAATGATTATGATTTTTCAACACTATTAAGGTAAATATACTGTTTGTTCTCTATTAAAATCTTTCATTTGCTAACTATGCCTATCAGTAGTTAGTGCCTTCCGTAGTTTGAATCTTTTATTTAGCTGGCAGTAGTGGCGCTCGCTGTATTGCTGTAGTTCCAATAACGAAGATTTTTGTGAGGTAAGTGATTTGTGAAAGGTATAGGTTAATGTTAGTCAGGGCCATTCTTTCGTAGGGATTTTTTGAAAGTCAGATTGCGTTGCGCTAAAAATATTGTGTGTCAGTAAATTTTAAAAAGGGGACGTTTCAGTGTCACCTGTCAGATTTGTACCTAGATGTATAAGGGGTCCCATATCATTCCAACTGCACACGCCCCACATCATTACAGAGCCTCCACTAGCTTGAACAATCCGTTGCTGATATGCAGCGTCCATGGATTCATAAGGTTGTCTCCATACCCGTCTCGCCCAGCCGCTCGTTACAATTTGAAACGAGACTCGTCCGACTAGGCAACAAATTTCCAGCCATCAACAATGCAATGTTGGTGTGGACGGGCCAAGACGAGGAGTAAAGCTTTATGTCGTGCAGTCATCAAAGGTACACGAAAGGGCTCTTGGCTCCGAAAGCCCATATTGATGATGTCTCATTCAGTGGTTCGCATGTGGACACTTGTTGATGGCCCACCATTGACATGTGCAGCAATTTGGGGAAGGGCTACACTTCGGTTACTTTGGACGATTCTCTTCAGTCGTCGTTGCTCCCGTTTTTGCAGGAACTTTTTCCGACCGCAGAGATGTCGGAAATTTCATGTTTTATCGGATTCCTCACATTCATGGTGCACTCGTGAAACTGTCGGACAGGAAAACCCATCTTCATCGCTACCTCCCAGATGCCGTGACGCCTTGCTCGCGTGCCGACTGTAACACCGTGGGCAAACTGACTTAAATCTTGGTAACCTGGCATTGTAGCAGCAGCAGCCGATCTAAAAAATGCGCCAGACACTTGTTGTCTTATACAGGCGTTGGCAGCCGCAGCGCCGTCGTCTGCCTGTTTACGTAACTCTGTATTTGAATACTCATGCCTATACCAGTTTCTTCGTATTACACAACTGGCCATTAAAATTGCTACACCACGAAGATGACGTGCTACAGACGCGAAATTTAACCTACAGGAAGAAGATGCTGTGATATGCAAATGATTAGCTTTTCAGAGCATTCACACAAGGTTGGCGCCGGCACCTACAACGTGCTGACATGCGTAAAGATTCCAAACGATTTTTCATACACAAACAATAGTTGACTGGCGTTGCCTGGTGAAACGTTGTTGTGATACCTTGCGTAAGGAGGAGAAATGGGTACCATCACGTTTCCGACTTTGATAAAAGGTTAGATTGCAGCCTATCGCGATTGCGGTTTATCGTATCGCGACATTGCTGCTCGCGTTGGTCGAGATCCAATGGCTGTTAGCAGAATATGGAATTGGTGGGTTCAGGAAGGTAATACGGAACGCCGTGCTGGAACCCAACGGCCTCGTATCACTGGCAGTCGAGATGACAGGCATCTTATCCGCATGGCTGTAACGGATCGTGCAGCCACGTCTCGATCCCTGAGTCAACAGATGGGGACGTTTGCAAGACTACAACCATCTGTACGAACAGTTCGACGACGTTTGCAGCAGCATGGACTATCAGCTCGGAGACCGTGGCTGCGGTTTCCTTGACGCTGCATCACAAACAGGAGCGCCTGCGATGGTGTACTCAACGACGAACCTGGGTGCACGAATGGTAAAACGTCATTTTTCGGATGAAACCAGGTTCTGCGTACAGCATCACGATGGTCGCATCCGTGTTTGGCGACATCGCGGTGAACGCACATTGGAAGCGTGTATTCGTCATCGGCGTATCACCCGGCGTTATGGTATGGGGTGCCATTGGTTACACGTCTCGGTCACCTGTTATTGGCATTGACGTCACTTTGAACAGTGGACGTCAGATGTGTTACGACCCGTGGCTCTACCCTTCATTCGATCCCTGTGAAACCCTACGTTTCAGCAGGATAGTGCACGACGGCATGTTGCAGGTCCCGTACGGGCCCTTCTGTATACAGAAAATGTTCGACTGCTGCCCTGGCCAGCACATTCTCCAGATCTCTCACCAATGGAAAACGTCTGGTCAATGGCGGCCGAGCAAGTGGCTCGTCACAATACGCCAGTCACTACTCGAGATGAACTGCGGTATCGTGTTGAAGCTGCTTGGGCAGCTGTACCTGTACACGCCGTGCAAGCTGTGTTTGACTCAATGCCCAAGCGTATCAAGGCCGTTATTACGTCCAGAGGTGGTTGTTCTCAGGATCTATGCACCCTGCGTGAAAATGTAATCACATGTCAGTTGTAGTACAATATATTTGTCCAATGAATACCTGTTTATCATCTGCATTTCTTCTTGGTGTAACAATTTTAATGGTCAGTAGTGTATGTGGTGACACACACTACGCGACATGGCAGGGCCACAGTCGGAAAACGGTGCTCTATGTGGAAATCCGCCCTGGCGCGGTGCGTGTTTCGAGCAGCAGTTCGCGTGTATGACGGTGTGTACCGGCGCATGACCATCGGCCTGGTGTAACAAGAAACGACCAGCCGACACGTCCCCAACGATCCACGGCGCAGACTCCATGATCGCTTGCCAAGTACAGTCGTAATCAACGAGGACGTTGGGCGGGCATGAGGACGCGTAAAGCTCTGCAGCTGTGGAATCCCATGCCCAACAACATGCGCTGAGCGATGTGACGCGGACTACTTCTGCCTACACCAGCATTAGACTCTGTGGTGAATCTACCGCCTATCACGTTTCACCCAGCGGGCAGGCATTTAGCTCGCTGCCATTTAAATGTTCGTATACTGTACACACCCACACTGAGTAATTGTGTCAAATTATGATTATACGAGCAGGCACCTGAAAACAGCACATCACCAAAATCAGTTGATCTTGTAAAATAAATGGCTGTGGTTGTAAACATAACAGAGGTGGATAATGTAATAGTCGTAATAACTTTGTCCTTGATTGTACAGTAACAAACCAATATTTACACCGACATTTCGAGTTAATCGAAGTTTATCTTCTTCTCAGTGCCAAATTTTTTTTTTTAATAAATTCTTTTTCTAAAAATGAGTAATGTTTATTGCTTTGAACTACTGGTTATTACAGGAAATGGGACTGTCAGAGCTATTTTAATAAAAATGCCGCCATTTGGAAACGAGCAATAAATACAAGAATCGGTAAAGCATTGCTGAGAGAAAGTACCTGTTGTGCTTTACTACCCAGAAGCTCTGGTGTTAGGAACTTGCTTATTAATAATAGTGATGCTGTAACTGGTGGTTGGTAATATTTACAGACAAAATGCAACCCAACGCTAGATTGCGTACTTACCGCTATCCTGTGTGGCCGCCTTTGGTACGACTTTAAAAGAGAGAGAAATTATTAATTGATCACCGATGCGTCGGTTCTCGATTGTGTTCAGGAGGCGTACGGATTGATTGCGCGAATAATTGACCTTTTGACCCGGATTGCTTTCACTCAATCACAACCTTCGATGAAAACACCTAAGGGACCTATTTGAATATAAAAATGGAAATGAAAGCAAATTAGTGGAATTTCGTAAGAGAAAGATTAACAGATCGGAAGTTGAACACATTAGTGGTGTCCCAAATACAATCGAGACACCGCGATAATGAGCGAACCTGCAACAAAGCTCATATACAATTTGAACATCATTTTTGGTTAGTGAAAGAAAAGAATAAGAAGAAAATTACTGCATCGTAAAATAATAATATATTTTGAACAAATTGGCTTTAAACTTCTACACACTGACAAATACACAATAAGTGCATGCCTTACATCTGATATTTCTTTTGTAAATGGCGCAGTCCAATAATCGCTGCTTTGTCAGTCAGTTCCTCCTTAAAATTAAATGTCCTTGCGTGTGCGTAAATACATTTTATCCACACCCGAGCTACTGAAATGTTTGTTCGTCGTTTCACATAGTTTTTACACAAAGCAAAAATACAACTTGTAGTGCGTCTTAACATGTCGGCGACCAAAAGTTCAAGGGAGAATGAAGTTAAGGGGTAGGGGTTGTTTGGGGAAGGAGACCAGACAGCGAGGTCATCGGTATCATCGGATTAGGGAAGGACGGGGAAGGAAGTCGACCGTGCCCTTTCAAAGGAACCATCCCGGCATTTTCTGTATCCATAAAGACCCGTACAGGACCTGCAACATGCGTTCGTGCATTATCCTGCTGAAACGTAGGGTTTCACAGGGATCGAATGAAGGTTAGAGCCACGGGTCGTAAGATGTCTGAAATGTAACGTCCACTGTTCAAAGTACCGTCAATGCGAACAAGAGGTAACCGAGACGTATAACCAATGGCACCCCATACCATGACGCCGGGTGATACGCCAGTATGGCGATGACGAATACACCCTTCCATTGTGCGTTCACCGCGATGTCGCCAAACACGGATGCGACCATCATGATACTGTAAACAGAATCCGGATTTATCCGAAAAAATGACGTTTTGCCATTCGTGCACCCACATTCGTCGTTGAGTACACCATCGCAGGCGCCCCTGTCTGTGATGCAGCGTCAAGGGTAATCGCAGCCATCGTCCCCGAGCTGATAGTCCATGCTGCTGCAAACGTCGTCGAACTGTTCGTTCAGATGGTTGTTGTTTTACAAACGTCCCCAGGTGTTGACTCAGGGATCGAGACGTGGCTGCACGATCCGTTTCAGCCATGCGGATAAGATGCCTGTCATCTCGACTGCTAGTGATACGAGGCCGTTGGGATCCAGCACGGCGTTCCATATTACCCTCCTGAACCCACCGATTCCATATTCTGCTAACAGTCATTGGATCTCGACCAACGCGAGCAGCAATGTCGCGATACGATAAACCGCAATCGCGATAGCCTACAATCCGACCTTTATCTACATCTACATCTGCATACATACTCCGCAATCCACCATACGGTGCGTGGTGGAGGGTACCTCGTATCACAACTAGCATCTTTTCTCCCTGTTCCACTCCCAAACAGAACGAGGGAAAAATGACTGCCTATATGCCTCTGTACGAGCCCTAATCTCTCTTATCTTTGTGGTCTTTCCGCGAAATATAAGTTGGCGGCAGTAAAATTGTACTGCAGTCAGCCTCAAATGCTGGTTCTCTAAATTTCCTCAGTAGCGATTCACGAAAAGAACGCCTCCTTTCCTCTAGAGACTCCCACCCGAGTTCCTTAACCATTTCCGTAACACTCGCGTGATGCTCAAACCTACCAGTAACAAATCTAGCAGCGCGCCTCTGAATTGCTTCTATGTCCTCCCTCAATCCGACTTGAAAGGGATCCCAAACGCTAGAGCAGTATTCAAGAATAGGTCGTATTAGTGTTTTATAAGCGGTCTCCTTTACAGATGAACTACATCTTCCCAAAATTTTACCAATGAACCGAAGACGACTATCCGCCTTGCCCACAACTGCCATTACATGCTTGTCCCACTTCATATCGCTCTGCAATGTTACGCCCAAATATTTAATCGACGTGACTGCGTCAAGCGCTACACTGCTAATGGAGTATTCAAACATTGCAGGATTCTTTTTCCTATTCATCTGCGTTAATTTACATTTATCTATATTTAGAATTAGCTACCATTCTTTCCACCAATCACAAATCCTGTCCAAGTCATCTTGCATCCTCCTACAGTCACTCAACGACGACACCTTCCCGTACACCACAGCATCATCAGCAAACAGCCGCACATTGCTATCCACCCTATTCAAAAGATCATTTATGTAGATAGAAAACAACAGCGGACCTACCACACTTCCCTGGGGCACTCCAGATGATACCCTCACCTCCGATGAACACTCACCATCGCGGACAACGTACTGGGTTCTATTACTTAAGAAGTCTTCGAGCCACTCACATACTTGGGAACCAATCCCATATGCTCGTACCAAACGGAAACGTGATGGTACGCATTTCTCCTCCTTACACGAGGCATCACAACAACGTTTCACCAGGCAACGCCGGTCAACTGCGGTTTGTGTATGAGAAATCGGTTGGAAAGTTTCCTCATGTCAGCACGTTGTAGGTGTCGCCACCGGCGCCAACCTTGTGTGAAGCTCTGAAAAGCTAATCATTTGCATTTCACAGCGTCTTCTTCCTGTCAGTTAAATTTCGCGCCTGTAGCACGTGTTTCGTGTTCGTGTTCGTGGTGTAGCAATTTTAATGGCCAGTAGTGTATATACTCCATATGCGCTGTTGCAACAAAAAAATTTTGAGTGAATTTGAATCCTCCAAAATAGTGTATTAATGTTTTTTTTCGGCCGTGTTGTTGGTACATTTGGAAGTATCTCTACCAGCCCAGACAGCCGAGAATGTTAAATCGCC
Source organism: Schistocerca serialis cubense (assembly GCF_023864345.2). NCBI lineage: Eukaryota > Metazoa > Arthropoda > Insecta > Orthoptera > Acrididae > Schistocerca > Schistocerca serialis. Next base: position 36,048,671 of record NC_064649.1, on the reverse strand, counting down.
TCTTCCCAGACGGGGAGGTGCGCTGGCCCAGGATCGCATCCCCACTGCAGGTTATCAACAAGGGTCGGTATGCCAGCCAGCCTAGATGTGGTTTTTAGGCGGTTTCCCACTTCCCACCAGGTGAATACTGAGCTGGTTCCCAAGTCCCACCTCACTTACACGACTTGCAAACATTTAGAAAACTTTCTCTCACTTCCAGATGAATAATACTACACGCAGACAGTTGGGGTCACACATTCCGTCTCGGGAGATAAAGGGATAGCGATAGGATGGGCATCTGGACACCCCTTCAGCGGGTACATTCATGAAAAACACACAGTATGTTAAAAGATACAACAAATCCACAATTCTGAAGATACGGCAATGAAATTTTTCATCATGCTTCACATGATATTAACACATGTGTGAAATAATACCAAATCCTGGTAAAATTAAAATGTAAACTTCTAGGTGTCCAAAGAATCAAAATAGATGTTGATACAAAATTGGGTTAAGTTCGTTGGATTATATATATGTAATTTTTTATGGGATTTAAAAAATGTATTCTAAAAACATAATGTATGTACCTTTTTCTCAGAAACGAAGAGATTTCTACAGAATTTTCTGTGTTTAATCTTTTCACATCTATTAATCTTCTCTCATTTGGTTTTTTTAATGTATCGAATGGGATAATATTAATAATTTTTAATTATAATTCTGGAAGTATGGTATAAAACTCATGCAGAATTCCAAGCACTTTGTCCCATGTCTCAGATTTCACTTTGAATTTCAAAATTTTCTCTTGAGGTAACATTTATTGGATTTACAGAACTAAGCGTACAAAGTTTCCTAATTATAGCTTTGATAGATTCTAAAGAAGAGGTACATAAATATTAAAAATCCTAATTTACGAAATGCAATTTCAACCCCAACTTTTTTTTTTACGTCATCTCTCTGGAAGGCCCCAGATTTGTACCCAAGATCCTCTTTCCTTCCAAGGTACCCCTCCTAGTTTCTTGTTTTCTGCTTTCTTTCCATTACCACGAATTTAACTGACTTTTCTGCTACAGAGAGACGCCGTAAGCCTATTTTTCTCAATGCGTATTGAGTGGAATTTCCAATTTTGGAGCCCATTCTCTCTAATACCTTCATGCTGCCTACGTCCCCATCATTAAATAGGTTTCAATTGTGGGACAATTCTAGCAGATGAAATCCTGGTTTTAGGGTATTGCTTCTTCATAAACAAAGAGGCTGGTTTGTTATTATTTCTAAGATACGAAACAGAGTCACAGATGATCTATAAAACGAAAGAGAATACAGCACGGCCTTCTAGATGTATCCTGTGCGAGTTTGCTGGAAAGTAATCCACGCAATTGTTGTTCATCGAGCTAGTACTGAAGTGTTGCTTCAAAAAGTGCGAGTGGCAGGAAGGTTGGCTCTGAGCACTATGGGACTTAACATCTATGGTCATCAGTCCCCTAGAACTTAGAACTACTTAAACCTAACTAATCTAAGGACATCACACAACATCCAGTCATCACGAGGCAGAGAAAATCCCTGACCCCGCCGGGAATCGAACCCAGGAACCCAGGCGTGGGAAGCGAGAACGCTACCGCACTACAGGAAGGTTGCATCACATATTTAATTATTTTTCAGGCACTTCGGATGCGATTTCATCTTTGAAACTGCGGGACCTTATTTTCCATGATTTCCACAAATAAATAAAAAATAAATTGAAAACTGACATTTTAGGTCAATTTAACGAAAGGCCACCCCCCTTTAAATTATCCGTACCAAATCCGTTCATAACCTTTACGACCGTCCGTCGATGTCGGATGAAGATTAAAGAGAAATAAGGATGGTAAGCGCCCTCCGCCACACACACTTCATAATTGTGTGAGGAGTACTGATGCAGGACATACGGACAGTTGGCAGTAACCGGAGGCTACAGACCCTTTTACTTGCCTTGGCTCTCCAACAGTTACGTCAGGACCCAATAGTGAGGGAAAGATTCGCAGAAAATATTATGTACGAGAGCTGATCAACAAAGATTATGACTGGCTTTTTTCACAGATGTGTATTACTCCATCTCAATGTTTACATGATCTTTTTCAAAATATTCCCCTCCTTCTCCCAGTCCTCGAATACATGGTACAGGTCATTTTTTGTCGGGTCCTTGAGAATCTTGGGAACTGCTTCAGAGCTGTCAAATCAAATACCCCGAAGCTTTGCCTTTAGCGACGGAAATAAAATAATAAAAAAAAAATCAGAGGGTGCAAGATAGGAGCTGTAAGGCGGATGCGGTACACAGGTAATGTTGAACTGGACCAGAAACTGCAAGACTCATGTGCGAGAAAGTTCTGGTCGTTTTCTTGCAATGTGCTTCCTCAGTTTAGCCAATACTGACGTGTAATATGCTTCTGAAAATGTACGAGGGGCGTTTGAAAAGTCCGTGCAAAGTCCGAGAGATGGCACCAACAGCGCGTATCGAGGTCATGTTTAGTTAGTAGCATCTTTGGAAAGAATGCACACCAAGTTTCAGCCATATTGGTCTATTTCTTTGTGTTTGGCATTCGTGTGAATGAAGGTAGTCGAGTGTTTGTCAAAAAATGGACGAAAAAGAATTTCGGGTGGTGATTAAACATTACTTTATGAAAGGCAAACTGCCGATAAAATCCATGATATGGTGATGGATGACAGAAGAGTTAAGGCACGTGAGATTGCTAGTGCTGTGGGCATCTAGAATGAATGGATACATAATATTTTGCAAAAAACCTTTGGGCATGAGAAAGCTATCCATTTCTTCGGCCAGAAAGGTTATTAGCGACTGTCTTTTGGGATTCGCAAGGGGTAATCCTCATCCACTATCTGGAAAAGGGTAAAACATTTACAGGTGCATATTATTTATCGTTATTGGACCGTCTGAAAACCGAGCTGCAAGAAAAACGCCGGCGATTGGACCGCGAAAAAAGTCTATTTCCATGCACCAGCACACACCTCAGCAGTTGTGGTCGCAAAATTAATGGAAATAGGATTCCAACTCGTTTCACATCCCCCCTATTCTCCAGACTTGGCTCCCTTGGACTACTGTTTGTTCCCCACTTTGAAGATATGGCTGGCGGGAAGAAGATTTTATTCGAAGGAGGAGGTGATTGCAGCAACTAATAGCTATTTTGAAGACTTGAACGATTCCTATTATTCGGAAGGGATCAACAAATTAGAACAGCGTTGGACGAAGTGTATAAGTCTAAAAGGAGACTACGTCGAAAAATAAAAAAGGTTTACTCCAAACACGTAAGTAGTTTTTATTTTTGCACAGGCTCCTCAAACGCCCCTCGTAGTGTGAGGGGTAACTACCAGGTGATGAAAAAGTCAGTATATATTTGAAAACTGAATAAATCACGGAATAATGTAGATAGAGAGGTACAAATTGACACACACGCTTGGAATGACATGGGTTTTTATTAGAACTAAAAAAATACAAACGTTCAAAAATGTCCGACAGATGGCACTTCATCTGATCAGAGTAGCAATAATTAGCATAAGAAAGTAATACAAAGCAAAGATGATGTTCTTTACAGGATATACTCAATATGTCCATAATCGTTCCTCAACAATAGCTGTAGTCGAGGAATAACGTGAACAGCACTGTAAAGCAAGTCCGGAGTTATGGTGACGCATTGGCGTAGGATGTTGTCTTTCAGCATCCCTAGATATGTCGGTCGATCACGATACACTTGCGACTTCAGGTAACCCCAAAGCCAATAATCGCACGGACTGAGGTCTGGGGACCCGGGAGGCCAAGCATGACGAAAGTGGCGGCTGAGCACACGATCATCACCAAACGACGCGCGCAAGAGATCTTTCACGCGTCTAGCAATATGGGGTGGAGCGCCATCCAGCATAAACATCGTACGTTCCAGCAGGTGTTTATCAGCCAGGCTGGGGATGATGCGATTCTGTAACATATCGGCGTACCTCTCACCCGTCACAGTATCAGTTACTGATGTTTTGCTGTCCTGCGCCATCTGTCGTACATTCTGCGAACTTTTTTTTTTTTGTTCTAGTAAAACCCAAGTCATTCCAAGCATGTGTGTCAATTTGTACCTCTCTATCTACATTATTCCGTGATTTATTCAGTTTTCAAATTTATACTGACTTTTTGATCACCCGGTGCATGCTGGTAAATCATTCCATGACGTCAATAAACCCGATCACCTTCACTTTGCGTGCAAATGGATTAACTTAGCCTTTTTTGGTGCTGGAGAACCTGACGAGTACCACAATGAGCAGGCTCAGTTTCCCTCCGTACCTTTTGATGCAGCATGGACTCGTCATCGGTGATAGCCGAAGCCAGAAACGCACCCTCCCTTGCTCCTCTCGCGTCACCTCCATTGTTTCGTATGCGAATTGCGGAGAGCGTCCACAAAACAGAGTTTACTACCAACGTACCGATACGAGTGTGCTGCCACCCACGGACATTTACATAACAAACCGCCCTTTTCTAATATAGGAAAAGTTTCGTGAAAGCCACAGGAGATCTGTTTCAGTCTTTGTTGACCCGCCATCGTAGACGAACATTTCATGCGCCAACGCGTGGGCGATTAATCAGTTCGGAAGACGTGCGTTGCTAAACGATGCCCCGGAATAGGAGTGAGAGCTGAGACAGCGGCGGACCCGGAATAGATTATGCGGCCGCCTGCCTTTGCTTACATCCGAAGTGTTCCTCCCCTCTCCCTCCCGCCAGTCCCCTTCAACGGCCCGTGGCGAGACTCGTGACGCAACAGCTCACCTCGCCGTGACGTCACATCACGTGTTGTGTCTGGGCAGCTGGCAAGCGCGTGCCAGTAAGAGGCTCAGCGGATACGCCAGGCGTATCTTCGAAATGTAGTCTTAAATATTTTAATTGTTGCATCGAGAACATCAGACTGTGACGCTCTCATTCCCTCACGACACAACAGGAATGGTGGTTATGGTTGAAACAACCAGTTTTCAGCTATACCGGTTTTGCCTGATTGAGATTCCTTGGCATAACTCTCATGCTCTTGGACAGTAAACGGTCTCCGCTTATTGTGTTGATGCGCGGAAGTGACACTTAACAGACAACGTCACTCCTTGTGCACTACTTATACTGTTAGCGGCCAAATTTTAAGCTGGTGCCTAGGTTCGCAGCCTTTAATAAACACAACAGATACACAAATACTCTTCTTCACTATCTACAACAGTCTGTCAACGCTGGGGTTAACTTTCGATTCCGCGACTGTAGAAATCGCTTGGTTTTGAGGCGAAGAACTCGTCACGCTCGGAGCGCATTTTCCTCTGGAAAGGAAGTTCCTTGAATAGAGAGCGGAGAAGTTGAAAATCTGAGGAGCAAGATCCGGTGAATAAGGTGGATGCAAAGTGACTACCGAATCCATTTTTGTTTTTTCAGTCTCGCAGAATGCGACGGGCATTATCGTGGAGTACCATTATTTCTACATCTACATCTACGTGATTACTCTGCTATTCACAATAAAATGCCTGACAAAAGGTTCAATGAACCACCTTCATGCTGTCTCTCTACCGTTCCACTCTCGAATGGCACACGGGAAAACCGAGCAATTAAATTTTTCCGTGCGAGCCCTGATTTCTCTTATTTTATCGTCATGATCATTTCTCCCTATGTAGGTCGGTGCCAGCAGAATGTTTCCGCAATCGGAGGAGAAAACTGGTGATTGAAATTTCATGAGAAGATCCCGTCGCAACGAAAACCGCCTTTGTTTTAATGATTGCCACTCCAATTCACGTATCATGTCTGTGACACTATCTCCCCTATTTCGCGATAACACAAAACGAGCTGCCCTTCTTTGTACTTTTTGGATGTCATCCGTCAGTCCCACCTCATGCGGGTCCCACACCGCACAGCAATACTCCAGAATAGGGCGGACAAGCGTGGTAAAGCAGTCTCTTTGGTAGACCTGTTGCACCTTCTAAGTGTTCTGCCAATGAACCGCAGTCTTTGGTTTGCCCTACCCACAAAATTATCTATGTGATCGTTCCAATTTAGGTTATTTGTAATTGTAATCCCTAAGTATTGGTTGAATTTACAGCCCTCACATTTGTGTGACTTATCGCGTAATCGAAATTTAGCTGATTTCTATTAGTACTCATGTGAATAACTTCGCACTTTTCTTTATTCAGGGTCAGTTGCCACTCTTCGCACCATACAGATATCTTATCTAAATCATTTTGCAAGTCATATTGATCATCTGATGACTTTACAAGACGGCAAATGACAGCATCATCTCCAAACAATCTAAGACGGCTACTCAGATTGTCTTGTATGTCGTTAATATAGATCAGGAACAATAGAGGGGCTATAACACTTCCTTGGGGAACTCCGGGTATTGCTTCTGCTTTACTCAATCACTTTCCTTCTATTACTACGAACTGAGACCTTTCTGAATGGAAATCACGAATCCAGTCGCACAACTGAGGCGATACTTCGTAGACACGCAGTTTGATTAGAAGACGCTTGTGAGGAACGGTGTCGAAAGCCTTCTAGAAATCTAAAAATATAGAATCAATTTGACATCCCCTGTCGATAGCATTTATTACTTCGTGGTTCACCGTCTTCCTGGTCGTTGTTTTTCGTCTCAGTTGTTGACAATAAATATCAGCACTGATGGTTACTCCTCGGGTATTGTGTTGTATTGTATGTTAACCGGGGGACCTAGAAACGACGGAGAGGCTCCGTCCCCGCCGCAGCCGCAGTGGTCCACAACCCCACGACGACTACCGCAGTCCACTTCACCCCTCCGCCGCCCCACACCGAACCCAGGGTTATTGTGCGGTTCGACCCCAGGTGGACCCCCCAGGGAACGTCTCACACCAGACGAGTGTAACCCCTACGTTTGCGTGGTGTACACGTACGTGGAGAACTTGTTTGCGCAGCAATCGCCGACATAGTGTAGCTGAGGCGGAATAAGGGGAACCAGCCCGAATTCGCCGAGGCAGATGGAAAACCGCCTAAAAACCATCCACAGACTGGCCGGCTCGCCAGACCTCGACACAAATCCGCCGGGCGGATTCGTGCCGGGGAGCAGGCGCTCCTTTCCAATCCGGGGAGCCGTGCGTTTAGACCGCTCGGCTAACCGGACGGGCTACACCTCGGGTAAGCAATTCGTAGTACACGATATCGTCGCTGTGCCACTAGATGCACATCATCATCTTTTGTGGATGCGTGCAGGTCATTGTACGGCAGGTCGCCGCTTATGTTAGCATAAAGACACGAGTTCTCGTCACCAGTATCGAAACAGTGTAGGAATGGTCAGTGCTGTTCACGAGCGAATTGATGACGAACAAGCAGAGATGTACATATCATCACCCGCTGATTTTTGTCATTTTTGCTTAGAGAGTGCGGTGCCCATTCACCCGATTTTTGAACGGTCTCCACTGCATGTTAATTTCGCACGATGCTGGAATGATCACAGTTCATCGCAGTTGCCACCCCTCGAGTACCCATAGCAACAGGAGTACCAACATGAGAAACAAAAACGCTTCGAACTTACGTAACAGCCTAGTACTTCTTGTACTTTAGCAAGAAGCAGATCTTAGTCGGCAAGCCACTACATACACTGTTTTACACGGAGTGGAATTCGCGCAGCTTTTAACTTTAAACAGCGCCTGTTCACCCAAGCGTGTTTCCATTATAAGCTTCTCACAACGAGTATCACCTATAAACAGCAGACTGTACGTCACTTCCTACAGTCAACACAATGTACTAATAATTACTATGTATGGCGAAATTATAAATGTCCAGGTTATTCGTCTGAGGATTCTCCGTTCCAGATCAAGATGATTTTACTTATTAAGTTACTAAAGCCGTACAATTATTTACGCACACGGAACTTAATCGAGAATAATCAGAGATACCAGTATTCTTGCGAACTTCCTTTGTAGGTGTAAAATCGCATGTTTGGAATAGATCCTACTGTTATAGTTAAAGCTAGCATATTAATGTAAACACTGCCATTACGACTTTACACACTTAACGCATAACCTTATAATAACCACTAATTATAATGAATTCTTTGCATATAGTGAATAGGGCTAAGCGCAATAAGGTTTCGCTATTAACACGACGTAAATCTCACAATAAATACTTGTAATTATCTAATAAATTTATGAGTCTCAATAAATTTCCTTATCATAAGCTGACTTCTTACGAAATAGACCTTAAATACCGGCGGTCAGAAAGTGCGCTGATGATTCATTCCTGTCATCGTTGTCTGCATTAAAATGACGTAGAATCAGCCTACATCTTATAATTGATTACAAATCTAGCAACCACCTTCTATCTATGACGCTTTCTTATTGTCACGTATATTGTGCAAATAATAGGAAAATTAAAGAGACTTTGTAAAAAAGAGAACCACCTGTATGAACATCAAGAGCTCAGACGGAAAGCCAGTACTAAGCAAAGAAGGGAAAGCAGAAAGGTGAAAGGAGTATACAGAGATGCTGTACAAGGGAGATGTACTTCAGGGCAATATTGTAGAAATGGAAGAGGACGAAGATGAAGAGGAGAGAGAAATAATACTGCATCAAGAATTTGACAAAGTACTGAAAGACTTATTTCAAAACAAGGCCCCGGGAGTAGACAACATTCCGCTAGAGCCTTGGGAGAGCCAGCCATGACAAAACACTTCCATCTCACGTTCGCGATGTATCAGGCAGGCGAAATACCCTCAGACTTCAAGAAGGATATAATAATTCAAATTCCAAAGAAAGCAGACGCTGGCAGTCGTGAAAATTAGCGAACTATCAGTTTCATAAGACACGGTTGCAAAATACTAACATGAAAAACTGGTAGAGGCCGACCTCAGGAAAGGTCAGTTAGAAGTTCGGAGAAACGAACAAACACGCGATGCAACACTAACCCTACGACTTCTCATAGAAGATAGATCAAGGAAAGGCAAACCTACGTTTCTAGCATTTGTAGACTTAGAGAAAGGTTTTGACAATGTTGACTGGAATATTCTCTTTCAAATTCTTTGGCAAGGGTAAAATATGGCGAGCGAAGGGCTATTTACAATTTGTACAGAAACCAGACGGCAGTTATAAGAGTCGAGGGACACGAAAGGGAAGCAGGGAGTGCCGGCCGGAGTGGCCGCGCGGTTAAAGGCGCTTCAGTCTGGAGCCGAACGACCGCTACGGTCGCAGGTTCGAATCCTGCCTCGGGCATGGATGTGTGTGATGTCCTTAGATTAGTTAGGTTTAAGTAGTTCTAAGTTCTAGGGGACTTATGACCACAACAGTTGAGTCCCATAGTGCTCAGAGCCATTTGAACCATTTGAAGCAGGGAGTGAGACAAGGTTGTAGCCTGTCCCCAGTGTTATTCAATCTGTACTGAGCAAGCAGTAAACGAAACAAAACAAAATTTGGACTGCGAATTAAAATCCAGGCAGAAGAAATAAAAACGTTCCGTTCGCCGATGATATTGTAATTCTGTCAGAGACAGCAAAGGACTTGCAAGAGCAGTTGAAAGGGACGGAAAATGTCTTGAAAGGAGGATATAAGACGAAAATCAATAAAAGCAAAACGAGGATAATAGAATGTAGTCTAGCTATATAAGGTGAAGCGGAGGGAATTAGAAAATGAGACACTTGAAGTAATAGGTGAGTTTTGCTATTTAGGAAGCAAAATACCTGAAGATGGTCGAAGAGAAATTGGTTAACATCGAGTAGAGATTTAAGTGTCAGGAAGTCCTTTGCGAAAGTATTTGTATGGAGAGTAGCCACGTACAGAAGTGAAACATCGACAATAAACAGTTTGGACAAGAAGAGAATTGAAGCATTTGAAATATGGTGCTACAGAAGAATGCTGGAGATTAGATGGATAGATCACGTAATTAATGAGGAGGGACTGAATGTAGTTGGGGAGAAGAGAAATTTGTGGTACAACCTGACTAGAAGAAGGGATCGATCGCTAGAACACTTTCTGCGGCATAAAGGGATCACTAATTTGGTACTGGAGGGAATCGTGGAGGGGGGGAAGGGGGTGGGGGATCGCAGAGGGAGACCGAGAGATGAATACAGTACACAGATTCAGATGCATGTAGGTTACAGTAGTTACTCAGAGATGAAAAGGCTTGCATAGGATAGAGTAGAATGGAGAGGTGCATCAAATCAGTATTTGGACTGAAGACTTCAACAACAACATCTAAGTAATTAATTACTTACACTACAGGTTTCTTAAAGAAACCTAGTTTTCGTAAGTTATATGTGTCGTCAAATGAAGATCCAGAGATGTAACTGGTTGCTATTCTCTCTCTAAAAATTGTTCCTGTTTTGTTCACGTAATACAATAATTGTCTTTGCTGTACGTCTACTTATTTTTACATCAAGTAAATTATTCAGGATTGTTCTCTGTGAATTTCTTGTCTTTAAGACAAACGAATAGCTTTGAAAATTTCGTGACTTGAGCTAGAAATTATTTTCTGAGAATATTATTTCAGACTTGATGTTAAACTACTAACTCTTTGAGCTTTCGTTATTTCGCACAGTTAAATATTAGCGTCTGCTAATTTTCTGTGCTATTTCCTTTAATTAATTTTATTACTTCAGTTCAAAATAATAACCATGCTTTCTTCAGGGAGAACCAGTGTTTTACTGCGCCTTCCTGTTAAAAGGGTAATTTCGATTCTTTCTTGAAATTAAGAGTAGGTTCTTCTTTATTTCGTTTCAAAACACCTGTGCTTTATTTGGTTTTCGAATATCGAAGAAGTCGATAATAGTGAACGAGTGACAATGAGTTCCAACCTACAATAAAGCGAACCGACATTAAAAAATAACAAAGGAGGTGGCTGAAACCTTTTGGGTCAAATTGAAACAAGTGAAAGCAGGTCCCCAACCTATTGTTCATCAGTCTGGAACTGTTACGAGATAGGACTGTTAAAAAGATAGAGGAGATCTAACGAAGGTCGACGCATTTCGTCACGGGATCGTTTAGTCAGTTCAAGACCGTTACAGGAATGCTCAGCAAATTCTACTGGCAGACGTTACAAGAGAGGCGTTGTGTGTCGTGGAGAGACTTACTATTATTGAAATTTCGAGACAGTATATTCCGAGAAGGGTCTTCCTCCCTCATACATATCGCTCAATGACCACGACGAGAAAATTCGAGAAATTAGAGCCAATATGGAGGCCTACCGACAATCATTCTTCCAACGCGCGATTCGCGTGTGGAACACTGTGGAGGGCAGAGGGGGGAGGTGAGGGGGCGGATAATTTAGTGGGCCAGAAGTAGACCGCCACACACCATCATGCGGCTTACGTATTATGATATAAATGTAAATGTAGTTACCGATGCAGAACTGGAATCACTCAAAATGCCTAGGAGTAGGAATTTGTAGGGATACCATATGGAATCATCACATAGGCAAACTGGCGTACTACAATCAGTCTACGAAAGAGGCTACCCACAAAATGTTCGTGCTTACCACCCTGGAGTCGTATCCATGGTAAATAAAGCTGACAGGGGGTACTGAACGTATACAGAAGGACGACACCGATGATCACCGGTTTGTTTGGCAACAGGGATGCGGAAAATTCTGAACAGAGTGACACCTGCAAGATTACCACCAGCGATCCCGCAAAACCCTACTTGGAAAGTCCCTAAAACGTGAAAGAATGCGAACTACACTCTGCCACGAACGTCACAGTATTTTGCAGGCTTTGGAAGTAGGTGTAGATGGAAAAGAAAAACGGCTGGCAACACAGATTGCTGGCGAATGCACGAGAACGTTGGCCTAGCAGCCAGCACATCAGACCAAACGGCCTTGCTCGTACCACGCGCAACGTTAGCTGTCTTTTCATTGTGTAACCACTTACCTCTAGATCTTACTCCTCTTATCTTATCTTCACGAGATCAGCTTGTGCCGTACAAAGGCTTCTCGCTGATATTCCCACATTCATAACCGATAAACAGGGAGCTGATATCATCTTTTAAAGAAATTTCTCGCGAGGTAATGTGCGACTTCGTTTGCTCGCGTCTTGCAGAAGATGTTGATGAGAACTCCTTTAGTAATACAGCGTGATGGACTTGCAGGATGAGATGGGAATGACGACGAGTCATTTGCCTGCCTCATCGTCGTCTTCATCATCATCATCATCATCATCATCATCATCATCATCATCATCACTACCATCACCACCACCACCACCACCACCACCATCGTCATCACTATCATCAATAACAACAATAATAATATTACTTCCCTGCTCGCAGAGCAGGGCCTTAAGACGATAGCTTCCCTCTTCAATTTTCTTTTTCCATATCCATTCACCAGGTGGCACACCACCTTAAACCTACATCTACATCTAGATGGACACTCTGCAAATCACTTTTCAGTGCCTGGCAGAGGGTTCGTCGAACCACTTTCACAAATCTCTATTATTCCCATCTCGTTTGCGCACGGAGAAAACGAAGACATATATCTTTCGGTACGAGCTATGATTTCCCTTATTTTATTATGGTGATCGTTTCTCCCTAAGTAGGTCGGCGTCATCAAAATATTTTCGCTTTCGGAGGAGAAAGTTGGTGATTGAAATATTGTGAGAAGATTCTGCCCCTACGAAGAACGCGTATGTTTTAATGATGTCCATTCCAAATCCTGTATCATTTCAGTGACTCTCTCTCCCCTATTTCGCGATAATACAAAACGTGCTGCCCTTCTTTGAACTACTTCGATGTACTTCGTCAGTCCTATCTGGTAAGGATCGCACAATGTGCAGCAGTATTCTAAAAGAGGACGGATAAGAGTACTGCAGGCAGTCTCTTTAGTAGGTCTGTTACATTTTCTGGGTGTCCTGGCAATAAAACGCAGTCTTTGGTTATCCTTCCCACGACATTTTCTGTGTGTTCCTTCCAACTTAAGTTGTTCGTAATTGTAATTCCTAGATACTTAGTTGAACTTACAGCCTTTTGATTTGACTGATTTCTCGTGTAACCGAAGTTTAACGGATCCCTTTTAGCAATCATGTGCATGACCACACACTTTTCATTATTGAGGAGGGTTAATTGCCAATTTTCGCACCATACAGATATCTTTTCTAAATCGTTTTGCAATTTGTTTTGTACTTCTGATGACTCTACTAGTCGATAAACAACAGCGTCATCTGCAAACAGCCTAAGACAAGACGGCTGCTCAGATTGTCTCCCAAATGGTTTATATAGACAAGGGCCTGTAACACTAGCTTGGGGAACGCCAGAAATCTCTTCTGTTTTACTCGATGACTTTCCGTCAGTTACTACGAACTATGACCTTTCTCACAGCAAATCTCGAATCCAGTCACATAACTGACACAATATTCCATAAGCACGCAATTTGATTAGAGGCCGCTTGTGTGGTACAGCGTCAAAAGCCTTCCGGAAATCCAGAAATACGGAATCAATTTGAAATTCATTGTTAATAGCCAGTGAAGAGCTAGTTGTGCGTTACAAGAACGATATTTTGTCAGTCCGGGTTGACTGTGTCTCAATAGACTGTTTTCTTCGAGGTAATTCGTAATGTTCGAACTCTATACATGTTCCAGAATCCTGCTCCATATCGATGTTAATGACAGGGGCGTGTAATTTAGTGGATTACTATTACTACTTTTCTTGAATATTGGCCGTGGGGCTGCCTGAAGTGGAATGTCAACCGCGACAGTCCGACCTCATTAGGGGTGCTAAAAGACAACATCGGACGGTAGTTTCTCACCTGACATGCTGTACAGTGCTGTTCACAACGTTATCCTTCGAAAGGATCTGTTTACAAATGACGCCGGACATGTCGACCGAGTACGCTGTCTTTGATAAAAATCAATTGTTAGGCCAATTATTGCTTTTGTATCATACGAAGCGTCATCTGTTGGTGATTTTGTGCACTTTTTTTATTTCAATAAAACCCAGTATCATTTCAGACATGTGTGTCAGTTTTTAGCCCTTCACGTTATTCCGTGAAGAATTGAAATTTCAAATCCTAACTGACATTTGGGTCACAATGTAGTATTGTCAATAAATACTGACCGTATGCAGGCCCCTAAAGGGCGGGATCAACAAAGAAGTTTGCTCGTTTACGGGAGACTTCAGAATCTACAACGGGCGTACGTGTGTGTGTGGTTGATGGTATTGACAGCGTCCTTAGACTGTTTGCCGATGATGCTGTAGTCTACAGGAAAGTAGTATCACACGAAAGTTGTGAACAAATCAATGAGGATTTGCAGAAAATAAATGCGTGGTGGAATTACTGGCAGTTATCTCTCAATATTAGCAAGTGTAACATACTGCGTATAACAAGGCGAAAATCCCCATTAATGTATGAGTACAAAATAAATGATCAGTCTTTGGAAGCGGTAACATCAGTCAAGTATCTGGGTGTGACTATTCGAAATAATCTCAAATGGAATGATCAGATTACACAAGTAACGGGTAAGGCGAACTCTAGATTGCGATTTATTGGTAGAATCCTGAAGCGATGCAGTCCGTCAACAAAGGAAAGAGCTTACAATACGTTAGTTCGTCCAGTCTTATTGTTCGTCTGTATGGGACCCTTACCAGTTGGGTCTGATTCAAGAAATTGAGAAGGTCCAAAGAAGAGCGGCAAGATTCGTGACTGGTACATTTAGCCATCGCGAGAGCGTTACAAATCTCATAGAAAGTTTGAAGTGGGACACACTTACAGATAGACGACGCGCTAAACAGAAGTGGCTGCTCAGTAAATTCCGAAATCCAATCTCCGCGGAGGATGTGGAGCATATATTATTACCACCAACTTTCAAATCGCGTAATGATCATCATTCAAAGATAAGGGAAATAAGAGCTCGTACTGAGGCGTTCAGATAGTCGTTTTTCCCTCGCGCGATCCGCGAGCGGAACAGAGAGAGAGGGGGGGGGGGCAATATGACTTTGGCGCGAATTGTGCCCTCTGCCACACACCGCTTGGTGGCTAGCGGAGTATATATGTAGATATAGATGTAGGGCTGTCCTAGTGTAGAGAGCGGGATGGCTGAAGCCCAATGACCTTGTCCATCGTGCGCGTGGCTTTGACTTTCCCGGAAGCTACGGAAGGCGGATGGCGCTGAGTCAGGCCCAGGAATGTGGTCGCATTCCGCCAGCCGATGTCACATCACGCGGAGACTCTCCTGACATCTAGCGGCCAGCCCGCGAAGCCACCGGCGCTGGCTGCTAACAACTTGCTCGGTTACCTTGGCAAAGCCCAGAGTCCAAACTCCGCCGTTTTCCTTCCCTGTTCAGCGCGACAAACACCATGGCACGTTGCGACATGCGAAGCTCTCTCTGGCTCTGGGAAACACTCGAAAAGGACACAACACCGGGCCCAACGGAATTCGATATAGGGATGGGTAAAACCGACCGGTTAAAATTGATATTTTAGTTCTAAACCATCAGTATTTTTCGGTATTTTTTTGGTCTCAGTTATAACACGTGCTCTTTCCTTACTTTTTTCCTAACAACCGAATACAAAAATCGAATTATCAATTAGCCGTAACAGCAGTGCTAATATTTTTGTTTTTAATTAACCTTCTTTAAGAAAGTAATATTTTTATTCGTAAAATTAGCAGTGTTTTCAGACATAATGGGAAGTGGGAAAGACGGCCGTCGTGGCCGAGCGGTTCTGGGCGCTACAGTCTGGAGCCGCGCGACCGCTACGATCGCACGTTCGAATCCTGCCTCGGGCATGGATGTGTGTGGTGTTCTTAGGTTAGTTAGGTTTAAGTAGTTCTAGGGGACTGATGACCTCAGATGTTTAGTCCCATAGTGCTCAGAGCCATTTGAACTACTTCAGACGTTAGTCGAGTCCGTGCCACGTCGTGTTGCGGCATCTCTGCGTGCTCGCGGGGACCCTACACGATATTAGGTAGGAGTATCAGTTCCTTTGCTCTTCAGCGTATTATTCTTTTGCCACTAGTTATAGCTATTTGTTCGAGTACTATGCTTTTAGCAACGTAAATATTGTAACTTCAACACGTATTTGCTCCACATTATGAAAACGTAATGAAGTTACAATATTTACGTTGCTAAAAGCACAGTGTTCGAACAAATAGCTATAACTAGTGACAGAAGAATAATAGTACACCAGAAAAAAGAAGGAGAGACATGGTGAACGGCATGCCAAAGTTCGGAACACATAACTGCCCTTAGGTTACCAGATGAGAGGAAATGCAGATGCCAACACACTACCCCACTGCCGGCACAGTAACTCAGCGTGTTCGGTCAGTACGTGCAGGTCTATACGATAATTTGTCTCCGTCTTTGCCGGATATCTGCGGCATTGCAGAATGGCACCAAGCCTAGACTGGAAATATTTTTATGAAATGACGTGTCTGTCATATCTATGAAATTACAAAAGGTAACACCTGGATTGACATTGACTGTGCCGGCCGCGGTGGTCTCGCGGTTCTAGGCGCGCAGTCCGGAACCGTGGGACTGCTACGGGCCTGGATGTGTGTGATGTCCTTAGGTTAGTTAGGTTTAAGTAGTTCTAAGTTCTAGGGGACTGATAACCACAGCAGTTGAGTCCCATAGTGCTCAGAGCCATTTGAACCATTTTTGACGTTGAGTGTAAGAATCCTAAGACGGAGTAATTCGCTCACGTAGACGGCAGGGCACAAATCTCTCAGCCGATCGCTGAGTACGTATACTAGAGGATTCCAGAAAACTCCCACCTCCATTCTCGATTCTTTAACGAATCGAACCCCCATGCGGTTTTACTGCATGAACAGCAAAATTGAAATAAGAGTTTAACTGTTTTTCCTTTTACCATTTTGTGGAGATGTTAGGTAGAAAAAGGTACGTAATGGATTGAAATTCTGTTCAAAATTCGTTGCAAGTCGCTACGAGCTCTCATTTTCAAATACTGAATGAATGCAATCTGGGTAACTTGCGCGTCGTGAGTTACAAGACATATACAATGTTTCTAACGGTAATGCTTGGTTTTAGTGTTAAGCCTTTAACACGAAATTAAACTTCTTACCTAGTAGATTATGAGAGTATTTTAAATTCGATCAATAATTGTTTGCAGTGCGTAAATAAAATTTATGTTCAACCGGAAGTTGTTGAATAGGCAACCTGCAGCTGGGATAGTGCACAGTGCATCGTGTTGGCATTATAGTAATACACTGGGTTGGCAAGAGCCATGGGATATCAATACATACATACATACAAACGTGGCGGTAGTATCGCGTACACAAGGCATAAAAGGACAGTACATTTGTTGACCTGTAGTTTGTACTCAGCAGATACGTGAGCGCACGACGAGAACTAACAGACTTTATACGGGGACTCGTAGTTGGAGCTAGACGCATGGGATACTTTATTTCGGAAATAGGAAGTTCATTATTCCGAGATCCACAGCGTCAAGAGTGTGCCAAGAATACGTTTCAGGTGTTACCTCCCATCACTGACATTGCAGTGGCCGATGACCTTCACTTAACGACCGAGTCCACCGGCGTTTGCGTAGAGTTGTCAGTACTAACAGACAAGCAACACTGGGAGAAATAACTATGGGGACGTAGGACGAATGTCTTCGTTAGGACAGTGCGCGCGGAATAGGCTATGGCAGCAAACAACAGACGTGACTGAATTTGCTAACAGTACGACATCGCCTGCAGCGCCTGGGCCGGCCGCAGTGGCCGAGCGGTTCTAGCCGCTTCAGTCTGGAACCACGCGGCTGCTACGGTAGCAGGTTTGAATCCTGCCTCGGGCATGGACGTGTGTGATATCGTTAGGTTAGTTACGTTTAAGTAGTTCTAAGTTCTAGGGGACTGATGACCTCAGATGTTAAGTCCCATAGGGCTCAGAGCCATTTGATTTGAGCCTCTCCTGGGCTCGTGACCGTATCGGTTGGACTCTGGACGACTGAAAAACCGTGGCCTGGGCAGATGAGTCGCGACTTCAGTTTGTAAGAGGTGATGGTAGGGTTCGAGTGTGGCGCAGCCCCCAAGAAGTTGTCAATGAGGAATTGTGCAAGCTGATTGTGGCTACATTACGGTGTGGGCTGCGTTTACATTGAATAGACTGTTCATGAACTGGAAGTGGTTATGTTCAGCTGTCTGGAGACCATTTGTTGCCATTCATCGACGCCATGTTCCCAAACAACGATGGATCTTTTTGTGGATGAGAATGCGCCATATCACTAGGGTACAGTTGTTCGCGATTGGTTTGAAAAACATTCTGGACAAGTCAAGAGAATGATTTGAACTCGGAGGTCGCCCTACATGAATCCCATCAAACATTTACGGGACGTAATCGAGAGGTCAGTCCGTGTACAAAATCCTGCACTAGCAACACTTTCGCAATTATTGACGTGTATAGAGGCAGCATGGTTCAATGTTTCTTACTGAACTTCCAGCGACTTGTTGAGTCCATGCCACGCCGATTTGCTACACTACACTGGGGAAAATGAGGTCCGACATGATATAAGGAGCGGCTAGTCCCGGCGGAGGTTCGAGTCCTCCCTCGGGCATGGGTGTCTGTGTTTGTCCTTAGGGTAATTTAGGTTAAGTAGTGTGTAAGCTTAGGGACTGATGACCTTAGCAGTTAAGTCCCATAAGATTTCACACACATTTGATGTTAGGAGGTATCCCATGGCTTGTCGCTTCATTGTGTATTTATCATTTAATACTGGCCCTTGAACCTTCGTTGGCTGGCTTTCACGGGATATTTTTAAGTCTCTGCAGGTACACTTCCATATAGGGCACATCACGCCGATTGCGTGGTTACTTCTCGCTAACGTGATCGATTTTGCGCCAGCAAATTGACTTAAAAGGGAAT
Organism: Schistocerca serialis cubense; assembly: GCF_023864345.2. Classification (NCBI taxonomy): domain Eukaryota; kingdom Metazoa; phylum Arthropoda; class Insecta; order Orthoptera; family Acrididae; genus Schistocerca; species Schistocerca serialis. Next base: position 36,029,876 of record NC_064649.1, on the reverse strand, counting down.
GACGGCGCCACCCGGAAATAATCGCCCATTCGTTATCGCGTGACGAATGGTGGTGATGTCTATAGTGCTTTAAAAATTCGGCAGCCTTTCGAACCGTAGTTGGAGCTTGCGTTTCACCTCCGAAGATATCTCTCACAGTCGGAGACGAAATGTCAGGAACGATTTCACACATCGACCACGGCAACTCTCAGCCGGAACTTCTAACTGAAGAAGTTACGCAAGTTTACGGGAAGATAAGAGGCGTGGCTTAAAGTAGCATTCAGAGGGACACCGACAGCTGTCGCCCGAAGTCGCACAATGGCATAGTGGGCCGACAGCTTGCTCACTGTGTCTCCGATCTCCTCTGACAGCTTTTTGGACTGGGTCGAGGTGGTTACAATCTACAGGGTGTTTCGAAAAGAATGATCTGCTTTTGAACGGTAATAATTACGAAACATGGGACGTGCCGGCAAGGAAATGCGTGGCCTAGAGTTTCAGAATATCGTCGTTAGATGCCAGCCAATGCGCCTTCTCAGTTTGGTTTCAGTCAGAAGCAAGACGGCGTCCGCTCAACCGAAGGTTTTTTGTGTGCTGTAGTTAGCAAAGCGTGATTTCGGGCCAGCGTGCTTGTCGTCGGCGTTTTGGCATTGCCCCGCTTGCACCTAAAACAGTGTCGTTCGTATCGTCAATTTGAACGGACAGGATGCTTGTGCAACGGTAAGAATCTCAGGTCGACCTCGCACGTGTGACGACGCGGCGGAAGGAATTCGGCAAACGTTTGAGCACAGTCCACGAAAGTTTACTCGCGGCACAAGCAGAAACTGGCAATGTCTCATACGACTACCTAGCGTGTTTTAAGGCGTCGTTTCGTCTATAAGCCATACTGACTACAATAAGTGGAAGTTTATAAAATGACTTTTATCTTGATAATATGAATATTTATATATGTGTTTGGGGAGAGAGAGATTGATTTTGATTGAGACTTTACTTTAAGTTGTAACTGGTACCTGAATTTTGGTTGCTGCCTCCTTAAATGATCAGCTTCACAGTTGGTGACGTATTATAATTTGGAGGCAGTTATTGTTCCTTAAGATTTAAAGTACGACTCTGTTTGTTACTTGGCTGTATTACGGAGAGCTTTGAGGCCAAGTTTTCGTAGCTTTTCCTACCTAAGGGACCACTGTTGTAAGTAAATAAGATCATACAGCAATCTGGTTTTCGTGATAACAAGAGATTGCTTGGCACACAAACTTACCTCAAACTACACTTCCTGCTACATCAAAATAGGTCAATGGAGTTCGCCACCATACTATTGTGCAAGAACATAATCCAGTTACTGTAATTAAGAAATTTATGAGAGGTTGTTACGTATTGAATGAAAACTATAGAGAATGCCTTTCTTTTCCTGTATTTTAGTGAACTTTGTACACTTACAATTCTGTCGACGGCGATGACAATGAAGTTCACTTCCTTTTCCAAAAACATGATATTTCTGTTCTTCAGTTCCAGAAAATTTGCATACATAAATGTTTGGCAACTGTTACTCATACTTTACTCGGCTTTATCACTAAAATATCAATTTTCATTAAATGTAACATTACGTTCTGAGCGACGACCTAGCAACACCTCCTCTTTCCACAAGATTCAGATTAACAGTCCTCTTTTTTTTCATAAATAAATAGTTTCTTTTTAGAATCCATACTCAAAGATTCACATCTACTATCGTTGCGGGGATAGCGCGCTAAAGAGTTTCTTGCTGTCCAACTGCGCTTCACTTGGTATTTACATACATTACTGAGCTTCTCAGAATAAAATTAGGCACAAATTAGTTAAGAAAAGGGCAGTGAGGCTCACATAACATTACAAGCTCTTCGGGTTAGTGATAAAAGGAAACGGGCTGATTTCAACGATTCTCCTCTAGGAGACATGGAACACGGTACATTTTCACCACGGTTAATTTTCAGCGATGAAACAACATTTCATGTTAGCGGTAAAGTAAAGCGGCATAACGGTCGCCTATGGAGACTACAGAGCCTTCATGACATAACTGAGAACGTTTTCTGTGCCATTTCTCGTGAGAAAGTGTAAGGTACTCTTTTTTTTCTTTTTTTTTTTGTTCTGAGGAAGACATGACTGGAATGAGCTATTTTCAAATGCTGCACAATTGTGGCTCTTTCCGCTTCAGGAGGACTCCGATAATTTCATTTTCTAACACGATGGACCTTCACCATAGTGGCACAGCAACGTACGTCAGTTTTTCAATGACACTGTGCGCCAACGCATACGCATACGATGCACGGATTCCCCAGACAGTTATCTGCATTCTTGGCCTCGAAAATCACCAGACATGACCCCATGCCATGTTTCCTTGTGGGTTATGCAAAGTAGTGGTCACAGAAGAAGCAAAAAAACAGAATTAAAGCCGCCGTAACATCTGAAAAAGCAGATTTATGACGAATTTAGCTATCGTCTAGATGTTTTTCGTACTGCTGCTGATGGACACAGAGTGTTTGTAATACCATAGCTAAAACTTTGTGAATTGCTGTTGTGGTATTCGGAGACTGGTTTAATGCAGCTCTCCATGCTACTCTATCCTGTGCAAGTTTCTTCATTTCTGAGTAACTACTGCAACATACATCCTTCTGAATCTGCTTACTGTATTCATCTCTTGGTCTACCTCAACGATTTTTACCCTCCACGATTCCCTCCAATACTACTAAACTGGTGATCCCTTGGTGCCTCAGAACGTGTCCTACTAATCGGTCCCTTCTTTTAGTCAGGTTGTGCCACAATTTCCTCTTCTCCCAAATTCTATTCAATACCTCCCCTCATTAGTTACGTGATCTACTCATCTAATCTTCAGCATTCTTCTGTAACTTTTTGAATATTTTGCAATATATGAAGATGAGAGCTGCATTACGGCTTTTGCTATTGAAACGTCGTCGAATGGGTGCGAATGAGCTAGAGTGTATCTGCCTCCAGAGGAACGAGGCGAGTCTCTGTCTTCAGTCACTGGAAAAACGAGACAAGTTTATAAATATAGAAAACGAAGAAAGAAACGTTCTCAATTTCTAGATGATTTGTGGTGACATTGAAAAGCAGGATTACTGACACTCGGGAGAACTTCCAGTAAATTCAGCAAAAAAGGAAATATCTCAGTTACCATTCAATGGTTCAAATGGCTCTGAGCACTATGGGACTTAACATCTATGGTCATCAGTCCCCTAGAACTTAGAACTACTTAAACTTAACTAACCTAAGGACATCACACAACACCCAGTCATCACGAGGCAGAGAATATCCCTGATCCCGCCGGGAATCGAACCCGGGAACCCGGACTACCATTGAATGATTGTCATTTAGCTTATATGCGAAAGACAGCCATAAATTTTAGAATAATACACTCTCAACATCTAAACAGTGTAATCACGTCTGAGGCAAAATCGTCTGAACAGCCATGCAACAGATAACGTTCAATAAGTTGTTATTTAATTTTTAAGCAGCTCGAAACTCAAGCTTTCCTGTTAATAGCGACTTTGTACCTCAGACTCCGAGGTTATTCTCTCTCTCATCCTCAGGGTGTCACAAACTCATATCTTGTACTAAAATGTTCTCATAATACTAGTTTTGTGTGTGGAAACATCGCCCGAATCGACCGCTGTCGATTCCCGGCGGGGTCGGGGATTTTCTCTGCCTCGTGATGACTGGGTGTTGTGTGATGTCCTTAGGTTAGTTAAGTTTAAGTAGTTCTAAGTTCTAGGGGACTGATGACCATAGATGTTAAGTCCCATAGTGCTCAGAGCCATTTGAACCATTTGACCGCTGTCGGTTGCGCACATACTGGCGTACTGTTTCGGAAAGATCGGACGTGTTCGGACGATGTCGGTCGTCGGTGGAATTTCCAGACGTCGATGCCCCTGTGGCAGCAGCCTTATGAGGTGAGGCGTCCTGGAAGGTGTTCTTGTCCCGCTTACCGTAGCGCAGGTCACGGCAAGGCTCGCTGCGTCATACCGATGACGTCACACCTCCTACACGCTCCTCAAGCGAAGCGTGCCTGTGCGCACACAAGGTTTCATTACGAGCCACGTCTCTCCTCTAGCCCACGCATCGGTAAAGTCATCACATTCCTCCACTTTTAAAGCTGGTTATTCCTGTATTTCGAGTAGTTTAAAACACGCATGGCCAGCATATCCAGTTAGCACGCGCTTTAACTCGGAAACTGCGCGTAGTATTGCTCCTTGCTACCGCTGTCTTTCTTACAGTAGAAGACGATAACGGAACAGATGAGGTACTGACCAGAGAAGACGTACCGATAGTGACGATGTCTGTTCTCATATACTGTATGTGGCGAGGAACGGAGCCAATCGCAAATCCATATTCTGATGATGTAAAACTTGAGAGAGTTTCTCGCTTTGATTGTTCCTCAATCATTTCAAATAATTCTTGAGTCTTCTGAGACGCCGGCCGGTGTGGCCGTGTGGTTCTAAGCGCGTCAGTTTGGAACCGCGTGACCGCTACGGTCGCAGGTTCGAATCCTGCCTCGGGCATGGATGTGTGTGATGTCCTTAGGTTAGTTAGGTTTAAGTAGTTCTAAGTTCTAGGGGACTGATGACCTCAGTAGTTAAGTCCCATAGTGCTCAGAGCCATTTGAACCATTTTTTTCTTCTGAGACGGGTCCCTGACCCAACTACACTATATGATCAAAAGTATCCGGACACTCCCAAAAACATACGTCTTTCATATTAGGTGCATTGTGCTGCCACCTACTGCCAGGTACTCCATAGCAGCGACCTCAGTAGTCATTAGACATGGCGAGCGAGCAGAATGGGTCGCTTCGCGAAACTCATGGACTTCGAACGTGGTCAGGTGAATGGGTGTCACTTCTCTCATACGTCTGTATGCGAGATTTCCACACTCCTAAACATCCCTAGGTCCATTGTTTCCGATGTGATAGTGAAGTGGAAACGTGAAGGGACACGTACAGAACAAAAGCGTACAGGCCGACCTCGTCTGTTGACTGGCAGAGACCGCCGACAGTTGAAGAGGGTCGTAATGTGTAATAGGCAGAGACATCTATCTAGACCATCACACAAGAACGCCAAACTGCATCAGGATCCACTGCAAGTACTATGAAAGTTAGGCGGGAGGGAGAAAACTTGGATTTCATGGTCTAGCAGCTGCTCAGAAGACACACATAACCCTGGTAAATACCAAAGGACGCCTCGCTTGGTGTAAGGAGCGTAAACATTGGACGGCTGAACGGTGTCAAAACGTTGTGTGGAGTGACGAATCACGGTACACAATGTGGCGGTCCGATGGCAGAGTGTGGGTATGGCGAATGCCCGGTGAACGCCATCTGCCAGCGTGTGTAGTGCCACCAGTAAAACTAGGAGGCGGTGGTGTTATGGTGTGGTCGTGTTTTTCATGGAGGTTGCTTGCACCCTTTCTTGTTTTGCGTGGCACTATCACAACACAGGCCTACATTGATGTTTTAAGCGCCTTCTTGCTTTCCACTGTCGAAGAGCAATTCGGGGATGGCGACTGCATCTTTCAATACGATCGAACACCTGTTCTTAATGCACGGCCTGTGGCGGAGTGGTTAAACGACAATGACCTCCCTGTAGTGGACTGGCTTGCACAGAGTACTCACCTGAATCCTATAGAAGATATTTGGGATGTTTTGGAAAGCCGACTTCGTGCCAGGCCTCACCGACCGACATCGATACCTCTCCTCAGTGAAGCACTCCGTGAAGAATGGGCTGCCATTCCCCAAGAAACCTTCCAGCACCTGATTGAACGTATGCTTGCGAGAGTGGAAGCTGTCATCAAGGCTAAGGGTGGGCCAAGACCATATTTAATTCCAGCATTACCGATGGAGGGTGCCACGAACTTGTTAGTCATTTTCAGCCAGGTGTCCGGATACTTTTGATCACATAGTGTACTTACAAGGGGGACCCACGACGTTGGGATCTATGGACCTGTAGTAGACCATTAAAACAACATAATGTTCACGTACCAAGGTGCACTATTCTGGTTATTCCGAGAAAATAACAAGAGAAATTTTGTGTGTCTATTATGTAACGCATGTTATATGTGCGTAGGTGCTGGAGGTTAGAGTTCATGCTGATAAGTGGTTAGTTCTCGAGCGTCTTTAAGACGAACGTGTATGAGGCGACAGTTCGACTCCCGCTCAAATCTTGGTTTTTGCAATACAAGTGTAAATTCTGTATTATTCAAAAAATTTGCACTTACGCTATTCGTTCTTGCTACACTAGCAACATCTCATCGCTACGCAGGTTAACTGCAAAATGGGGCCTGTCTCTGTGCTACAGCTCGAAGCATCGAGGTGCTAAGTAGTTCCAGGCACCTTACCAGATTGCACCCATAAGGGATTTTGCAAATCACGACAGGCAAACATTTGTAAGAAAACTATGCGTTTCTTCATTTTCTTGTCGATAAACATATGATTGTTCAAATAATCAAATTTAATTAAAAATAGTAACTAGTCAAATAACACGAATTCACTAAAGCTTGATGGAAATACAAGTGTTTTTTTTTTAATTATGTTACCTCTCAATGTCGGGTAAATTAAATAATGTGACCAGTGATGAAAAAAATATATATATTAAAAATTAAGTTTGAGCAGGAGTCGAAAGGTCGGTTCATACACATTCGTCTTACGGAGCTCAAACGTTCACCACTTGACCACCATAAAGTCTACTATCCACCACCTAAACACAGATATATCCGGTACATAGTAGACACGTAAAACGTCTCTTGTAAAACTTCTCTTGCGATTTTCACGGAATTGCCAGAGTTGTGCACCTGACTGATTGCACATTATGTTGTTTTAATGGCCTACAAAAGGCGTACAAAGCATGAAGTAAATCTGTGACCTCAGCGTCTTGGCCTCCCCTTGTTAGATCTGAAGATGATCCAGAGTGACCGAAACATGTCGTGTTGAAAAATGTGCGGCTGAGACTGAACAATAACTGAGAATTATTTTAAGTACCGGTACAGTTGCTGATTTTCGAGTGAGGAAAATGTCGGCTACAGTTAAAGGAGTTGCATGAACCTTCTCAAAATTTTGTACGAATGCTTTTCAGATGCTGTACTTGACCCACGCCTGAGAGAAAAATGTATTATACGCTGAAGTTTATGTAGATTCACGAATTCTTTCTTTAATATACACTGACGGACAAAAAAAATGATGTTATGTAAATTGAAGGTGGAGAGGCGACACCCCCTGAACGTTATGCGTGCTATTTCTCGTGAAAAAGTGTATGGCACCTTCTTTTTTGAGGAAAACACAGTGACTGGAATGACCCACCTTCACATGCTGCAGAATTGGCTTTTTCACTTCAGCAGGACTCCAATGACTTCATTCTCCAACAGTACTGACCTCTACCACAGCGGCACAACAACGTACATCAGTTTCTCAATGACACACTCTCTTAACGCTGGACGGGGCGCACGGGATCCTGAGACACCGCCCGGCTTTCCTGGGCTACAAGATCGCCGGACATGACCTCGTGCCAGTCTTTCTTGTGGGAAAGCGCAGCGACTCATGACTGCAGCTGCATCAGGACTTTGTGCGGGATCATGAGCTCCAAGTGAAAATGTCTGTCAGACCGGGATTCGAACCCAGAATCTCCTGCTAACTAGGCAGTTGCGTTAACCACTGTGCCACCCAGACGCAGCGTTTATCGCAATTCCGCGGTCTATCTCGCTGCGACCCTCAGCCGACCCACATTCCCACCTAACACAACCTGTCCACAGCCCCCACCCATATCCTCCATGCTCGATACTTCGAGATTCCCACAGGAGGTCGAACATAATTGTGCATTATCACTGAAGTTGGTGGATTCATAGCCCAGCGAGTCGACTCAGTTATATGAATGGGTGGAGTCTGTTCTTTTGAACACGTCCAAAGACACCACATATTGATGTAAGAAAAGTGAAGCACCCAGAAGGCGGTCAGATGGCAGTGTTACTCTGTACATGTACATGACACCACTGAGTCTGTAAATATTAGAGTTGCAATGTTTGTGTGACATGTACCACCAGGGTGCATTGGTGTTGTAACCAGGTCTGGTTGGGTATAGAAGAGGCAGAAGGGGAGGGGATGAGCAGCGACACTGTAAGCCACTTGGAGTTCAGTGTACTCGTGTCAGACCGCGTTATCGGCATCTGACGGTTTGAAAAAGGCTTCTCTTGCGGGTCTCCATTTGGTCAGATTTGTGGGGCATTCAGATGTGATAGTGGCCAGATGATGGACTGTATGGCGATGCATGGGCAAGCACAATCGTTCTTAAGGTGCCAGTCGACGACATCTGGCCTCTACAGGGGAGGAGCGCTATACTGTGCACCAAACAACTGGGCACTCCTTCACATATTCTCCTGCAAACCGAAAACAAATAACGGACTGTCTGCAAGATCCTGTGTTATACCTTACCACTGGTCGGAGCTTAGCAGCGGACCATCCATAGGATCACTGTCCCATGTGGGCTGCCGTTTACATCACAACACGGGAGGACGGCCGTTAAATCCCGCGTCCGGCCTTCCTGATTTAGGTTTCCCTAAATCGCTTCAGGCAAGTGCCAGGATGGTACCTTTGACAGGGCACTGCCGACTTCCTTTCCTAATCCAATGAGACCGATGTCCTCACTGTTTGGTCTCTTTCCCCAAATCAACCCAACCCAACCGCAACACCTTAACACAGACGGCTGAGTTTGGAGTGTTGCTCTGACTCGGAAGCATGGACTGTTGATGAATGGCGCCACATTATGTTCAGCGATGAATCAAAGTTCTGCGACAACCGGATGATTATCGGTGGAGAGCACAGAGGTCACCTGGGGAGAAGTCCCATTTTTCCACTGTTTTGCAGAGGCACAACGGTGTGTGTTTCCTGACATCATGGTCCACGGGTCTTGCCTCTAGAGACGATACAATAGCTTTATGACACCTTATATGAACGCGTGGTGTCTGTTCTTTCGGACATGTCCAAAAGAACAGCCACCATGCATTCATGTACACTGAAGAGCCAAAGAAACTGGTACACCTGCCTAACAGGGCCCCCCGAGCATGCAGAAGTGCCGCAACACGACATGACATGGGCTCGACAAATGTCTGAAGTACTGCTGGATCGAACTGATGCCATGAATCCTGCAGGTCTGTCCATAAATCCGTAACAGTACGAGAGGATAGATGTCTCTTCTGAACAGCACGTTGTAAGGCAACCCAGATACTCTCAATAACGTTTATGTTGGGGGAATTTGGTGGCCAGCGGAAATGTTTGAACTCAGAAGAGTGATCTTAGAGACACTCTGTAGCAATTCTGGACGTATAGGGTGTCGCATTGTCCTGCTGGAATTGCCCAAATCCGTCGGAATGCACAATGAACATGAATGGACGCAAGTGATCAAACATGATCCTCATGTGCATGTCACCTGTCAGAGTCATATCTAGAGGTATCAGAGGTCCCGTATCACTCCAACTGCACACACCCCACACCATTACAGAGCCTCCACCAGCTTGAACAGTCCCGTGCTGACATGCAGGGTCCATCGATTGATGAGGTTGTCTCCATACCCGTAGACGTCCATCTGCTAGATACAACTTGAAATGAGACTCGTCCAACCAGGCAACATGTTTCCAGTCGTCAACAGTCCAATGTCGGTGTTGACGGGCCCAGGCGATTTCGGGCCATCATCAAGGGTACACGAGTGGACGTTCAGCTCCGAAAGCCCATATCAATGATGTTCTGTTGAATTGTTTGTACGCTGACATTTGTTGATGACCTAGCATTTAAATGTGCAGCAATTTGAAGAAGGATTGCACTTCTGTCACGTTGAACGATTCTCTTCAGTCGTCGTTGGTCCCGTTCTTGCAGCATTTTTTCCGGCCGAAGCGATGTCAGAGATTTGATGTTTTACCGGATTCCTGATATTTACGATACACTCGTGATAGGGTCGTACGGGAAAATCCACACTTCATCGCTACCTCGGAGATGCTGTGCCCCATCGCTCGTGCGCCGACTACAACACCACATTCAAACTCACTTAAATCTTGATAACCTGACACTGCAGCAGTAGTAACCGATCTAACAATTGCGCGAGACACTTATTGTCTTATATATAGGCGTTGCCGATCGCAGCACCGAATTCTGCCTGTTTATATGTCTCCGTGTTTGTTTGGCTTTTCAGTGTAATGTATACGCCTCGCTGGGCAATGGATCCACCTTTTCCAGTGAGATGCACAAATATGTCCGACCTCCTGTGGCAATCTCGGAGTGGCGAACATGGAGTCAGAAGACAGGGACTGTGGATAGGTGGGAAAGTGGAGCGGCCGTGAGGCGTGTCAAGATAGTCTGGGCAGTAAAGTAGTAAGTAGTCAAAAAATAAGCTCGTTTTTAAGAACTAAAACGGAAATGTTTACATTCCTTAAGATAATAATAATGTAGTGTGACGACGGCCTCCCGTCGGGTAGACCGTTCGCCTGGTGCAGGTCTTTGGATTTGACCCCGCTTCGGCGACTTGCGCGTCGATGGGGATGAAATGATGATGATTAGGACAACACAACACCCAGTCCCTGAGCGGAGAAAATCTTCGACCCAGCCGTGAATCACCGAGCGAGGTGGCGCAGTGGTTAGACACTGGACTCGCATTCGGGAGGACGACGGTTCAATCCCGCGTCCGGCCATCCTGATTTAGGTTTTCCGTGATTTCCCTAAATCGCTCCAGGCAAATGCCGGCATGGTTCCTCTGAAAGGGCACGGCCGACTTCCTTCCCCATCCTCCCCTAATTCGATGAGACCGATGACCACGCTGCCTGGTCTCTTTCCCCAACCAACCAACCAACCAACCAACCAACCAACCAACCAACCAACCAGCCGGGAATCGAACCCGGGCCCTTAGGATTGACAATCTGTCGCGGTGACGACTCAGCTACCGGAGGCGGACATTCCTTACGATAACTGAATCGAAACATACACAAAACGTCTAACAGGAACATTAATAAATAAATAAATAATTAAATAAAAGCATGAACTGTATTCACAACTGCGAAAATGGACAACCATCAGCTGTAGAATGGAGTGACGAGACTGAAAAATTGTGCCGGACCGAGATTCGAACCCGGATTTCCCTCTTCTCGCAACTGGTCGCCTTACCGTTTGCCTAAACGTGCACGCCTTACGACCAGACCCAAACTTACATATGTCGATAACTATTCGTCTATAGCATGTATTCGTGCATCCATTATGTGTGTTCCCGTACAGGGGAGACATTTTACTTAGAAGTCGCTTGCCGGCTGTGGGCGGAAAAGTGCAATATTGCAGTGCCGATATTATTCTGAATTACGAAGCGAAGTTCTCTGCTTTGCATCGTAATTTACCAGAATGATTCAGGCACTACAACATTGTGTTAACAGAAGCTAATTTAAAATTAGGTTCTCCAAATGTACACTACTGGCCATTAAAATTGCCACACCACGAAGATGACGTGCTACAGACGCGAAATTTAAACGATAGGAAGAAGATGCTTTGATATCCAAATGATTAGCTTTTCAGAGCTTCACACAAGGTTGGTGCCGGAGGCGACACCTACAACGTGCTGACGTGAGGAAAGTTTCCAACCGATTTCTCATACACAAACAGCAGTTGACCAGCGTTGCCTGGTGAAACGTTGTTGTGATGCCTCGTGTAAAGAGGAGAAATGCGTACCATCACGTTTCTGACTTTGATAAAGGTCGGATTGTAGCCTATCGCGATTGCGATTTATCGTATCTCGACATTGCTGTTCGCGTTGGTCGAGATCCAATGACTCTTAGCAGAATATGGAACCGATGGGTTTAGGAGGGTAATGCGGAACGCCGTGCTGGATCCCAACGGCCTCGTATCACTAGCAGTCTTATCCGCATGGCTGTAACGGATCGTGCAGCCACGTCTCGATCCCTGAGTCAACAGATGGGGACGTTTCCAAGTCAACAACCATCTGCACGAACAGTTCGACGACGTTTGCAGCAGCATGGACTATCAGCTCGGAGACCGTGGCTGCGGTTACCCTTGACTCTGCATCACAGACAGGAGCGCCTCGTCAGGTTCTGTTTACAGCATCATGATGGTCGCATCCATGTTTGGCGATATAGCGGTGAACGCACATTGGAAACGTGTATTCGTCGTCGCTATACTGGCGTATCACCCGGCGTGATGGTATGGGGTGCCATTGGTTACACGTCTCGGCCACCTCTTGTTCGCATTGACGGCACTTTGAACGGTGGACGTCACATTTCAGATGTATTACGACCCGTGGCTCTACCCTTCAAAAAATGTTCAAATGTGTGTGAAATCTTATGGCACTTAACTGCTAAGGTCATAGGTCCCTAAGCTTACACACTACTTAACCTAAATTATCCTAAGGACAAACACACACACACATACCCGTGGGAGGACTCTAACCTCCGCCGGGATCAGCCGCATAGTCCAGGACTGCAGCGCCTCAGACCGCTCGGCTAATCCCGCGCGGATGCTCTACCCTTCATTCGATCCCTGCGAAACCCTACATTTCAGCAGGATAATGCACGACGGCATGTTGCAGGTGCTGTACGGGCCTTTCTGGATACAGAAAATGTTCGACTGCTGCCCTGGTCAGCACATTCTCCAGATCTCTCACCAATTGAAAACCTCTGGTCAATGGTGGCCGAGCAAGTGGCTTGTCACAATACGCCAGTCACTACTCTTGATGAACTGTGGTATCGGCTGCATGGGCAGCTGTACATGTACACGCCATCCAAGCACTGTTTGACTCAATGTCCAAGTGTATCAAGGCAGATATTACGGCGAGAGGTGGTTGTTCTGGGTACTGATTTCTCTGGAACTATGCACCCAAATTGCGTGAAAATGTAATTACATGTCAGTTCTAGTAAAATATATTTGACCTATGACTACCCCTTTATCATCTGCATTTCTTCTTGGTGTAGCAATTGTAATGGCCAGTAGTGTGGTTTGGTGGGCTGAACATATCTGACGCGAAATTTTGGTTTGTCTCGACAAAAAATGCTTCGCCGAAATAAGAGATAGATTAAGTTTATATCGCGAGAAGTACAGTGGAATCTGTGTAGGTAAACAGTTCCAACAATACTACGTTCTTCTGATCAGTGATCGCTGGTTCGACGAAATTAGTCACAGCATTATGTTGCTGTTAGTGCTGCGGCAAGAAAATAAAGAAGATTGTCTCTCACCTAATCTGCGTTGTCAATATGTAATTTTTCCAGATAGTCTTCAGTCCTACATATATCAATTCACCTCTTCCTCAAACTATCGTAATATCTACCTGCAAGGGCTTCTGATCGTTTCCGTTCTATGTTCCGCACTGTCTATGTTTCACAACCATTTGGAGCAATACTCCAAACACAGCTCCTCGTTAATATTTTTCTGATCTCGAGGTTTATATTTTTGGATATTAGCAGTCGTTTCTTCTTCCTAATCAAGAGTGTCTTGTCTATGTTTATTATCGCATAAAATTCTGTAATCCTAACAATTCATGTCATCACATTTGTTAATAATCTTCCTTTGTCTTTCAGAGGTCATTGCGTGAAAGGGACGTTAGCGAATAGATACTAACTTTAGATTTCATTGTACCTGAAATGTAGTTAACACTGTTCCTAGGTTCACATTTTTCGCCACTATCGTGACCAGAAGAAGCAACTGCCAAGATGAATCTCTCATTCTGAATCGAGCTGTACATTTTTACGGAACTTCTTGTAGACATAAAAGCGTACCATGTCGCCTCACCTGCCTGGACTATTTCCTTCCATGGGTAACGGGCCCTACAGCGTGAGGTGTGTCCGCATACGACACACACAGTTAGAACAGGGGTACAAGCAGACAGAGGGATTGATAATAGTCACGATGTATATACGGATAGCTAACTTAGCAAGAACGATGCACAAAGAAGCCAAGTGTCTGAATTGAAATCCTATTATAGAACAGTTTTGATCTTTCAGGAAGTGTCCATATGGTGGCCATTCGTACAGCCCTTCTTTGTATGCGTGTGTATTGTCAGTCCAATGTGGTTTGAATCACACACGTGTTGTTCTGGTCTTTGGGTCTTCACAAGGCCCCATATCTCCGCATCACTTCAATCTGCTTACTGTAGCCAAATCTTCGTTTCTACCTACAATATTTACCAACACTTCCCTCCTTTATTACAGTAACAATTCCTTGGTACCTCAGGGCTTTTCTTAGCACTTTAGTCCCTTATTTTTAGTCCAAGCGTGCTATAAATTTATTTTTCTCCAATTCGAGTTAGTATCTCTTAACACTGACTCTACCTAATGTTCGGCATTCTCTTGTATCACCACATTTAAAGAGCTATTCTTTTCTTGTGTGAACTATGACTGACGTTTCAACTCCACATATGAGTATACTCCACGTAAATACCACCAGAAAAGATTTCCTGACCCTTAAATTTATATTACACCATAGGCAAGCCGCGGCTTCGCCTGAATAGCGTTAAAATGTCTGCAGCCGGGCAACTTGCCTGTTGTAGCGGTAATAAATTATACAGCTTCCGTATATGTCAGTCCGTCCGGTGGTGAAAACCGTATCAAAACCGTCAAGTAGTTCACAACATTAACCGCCACGTACAGACAGATAAAGAAAATCTGCAAAACCCCGCGCGTTAATCAAGAACGAGCGGTTCTAGGCACCACAATCTGGAACCGCACGACCGCTACGGTTGCAGGTTCGAATCCTGCCTCGGGCATGGATGTGTGTGATGTCCTTAGGTTAGTTAGGTTTAAGTAGTTCCAAGTTCTAGGGGACTGATGACCTCAGAAGTTAAGTCCCATAGTGCTCAGAGCCATTTGAACCATTTAATCAAGAGCGAGACACGCCTTTAATGCCTAATCTGAAATAACTGTGCACACCGGTATGAGTAACTCGTGGAATTTATGCCCCTCGCTGTGGACTGCGAAGTGAGGTACTGTACGGTATTAAATTCGATATTAATGGAAGCTGTTAATAGAAACAAGATCTACCGATACCTGGTGATGACACTAAATAAAGTGAACGTTTTTATTTGCTGAAATATTTTAGACTATACCTAAAGACTTGGCAGGGGCGTGCGTAAAAAGAAAAATTAAGAATAATGTCAATAAAAAACGCTTTGTTCTGTGTAATTAGAATGGAAACATTTAATTTCTTAAGCATCGTACAACGACAAAGAATTCACAATTCGGTTTCTCTCGTCCTGGAATACGCGCAACGGTTGGACATCGGCCACTGAACACTGTAAATCTATAATAATTTGATAACTGTTAAAATATATTATAGAAAGAGTTATTATTGTAAACGTAGGCTTCCGCGGCCGCTGTCACAGTCAATGAAAATCTTCTGGGTTTGAGGCCACGTTGTCAACTATGAAATTCCGACGTTTCGGCGACTGTTGCAAGACGCCTTCTTCAGGGTGTATTGCTAACTTCTGTACATCCTGAGGAAGGCGTCTTGCAACAGAAGCAACTCTCGCCGAAACGTCGGAATTTTATAGTTGACAATGCGGCCTCAAGCCCAGAAGAATTTTATTGACAGAGTTAATACTGTTTCATTTAAATAGACAGCGTGCGAACCATTCAACGAAACATCATCGACATGGGCTTTCGGACCCGAAGGCCCAGTCGTATACCCTTGATGACTGCACGACACAAAGCTTTTCGCCTCGCCCTGGACCTTCAACACCGACAAGGGACTGTGGATGGCTGGAAACATGGTACCTGATCGGACGAGTGTCGTTGCATACTGTATAGAGTAATACAAGACCGCCGAATAAAAATTCTTGAGTTTGCTGATAGGGGAGGTATCTCAACTGAGCGAGTGTATAATATCCTGCACGCAGAAGTGGCAATGGAGAAGCTGTATGCGAGTTGGGTACCGCGATTGCTCACAAGCGCATCCGGAGCAGCATTTCAACACAGTGTCCGGCGATGTTTAATTGCAACCCGCAAAACTTTCTGCTCCGATTTGTGAAACCTGGATGCATCATTACACATCAGAGGTTAGACGGCAGTGAGAGCATTGGACAAAGGCTGGTGAAACTGCACCCGAGCAGGCAAATACTATTTTGTCAGCTGGTAAGGTGATGGCCAGCTTTTTGGGTTTCCCAAGGAATAAACCTCATGGAGCACCTGGAAAAAGGCAGAACCATAATTGGACCCTGTTATGATTCACTGTCGAATAGTTTGGAACCTGCATTGGCTGAAAAGAGACCAAGGCTCTTTCACCAGGGTAACGCACCATCCCAGACATCAGCGATAACAATAGCGGAAACGCGTGAACTGGGCTTTGAATTGTTTCCTCATACACTCTGTTCACCAGTCTTAGGTCCAAGTGACATTTTCCTGTTCCCCAACTTGAAACTTTGGGTTGCTGGGAAGAATGAGAAAGTGATATGAGTAGTTGTTTTTTTAATCTCTACACTGCCTTTTTATCATTAGAAAAGGACGCAAAATAACCTACACTGGCTCCGGCCACTGTTGCCGAGCGGTTCTAGGCGCTTCAGGCCGGAACCGCGCTGCTGCTACGGTCGCAGGTTCGAATCCTGCCTCGGACATGGACGTGTGTGATGTCCTTAGGTTAGTCAGATTTAAGTACTTCTAAGTCTAGGGCACTGATGACCTCAGATTTTAAGTCCCATAGTGCTTAGAGCAATTTGAACAATTTTTAACCTACACTGGCCTTGGTCTGTGACTGTGAAAAGACGTCTGTGCTCTTAAACACCAGCCACGTAAAGAAACAATTCTCCACCTGAAGATGATGGTGGTGAACTGTCGAAACGCATAATGGCAAAACAAAACAAGTGACTGACGCTCAAAAAGCTTTATTTGTATTGACAGAACTTATTTTTTACGATGGGGTGAAGAAGCCAGACGACTGCTGGACCCAGTGAACATCTCCCACAGGAGACCATGCCGAACAGTAAGGTAAGTTGTTTACGAAACAAAAGTTTTTGCATTTTTTACAATATTTATCAAACCACCTTGGTATAAGGCAACATCTAGACGTAAAAGCAACAGTGACAGAATACATTAGGCTCTGTTATAAACAAGTAGTATGATCACATCAAAGGATGCCACCTGAAAGTCTGCTATGGCAAATACCGTACTTCAACCAAACTGGAAAACGACATACAGGGTGGCCAATGAAGAGATGGAGGCAACAGTTTTATTAAATTCCTTTGATTTCGGAACGGGCCAACCACTACGAAGAAAAAGAAAAGTTAGCTTCTTTACAGATCTGGGAGAACTGTAGAGGGGAGAGTTACTAGTAAGAAAATCGTGCGCACTGCTATTGGTTGCACGTGCCCTTCACTGCACACCATGTTTACACATAATTGTAAGGTAGAGTGTAAACGTAATGTGGAGTGAGGAGCACAAGCTGTATGCAGCATCTTTTCGATCATAGTTCGTGACAAAAGACGAAACATAATCCGCTTTACTTTTAGTCTGCTGCTGAGGAAATTCATCTGTGCACCACATTAACACTAGGACGGGAACTAGACAGTTTTGTACCTAAATACGATGGTAAGAAACATCGAAACGCGTGGTTGGAAAATGAGTGACTGATGCACTAAAATGCTTTCTTTATATTTGTCAGCAGTCGCAATGATGATGTTTTCCTTTACAGACGAAATAGTCAGCTCCTGTCTGTACAAATATTGTTATTTCCAAAGATACGTGGCCTTTATACGACTATACACACGGAAAACAAAAATTGCACTGCTAAGATTTTGTAAGGGTACCCGCATGAAATTGAGGAGTTGGAATTTGTGTACCCAGTATATACGGTCGCATATCTTTGAAAATAACATTTGTACAGACAAAAGCCGCCTCTGATGCAGTGTAGACTGTCTACATATGTTGTACGAGGATCGCCTCGAAATGTCGAAAGCACTAAAATACTTATTATAAAAAGGCATGTACGTATATACATGTATGTATACGAGTAGATATGTATGTGTATGTTCCACAACTGCTCCTAAACCAGCGGACCGATTGAAAGGTGGCTACACTGTGCCACTGCGCCAGAGAGTGCGCCAAAGAGTACTATTAAGCCGCCTCCACAGTGCGTGTTTAGAGTTCGTGGCAGTCAGTGGTTGTCGAGAGTTCATAGCAGTAAGTGCCTGTTGAGAGCTCGTTGAAGACAGTGTGTGTTAAGAGCTCGTGGTTGTCGTGAAGTTGGAGTAAGATGTTGTAGTAAAGAGTGTTGTTCCATGTCTTATGCAGTTATTTGATGGGAGAGATAGCAGATGTTATTGTAATGAGTGCATTTCGTCAATATATATGAAGGTAAAATTTATAATGTTCTTTTATTAATTATGTATCTGAAATAATGCGTCACTACAGGTTCAGTCAACAAAGCATCTGGCTTGTGTTGTTGTATTAGAGTGAGTTCTGGTTTTCTTACGCAATTACAGTTTTTCTAAATTTCTTTTGTCACGTCAGCATAGTTGGTATTTAAAAAATTCTTGTCTTGTTGGAAAAGAACCGTGCCAGATGTGGACGTTGAGTCACACTCCCACATACAGAACAGTTACTCTTGTGCTTATTGGTGTTGTAGGTTTTATAGTTGCTGGGGACTTAATTAATTAATTGTGTTTACGAAAATTTCCTTACATTGTTTGTTGCACTCAGATTGCGTAATAACACTAGTCAGGGCCAACCGTTTACGAGACTTACGTAATCGGACATACTAAAAAAAAAAAAAAAAAAAATATTTTCAATCAATAATATTTAATTAAGCCCCCATGCACGTGGCGACCGCTGCTTCGGATCGTCCCTTGGAATTTTTCTGATTGTGAAAATTGTAGACTGTAGTATTGTTGTAGTAATTTTGAGTTTAGTGATTGTAGTCTGTATTGAGTGTGTAGATTTGGTAATTGGCATTCTTCTAATGGTATTTTTCAAAATTTAATTTTTATTGCCTTGTATACGCGTTTGACAATCTTGTGCAATTATTTCAATTGTTCGATTGATCGTGTTTGAGGGAGACATTGCGTGTGAATAGTATTGTTGGAGATAAGGGGTCATTGTGTGTGATTTTCGTACAGTGACGAATCTTTCGTATATTTTGTAAATGATTACGCGATCAATGAAAAAGGCAAAAATGATGAATAGTCAGAATAACGAAATTGTTAACATGGCGAACTCGCCAACAGAGGAAAACAGTGTCATGAGTAATGTAGTGGAAAACAATGTGATAAGTCGGGAAAATAGTCCGGAACCATTTCAAAATTTTTCTCAATCAGAAAATTCACAGAATCTGAGATTAACGACAGAAGATTCTGAAATAGTATCGAACACAGATAGCCTTACAGCTGTGACGAAGGAAGTTAGTTTTGCGGGAGATGTTAGGGGCGAAAAGAATTCTGAACAATTTAACATGGAGCAGTTGATGAGTGTAATATTAAATTTTCAATCTGAATTAAAAACTGATATGGGAACAAAGTTAGACTCACTGGGATCACAGATGGGAACAATTAAAACTGAGATGGGAACAATTAAAACACAGATGGGAACAATGGAAACACAGATGGGAACTTTGCGATCTGAAATTAAAACAGAGATGGGAACAATGGAAACACGGATAGATTCACGAATAGGGACATGTTTCAAAAATATGAAAGATGAATTAAAGAAAGAAATCAGGGAAGAAGTACAACCGATTCTGAATTCTCACAATAATAGATTAATTGCAGTAGAAATCAGACAAAGGGAACAGGATAGAGAACAGGAAGAAAGAGATCGCGTGATAGTACAGAATTTTTCAGAGTTAAATTTACAACGTGCAAAGGATAAGAAAGAAATATTTGAAAGAATCGAGGAATCCGTACCAAATGACAGAATAAATAATCTAACACGACAATATGAACAGTTAACTACCAAATGTGACAATACTGAAACCCGAGTCGCGACACTTACGGAAGACGTAAACAAACAGAAAGAAAAAATAGGTGACTTATCGGAAAGAGTTGAGGAAATTTCAGATAAATTGACAAATCTTAGTTTACATGGGGACAGAGATTCGGATGATACAGTTCCATTACCATTTGCAGAAACCGAAGAGTATCAGAACATAAATAAGCATGTTGAAAATCAGGGAAGATTTAATGAACGCGTGAAAAGGGAATTTGAGGCATTACGAAAGCAAGTCAAGCAGATCGAAGGCGAAATCGTAGGAAAAGACGGCAGAAGGAACTTAGAATCACAGATAGCAGAGGGGTTTGAAGAAAATAATTTGTTTCATTTACGGGATGCAACAAGAGAGCGCCAGGCGCGCGAACTTTACAATAATCGACATTCGGACTGGGACAGACGCGGTAGGTCTTTGTCGCCACGAGGCGAAAACTTTGACTATAAACACTTTTTGACTGTCCGGAAATTTAAGATCTTCCGCAACTCTAAGAATGACATACATCCATGTGCATGGTTAGCTCAATTTACGTACGCACTTCCGCCAGATGTGCCACAAGGTCACAAACTAGAAATTATGTGCAGCTATTAAAGTCCTCAGGGGATTCACTACTCTTAAGTGAATATGTGCCGTAGCGAGCATAGGGCCCCGAGCTGTAGTGGTGCTATTTCTCTTTTAGTTTTCTGTACCGCTGCCTACTCTTTTACTATTCTTTGCATCTGTCAAACCAGCTCTTCGACTATCAATCTATCTAGTGATTAAGTAAACAATAACCGGATATGACTAATTGTACCTAAAAGTGACTTTGGAAATTACCGTTTGGACTTACTGTATCTTCATCAGCATTCATTTCTAGTTAAAACGAAATTTTACCTGTTTATCTCCGTGACGATATTACTTCATATGTTGACGACATTCTTATTGCTAAACGTTCTTGGAGTGAACACAACAAAATTTTGGATTCATTATTACGTATCTTTGCAAGAGTTGGCATGACAGTGAACTTGGAAAAATCAGAATTTGGTCGTTCACAGGTGAAAATTCTCGGTCACATTATTTCTACAGAAGGTATTCTTCCTGATCCAGAGAAATTAGACGCTATTCGTAATTATGCTGTTCCTACCACAAAACGTGAGGTTCGTACTTTCCAAAATTTTTGTGGAATGATATACTTTTGAAAAATTTTTGTAGAATGACATACTTGTGAGAAACTAATAGCTAGATGTAAACATGCGGAGAGTACAAGGATACCGCGTTGTGTTTTGGCGGCGGCACATACTCAAAGCAACAGTGAAGTCTGCGCGCCGCACAAAGCAGTCGTTGACCGCGAACAATTGCTTCCTACGTCACGCGCCTACAGCTGATCGAGCGCTCAGTGCGAATGCACTGACAGCCGTAAACAAATACACAGTCTAATTTCTCCGACTAAATTCTCTATAAAGCTATAAGGACTTGTTGAATTGTGTTATTAACATTCAGTATTTTGCAGGATACGGTGTATAAAGTATTTAAGAACTTCAGGTAAATTCTGTGCGTGTCCGACGTTAAGACGACTTGCTATCGAGAAAATTTCAGGAAGAATGTAATTTCGAAGAAGAAACTAATAAACTAAAAAGGTAACTATTAATGGAGTTTATTTTTCAGGTAACATATTTCCACTTAGGTACGTACTTTAGACGTAATTTGCTGCTCGCGATTACGTGATGTGCTACTTTCATGTTCTATGAATTTACATGTGAAGCGACGCGCTTGCGCACAATTGCTGATTTTTGTCAATGTTTATTAATGAACAGGATTGTTATTTGTGTATATTATGCATCGCTTGGCTGCTATGCTTTTTCACTGATGTCATATTTTTTTTTAATTACGTGCCTGCTGTGCTTATTTATTTAAATTATAATTGTAACCTGATTTATTGTGCTGATGTGTTTAGGTACGTAAGTTATACTTTGTGATTTATCTGCTTGCGCCTTCATGTTTACTTATTAAGATGACATATGAACATTTATTTGCTTATGCTGATATGATGATAATGACATGTTTACTGCTTTGCGTATGGATTACATATTTACACATTTCTGTTTTGTTGCCATAACTGCTCTTTAATTTGGTGTATAGAAATGCTGATGTACAGTGTATAAACATAGAGTTTAGGTCACACTATGGTATTAATTATAGATTGCTCGCTTGGCAGAGCCTCGTTGTAGGATTTGAGCTGCATCCACTTGTTGACATTGTGTTCTCTACTGGTATATTTACTCGCTATTGCTTGTTTTGCTTACGCTCAGTGCCTTATATATTAAGATAAGAAAATGAACTGCTATAATACGACGAACGACATTGGTACAAAGAACTTCGTTGAAGTCACATGAGCTGGAGGTTTTATGGAAGCTGTATAAATGTATGCTAATAGGAAGGAAGCTAACGACATGACATACCAAAAATAAGTTTAGACCATTGACAGTTATTACACTGCATTTTTCGTGAGCAATTGAAATAGGAAGTGACA
Source organism: Schistocerca serialis cubense (assembly GCF_023864345.2). Classification (NCBI taxonomy): domain Eukaryota; kingdom Metazoa; phylum Arthropoda; class Insecta; order Orthoptera; family Acrididae; genus Schistocerca; species Schistocerca serialis. The sequence goes on along the minus strand of NC_064649.1, from coordinate 36,007,422 downwards.
CTTGACACAAAAAATACTCCACATGTTTGCTTCTGCCATAATTTTTGAAGTGGTGTACACACTGTGAAACATTATGATTATTCACACTCCGTAATCGTACTTAATTACTGAGAGTTATTCGAACTAAGTCTGTTAGAGGTCAGGTATGCATTTCTTTTGTTTAATGATGGACAAGGAACCAAAATGTATCTTATAATTTATAATGAGTAGAAAATTTGGGTCAGATGGATTACACAGAGGTTGTGTGTGGACACTGTGTCTTCGGATTGTATGGGATGCTGAATTGAAGTTGCATTAGGATTTTATCTGTACTTGTTCGAGGAGACTGACTAGAGGAAAAAGTTGTTATGGAAGTGAAATGATATTGGTGCTGAGGTTTATATTTATCGACGTATTATTGAGGTATAGAGATTATATGAAGTTGTTATGGAAGTGAAATGATATTGGTGCTGAGGTTTATATGTAGCGACGTATTATTGAGGTATTGAGAGTATATGAAGTTGATGATTATTGGAGTTTTTGTGGACAAGAGGTAAGGTAAATGATATTGATGATAAGACGTATTGAAGAGGTATTATTAAGGTATTATTGAGATTATGTGATGCTGATGATTATTGGAGTTTTGGTGTATAAGAGGTAAAGTAAGTGAGGAGCATATTTTTTTTTGGTTGGTCTTATGGAACAAGGAGGATGAAGATAGCAGACTAGAACATTAAAATAGAAGGAAGATAGTCTATACACACACTTTGTTAAATAACTAAGCAGTATATACTTTTTTTTGGAGAGAGGAAGTAATTGCATATCTTGGCTCACTGACAGTTGTTCAACAACAGTACATTTTGATCTGGCTTGGCAAACATTGGTCTTGACATGATGACTATGACGTTGACTAACTATTATTGACTGTTATACATTGCTGCCACTACTACTTGATACACATGATGAACATCAGATTTTGACAGAATTACATTTACACAGTTAACACTATTCAATTACACAGTAGTACTTAATGTGGATGAAAGATGAATGAGTGTGTTTTGTGTGTTTTCCTTTCCTAATCCTACCCACCTATCTCGTATATATTATTTTATTGTTTGTAGTGGCTTGCACTGACACCCATAAATATTATAGGTTTACTGGTATTTGTGTATTGTAATAGTTAATAGGACAATTATCTGATATCATTTGTGTGTTTGTTATGATTTGTATGTTACTGTAAATGCATCTGTATGTGCATTCAAACTATTGTTCATGCCTGAACTGTCTGATTAGTGAAGATAAATATTCTGAGCTGTTACCTGCACTTTTCAATATGATGTGTGACACTAGGACATGTTTAATTTGTGCTCATAAACTCTGATGAACTGTGTGATCAGTGCTAGTGAATTTTATGGAACTGCTTCTGCTAAGAAATGATGTCACTTGTTGGTGTCTGCACCTACTCAACATTGCTGGGTGCCTCTGATGAACTGCTTCTACTGAATTAATGTGACTTGTTGCTGTGTGTACCTCTTGAACTTTACTGAGTGCCACTGTTCGAACTGTTTCTACTGAAATGATGTTACTTTTTGCTGTCTGCACCTACTCAACATTGCTGGGTGCCACAGATGGACTGTTTTTACTGAAATGGTATTACTTGTTGGTGTCTGCACCTGCTCTCAACATTGCTGGGTGCAGCTGGTGAACTGCTTTTACTGAAATGAAGTCACTTGTTGCTGTCTGCACCAACTCAACATTGCTGGGTGCCACTGATGAACTGCTTCTACTGAACTAATGTGACTTGTTGCTGGGTGTACCTGCTAAACTTTACTGGGTGCAACTGATGGACTGCTTCTACTGAAAAAATGTTACCTGTTGGTGTTCTTTTTTTGTATAAACTAATCATTGCAAGCATTTTATGTGAACATTTGTATAAACTGATTTTTTGTATATTGTGTAAACTATTATGTAAAGTCACATGTATGAAAAGAAGTTGTATTGCTTACTGTATTTCATATGTTAGGTTAGTGAAAGGTCAGTGCAAAGCCAAAATTTTTAACTAATTATGTGATATTTAGGTATTAATATTATCTTTTATTTTTGTCTGTATTTTTGTGGACGAATTTGGTGGTATTTTCACCACCAATGCTGGCAAAAATACCATCAAATTCTGGCCTGTGGAGGAGGGGCATATGAAAGGTGGCTACACTGTGCCACTGCGCCAGAGAGTGCGCCAAAGAGTACTATTAAGCCGCCTCCACAGTGCGTGTTTAGAGTTCGTGGCAGTCAGTGGTTGTCGAGAGTTCATAGCAGTAAGTGCCTGTTGAGAGCTCGTTGAAGACAGTGTGTGTTAAGAGCTCGTGGTTGTCGTGAAGTTGGAGTAAGATGTTGTAGTAAAGAGTGTTGTTCCATGTCTTATGCAGTTATTTGATGGGAGAGATAGCAGATGTTATTGTAATGAGTGCATTTCGTCAATATATATGAAGGTAAAATTTATAATGTTCTTTTATTAATTATGTATCTGAAATAATGCGTCACTACAGGTTCAGTCAACAAAGCATCTGGCTTGTGTTGTTGTATTAGAGTGAGTTCTGGTTTTCTTACGCAATTACAGTTTTTCTAAATTTCTTTTGTCACGTCAGCATAGTTGGTATTTAAAAAATTCTTGTCTTGTTGGAAAAGAACCGTGCCAGATGTGGACGTTGAGTCACACTCCCACATACAGAACAGTTACTCTTGTGCTTATTGGTGTTGTAGGTTTTATAGTTGCTGGGGACTTAATTAATTAATTGTGTTTACGAAAATTTCCTTACATTGTTTGTTGCACTCAGATTGCGTAATAACACTAGTCAGGGCCAACCGTTTACGAGACTTACGTAATCGGACATACTAAAAAAAAAAAAAAAAAATATTTTCAATCAATAATATTTAATTAAGCCCCCATGCACGATTTCAACGAGATTAGTACAATGTGACTGACTGTCTGTGGGATAGGAAACACCTATCTGTCAAAGAGGCGAGGATAGGGTGGAGTGAAAAAGTAGTGTAACCCACGACTCTCATATTTCCATATTATATTCATGCCGTATTTGGGTATGAGAGCACTTAGTGACCTGCAACAAACTTTACACATAATTTCAGACGTTTAAGTAATTTTTTCTTGCTGTTTACCCCGCGAAATGATGAACGGATAAAAAAGTTTATCGCTTACTACATTTTCGCTGTTCACGCAGTAAAACAACCCATCCGCTGTCACGTTATAATTTATTATTTCTTTGTTACTAACTGTACTGATTACCCACTTCGCAGACGGTATTCACATATACCAGTGAATGCACCTGGAGAATTGCATCATTGCACGTCACATACTTCAGGAGATAATACGTCAAACACAGTGACCACGTCATGCACGTTGTCTTAATTTATTGCGTCCTTACTTCTAACTCTAATCGCAACACCAGTGAATGTACGTGCAAAATTAAATCATTGTACGACACAATCCTCAGGACAGCTGACGTCGAAGAGATTGACCTGTGTGAAATCTAGACTGCAGGACGAAATTCCCCACGGAAACAGGTGAAGTATGTGTAGATATTTGTGTGAAATATGTTTGATATGAATGAAATGTATGTAAGAGTTGTTGTTGTTGTTGTTGTTGTTGTGGTCTTCAGTCCTGAGACTGGTTTGATGCAGCTCTCCATGCTACTGTATCCTGTGCATGCTTCATCACCCAGTACTTACTGCAACCTACATCCTTCTGAAACTGTTTAGCGTATTCATCTCTTGGACTCCTTCTACGATTTTTACTCTCCACATTGCCCTCCAATACTAAATTGGTGATCCCTTGATGCCTCAGAACATGTCCTACCAACCGATCCCTTCTTCTAGTCCAGTTGCGTCACAAACTTCTCCTCAATTCTATTCAATACCTCCTCATTACTTATGTGATCTACCCATATAATCTTCAGCATTCTTCATTTCGAAAGCTTCTATTCTCTTCCTGTCCAAACTATTTATCGTCCATGTTTGACTTCCATACATGGCTACACTCCATACAAATACTTTCAGAAACGACTACCTGACATTTAAATCTATACTCAATGTTAGCAAATTTTTCTTCTTCAGAAACGCTTTCCTTGCCATTGCCAGTCTACATTTTATATCCTCTCTACATCGACCATCATCAGTTATTTTGCTCCACAAATAGAAAAACTCCTTTACTACTTCAAGTGTCCCATTTCCCAATCTAATTCCCTCAGCATCACCCGACTAAATTCGGCTACATTCCATTTCCTGGTTTTGCTTTTGTTGATGTTGATCTTATATCCTCCCTTCAAGACTCTATCCATTCCGTTCAACTGCTCTTTCAAGTCTTTTGCTGTCTCTGACAGAATTAGAATGTCATCAGCGAACCTCAAAGATTTTATTTCTTCTCCATGGATTTTAATACCTACTCCGAACTTTTCTTTAGTTTCCTTTACTGCTTGCTCAATATACAGATTGAATAACATCGGGGATAGGCTACAACCCTGTCTCACTCCCATCCCAACTACTGCTTCCCTTGCCGGCCGAAGTGGCCGTGCGGTTAAAGGCGCTGCAGTCCGGAACCGCAAGACCGCTACGGTCGCAGGTTCGAATCCTGCCTCGGGCATGGATGTTTGTGATGTCCCTAGGTTAGTTAGGTTTAACTAGTTCTAAGTTCTAGGGGACTAATGACCTCAGCAGTTGAGTCCCATAGTGCTCGGAGCCATTTGAACCAACTGCTTCCCTTTCATGCCCCTCGACTCTTATAACTGCCATCTGGTTTCTGTACAAATTGTAAATAGCCTTTCACTCCTTGTATATTACCGCCGCCACGTTCAGTATTTGAAAGACGGTATTCCAGTCAACATTGTCAAAAGCTTTCTCTAAGAATACAAATGCTAGAAACGTAGGTTTGCCTTTCCTTAATCTATCTTCTAAGATAAGTAGAAGGGTCAGTATTGCGTCACGTGTTCCGATATTTCTACGGAATTCAAACTGATATTCCCGGAGGTCGGCTTCTACCAGTTTTTCCAGTTATGTAAGAGTATACTGTACAAAATCGCGGCTACAAAACTCCTGCGAAACCCCTGCATCGATTTCTATCGCACGTGCTATCATTAGTCACTATGTGGAAAGAAATAATGTGGGGGTAAGAACCAGCAACCTCCTATTTGGGTGGGGCTGAGGGAGGGGGGGGGGAGAAGGAGGAGGAGGAGGAGGAGGAGGAGGAGGAGGATATTAGTGTTTAACGTCCCGTCGACAACGAGGTCATTAGAGACGGAGCGCAAGCTCGGGTGAGGGAAGGATGGGGAAGGAAATCGGCCGTGCCCTTTCAAAGGAACCATCCCGGCATTTGCCTGAAGCGATTTAGGGAAATCAGGGAAAACCTAAATCAGGATGGCCGGAGACGGGATTGAACCGTCGTCCTCCCGAATGCGAGTCCAGGAGGAGGAGGAGGAGGAGGAGGAGGAAGAGGCGAACAGGCAAAGAGGGGAGAGGAGGACATGGACACAGACATGAGCGGGGGGGGGGGGGGAGATAGACAAAGAGGAGAGTGGAGGAGACGACGAACGAGAGAGGGAAGAGGGGGGATGGGCTAATGGAATTGGAATAAATACATACCCGGCTAGTATAAAATAAAATTTGTGGAGCATTGACACGGTGTTCCTTCAAGTGACGTCAGAATATTCCATACGATATTATGCTTCTTTTCTTTGTTACTGTACTGCTATACCGTGACAGGTCCATCATCGTTGTAAACAAGTGACTCACAGATGATCAAACTATCTACAGCCCGCGGCTCACAGAAAGCTGAAGACTTACCGTGTTCCCATGCTGTCTGCAGGGATGGGGGCTGAGGCGCGGCTGCCCACAGTGGCTGACGGCGGCGTAGTCGTCTCTGCCGATGTCAACAACACGCGGCCGATGCGCTCCGCAACGCGACACGAGCCAGACTGCACGAGTCAACGGGCTGCTTCGATCGTATCGCGAGCCCACAGCGCTTCTCTTTCGATACTTGGCCACACTGCGCTGTGAAACTACTCTACTGGCCATTAAAATTGCTACACCACGAAGATGACGTGCTACAGACGCGAAATTTAACCGACAGGAAGAAGATGCTGTGATGTGCAAATGATTAGCTTCTCAGAGCATTCACAGAAGGTTGGCGCCGGTGGCGACACCTACAACGTGCTGACATGAGGAAAGTTTACAAACGATTTCTCATACACAAACAGCAGTTGACCGGCGTTGCCAGGTGAAACGTTGTTGTGATGCCTCGTGTAAGCGGGAGAAATGCGTACCATCGCGTTTCCGACTTTGATAAAGGTCGGACTGTAGCCTATCGCGATTGCGGTTTATCGTATCGCGACATGGCTGCTCGCGTTGGTCGAGATTCAATGACTGTTAGCAGAATATGGAATCGGTGGGTTCAGGAGGGTAATACGGAGCTCCGTGCTGCATCCCAACGGCATCGTATCACTAGCAGTCGAGATGACAGGCATCTTATCCGCACGGATGTAACGGATCGTGCAGCCACGTCTCGATCCCTGAGTCAACAGATGGGGAGGTTTGCAAGACAACAACCATCTGCACGAACAGTTCGACGACGTTTGCTGCAGCACGGACTATCAGGTCTGAGACCGTGGCTGCGGTTACCCTTGACGCTGCATCACAGGTAGGAGCGCCTGCGATGGTGTACTCAAAGACGAACCTGGGTGCACGAATGGCAAAACGTCATTTTGCGGATGAATCCAGGCTCTGTTTACAGCATCATGATGGTCACGTTCATGTTTGGCGACATCGCGGTGAACGCACCTTGGAAGCGTGTATTCGTCATCGCCATACTGGCGTATCACCAGACGTGATGGTATGGGTTGCCATTGGTTACACGTATCGGTCACCTCTTGTTCGCATTGACGGCCCTTTCAACAGCGGACGTTACATTTCAGATGCGTCACGGCCCGTGGCTCTACCCTTCATTCGATCCCTCCGAAACCCTACATTTCAGCAGGATAATGCACGACCGCATGTTGCAGGTCCTGTACGGGCCTTTCTGGATACAGAAACTGTTCGACTGCTGCCCTGGCCAGCACATTCTGCAGATCTCTCACCAATGGAAAACGTCTGGTCAATGGTCACTACTCTTGATGAACTGTGGTATCGTGTTGAAGCTGCATGGGCAGCTGTACCTGTACACGCCACCCAAGCTCTGTTTGACTCAATGCCCAGGCGTGTCAAGGCCGTTATTACGGCCAGAGGTGGATGTTCTGGGTACTGATTTGTCAGGATCTATGCACCCAAATTGCGTGAAAAAGTCAGTTCTAGTATAATATATTTGTCCAATGAATACCCGTTTATCATCTGCATTTCTTCTTGGTGTAGCAATTTCAATGGCTAGTAGTGTAGAAATCTGTATTCCCCAGGAAGGTATGAAAAAAATTTCATCCACAACTGCCCGGTGGTTGTACGTGCAGCTACTTACAGAGCTCCAGTGCGGGTTGTATAATCACACGGGCTGTATCATTGCATGGCTGCGGTAGAAATTCTAACGCGTTAATGCGGAACCGACTTGCGCCAGAAAAAAAAATTACTTCCAGTTTTTGCCGCCAGTTGCAACTCTGCTTCTCTCAATGCAAGAAAAACGTATTCAATTGTTTCCATATGTTATTGGTTAGGAGCGACACGCGGGCAGAAGAGGTGATACAAGTGACAAACGCGTAATGTTGATTTTATTATTAACCGCCACGTACACAATTTGTTCAATACGAACACCGGAGACGTCGACGAGAGGCTGAATCCGTAAAACGACAAAACGACGTGATCAACAGTAGCTCGCAGCTGCTCCGATAGAATCAGAGCAACGTGTTCCTGTATGCTGCTCTTCACATCAAGTACAGACGGAACGTGTCCCTGGTAAACGCATTCTTGTAGACATCCCAGAGCTAGAAGTCACACAGATTCACATTAGGCCTAGGTGATCTTGCAGACCATGTACATGGAAAACCCCTGGAGATAACACGATCGTGGAAGGCTGCATTAACCAGATGTTTCACTGGCGAGAGACACGAGGTATTGTTCCACCTTGCATGAAAACAGTTGTTTCCACGCAGTTGCTCTCTTCCAAAGCAGGAATCACACGCTGTACAACGAGGTCTCGACAACGGGTACACGTCACGGTACATTTGACAGGCCCCATGGATATATTTTCTTCAAAGAACTGGGATACGGAAGTACTAAGGATTGAAGATACAGGCTTGTACTTCTCTAAGGCCATACATTCTGCGATAATAAATAGTTCAGTTGAAGAGGATGGACATCTGAAAAAAGGGCAATCACAGAATTTGGAAAAGATATAGGTAAAAGAAAGGTAAATCTTTTTAAAAAAACCTTGTATAAGAGAAGAACTTCTTTATCTGATGGAAGAAAGAAGAAATGAAGGAATACAAAAGTGCAAGTCACTTAGGAATGAAATAAATAGGAAGTACAGGCAAGCTAAGGCGAAATGGCTGCAAGAAAATTGCGAAGAAATCTAAAAAGAAATGATTGTCGGAAGGAGTGACTCAGTACATGGAAAGGTCATTTCTGGGAAGTGAAAAGCAAGGCAGTAACATCAGGAATGCAACGGGAATACCACGGATGCAGAGGAGAGAGCAGCCAGGTGGGAACAATATACTGAATGCCTCTATGAGGAAGACCACTTGTCTGATGTCGTGATAGAAGAAGAAACACGAATCGACAGAGGAGAGATAGTGGATCCAGTACTAGAGTTAGAATCTGAACGAGCTCTGGACAACTTAAGATCGAATAGGGCACAAGAGGTAGTTAATAATGCATCAAAATTTCTGAAATTATTGGGAGAAGTGGCAACAAAACGACTATTCACGTTGGTGGGTAGAACATATGAGACTGGTGATATACCATCAGACTTTTGGAAAACCTTCATCCACATAATTCTACACATAGGAAGAGCTGACAAGCGCGAGAATTATCGCACAGTCAGCTTAACAGCTCATGCCTCCGAGGTGCTGACAAGAATAATATACAAAAGAATGGAAAAGTAAATGGAGTGTGTGTTACGTGACGATCAGTTAGGCTTTAGGAAAGGTAAAGGCACCAGAGAGGAACTTCGGACTAAAGGAAAATCAAGACACGTTCATAGGACTTGTCAGCCTGCAAAAAGCGTTAGACAATGTAAAATGGTGCAAGACGTTCGAAATTTTGAGGAAAATAGGGGCAAGTTATAGGAAAAGATGGGTAATATACAATATGAGAAGAATGAAGAGGGGACAATGAGACTGGAAGACTAAGAACGAAGTGCTCGGATTAAAAAGTGTGTAACCCTGAGATGTAGTCTGAGATGTAGTCTTCCGCCCATAGTGTTCAATTTATACATCGAAGAAGCGGTGACGGAAATAAAAGTTCAAGAGTGGGATTAAAATTCAAGGTGAAAGGATATCAATGATAAGATTCGCTCACGACATTGCTGTCCTCAGTGAAAGTGAAGAAGAGCTGCAGAATGTGTTAAACAGAGTGAACAGTCTAATCAGTACAGAATATGGAGTGAGAGTGTATCGAAGAAAGACGAAAGTAATAAGAAGTAGAAGAAATGAGAACAGTGAGAAACTTCACAATTGGAGATCGCGAAGTAGACGAAGTTAGTTTATTCTTCTGTGTAGGCAGTAAAATAACCCATGACGGGAGGAGGACATAAAATGGAGACTAGCAATGGCATCAAGAGCATTTTTGGCGAAGAGAAGTCTGCTGGTATCGAACATAGGCCTTACTTTGAGGAAGAAATTGTGAGAACGTACGTACTTTTGGGGCACAGCATACACTGGGGGAAAACGGGATCAGAAGAGACTCGAAGTATTTGAAGTATGGTGCAACAGAAGAATGTTGTGAGTTAGGTGGACTGATAAGGTAACGAATGAGGAGATTCTCCATAGAATCTGCAAGGAGAAGAATATAATTATGGAATACATTGACAAGAAGAAGCGGCATGTGTTAAGACATCAGAGAATAACTTTCGTTGTACTAAAGGGAGCTATAGTGGGTAAAAACTCCAGTGGAAGACAGAGATTGGAATATGTGCAGCAAATACACTGCTGGCCATTAAAATTACTACACCAAAAAGAAATGCAGATGTTAAACAGGTATTCATTGGACAAATATTTTATACTAGAACTGACATGTGATTACATTTTCACGCAATTTGGGTGCATCGATCCTGATAAATCAGTACCCAGAACAACCACCTCTGACCGTAATAACGGCCTTGATACGCCTGGTTCATCAAGAGTAGTGACTGGCGTATTGTGACGAGCCAGTTGCTCGCCCACCATTGACCAGACGTTTTCAATTGGTGAGAGATCCGGAGAATAGAGAGAGATCCAGAGAATGTCCTGGCCAGGGCAGCAGTCTAACATTTTCTGTATCCAGAGGAGAGGAGCAGGAAGAGGAGGATATTAGTGTTCAACGTTTCCCATAAGACTGATGACTCAAAAAATATGAGAAAGAACTTTGCTCCTCTTCTAGCAGCAGAGTACCGTAGGTCGCTGGAGGAGCAAAGTGTTCCTAATGACTTGAGAAAAAAGCGCAGGTCATCGTCCTGGCCCACAGAACTATATGCCATTACCTCGACGTCAGTCTTCTGTAGCATTTTGGAACGTGTTTTATGCTCACTTACTATGACATTTCGGAGACGGACAATCTCCCCTGTTGTTCCTCCACGACACCCAGAAGGCGGTAGATACCAGCACCCAAGGAAGATGCTGTGTTCCTTGTCTTCCGAAAGGCGTTCAATACGCTTCCGCACTTTCGGCTAATGAACAAGATACGAGGGTACGGAATATCACATCTGCTGTGCGATTACTTTGAAGAGTGCCTAGCCAACTACAGTACAACACGTCCTTCTGAACGGAGAGAATGATTCAGACGTAAAAGTGACTTCGGTAGTGTCCAAAAGGAGTATTATAGGACTATTACTTTCCACAAGAAAGAGCGTAGTAGATAACGGCGAAAGTTCTGTGAAGCATTCCGTTGATGCTGTCGTATGCAAAGAAGTCTCAACGGTAGAAAATTATAGCGAAATGCATGAAAACCCGCACGGCATCGGCACTTGGTGCGGTGACTGGCAATTTACCCTCGACGTAGACAAATGTAACGCATTGCGAGTACATAGACAGAAAGACCCTTTATTGTGTGATTACACGATCGCAGAACAGTCACTAGACGCATTCATATTCATAGAATATCTGGGAGTATGGGCACACTACTGTGGAACGACCACATAAAATTAATCTCTGGTAAGGCAGATGCCAGACAGATTCGTTGGAGGAATCCTCAGGAAGTTTAGTTCATCAACAAAGGAAGCAGCTTACAAAAGATTCATTCGACGATGATGCCAGGTCTATGGTGCACAGTAGAGTTTGGTGGAATTCGAGCTGCTAATAAATTGATTCCTCTCGCCGCCATCCCTGTTAAACGCTGTGTTTCATTTTGGTGGTAAGTAATCGAGAGTGACGATTATCGCTTGTATATGACCTGTTACGCTGGTGTGTACCCCCTGATCTGACAAAACAAATATAAATCTATCACTATTATTTAACACTCTCGTAGCAATAGCTGACGGAGTAGCTGTTATGACAGAAGTAATACACAGTGATATCGCCGTATTTTTGTACATCGTTCAATGAGGCAAAATGTTTTGGTGTGTGTGAGTGTCGAAGGGGGGGAAGGGGGGGAGGGGGATTTGATTGGTTGGGTTAATTTGGTGGAGGAGACCAAACAGCGAGGTCATCGGTGTCATCGGATTAGGAAAGGTCGGGGAAGAAAGTCGGCCGTGCTCTTTCAAACGAACCATCCCGGCATTTGCCTGAACCGATTTAGGGGTATCACGGAAAAACTAAATCAGGATGGCCGGAGGCGGGATTGAACCGTCGTCCTCCCGAATGCGAGTCCAGTGTGCTAACCACTGCGCCACCTAACTCGGTGCGGAGGGGAGTGGAGGGTGGGTGGGTGATGTAAACTGTGACGTATGTGTATGGAACGTGTTATGGGATATAGGTGCAAATACTGTGGGCATTGGTACCTTAATATGTATCCACTTCAGTGTGTTAACTGTTTTTTCTCTGTGTCTAACAGTCTTCTCGCAAACATGTTATATAATTTACTACCTGTTGTTTTCTTCACAGTCGTAACTGCACCACGAAGTGGACTACGCCTCTCAGAATAGACACTCTATTGTGCGCCCACGCGTCAATACTCCGTTATCTAACCTGCTGTACAGGGGACAATAAACGTTAATGACTTGCTTGAGCCATGTACAGCCTGAAAACGTACTACTAGTAAAAGTCATAATTACTGGTCTGTAAATAATGTAAATGCTGATGCAGTGTTGTTCAGTACTCTCTCCCGAGTCATCGATGAAAATTTCTGCACTTGCAAGTATATCCCTAACAGTCCGTATATCAAAATAGTACTTCATTTAGTCTTCACTATGGCATGAACGCAAGTAGTCAGCATTGCAACGTAATGAAACAAGGTTTTCGATGGGACCACCACCCCAAGGAATTCTCACCACAAGGGAGAATAGAAAGTGAAAACTAATGTAAACAACAAACTCTACCTTAATGTGAAGAGCCGTCTCATGATGAACCTGTTGTTCTAAACTGGTAACGGCGCTATTTACCTGAACAATTAGCATTATTAAAAGTAGCTGGTTGGCGTTTTCTCTCTATGAGTATAAACCTGTAAGTGTATATGTAGCAGTTGTGGATTTCAGTCTCAGTCGATGACATGTGTGCTTTTGTAAAGTAAACAGTAAACTGTAGGCACACAGTCTGACAAAAATATTAAGCATCCAGAGGGGGAGGAGGAAAACAAATTAATCTTCATAGGTTGAGAGGGTAGCTGATGTTATTTCTGTGATTACAAAATGGAGTCAGAACTACAAAGAAGTTGGTAGTATGAGCCTGCTTTTCAGTGTGATGCATGCATTGATTTGTTTGGGGAGGCTGCCATTGTATCCTCTCCTGAGGTAAGCTAGCCCATAATACCAAGTCCTTGATAGCCTGGACACTGACACTGGGATGATAACAACATCCGAGTTGGTCCCACACATGGTCTATTGGGGGAAGGGGAGCTGGTTGTTGCTAGCCAAAGGAGTACTTCAACATCAAGCAGGCAATTCATAGAGATAACTGCCATATGTGGACGAGCATTGTCCTGTTGAAAAATGGCGGCACAATGAGGACGCAGGATGTCTGTGACATACCATTGTGACATCAGAGTTTCCTTACAACCAGCCAGAACCTGAAGTCATACCCTACGGCTGCCAACACCATGATGCCAGGAGTGACACAGTTGAGCCTATTCAAAACATGGGAAGAATGAGAAATTTCCTCAGGTTGCAGCCATAGCATACTAGTCGATGGTGGTCATCCAGGGCAGGGCAGAGCCATGTTTCATTACTAGACACAGTGCGACGCCATTGATCACCAGTCCATCCTTCCTGGTGATGGCACCACGCCAATCGCAACTGTTTGTGTTGTGGTGTGGGCAGCAGGTTATGCACGGGATGGTAATTCCTAGTGAGGCTGCTTTTAGACCACTGGTACAGTATGACACAGAACGTCCACTACTTGTTCTGAGATGGTGCAGATGTGAAAGCGCTACCACTTGCTTGGTCCACAATAAAGCGAACCCCCCCACCCTTGTGGTGATTAGACTTGGGCGACTGGATCCTTGATCACAAGTAGGCCAGTCATCAAGTTCCCAATCAGCCTAACATTGGGTGAAGATCAAATACCAGACGAGCCTGCATATAGCACGATTCGATGACCCTGTCAAATGGAGACCTGCAACTTGGCCCCTTTGAAACTATGTCAGGTGCTGATAACGCTATCTCACACGAGTACTTAGCATCCCCATGTCCTTCAAAGTGGTTCTTCAACATCTGACGCTGTTCACGCCCATTACATACCCTACCAGGCCTGGTGCCTACACTAAACAGCAACTATACTAATGCACTATGGCAGGCTATCTGTCACAAAGAATTGCAATGCTAATCATCTACATACCAGCCGAGCGTGTGTACATGTACGAGGTTACATTGACATACAACCATGTCTTCTAGGTGCTTCACTTTTTTTCTCAGGCAGTGCAGATTCTATCTTTAAGCTTCAAATTTGTTTTGCTTTGCTGTATTTGTTAAAACGCAAAAGGCTATCATCGTAATTTCCATCGCTTCATTGCGTTCCATCGAGTGCAGTGCTGCAGGTAATTGGGGAGACGCACTGGCTAGGAGTGCATTCGTAAAACCTGTCTACAGGCCCTGGCGTACCCAGCGGTACCGAACGGCCGCCGTGTCAGCCTCAGCCTACATGCGTCCCTGGATGCGGATATGGAGAGGCATGTGGTCAGCACACCACCCACCAAGCCATATGTCAGTTTCCGAAAGCGGAACGGCTACTCCTCAATCAAGTAGCTCCTCAGTTTGTCTCACGAGGGCTGAGTGCACCCCGCTTGCCAACAGCGCTCGGCAGACTGGATGGTCACCCATCCAAGTGCTAGCCTAGCCCGACAGCGCTTAACTTCGGTGATCTGACGGGGGGAGTGTATTCAATGGGCAACATTTGAGCGCATAAGATTATTATCTGCACAAACGGCGATAAGCTGGCCTTAACTGCGATGAGAATTTAAGGTTTGTGGATTGGTGTTTGAGTTCCATGTGCTGGATTGGTAGGCTTGCTGCGTTTTTGTACTAAAAGAGAGAATGACAATTTACAAATATGGTCATTGCATTTTTCACGTTACAGGTAAGATTTTGGATTTTTATTACAAAATAAAAAACAGATTGGCAGATCGGCACTGGCGACGGCTGCGGCAGGTTCTCCATGGAGAGATGGAAACTGCCTGAGGTCTTCTCCAGCGTAAGTCATCTGCCTCTCACCTGGAACATTGAGACCAAAACTTAGGAGACATGTATATGGAAAATATTCATCAGTACACAGCTGTTGGTCAAACATGTATTTCTTTGCCATTACTTAGCATACAGAATGAGAAAAATTGAGAATATGAGTGAGCCCATAGCTTGATTTTCTCCATACAGGTATTCGAGCGTACTGCTCATCATCAATAGCATCTGGTACAGAGGATAAAAGATAGGTATGCACATATCTACGTCGATAATATGATGATATTTTGTATAGACTAAAGTAGAAACATAAGATTATGTGGATACTGTGCACATGTAGAACAAACAATGTATTTGTCAAGTATAAAATCTTTGAAAGCTGTTACCTTTGCCTTAAAGCAAATTAGTAATGGTATTGTGAAACAACAGAAAAGTAAGTCCCAGAGAAACGGGAAATCAAAACCACTAATAACAAAAACTATAATCATACAAGATGGGAGAGTAAAATGCTCATTCCCATCTCTGAATTTTTAAGTAACTGGTCATAGAGTTTGGTCACTGTGCACATTAAAAAAAAAACGTTACACTGAGATCAACAGCTTAGGAATACAATAGGTTATATTTAGGCCTACCATTTGTGGGCCGCCCAACCTTGGAAAAGTCGCGTGACAGTAAGGGATGGTTCAAATGGCTCTGAGCACTAAGGGACTTAACTGCTGAGGTTATCAGTCCCCTAGAACTTAGAGCTACTTAAACCTAACTAACGTAAGGACATCACACACATCCATGCCGGAGGCAGGATTCGAGCCTGCGTCCGTAGCGGTCGCGAGGTTCCAGACTGTAGCGCCTAGAACCGCTCGGTCACTTCGGCCGGCGACAGTAAGGGATCTTGAAATCAAAGTCAGGGCTGATAGTAAGTGATATTTACACTTGGTTTTCATGATTGCCATAATTCAAATCAAACTAAAACAGAGAAAAGTTCTCTAAAAGTTGAAATAGAACTACAGAAGGACGCTAGACCTGTGCTGAGGTACCAAATCATATGGAAGACCGTTCGGAGGATACACAACAAGACCTCCTCATGTGGTCGGGTTACTAATGTAAAGTTAACGAGACGAAATGAGGCCGCAAACTATTAAGTAGCGAGCTGCACAGGATATGGATCGCACTACCTCAATTGTGAAAGATTTCCGCAAAAATTAACTAGTGTGCGTCAAGCAGCACCAGCTGGTGGCTGGGAGATGAATCACCCAGAATCTTGAAACTTCCTGGCAGTTTAAAACTCTGTGGCGGACCGAGACTCGAAGTCGGGACCTTTGCCTTTCGCGGGCAAGTGCTCTGGTAGAGTCTCGGTCCGGCACACAGTTTTAATCTGCCAGGAAGTTTCATATCAGCGCACACTCCGCTGCAGAGTGAAAGTCTCATTCTGGGAACATCCCCTAGGCTGTGGCTGAGCCATGTCTCCGCAATATCCTTTCTTTCAGGAGTGCTAGTTCTGCAAGGTTCGCAGGAGAGCTTGTGTAAAATTTGGAAGGTAGGAGACGAGGTACTGGCAGAAGTGAAGCTGTGAGGACGGGGCGTGAGTCGTGCTTGGGTAGCTCAGTTGGTAAAGCACTTGCCCGCGAAAGGCAAAGGTCCCGAGCCGAGTCTCGTCCGGCACACAGTTTTAATCTGCCAGGAAGTTTCATATCAGCGCACACTCTGCTGCAGAGTGAACATCTCATTTTGGACCCAGAATCTTAGTTCCCCAACCCTCAGAAACTTCCCAGTCTTGGCGTACAAAACACACATTAACAAACACAAGATTGCTACTCCTCTGGAGCAATGTCTGCTCAATTGATCAGACTCTTCACACCAAGCTCAGTGTTGGTGCCAAACCATTCAACTGGATACACTACAATTTTGTAACGAAAGCAACTGACTTTCCCACACTAGTCAGCCAACGCCATTAACTGGGGATGGCAGTGGCGGCACGGAGTCCTCCCAGGGTAGAAGCCGGCTCTGCCAACAAAAGCACAGAGCAGGCCGCAGCTCAGTTTCCATAAAAACTGCCCAAATCCGCAGCAAATCTGAATATAATGGCGATCTCAGAAATATGGCCGGCCGATGTGGCCGAGCGGTTCTAGGCGCTTCAGTCCGAAACCGCGCTGCTGCTACGGTCGCAGGTTCGAATCCTGCCGCGGGCATGGATGTGTGTGATGTCCTTAGGTTAGTTAGGTTTAAGTAGTTCTAAGTTCTAGGGAACTGGTGACCTCAGATGTTACGTCCCATATTGCTTAGAGCCATTTGAACCATTCAGAAATATGAGGCACATCCAATGAGCTAATATTCAACATTACAAAAGTTAATATTTAACAGTGAATAAACATGTTTGCAATGAACCACTGAATTAACAACTTTAAAAACTTCATGCAGTTTCAGCGAACAATGTCTCAGATGATAGTATTGCACTATAGCTATCATTCCTAGGAGCTTTTGATCAATATCTAATTTATTTATGGATTCATTTGTAAGGTGTCAGGCAAATCCAACACCTTCCATGAAAATCCTGACATGATAAGCAAATCCAGTAGTATGTTACATAACAGCGCATAAAGCTTCACTCAGAACTGCAGAAGTCTTATCTGTTACACCCCCTTTTTGCGTAATACTAGTGTCGATCGTCAATTAAAGCTCATGGTGTTCACATTTGCCACTTGAAGTAAAAATCTGAAACGCGATGATTTTTCTGTTATATAGTTATTGAGAAGCCACATCAGTCACTGTAATTTACGACAAGTTAAATAAGTAATTAAAGATAACTGAGGGTCACTGTGGACCATTTTTGATAGTTTTCTCTTTTATGAAACTTAATTTAAACCTAGATTATAGATGTGATATGGCATAGGCCATCCTTCGACCCATTGTAGAACTTGGAAACCCATTCAGGGAATATTCGTTCACATTTTAGTTGAACGCAGTTGGTTTTTATCAACCTGTATTAAAATATTTCGTTTTATCAATAGTGCAATTTATAAACAATGTTTTGTGAGTAGAATAAAGTTTCCAATGGTAAACTTAACTGCTTTTTCGACGTTATTTTTCCAGCTAACTAAAAATAGGAAAGCCTTGAACCCCTTCCACTAAATTTAGTTAGTATTAAGATTCTTTTACAGGGAATGCAGTGGAGCTGACGCTGAAATCATTAAGTATTTGGTTATATCGTCGCTAGTCTCACTGAACTCTTCTGAATTCTACATGTCATGTGTGGTCTAGCGTCTCCTTACCAGCAACAGGTCCCAGGTTCAAACTAGTCAATTCCCTAAAAAAACACACTCAGAGCGTCGTTGCGCGAAAGTGGTAGGGAGACACGATATAGAACAGACACCACGCAGAATGTTAGACATTATGTAATCTCATCTTTTTCATACGCAAGTGTCTGTCAGAACATCATATTCTCAACACAGCAACTGAATGCAGCACGAATACCTCTCATCTCGTCATATTCGGAGATGCCAATCCAGTCGGGTGTAAAAATAAATGCGCGCAACGGAAAATAATAAACGCTAAAATGAAGATTTGACCCTGTCTGACTACCCCCTGAAGCAGATCTTAGGGTCTCTTAATGGACTTTAACATACAAATTACAACATAAACATAAATGGATGATTAAGGCAACTAATAAATTGCTCTGAACACTATGGGACTTAACATCTGAGGTCATCAGTCCCCTAGAGCTTAGAACTACTTAAACCTAACTAACCTAAGGACATCACACACATCCATGCCCGAGGCACGATTCGAACCTGCGACCGTAGCGGTCACGCTGTTCCAGACTGAAACGCCTAGAACCGCACGGCCACACCGGACGGCCAGGGAACTAATATTACTAAATGATAAACATTGTTTCTGCTTATATATTTATTGTAGATTAAAAAAAAGCTTTATATTACAAAGTTTACATTTCCCAAGTAAAATTACTAATCAATTGCCCAACTCTGCCCCCCCCCCCCCTTATTATAACTGCGTGATCTAATATCAATAAATGACTGACATCATCCACGTACCAAACACTAGAAGACACCACTTTCAAAGATGATCTACAGTGGTGTGGAACCTCAGTGGAAATAAACTAACGTGATCGCAGCTGTTTAGCTTTTATAGCCCTAATGAGCCGAAGAATTTGCGATATCACCGTATGTACTGCGTCCGGTGCGTCGAAGTGATGGTTATCGTACTCGTCTGCGACGATGGAAGAACTCCAGCCACGAATAAACTCTTTCAAACACTAGGACGGCAGAAAGCGGTCCTCTGACTAATATACTCTAATACTGTCTTCTCCTCTCTGTATTCTACAGACGAGAAACGCAAACTCCCAGCCACTAGGACGGAGTTCAGATAGCGTCTCAACGTAGGTATAGGCAGAGGAAGTGCTCTCAATTACTGAACGCTGCGTACTCAACGACGACTTCCAACCTGGAGGTGAAGTCCAGAATCGTATAGGTTCGCAACAGTACAGTGCCTAACCGTTCTAACTATAAACTCTCCTGAGAGCAAAGACACCAAGTCCGTCTGTACCAACAAAGCTGATATCAAGCGACTGTCACACATGGGCGCTCACAACGGAAGACCTCTTCTCTCCAGCGCTGACCTTCCAGCAAGGCTCGGCTCCCCACCATCGTAATTCCGAAAACGAATCAGATTCCAGAAACCACGGAATATTCTCCCTCTCTACAGATTCTCCAGAACGCCGACCAACCATATTTTAATCTTTTGTCGTCCAGCGCGGAAATTTTGCGAGGTAATTCCTATACTCGTACAATGATACGCTTCTGAGTAAAAATCCTTGGAAATACGCCAGCCTGTGTGATTTCCGATGTGCCGCTTCCTCCTTCCTCTCACCTGCGTCCAAGATTTTCAGCGTTGGGAAGTATGATCCGGTTATCCTTCCTGCCCCTACTACAGTATCGGCCGACCGTCACCCTACTGTGCTCCAGAGCTCAGGTGCCACGACGTCCGTCTAGCTACTTCCTGTGTTTAAGCAGGACCAACACCTGCGCGGCCCTTCCACCCAGAGCTTGAGTTGTGCCTGCCGTTTCATCTCCACTGACGTTCCAACCTCTACTAGTATAGGCAATCATTCATTACGCCCTTTTTTTATAATAAAGACACTCCGTCTCGTTTCATGCAATAAGCGTTAACAATTATTTACAAGACGTATGTGACTATATCAGTCTCCTTTATCTATTCATACACTCCTGGAAATTGAAATAAGAACACCGTGAATTCATTGTCCCAGGAAGGGGAAACTTTATTGACACATTCCTGGGATCAGATACATCACATGATCACACTGACAGAACCACAGGCACATAGACACAGGCAACAGAGCATGCACAATGTCGGCACTAGTACAGTGTATATCCACCTTTCGCAGCAATGCAGGCTGCTATTCTCCCATGGAGACGATCGTAGAGATGCTGGATGTAGTCCTGTGGAACGGCTTGCCATGCCATTTCCACCTGGCGCCTCAGTTGGACCAGCGTTCGTGCTGGACGTGCAGACCGCGTGAGACGACGCTTCATCCAGTCCCAAACATGCTCAATGGGGGACAGATCCGGAGATCTAGCTGGCCAGGGTAGTTGACTTACACCTTCTAGAGCACGTTTGGTGGCACGGGATACATGCGGACGTGCATTGTCCTGTTGGAACAGCAAGTTCCCTTGCCGGTCTAGGAATGGTAGAACGATGGGTTCGATGACGGTTTGGATGTACCGTGCACTATTCAGTGTCCCCTCGACGATCACCAGTGGTGTACGGCCAGTGTAGGGGATCGCTCCCCACACCATGATGCCGGGTGTTGGCCCTGTGTGCCTCGGTCGTATGCAGTCCTGATTGTGGCGCTCACCTGCACGGCGCCAAACACGCATACGACCATCATTGGCACCAAGGCAGAAGCGACTCTCATCGCTGAAGACGACACGTCTCCATTCGTCCCTCCATTCACGCCTGTCGCGACACCACTGGAGGCGGGCTGCACGATGTTGGGGCGTGAGCGGAAGACGGCCTAACGGTGTGCGGGACTGTAGCCCAGCTTCATGGAGACGGTTGCGAATGGTCCTCGCCGATACCCCAGGAGCAACAGTGTCCCTAATTTGCTGGGAAGTGGCGGTGCGGTCCCCTACGGCACTGCGTAGGATCCTACGGTCTTGGCGTGCATCCGTGCGTCGCTGCGGTCCGGTCCCAGGTCGACGGGCACGTCCACCTTCCGCCGACCACTGGCGACAACATCGATGTACTGTGGAGACCTCACGCCCTACGTGTTGAGCAATTCAGCGGTACGTCCACCCGGCCTCCCGCATGCCCACTATACGCCCTCGCTCAAAGTCCGTCAACTGCACATACGGTTCACGTCCACGCTGTCGCGGCATGCTACCAGTGTTAAAGACTGCGATGGAGCTCCGTATGCCACGGCAAACTGGCTGACACTGACGGCGGTGGTGCACAAATGCTGCGCAGCTAGCGCCATTCGACGGCCAACACCGGGGTTCCTGGTGTGTCCGCTGTGCCGTGCGTGTGATCATTGCTTGTACAGCCCTCTCGCAGTGTCCGGAGCAAGTATGGTGGGTCTGACACACCGGTGTCAATGTGTTCTTTTTTCCATTTCCAGGAGTGTATTCATATATACGATGTACAACCTGTCACATAATACCTAATTGTGTTTGTAGATCACGGCAAAATATGTAGATGAGTTCTTGTAAGGTGCGAAATTATAGCCACCTTACAATATTTGTGTAGTTCTTTAAGGGGGCCCGGCCGGAGTGGCCGTGCGGTTCTAGGCGCTTCAGTTTGGAACCGCGTGACCGCTACGGTCGCAGGTTCGAATCCTGCCTCGGGCTTGGATGTGTGTGATGTCCTTAGGTTAGTTAGGTTTAAGTAGTTCTAAGTTCTAGGGGACTGATGACCTCAGATGTTAAGTCCCATAGTGCTCAGAGCCATTTGAACCATTTTGAATCTTTAAGGAGGGGTAGGACGTCAAATGGGCCGACTTGGAGCAGGAGAGGCATCACAGGACATTTTGATTTCCAGTGTCTATACTTTTACTAATAAATTTATAAAACTTTGTCAGCATCACCAGGAAGGACTCAGGATTCACACTCGTTACAGTGGAAGTTCGAAAACTTAACGAAATAATTTTTTTTCCATTTGAAATTTCATCATTATTCTACTTACTAACGGCTGAATTTGTTGCTATAGGTACACTTTTCTTCATAAATTGCAGAGATTCTTCAATGAATTTGCACAGCATACATACGATACTTACAGGTGTATGAAACCCTAGAATTTATTTAATTTATGAAAAAACGAATGTTCTGTTGAATTTTAAACTTCATGTTTAGAAAAAACACAAATTTTGTAGTTAATTACCTCAATTTTTACCACAGTTTTTAATAGATTTGGAAAATTCTAGAGTTTCATATACCTTTAAGTATGGTTTGTATGCTCTGCAAAATTCATCGAACCATCTCTCTTACTTATGAAGAAAAGTATACCTATAGCAACAAATGCTGCCATCAGTAAGTGAAAAAAAATGATGAAATTTTACATGTAAAAAAAATTACTTCGTTATGTTTTCGAACTTCCACTGCTATGAGTGTGAATTCTGAATCCTTCCTGGTGATGCTGACAAAGTTTTATGAATTTATTTGTAAAAGTATAGTCAGTGGAAATTAAAATGTCCTGTGGTGCCTCTCCTGCTCCAAGTCGGCCCGTTGGACGTCATGCCCCCCTTAAGGAATCTGCTAGTATTTTGTAAATAGCATCGTCTAAATGTTGATTAGAACTGCTATTTATAAAACAATGGTAATTTAAAGGCAGTTAGTCACATCTGTTATCTATAGCACCACTGAAAAGAGAAGCGAAAGACGCTTCTATCAAGCCGTCATAAGTAATTGTTTAAACAATATTCAACGACATATTTGTTGTCATTTAATGTGAGCGCTCTCGCTCAAAACTGCTGGCTTATTTGCTTGAGATCAAACCTTATTTATATTTCTTGCGAATGATCTGAGTGTGAGCGAATGTTTACAGCGTTTATTCTATTTAAATGGGATTGTAATATATTAGTCTAGAGGGAAAAGTGATCAAGTTGAGTCAAATCATGTCTCTATACCACAAGGTGGGGACGGCCTTCAGCCAATGGAGAAGCAGACAGCGGCAGAACACTGCTGGAGTCAAGTGGAGAGTGGGACTTTTGGAGTGAAGAGCTCAGGGCAGCGATTCTGGACACTTTCACTTTTGTTCTTGAAGAACGCACATCTTCCCCTGGTAATATGTGCGAGTCAGTCATATAGGTGACTGATTCCTGGTAGTGGCTCATCTCTCGAGAAGTCTAAGTAGGCTCCTACCGCTACACTACTTCAACTAAAATACTTCACCTCTTAATAGGTCTAAATAGCTCCTGTGTAGAAATTTTCCGACTGCATTACGGAATTAAGAGTAGGCTTTCACGGCCAGTATTATCTTCACTTAAAACTTCCGGGCTGATAGGCAGTGGTCGATGTATAAAACTCTCCCCTGACAGCGGGAGACATCCTCCGAGGTAAACCGGCGAACTGTGAAGAAGACTCGAGGAAGCGCTGATTATATAGGCCGTACAGAGGGCGCCACTGTCGATCACGTGGCATCGGCTATGAGACTGTCTCTGGTAATGCCAACACTCTCGATTGAAAGTAATCGATCGTCACGCTTGCGGTGCAATGCTGACATCCAAATTTTATCTAGTTTAACACCTTCGTCTTTCCTGTTAAAATTACTACGCTGTTTATCAATCTCTATAGCATGTCTATACATACGTGCATAATAATGCGACGTTTTAGATATGACGCTCGTCTCGCTGAATTTTTTTTCATGATCACCTTCCTGGTAAACATGTTCCGCGGCCGATTTATCCGTGTGACCAAGGCGGTAATTCCTCTTATGTTGAACATGGCGGGTGTTCACACTTCTCTTTGTGATACTGAAATAAACCTGTCCACAAATACAAGGAATTTCATATATACCCGGTGTAGCCAAAGGCTGTCGTGCATCTTTTGCCGATATTAAATATTCTTTTATTTTCCTGGTGGGTCTGAAAATAGTTTCCACCCCATACTTGCTTAAAATTTTCCCAATGCGATCTGTGACCTTACTAATGAACGGAAGAAAAACCTTGCCCTTGGGCGACTGTTGTACGTCGTTGCTCCTGATTCTCTGCATAGAGCGAAGTGCTCGATCTATATCCTTGCTAGAATAGCCATTCCTCACGAAAGTTGGCCGTAGATGTTCAATCTCACCTGTTAAATAAACAGGTTCACAAATTATGTAGGCCTTGTCTACCAAAGTTTTCATTACACCTCTCGTCCAGAAGGATCCGACTATGAAGATTTTAAGAATGACCAGTCGACTGGTGAAAGCATCTTCATTCGCCCCGATGATAAGAAGCTGCTTTGTAAAACAGAAGCGTACACACCTGGACTTTATGGTTACCCAAAGTGCATAAAACCTGAGGTTCCGTTTAGGGCAACTGTCAGTGCTATAGGCGGACCAACACACGATTTAGCTAGACACCTTGCCTCATTGCTGCAACCTTATATTGGTGGGACGGACATTCATATTTAAAATTCTGCTCATTTCATTGAGAAGTTAAAGGAAATGACCGTGGGCGCGGATGATATCCTCGTCAGTTTTGATATTGCGTCGTTATTTACTCAGGGGAGAGTTTTATACATCGACCACGGCCTATCAGCCCGGAAGTTTTAAGTGAAAACTTTGAATTAGTTTGTGCTGACAAACATTTCGTTAATGTGTGCTTGAAATGAGCTTATTTTTTCGTTCATCTTCAACGACTATTCAGCTTGTAGATTCAGCTACCGTTCTCGTAATGCTCTCACTGCAACTGTACTCATTTAACAAGATTATTTCTATGTATCGTATTTAGCTATCGTTGGACCTCTTTCCGTTTATTTGAGATGTATTTTCTCGAATAAACATTTTTCGACATAATTCTCTGTCGTCTACATCAATTACAGATGTTAGAATAGAACTCATTTTCTAATTATTCAGTTATCTTTTATTTATTATGTCTGTTTATTTCGTTAACTCGCAATTCTAGCCTATGCATAAGCTATTTGGCTGCAGGATCACAGCTACTTTAGCTCCTGTGCATGAAAGCACACGTGTGCCGCTCGACGCTACGTCATTAACAAGCTATACCCTTTTAAACAGAGGCATGCACAGTCCAGTTACGTAAGGTATGAGCAGCATTAGGTAAAGTCGCAACTTGTTTGCTGGTATGGGATTCTGGCAAGAGGAGCTACATCTCAGCAGAAAACCGTCGGGGAACGGCGCACTGGGGACGCGCCTCCCTAGACTAAAAAATGCAAAGATTTCCTACCAGACACATGTCCATTACGCTCTATAAAACAATCACGAAGTTGTGGCAGATAAACGAACAGCATCACATAGTGATATGTGATAGTCGTGTCACATCTTTATGAAGATTAAAAATGATATGGATCAAGGAAACATACAGGGTTATTACAAATGATTGAAGCGATTTGACAGCTCTACAATAACTTTATTATTTGAGATATTCTCACAATGCTTTGCACACACATACAAAAACTCAAAAAGTTTTTTTAGGCATTCACAAATGTTCGATATGTGCCCCTTTAGTGATTCGGCAGACATAAAGCCGATAAGTTCCTCCCACACTCGGCGCAGCATGTCCCCATCAATGAGTTCGAAAGCATCGTTGATGCGAGCTCGCAGTTCTGGCACGTTTCTTGCTAGAGGAGGTTTAAACACTGAATCTCTCACATAACCCCACAGAAAGAAATCGCATTGGGTTAAGTCGGGAGAGCGTGGAGGCCATGACATGAATTGTTGATCATGATCTCCACCACGACCGATCCATCGGTTTCCCAATCTCCTGTTTAAGAAATGCTTCTGCTTTAGCCTTTTCCGTAAGATTTTCCAAACCGTCGGCTGTGGTACGTTTTGCTCCCTGCTTGCTTTATTCGTCGACTTCTGCGTCTAGGCGTGAAACTTGCCCGCACGCGTTCAACCGTTTCTTCGCTCACTGCAGGCCGACCCGTTGATTTCCCCTTACAGAGGCATCCAGAAGCTTTAAACTGCGCATACCATCGCCGAATGGAGTTAGTAGTTGGTGGATCTTTGTTGAACTTCGTCCTGAAGTGTCGTTGCACTGTTATGACTGACTGATGTGAGTGCATTTCAAGCACGACATACGCTTTCTCGGCTCCTGTCGCCATTTTGTCTCACTGCGCTCTCGAGCGCTCTGGCGGCTTCAGCCGAACAAAACTTTATGAGTTTTTCTACGTATCTGTAGTGTGTCGTGACCATATGTCAATGAATGGAGCTACAGTGAATTTATGAAATCGCTTCAATCATTTGTAATAGCCCTGTACAAAGTACATAGGGACTGAGTGCCACAGATATATCCAGGTATTGTCTCAGAGACAGGTACTATGAGACTCTCTTCCCTGAGGAGCAGTTCCAGGTTTTATAACTCCAATAGCAGTGTCAGATACGACCAGTATGTGTGGGCACTTGTCGTTAAACAGTTATAACAAGTACACACGCTCATCTGTGTACTTACAAGGTAACCGAACCTATCCGGATCATGTTGGCGTCGTTACGTACTGCGTTATAATTAGATTTTAAATATTCACGGAGTTCTATGTTTTCTAGATCCCTATAATTTTTAACCATCATAAAGGTTTTATACCTAACAGACACATGGTTTGATTAACACGAGCACAGTGTACAAGTAATGATTCTACTTTAGTGTATATCAAATGTTCTTATATTACAGGCACATATAAGCTTTTTTTCCTCTGTAACAAATGGAGGGACTGTACGCCCGAAAACTGATCTGGCAGATAAATATTTTTCAAGTGCAGTTCGTAGCACACAACATGATATCCTTTCCCAAAAATGGAGTACCTGTTAGAAGACGATTAGTTTTGCTTTCGCCAAGGTAAAGGCATCACGGAGGCAGTTCTGATATTGCACTTGATAATGGCAAAAAGACAAAAAAAATCAAGATGTAACATTTCCCGACACCTCAGCACAAGAACTCCACTAAAAATGACATGTATTGGGGCGATCATCAATGCGGTGTATCATTTAAACTGATTCTTTTCGTAATACACACGTATAAATTCTAAAACATCCACTATTATATGATTATGTGATAGCGGAACAAACACTGGTAGCAGTTACTTCTGTAAAATATCTGGGAGTATGCGTGCGGAACGATTTAAAGTGGAATGATCATATAAAATAAATTGTTGGTAAGGCGGGTGCCAGGTTCAGATTCATTGGCAGAGTCCTTAGAAACTGTAGTTCATTAACAAAGGAGGTGGCTTACAAAACACTCGTTCGACCTATACTTGAGTATTGATCATCAGTGTGGGATCCGTACCATATCGGGTTGACGGAGGAGATAGAGAAGATCCAAAGAAGAACGGCGCGTTTCGTCACAGGGTTATTTGGTAAGTGTGATAGCGTTACGGAGATGTTTAGCAAACTCAAGTGGCAGACTCTGCAAGAGAGGCGCTCTGCATCGCGGTGTAGCTTGCTGTCCAGGTTTCGAGAGGGTGCGTTTCTGGATGAGGTATCGAATATATTGCTTCCCCCTACTTATACCTCCCAAGGAGATCATGAGTGCAAAATTAAGAGATTCGAGCGCGCACGGAGGCGTTCCGGCAGTCGTTCTTCCCGCGAACCATACGCGACTGGAACAGGAAAGGGAGGTAATGACAGTGGCACGTAAAGTGCCCTCCGCCACACACCGTTGGGTGGCTTGTGGAGTATAAATGTAGATGTAGAAAACTCAGCGTATGCTTAATCACTGATAACTTAAATTCTGTGCTGCGTTATCGAAAAATGTTTTTTAATATACAGGGTGTCTCTAAAAAGCATCATCAGGCGTACTTTCGTTGGTATTTCGGCAGATATTTGCAGTTTCGTTTTTGTAATGTGTACGTGTAGTCGGCTCAAACAAATCCTGCTCATAATCTCTTACACGCGACAACCAGCGCCACCTAAAAGCCTTCGCTTGTTTCCCATTACAAAGTAACTTATTTTTAAAGCGGGATTTGACGTGTCCGCTGGATAGAGTGGTGCTAAATTAGTCGATTGCGATATTTGTTTCATCGCTGTGTATTAACAGGGACAGTAAAACATCAAGAGTAGCCAGTATTCCAGTAGCGACTGAGCAGCGCTGCTGCATGGGAGTAGCATCAGCACAGGCCAGGGCGGTGCTGAAAATGAGTATTGGTTATTCTTCGTGTCTTACTGTGGCTGTCGATAGCCCACAGATAAAACGAATATCTCACAAGACTAATCTGGGTCGAGTTTGTCGAATGGCCACGCAAAATTCCACGTTAAAAATAATTTTGTTCGTCACAGGAAACAAATGGACGCTTTTCGCTGGCACCGAGGGTTGCATGAGAGACATTATGAGCAGTATTTGTTTGAAGCCAGTTACACACAGGAAACTCGAAATTGCCGAAACACCAGACAAAAGGCACCTGACGATTCTTGGCAGGGACAGCCAGTATGATTTGGGTAGGCCGCTTGAGAGGCTTTAACCACGACCCACGCCTCCTCTCGTAATATTTCGAACTAGAACAAGCATTCGACAACATGAAAAATGTTTGTTGTTGCCAGAAGAATTGGTATAAACTACGAGGAAAGACGAGTAATAGTACGTTCAAGACCAAAGAGGTAATAATAATATTAGAAGACAAACAGTGCCTTGGCAGTTTAGTTTGGCTGTGTCCAGTGATAATGTCTTACTTCCAGCCAGACCGCTCTGTTCGTGGCAGGTAGTTGAGAACGGGAGTTTGACGCTGACATTAGTTGCAAAGAACCAAAGATAAAGAGTGAAAGGCACATTGTGACGTTCTACTATGTGACGTCATGGCTGGGCGGCGTATTTGAAATATGGCGTGTTAGAGAATGGTATTTGATAGTATGTAGTGGCGCTCTTGAGCGTTGAATTTCAATGCCTCGTGTTGTTATTAGTGAGTACTAATGGCAAACAGCGTTGAGTGGTTTGTTTTCTTGCGTGGAATTATTAGTAGTAGTTACAGATGCTGTGGGCAATGATGAAGCTAGCATCGTTAAGTTTTTGCAGCAGTGTGGCTTGCTGTCCGAATTTTTAAAGTGCCAAATCTGTGGCAATGACATGAAATTGCTTCCTCTTGGACCAACGACGAGTATATTTCACGGTGTCGAGAGGATAACTGTCGGCGATCGATTCATCGCGGTGGCTAGTTAGAGAAATCTGCACTGGCAATTGTAATGACACATTCTGACACAGAGACATACAATACTTTAAAGTCTACGCCAAAGATTAAATTGAGAGGAATGTAGAATATAATCTCTGTAATGTTCATATTGGATTCTCTTTTGTTTCAAACTCCAAGAAGAAGTTAAGGTACACTTTCGATTGTTACCTTGTAGGGGATGGACGTAATTTTTGGTGTGTGCTGAAAGGCAGCCATCTTGTTAGTATTTATGGTTTGTGCGACGAGCAGAGCAAGTCTTATTCTCTTGTGAATAAAAAATAGTGAATTTATCTACGTTTTACGAGAATTATTTAAAGCGACGTGACATTGTATTCCTTTGTTTCCACCGTCTTCGTGAAGGAAACCGATGCCGACTTAGGAAGATACACACGGTCAACAAAGAGAAGAACATCGATGGCGACTACTGAATTAATATTGTGGCAGAAGGACTAATTCTACGTTTAAGGTGAGAACTCTGATTAAATCAGCAATGACGTAGAATTCAAAAATGTTATTAATCGGAGCTGTAAATTATATTACAGCCAAATTTCATGCAGCACTGAATTTGTCCGAATTCAAGCCGGTCAATACAGTTCATAAAAAAGCCTTTCAAAAATTCTAAAGTTAAAGTTCCATATCCATAGTTTTTTCTCTTTTCAAAAAAATCAATAAATTTAATTTTTTTATTTATTTCGCCACACAATCGAGGATACAGTTTTGTTGACCTGTTATCTCATCTTGCTATCCTGGACATTGCTCGAGCTACATAGGGGTGTGTGAGAAAAATAATGAGACTGTCAACAGTTCGAGTGGTCTGGCAACGCTGTGTTGTTCTACTTGTATAGACTGGTGTGTTCATTCCTTCCAGATGCTCAGTCAGAGTTTCAACTCCGAACAGTAATCACGCGATTTTTGAGAGCGCCGTAAGTGAAATAGTGTTTTTGTTGTGTGTTACTAAAATGAGCGGAATTGGGATCAACGTTATGCCGTAAATTTTTGTGTTAAACTTGGGGAGTCCGTGGGTGTGACCTTTGAACAGTTGCAACAGACCTATGGGGAACATTCGATATCAAGGGCACAAGTTTTCGGTATCACAAATCATATTAGGAAGGCCCAGAACACGTTGAAGATGAACTTCGCTAAGGGAGATCTTCAATTTGAAAAACCGAAGAAAACCTCCAACATGTGCGTGCTCTTATGAGATCAGACTGACGTTTAACAATAAGAATAATGGGTGACCCGATAAACACTTTCACCGTGCATCAAATTTTGATGGAAGTTTTGCACATGCGAAAGGTTTGCCCGAAAATTGTGCGGAAAAACCTCGCAACTGATCAGAAGGGCAACGGAAGAAACACATGCGTTGATCATCTTACGAGGATTGACAAGGATCGTGAATGGTTCGGTTGTGTGAGTACAGGCGATGAATCCTGGATTTTTAGGTACGATCCTGCTACAAAGTGAGGAGTGGCTCACTGAGACAACTCCTCGACAGAAAAAAGCTTGAATGAGCAAATCAAAGATCAAAACAATACTGATCTCCTTTTTCGACAGTAGGGGTGTCGTGCATAAAGAATTTGTTTATCCAGGACATACTGTCAACGAAGTGTTTTACATCTACATCTACAACTACATGGATACTCTGCAAATCACATTTAAGTGACTGGAAGAGGGTTCATCGAACCACCTTCACAAGTCTCTATTACTCCAATCTCGTATAGCGCGCGGGAAGAATGAACACCTATATCTTTCCGTACGAGCTCTGATTTCCCTTATTTTATCTTGGTGATCGTTCCTCCCTATCTAAGTCGATGTCAACAAAATATTTTCCATTCAGAGGAGAAAGTTGGTGATTGGAATTTCGTGAGAAGATTCCGTCGCAACGAAAAACGCTTTTCTTTTAATGATGCCCATCCTGTATCATTTCTGTGACACTCTCTCCCATATTTCGCGATAATACAAAACGTGCTGCCTTTCTTCGAACTTTTTCGATGTACTCCGTCAGTCCTATCTGGTAAGGGTCCCACACCGCGCAACAATATTCTGTTTTACAGATGTATCTTTGAAGAGCTCAGGGAAAGGATGAATCGACTGAGACTAGACATTGCAGACAAATGGGTGCTGCATCATCACAGCGCCCCCTGTCACACGGTCATTTGCATCACGGAATGTTCGATACCAGTTTCACTCATTCTTTGGTATCGTAAAGTTCAGTTTACCAATGACGAGCCGCGCGGGATTAGCCGAGCGGTCTCAGGCGCTGCAGTCATGGACTGTCCGGCTGGTCCCGGCGGAGGTTCGAGTCCTCCCTCGGGCATGGGTGTGTGTGTTTGTGCTTTGGCTAATTTAGGTTACGTAGTGTGTAAGCTTAGGGACTGATGACCTTAGCAGTTAAGTCCCATAAAATGCTTTTTTATTTCAGTCTCTGATCACAATATGAATTCTTTAGACGATGACCGGTTTCAGTCTGTAATGACCATCCTCAGATCTTTTTTAAACCATGTCCTAAAGTGATACGGCCATAATGGCATCATCAAGTCCCATAAGATTTCACACACATTTGAACTTTTTTTTTTTTAAACCAATGATGATACTCACTTTGTATACATATACACTCCTGGAAATGGAAAAAAGAACACATTGACACCGGTGTGTCAGACCCACCATACTTGCTCCGGACACTGCGAGAGGGCTGTACAAGCAATGATCACACGCACGGCACAGCGGACACACCAGGAACCGCGGTGTTGGCCGTCGAATGGCGCTAGCTGCGCAGCATTTGTGCACCGCCGCCGTCAGTGTCAGCCAGTTTGCCGTGGCATACGGAGCACCATCGCAGTCTTTAACACTGGTAGCATGCCGCGACAGCGTGGACGTGAACCGTATGTGCAGTTGACGGACTTTGAGCGAGGGCGTATAGTGGGCATGCGGGAGGCCGGGTGGACGTACCGCCGAATTGCTCAACACGTGGGGCGTGAGGTCTCCACAGTACATCGATGTTGTCGCCAGTGGTCGGCGGAAGGTGCACGTGCCCGTCGACCTGGGACCGGACCGCAGCGACGCACGGATGCACGCCAAGACCGTAGGATCCTACGCAGTGCCGTAGGGGACCGCACCGCCACTTCCCAGCAAATTAGGGACACTGTTGCTCCTGGGGTATCGGCGAGGACCATTCGCAACCGTCTCCATGAAGCTGGGCTACGGTCCCGCACACCGTTAGGCCGTCATCCGCTCACGCCCCAACATCGTGCAGCCCGCCTCCAGTGGTGTCGCGACAGGCGTGAATGGAGGGACGAATGGAGACGTGTCGTCTTCAGCGATGAGAGTCGCTTCTGCCTTGGTGCCAATGATGGTCGTATGCGTGTTTGGCGCCGTGCAGGTGAGCGCCACAATCAGGACTGCATACGACCGAGGCACACAGGGCCAACACCCGGCATCATGGTGTGGGGAGCGATCTCCTACACTGGCCGTACACCACTGGTGATCGTCGAGGGGACACTGAATAGTGCACGGTACATCCAAACCCAACGTGTTCTAGAAGGTGTAAGTCAACTACCCTGGCCAGCAAGATCTCCGGATCTGTCCCCTATTGAGCATGTTTGGGACTGGAAGAAGCGTCGTCTCACGCGGTCTGCACGTCCAGCACGAACGCTGGTCCAACTGAGGCGCCAGGTGGAAATGGCATGGCAAGCCGTTCCACAGGACTACATCCAGCATCTCTACGATCGTCTCCATGGGAGAATAGCAGCCTGCATTGCTGCGAAAGGTGGATATACACTGTACTAGTGCCGACATTGTGCATGCTCTGTTGCCTGTGTCTATGTGCCTGTGGTTCTGTCAGTGTGATCATGTGATGTATCTGACCCCAGGAATGTGTCAATAAAGTTTCCCCTTCCTGGGACAATGAGTTCACGGTGTTCTTATTTCAATTTCCAGGAGTGTATATTTTATCGTGAGGTTTGTGTAATGTTGGCCTACTGGATTTGGGAGTAATTTTTTGTTTGGGTCTGTATATTAAGGTAGGAATGCCGATTATTTTGCTAGTCGCCACTGAAAGCCCACTAATTCTCGTCAGTGTCCCGTTAATTTCATTTTCTCCTTCAAATTAATTTAATTACATGCTGTCTTATCGAATTGTTTTGGTCTGCTTAATTATTGAATCTGTCACATCATGAACGCCATCCCACATACGTCATAAATGCGAAAGTTTGTGTGTGAGCATGTTTGTCACTCCTTCATGCTGAAACGGCTGGACGGACTTCGAAGAAATTTAGAATGGAATTGTCTTATACTCTGAATTAACACACAGGCTGCTTTTAAAAATGTGTAATAATATTTATTGATTTGATGAATATAACGCGAAATGTGCAACAATAATTACTCTTAGATAAAGCTATTTACGTTTCCACTTCTGAACCGTATCGTAGTTGTCAAAATGCTTTTACTGTTTAATATGTGCTAAATAATACAATTCAACGTAATGAATGCGATGCTTATAAAATCGTCGAAGTGTTTAATGCCGACTTCCATACAGACATGCTTCCTTTTAGCCGCTGAGTCTGAGGCGCGGGTATACTTCTGATACGATGGAAGGCTCACGTCGACGGTGTCATTTAAATGGTGTACAATAGGGAGACGTCGTGCCTTTATATGTAGGAGGACGTGGTAGGCTTTTAGTGAGGCTGGTTTCGATTGTGATATGCAAGCAAATCCGCTGCCAACAGGCACACACGTGAGAGCAGATGACGTTGCAGGCACAAATATTAGAAGATTTGAGCTGCACCGAACTAGAAATTGCTTACTGACTTCTTCGTCGAGTTAAGATGTTTGTTACTCCTTCACGCTGAAGCAGGTGGACGGATTTAGATGTACTTTGGAATAGCCTATACGCTGAATCAACGCATAGGCCCTTTTATCCTCAAAAGGAAATCACTGCTCCCATGTGATGGTCACGTGGGATGCATAACGTGACTAAAAAGTCATCCATGAAAGAAAAATGTCAAATGAATACATTACGTTTAGCGTATAAATTAGTTTTTTACTGTTTTAATAAATGAAATTAGTACGTACATAAATGTAGAACAGCAGGAAGATTATCGACCACTATAAATGAGACTAAAGGACAAACGTTAAAAGTAGTAGGTATTCATCTGAGCACACCATGTTTTTCGCAGACAGAATCACGTTGGCTGCTCACGTGTATCGAGAGCCTGAAATTTCTACATATAGGCAGAGAACAGGAAGTCTCGGACCACAGATGTATTGCGGTAGGTTCTAGCTCTTCGTACACACCAAGACAATTTTTTTTTTTTTGTTTCTTTTCTACCGACATGTCGCAACAGCCGTGAAATTATTTACTCCGTTTCCTGGTACGTTTTGTACTTCGCTACTGGGTCGCGTAAATATTTTTTCTTCACACAAACGAGTGAGTTCTGGACGGCGACATGTTTTCTGTCATTTTCTCCCAATATCCCAAGGTATCGTGTGTGTGTGTGTGTGTGTGTGTGTGTGTGTGTGTGTGTGTGTGTGTGTGTGTGTTTTCTGGTGTCACGCGGTTTGCTGGGCTGCAAGTGGGTCGCACCTCCGTACCTCGAGAGAACTTTTGTTATGGCGCATACGCGTAGATAGTGAGTTTCGGCGTTAATATTTCTTCATGAACAACAGTTTAACCGCCGGTAACACGGCGGAGCGCAGCTAGTAATGGACACGGTTTTCCATCTTCTTAATGACGTCACGGGTCAAAGCTGATGCCTGTTACCTCATGTTTCAGTACTACCAACACAATGTTCAGAGTGGCAGCCAGCCAAGGAATATTTGAGGAAATTGGTGTAAAAAAATTTATTACAAATTCCCAGTGACATCTATACTTCTCCCAGTGCAACTTTTGCTGTGCCTACGTGACACAAGTTGGCTCTCTTTCAGAACCAAGGCAGTTCTGTCCACTTAAAGCTGCTGACAAGAGACACCTTGAGCCTTCTGCTGAAACTGCTATTGAATTCACGCCATCGGTTTTAGCCAATAGCCGGCCGGTTTGGCCGTGCGGTTCTAGGCGCTGGAAACGCGTGACCGCTCCGGTCGCAGGTTCGAATCCTGCCTCGGGCATGGATGTGTGTGATGTCCTTAGGTTAGTTAGGTGTAAGTAGTTCTAAGTTCTAGAGGACTGATGACCTCAGATGTTAAGTCCCATAGTGCTCAGAGCCATTTGAACCATTTTTAGCCAATAGCATGCGTGGAATACAGGTCACGTGTGTGGGTGCTGCAACGTTCTGCAAAGCATAACACAGTTGCCTCTCTCTCTCTTGTGAGCCAGAGTTCCATCAGAACAGACGTCTTTCCTGGGAGGCAGAGCCACCGGCTGTGCGTTCCATGACTGGCCACCGACATCAATTAACATGAACCGCCTCCCACTTCACTTAATTGTTCGACCTCTTAGACTGGACCATACTTCCGAACCTAGCCGCGCCCCTTGTATACCGTACACTGAAAAACGGGGCGAGTCAAAAGTCCTTGGACACCTTCACAAGTTGGAAGATTGAAAGGAAAATTGAAATGTGATGATGGGAACATAGGTTTGATGTGGGGCCGCAACTTTTGGAGTGAATGTCATCCATGGCCGCCATCTTGAAATCCGCCATTTTGGATTCAAGTGCCCGCATCTCGTGGTCGTACGGTAGCGTTCTCGCTTCCCACGCTCGGGTTCCCGGGTTCGATTCCCGGCGGGGTCAGGGATTTTCTCTGCCTCGTGATGACTGGGTGGTGTGTGCCGTCCTTAGGATAGTTAGGTTTAAGTAGTTCTAAGTTCTAGGGGACTGATGACCATAGATGTTAAGTCCCATAGTGCTCAGAGCCATTTGAACCATTTTGGATTCAAGTCATTTCCTTTCAAAGGGAAGGGGGGTGTATGACACATCAGATAACACTCGCTTGAGCTCTGAAATTTAGTGGTGTTAATTGTTATTGTCTATCTTGTACAGTTTAGAGGTTATTAATGTTCAAAGTTGGGAAATTACCGTCATACCGTTTTAGATCAGCTGGGACAAAGAGAGACACGTGTCGGTATCAAGGTATCTTTGCACATTAATAACTTCTAAACTGTACAAGATAGACAAAAACAAATTACACCACTCACTTCCAGAGCACAAGCGAGTGTT
The DNA here is from genome assembly GCF_023864345.2 of Schistocerca serialis cubense. Taxonomy (NCBI): domain Eukaryota; kingdom Metazoa; phylum Arthropoda; class Insecta; order Orthoptera; family Acrididae; genus Schistocerca; species Schistocerca serialis. The sequence goes on along the minus strand of NC_064649.1, from coordinate 35,971,009 downwards.
ATTTGATGTGTCATACACCCCCCCTCCCCTTAAAAAAAATAACTTGAATCCAAAATGGCGACCATGAATGACATTCACTCCAAAAGTTGCGGCCCCACGTCAAACCTATGTTCCCATCATCACATTTCAATTTTCCCTTTAATCTTCCAACTTATGGAAGTGTCCAAGAACTTTTGGCTCGCCCTGTATATTCTCTTTACTGTAGCTAATTTTCTGTTCTGTCACTTAACGGCAGCCCCGGATGCCCATTCACAAGACCTGACCGCTCGACCTCCTGTACATTATCGTCACAAGCCAGATGTTACAACCTTCCTCGCCCTTCCCTGTGCCCATGCCGGCCGCAGTGGCCGAGCGGTTCTAGGCGCTTCAGTCTGGAACCGCGCGACCGCTACGGTCGCAGGTTCGAATCCTGCCTTGAGCATGGATGTGTGTGATGTCCTTCGGTTAGTTAGGTTTAAGTAGTTCTAGGGGACTGATGACATTAGATGTTCAGTGCTCAGAGCCTTTTCAACCATTTGACCCTGTGCCCATGTACAATAGACAAAAGAAAAAGCAAAGTGCAGCTGTGGAACGTCTATTTCCAAAACACGTGGAGCACAGTAGTGGGGCTAAGACTGCACACTCTGGCACTCCAGAGAGGTTGGGTTGGGTTGGGTTGTTTGGGGAAGGAGACCAGACAGCGAGGTCATCTGTCTCATCGGATTAGGGAAGGATGGGGAAGGAAGTCGGCCATGCCGTTTCAAAGGAGCCATCCCGACATTTGCCCGGAGCGATTTAGGGAAATCACGGAAAACCTAAATCAGGATGACCGGTCGCGGGATTGAACCGTCGACCTCCCGAATGCGATTCCAGTGTGCTAAACACTGCGCCACCTCGGTCGGTCACGCCCGAGAGGACTAGCGTTTATGCGGCTGTCACCAGACACTGAGGCGTGTAACGCACTGTGGCATTTAGAGCAGGCGGATGCAGCCTCGACTTACCTCGCTCTCATCTGGGAACTCCATACGCTGGGGGTGGGCCGTATGACGAGGGAGGCGGCCCGTAAGACGACGGCGGTGGCGCATACGTTGTCGGAGGCGGACCGTAAGACGAATGGGGTGGTCCGTAAGACGAAGGGGGTGGTCCGTAAGACGATGGAGGCGGCCCGTGCGTCACTGGTGGTGGGCCGTAGGATGCCGGGGGCGGGCCATACGCCGGTGGAGGTGGAGGAGGCTCCGTGAACACCTCTTCGTGCGGTGGAGGCCCGTACGACGACTCCGGTGGCGGCGGCGGTGCATAAGGCGCCTCCGGGGGAGGCGGAGGTTCAGTCTCCGGAGGTAATGTCTCTGGCGGCGAAGTCGTCGTCGTCGTCGTCGTTGGGGGCGGCCCGTACGACGGAGGCGGCCCGTAGACAGGGGGTGGGCCGTAAGCCGGGGGTGGGCCGTAGACCGGGGGCGGCGGTCGGTAGACCGGCCTCGGAGGGTAGTATATCGTCCTGTGTGACAGACGATAGCACTCGTATATACAGCATCCTGTGTTTCGATACACAGCTATGACCACCCTCAAGTTTACTACAGTACTGGCCATTGAAATTGCTACACCAAGAAGAAATGCAGATGATAAACGGGTATTCATTGGACAAATATATTATACTAGAACTGACATGTGATTACATTTTCACGCAATTTGGGTGCATAGATCCTGAGAAATCAGTACTCAGAACAACCACCTGTGGGCGTAATAACGGCCTTGATACGCCTGGGCATTGAGTCAGAGCTTGGATGCCGTGCACAGGTACAGCTGCCGATGCAGCTTCAACACGATACCACAGTTCATCAAGAGTAGTGACTGGCGTATTATGACGAGCCAGTTGCTCGGCCACCGTTGACCAGACGTTTTCAACTGGTGAGAGATCTGGACAATGTGCTGGACAGGGCAGCAGTCGAACATTTTCTGTATCCAGAAAGGCCGTACAGGACCTGCAACATGCGGTCGTGCATTATCCTGCTGAAATGTAGGGTTTCCGAGGGATCGAATGAAGGATAGAGCCACGGGTCGTAACACATATGAAATGTAACGTCTACTGTTCAAAGTGCCGTCAAAGCGGACAAGAGGTGACCGAGACGTGTAACCAATGGCACCCCATACCATCACGCCGGGTGGTACGCCAGTATGGCGATGACGAATACACGCTTCCATGTCCGTTCACCGTGATGTCGCCAAACACGGATGCGACCATCATGATGCTGTAAACATAACCTGGATTCATCCGAAAAAATGACGTTTTGCCATTCGTGCACCCAGGTTCGTCGTTGAGTACACCATCGCAGGCGTGCGAACTGTTCGTGCAGATAGTTGTTGTCTTGCAAAGGTCCCCATGTGTTGACTCAGGGATCGAGGCGTGGCTGCACGATCCGTTACATGCGCCATGCGGGTAAGATGCCTGTCATCTCGACTGCTAGTGATACGAGGCCCTTGGGATCCAGCACGGCGTTCCGTATTACCCTCCTGAACCCACCGATTCCATATTCTGCTAGCAGTCATTGGATCTCGACCAACGCGAGCAGCAATGTCGCGATACGATAAACCGCAATCGCGATAGGCTACAATCCGACCTTTATCAAAGTCGGAACGTGATAGTACGCATTTCTTCTCCTTACACGAGGCATCACAACAACGTTTCACCAGGCGACGCCGGTCAACTGCTGTCTTTTGTATGAGAAATCGATTGGAAACTTTCCTCATGGCAGCACGTTGTAGATGTCGCCACCGGCGCCAACCTTGTGTGAATGCTCTGAAAAGCTAATCATTTGCATATCACAGCAACTTCTTCCTGTCCGTTAAATTTCGCGCCCGTAGCACGTCATCTTCGTGGTGTAGCAATTTTAATGGCCAGTAGTGTATTTGTGTCCGTAAGTGATTTCAAGTATGTTTTGGAAAAGGATTCTGCCGTGAGAAAACAAAATTTTGGTTGTTCTCCAACCATCTGGAAAAATGCTCCAGTGGCGGCACGCTGTATTTCCATGAAAATCTTTAAAGTCGTTGCACTAGGATACAATATGCACCTACATGGAACATGCAATAAACGAGTGCAAAGGATACTGTACAGGTATTAGAATATATCGAGGTAAAATATAGATGCTCAGGTTTGCTGATAACATAACTGCGATAGCTCCAGATGAAAGAAATCGCCAAAGAACCTTAGAAGTTAAGGACTTAGCATTGAGGTATAAGCATAAAACGGAAATTAATTCGAAAACGAAATATTCGTGTCCTCCAAGGAATGAGAGGAAGTCAACTTTAAAATCAGAGAAAATAGAGATAAAAGAAACTAGGCGCCATACAGATATTTAGGAAATAAGGCTACTGGAGACGGAAGCGGCAAAGAAGACATAAAAAAAGACTTAAAATAAATGTTGAAAATAAAAAAAATAGTGATGGAATTCTCTTGAGCTTCCAGCGGCACTGAATGGTTCAAAATCCACGAGTTTTCGGTCGAATACTCCTTGGTCATTGTCAAGTGGTGACTGTCTTTTGATTGCCGTTGCCGTCCCTATACAGGGTGAGTCATTAACTATTGCCTCCTAGAATAGCTACGACAGTATGATAGGAGTTGAAAAGTTCGTGGGACAAATCTTGCATGGGACAACGGGAGCCATTATATGATGTTCGTAGTTTGTTGCATCGTGGGGTCGCGTCAGAGATATGAAGGTCAACTTTGTTTTTTTAAAATGGGATGCTGTAGTTTGGTACTTGTTTTCTGATAGCAGCTATCGAGACGAATCCAGTGACGTGTAACAGTAAGGTCTTCGAAAATCAACAAAGGTCAAAAGGGTGGCGACAACGTCCATTTACAGAAGGTGTTCGAAGTGATGACCATTGGTATCAGTGCAGTGCTGCAACCTTCTTATCATGGACTGAGTGGTATTCCTTATCACTTCGGCACTTACCGCAGCACATGCTCTGACAATTCTCACAAGCGTATCTTCAGGTGTAGTTGGAACGTCTTCATAAACAATGGTCTTTTACGAATCCCCACAAGAAAAAATCCAGAGGCGTCAATTCTGCCGAACGAGCCGGCCATGACAGATCTCCTCCGCGTCCAATCCAACGACGTGGGAAATGTCTCTGCAACTCAGTTGTAGCCATCAGCGAAAAATGTGCCGCACACCTATCGCGTTGATACCACATTCTGTTCCCTGTTCCTGAAGGTAATTCTTCCAATAACAGACCTAATGTTTCTTGAGGAATTTGGTGTAACACCTACCATTAAGATTTCCTTCGATGAAACAGGGGCTTATAGTTCTGTCCTCGAGAATCCCACACCATAGATTCACCGACCACGGTTTTTGGTGTACAACTTGCCGCGGCCAACATGGATTTTAAATTGTCCAATAATGCATGTTATGCAAATTAACATTTCCATGGTTCGTGAATGTAGCCTCGTCAGTAAATAAAATCAAATTAATAAATGCGTTATTCCTCTGAATCTGAAGTTGAGCCCATTGGCAGATTTCAGTGCGACGCATACAACCGTACCAGTTAATTCTTGCTGGAGACCGATGTGGTAAGGATGATATTGATGACGATGCAGAACAGGAATAACACTACTCTGGCTGATGCCAGATTCCCTTGCTATTTGACGCGAACTAACACAAGGATCTCAAATCACAGTGGCAAGAGTACCATTTCTGTTTCCTCGTTAGCTATTATCATACACATATATTAATGTACGACGTGTACGGTACGTTGAGGATATCTTTCACCGTATAAGTCTATAACTCTCATTGAATTTCGTTGGCATTCTCCGTAAATGAGAAGCATATCGACTTGTTCTTCGAAGTAATACATTATTCAGATTCACTTGATTCGACGATACTAGTTTTGTGTTAGCAGAAGAGCCAACACCGTGTTACGAGTGGAGGCCGAAGTGCACGCGTTTTAGGTCACGCAGGCTGGCGTGAGGAGGGAAGAACTATACTGACGTGAGGTCTGGAACATGACAAGGAATGAGAATTCAGAAAACGGACATAATTAGTTTGATACTTAACTTTAATCCATTAATGATGAACGTCACTCTTGACGGTACATGATTCACAATATTATCTGTTCAGAATAGTAACTGAATATGGCGCCTTGCTAGGTCGTAGCAAGTGACGTAGCTGAAGGCTACGCTAACTATCGTCTCGGCAAATGAGAGCGTATGTAGCCAGTGAACCATCGCTAGCAAAGTCGGCTGTACAACTGGGGCGAGTGCTAGGGAGTCTCTCTAGACTAGACCTGCCGTGTGGCGGCGCTCGGTCTGCAAATACTGATAGTGGCGACACGCGGGTCCGACGTATACTAACGGACCGCGGCCGGTTTAAAGGCTACCACCTAGCAAGCGTGGTGTTTGGCGGTGACACCACAACTAACCTTACCGTTCCTTTTAGTGTTGTATTGCGAAACCGTCGAATGTGGTGTACATGTCAATGGCACGTTAGTGGGTACGCCGTATTCGGAGAATATTTACTATTTGCAGGACTCGATATGCGAAAGAGAATTGTCAGAGCATGTGCTTCGATAAGTGCCGAAGTGATAAGGAATACCACTCAATCCATGATAAGAAGATTGCAGCACTGTGTTGATACCAATGGTCATCACTTCGAACACCTTCTGTAAATGGACCTTCTTGACCTTCGTTGAGCTTCAGAGGCCATACTGTTACACATCACTGGATTCGTCTTGATAGCCGCTATCAGAAAATAAGTACCAAACTATAGCACCCCATTTCAGAAAACAAAATTGACCTTCATATCTCTGACGCGACCCCACCTATCAACAAACAACGGACATCATGTTATGGCTCCCGCTGCCCCTTGCAACGCCTGTCCCACGAACTTTTCAGCTCTTATCATACGGAGTTATTCTAGTTGGCAATAGTGTCTCACCCTGTATAGCCGATACAACCGCGCCACCTTCGGTGACGTCACTGATGCTCGCTCTAGTGCCGTATAAGGCCTGTTTTCGTTTCGCACCCACTTCAACCTTCTGATGGCCAGGTCCGAACCCTTGCTTAACGGCAGGTCGCCGCTTTTATTGAGAATGTTGTCACAAATTTTTATCTAGACTGCTTCCTTTATTACCTTATCCCAGAAACTATTAGTCCATATAACAATACATGGGAATGGAAGAGGAGGTAGACGAAGATGAAATGGGAGATGTGATACTGCGTCAAGAGTTTGACAGAGCACTGAAATACCTAAGTCGAAACAAGGCTGCGGGAGTAGACAACATTCCATTAGAGCTACTGACAGCCTTGGGAGAGCCAGTCCTGACAAAACTCTACCATCTGGTGAGCAAGATGTATGAGACAGGCGCAATTCCCACAGACATCAAGAAGAATATAATAATTCCCATCCCAAAGAAAGCAGGTGTTGACAGATGTGAAATTTACCGAACTATCAGTTTAATAAGTCACGGATGCAAAATACTAACGCGAATTCTTTACAGACGAATGGAAAAAATGGTAGAAGCCGACCTTGGGGAATATCAGTTTGCATTCTGTAGAAATGTTGGAACACGTGAGGCAATACTGACCCTATGACTTATTTTAGAAGAAAGATTCAGGAAAGGCAAACCTACGTTTCTAGCATTTCTAGACTTAGAGAAAGCTTTTGACAAATGTTGACTTGAATACTCCCTTTTAAATTCTGAAGGTGGCAGGGGTAAAACACAGGGAGCGAAAGGCTATTTACAATTTGTACAGAAACCAGATGGCAGGTATAAGAGTCGAGGGACATGAAAGGGAAGCAATGGTTGGGAAGGGAGTGAGACAGGGTTGTAGCCTATCCCCGACGCTATTAAATCTGTATATTGAGCAAGCAGTAAAGGAAACAAATGAAAAGTTCGGAGTAGGTATTAAAATCCATGGAGAAGAAATAAAAGCTTTGACGTTCGCCGATGACATTGTAATTCTGTCAGAGACAGCAAAGGACTTGGAAGAGCAGTTGAATGGAATGGATATGGTCTTGAAAGGAGGATATAAGATGAACTCAGCAAAAGCAAAGCGAGGATAATGGAATGTAGTCGAATTAAGTCAGGTGATGCTGAGGGAATTAGATTAGGAAATGAGACACTTAAAGTAGTAAAGGAGTTTTGCTGTTTGGGGAGCAAAATAACTGACGATGCTCGAAGTAGAGAGGATATAAAATGTAGACTGGCAACGGCAAGGAAAGCGTTTCTGAAGAAGAGAAATTTGTTAACATCGAGTATAGATTTAAGTGTCAGGAAGTCGTTTCTGAAAGTGTTTCTATGGAGCGTAGCCATGTATGGAAGTGAAACATGGACGATAACTAGTTTGGACAAGAAGAGAATAGAGGCTTTCGAAATGTTGTGGTACAGAAGAATGCTGAAGATTAGATGGGTAGATCATATAACTAATGAGGAGGTACTGAATAGGATTGGGGAGAAGAGAAGTTTGTGGCACAACTTGACTAGAAGAAAGGATCGGTTGGTAGGACATGTTCTGAAGCATCAAGGGATCACCAATTTAGTATTGGAGGGCAGCGTGGAGGGTAAAAATCGTAGAGGGAGACCAAGAGATGAATACAGCAAGCAGATTCAGAAGGATGTAGGCTGCAGTAGGTACTGGGAGATGATGAAGCTTGCACAGGATAGAGTAACATGGAGAGCTGCATCAAACCAGTCTCAGGACTGAAGACCACAACAACAACAAACAACAGATGTCTCTTCGGATTCAGTACGATGTCTTATAGAGCATACTCTGATACCGCAGATTTCTCAGGGTACCGAAGGCGAAATCATCTGCGAGGCACTTAAGTGTGATTTGCGGAGTATCCATGTACATGTACATGTAGAGGTAGGTGTAGATCTAACGTGTTCTACGCAGCTCTGTTCAATAGCGGGTCTGTCCGATATGAAACTGTCAACACCCGCACAGTATTTTCTATGCTCCTGGCTTCTGTGGCCTATATCGCCTTTCACAGATCTCATGAGCTGTCGAATTTTTGTTGGATCCGTGAAGAGCGAATCAATTTTATGCCTCTTCGGGGGCCGACTAATGTTTCCTGTTACTGAGCCACAGAATGGCTAAGAGAGGAAATATTTTGAAGTATCTGAGGTATGGTGCTAGAGACACGTACTACATCTACATCTCCATGACTACTGTGCCTTATGCCTGGTAGAGGGCTCATCGAACCGAGGTAATTCATGATGGTCAAACACAGTATATGTTCCACAATCCAACTGCAAATCGACGTTAGTCATTTCGGCCTGTAATTCAGTGGATTACTCTTATTCACTTACTTGGACACTGGTGCGTGCGGCTGTACAGTCGCACCAAAAAGTATTAGCACACGTGCGTATTTATCGTTGCTGGTTACAAACGCCGCACCTTCCGCTACACAGCACATGTACGTGCTATCTCACATACCAGACGTTACAATTCTGCCCACAGTGCCTACCATTAACAAAGAAATGCAGTGTTAAGGGCAAACATGTATCTCCCCTGCACACAAAAAGTATTGGCAGAGAGCGTGGCTTCTCGGTATATTGCTGGGTTTTCAGGTACCGGAACGCCATCTGCTGACGCAATAGACACTGCGTGTTGTTGGCGACCCAGTCGTTAGTTTGTTGCTGTATTGCGTGATAGCGGTCAGTATGGGGCCGAAGAAGAAGTAACATTCAGTGGCGTTGCGTGAGAGAGTGGTATTGCTCCATTCACGAGGGAGAAGCTATCGACAAATCGGAGCAGAGGTTTCTGTTAGCTACACCACGCTACGAGCCAGCATTCATAAATATAAAGAGACTGGAACAACAGTGAATAAGTGTCGTCCTGGACGTCCAAAACCGAGAGCGTCGCCGTATCATCGCACTTGCTCGGAAGGAACCTGCTATAAGTGCAGCAACCATTGCTGAGGTTGTTCAGACAGTCCTCCGACAAGAGGTAAGTGTTCAAACTATACGAAATGTGTTGAATGAGGCTGACATACATGCACGTTCTCCCAGGAAAAAGCCATACATATCCAAAATTAACCGGCAGAAACGCCTGCAGTTTGTCAAGGACTACATCAGCAAGCCGATGGAGTTTTGGAACACTGTGATATTTAGCGACGAATCGAAGTTCAATGTGTTCGGATTTGATGCAAGAAAGAAAGTTTGGCGCAAGCCGAATACGCACCTCGACATCAAACACATGCATCCCACAGTCAAACACGGTGGACGGTATCATGGTCTGGGGCTGTATGGCGGCGTCCGGCGTTGGAAACCTAGCTATAAACCACGGTACAATGGGTCATATGAGATACATCGACGTGTTGCGAGGTAATTTACACGCTAGTGCGCAGACATTGGGCCTTACTGGGGTGTTTCATTTCCAGCAAAAGAACGACCCAAAACATACCGCCATGAAAACCCGGGTGTGGTTACTGTACAATGCCCCATGAAGGGTTCTAACACCACGTCAGAGACCTGATTTGAACCCCATTGAGAACCTGTGAGCTGATCTTGACACACATGTCAGAAAAAGGCGTCCGTCCGGTAAAAACGACTTGGAGAAAGTGCTCCTGGAGGAATGGGCGAAAATTACCCCTGATACCGCCCAGAATTTAATACAAAGCATTCCTAGGCGTTTACGTGCTGTTACAGATGCTAAAGGCATGCACACCAGCTATTAGAAGGTGAATATCAATGAAGAGAACGAACACACTGTCCGATTCATAAGCGTGTACCAATACTTTTGGGATGCAGAAGAGCGATGTTTATTTTCATAACACTGTATGTTACTTTACGGACAGGTGATTTGGACATATTTGTAACCTATGTAATGTAAGGTGGCACGTGTTTGGGTTCTGTTCTGAAATATATGTTTCGTTTAACCACAACCACTAAAATATGACTGTGCCAATACTTTTTGGTGCGACTGCATGTGATTGCTAAGTAAGTAGGTATTATATCAGCGCCGGCCGGAGTGGCCGAGTGGTTCTAGGCGCTACAGTCTGGAACCGCCCGACCTCTACAGTCGCAGGTTCGAATCCTGCCTTGGGCATGGATGTGTGTGATGTCCTTAGGTTAGTTAGGTTTAAGTAGTTCTAAGTTCTAGGGGACTGATGACCTCAGAAGTAAAGTCCCATAGTGCTCAGAGCCATTTGAACCAATTATTGTACCAGCATACCCTGAAAGGAACCGAACTGATATACACTCTCGACCAGAAGCGTTGCCTTAAGTCATTTAAGCTGTTTTGCTACATCGAGGATATCTACTTCCAAATTGCTCATGTTGGCACCAGCTCTTGATTCGAATTCTGCAATATTTACTTCGTCTTCGTTCGTCAAGGAATATCGGATAACAGTATTTAGTAATTCAGCTTTAGTAGCAATGTCATCAATAACATTACCATTGCTATTGCACAGTGAAGATATGCCTTGCTGCTTGCGTGCTTTACATACGACCAGAATCTCCTTGGGTTTTATGCCAGATTGCGAGATCTAATTTAGTTGTGGTCAATATTAAAAGCATCTCGCACAAGATCGCACTAAATTTCGAAGTTTCTGTATAACTTGGCCAATCTTTTACGCGTTCTTTTAAATTTAGCACGCTTTCTCCGTTGCTTCTGCAAAAGCGGTCTGAACTGTTTTGTGTATCGTGGGAGACCAGTACAGTCTCTAATTAGTTTATATACTCTATATCTCTCAATTACAACTGACATTATTTCTTTGAATCTGAACCACATCTGGTGTACGCTTATACAGCCAAACTGGAAGGAATGGAGTTTGTCTTTTAGGAAGGCGTCAAATAAATTTTATCTGCTTTCTAAAATAGATATATTTAAATATAAATCGCACAGATAGAGCCCCCGAGTAAGAAGTGCTGGAAGCAATTGGCTAAGGTCGTTTAAGAGCTAACAGAGAGAAGAAGAAACGAGTAGAGTGTTCACATTACCAGTTCTTTACATATATCTTCGAAAGAACGTTACGACGAATGATAGCTCGAGAAAGAACGTGACTGGTGTTTTCAAAACAAGCTATACATAATGCAGAAACGAAGAGGTTACAGGGCTGTACAAAAATATGGAAAAACCGCGATAAATGTGTACTTGGCATCTACATCTACATTCATACTCCGCAAGCCACCTGACGGTGTGTGGCGGAGGGTACCTCTATCGGTTCTCCCTTCTATTCCAGTCTCGTGTTGTGGCGCATGTAAAACAGTTTCTCACCTGGCGGGGTAGGCGGGGTAGACGTGTATCTTGGCAATGTGGACTGCAGGCTTTTGGAAGATCTTGCCGGTGAACTGGCGTAGCAGGTAGGCCTTGGCATGCAGCAGCGACGCGATCCCAGGAATCAGCCACCCGGAGCACAGCGGCACCAGCGCCACCAGCAGCAGCGGCGTCCACTGAAACACGAGCGTGCAAACTATACTCCTGATGATGAAATAGGCGGCCGAAACGCCAGCCCCAAAATATCTCTGACACAGTAGCAATGACGCTAGCTCAGGTGGCAGCCATCCCGACCAAAGTTACAACAGCAACAGTGGCGTCCCCTCAAAGTGAAGTGCCCAAACTGTGACCCTGATGATGGGCCACAGGGGAGAAATACCAGCAAAAAGACTGAAGCCCCCTGGAAGGTAGGAGCAAACGAAATTAAACTTCACGCATTGAGAAGATTCTTGATGTTCTTTCAGTGACTGCAAACCCCAGTCAAATTTGGAAAGAACATGGCAGTAAGGCGTTGCACCCATTTTGGCCTGGATGCATGCACTGATTCGGTTGGGAAGGGCGTCATAAGGCGGTTGTATCCTCTCGTGAGGCGAGCAGCCCCACAACTATCGTAAGTGATCCTCGATATAGTTGGTACAGGCACAAGCTGGTCGCACATTGGGGACCTTGTTGGCCAGAAGAGGATCTCATAATCGTGCTGACGCTTCATAAAGATACGTGTATGCATAGGTGGATACCGTCACTTGAGAGGTAACACTTGAATATCTGTGATGTAACCATTTCCCTATCTGAGTTCCCACAGCCACTACCAACCGTGACCTGAAGTCACACTCGATGGCTTCCCACACCATGATGCCAAGCGTAACACCAATGTTCCTCTCTAAGGCACTGGAAGGATGGCATCTCTCCCAAGCTTGCTGCCATACATGCTGAGGATGTAGTGCAGTGCCCTAATCGCCACTGGGCACTATGCGACGTCACTGATCAGCAGTTCACGCTTCCATATCACAGCACCACTCCGTACAAAGTGTGGCGTAGGGTTAAAGGCAGCCTACGCATGCACAGGAATTCCCTACTCAGGCTGCTGCTAGTCTGTGATCGATGGTGCAGCATGACACAGAATAACCCACAAATCTGGATATTGCACGATTCGACCAGTTGGCCATATAGCGCCCCACCATGAGATCCTTTCAAAACACTGTCAGGTGCTGATGATGCTGTCTCACATGAGTAAGCACCATTTCCGCATTCTTCATAGCGATCTACATCTGCATCCATACTCCGCAAGCCACCTGACGGTGTGTGGCAGAGGGTACCTTGAGTACCTCTATCGGTTCTCCCTTCTATTCCAGTCTCGTATTGTTCGTGGAAAGAAAGATTGTCGATATGCCTCTGTGTGGGCTCTAATCTCTCTGATTTTATCCTCATGGTCTCTTCGACAGATATACGTCGGAGGGAGCAATATACCGCTTGACTCCTCGGTGAAGATATGTTCACGGAACTTCAACAAAAGCCTGTACCGATCTACTGAGCGTCTCTCTTACAGAGTCTTCCACTGGAGTTTATCTATCATCTCCATAACGCTTTCGCGATTACTAAATGATCCTGTAACGAAGCGCACTGCTCTCTGTTGGATCTTCTCTATCTCTTCTATCAACCCAATCTGCTATGGATCCCACACCGGTGAGCAGTATTCAAGCAGTGGGCGAACAAGTGCACTGTAAACTACTTCCTTTGTTTTCGTACTGCATTTCCTTAGGATTCTTCCAATGAATCTCAGTCTGGCATCTACTCTACCAACGATTAATTTTATATATTCATCCAACATCTATCGCTGTTCACGCCCATAGTATACCCTACCAGGCCTCGTAACAACACTAAACACGAACAACACTAGTGCACTCTGTAGGTTCTCCTATCACTTTGTCAGGCAGTGTATATGAGACAGGTATAACGATGCCAGGCCATACAGCAGTCACCCGGAGCGGAGTTGAGCCGGCGCCATAACCGACAGCTCAACGAAACACGATTGTGGAAACTGTACTGCTGATGGTGAGCTGTTAGAGCGAAACACCAACTCCAGAAATACGAGGTGCATTCAAATTCTAAGGCCTTCGATTTTTTTTCTAATTAACTACTCACCCGAAATCGATGAAACTGGCGTTACTTCTCGACGTAATCACCCTGCAGACGTACACATTTTTCACAACGCTGACGCCATGATTCCATGGCAGCGGCGAAGGCTTCTTTAGGAGTCTGTTTTGACCACTGGAAAATCGCTGAGGCAATAGCAGCATGGCTGGTGAATGTGCGGCCACGGAGAGTATCTTTCGTTGTTGGAAAAAGCCAAAAGTCACTAGGAGCCAGGTCAGGTGAGTAGGGAGCATGAGGAAACACTTCAAAGTTTTTATCACGAAGAAACTGTTGCGTAACGTTAGCTCGATGTGCGGGTGTGTTGTCTTGCTGAAACAGCACTCGCGCAGCCCTTCCCGGACGTTTTTGTTGCAGTGCAGGAAGGAATTTGTTCTTCAAAACATTTTCATAGGATGCATCTGTTACCGTACTGCCCTTTGGAGCGCAATGGGTAAGGATTACGCCCTCGCTGTCCCAGAACATAGACACCATCATTTTTTCAGCACTGGCGGTTACCCGAAATTTTTTTGGTGGCGGTGAATCTGTGTGCTTCCATTGAGCTGACTGGCGCTTTGTTTCTGGATTGAAAAATGGCATCCACGTCTCATCCATTGTCACAACTGACGAAAAGAAAGTCCCATTCGTGCTGTCGTTGCGCGTCAACATTGCTTGGCAACATGCCACAAGGGCAGCCATGTGGTCATCCGTCAGCATTCGTGGCACCCACCTGGATGACACTTTTCGCATTTTCAGGTCGTCATGCAGGATTGTGTGCACAGAACCCACAGAAATGCCAACTCTGGAGGCAATCTGTTCAACAGTCATTCGGCGATCCCCCAAAACAATTCTCTCCATTTTCTCGATCATGTCGTCAGACCGGCTTGTGCGAGCCCGAGGTTGTTTCGGTTTGTTGTCACACGATGTTCTGCCTTCATTAAACTGTCGCACCCATGAACGCACTTCCGACACATCCATAACTCCATCACCACATGTCTCCTTCAACTGTCGATGAATTTCAATTGGTTTCACACCACGCAAATTCAGAAAACGAATGATTGCACGCTGTTCAAGTAAGGAAAACGTCGCCATTTTAAGTATTTAAAACAGTTCTCATTCTCGCCGCTGGCGGTAAAATTCCATCTGCCATACGGTGCTGCCATCTCTGGGACGTATTGACAGTGAACGCGGCCTCATTTTAAAACAATGCGCATGTTTCTATCTCTTTCCAGTCCCGAGAAAAAAAAAATCGGAGGCCTTAGAACTTGAATGCACCTCGTATGAGTGAAGCAGAAAACGTTCACACATGTGGGTGGTGCAATTCATGTGTCTGAACAGTACTGCTAGACTGCTATGGGGAAGTGTAGGAGATGTACAAGTGGCATTCAATAAGTAATGCAACATACTTTTTTCTGAAAGCAGGTTGGTTTTATTTTGGCTAAAAAACCGTGTTTTTAAACATAATCTCCATTCAGTGCGATAGTCGTACACCACTCTACTGGGAGGGCCTGTATGCCAACATAGTACCACCCTACTGGGTGACGTCGGAACGAACGTCTTGCTGCATCACCCACACACTGCTTCCCGAGGAATGCATCCTCCAGTGAGCCAAACAGATGGAAATCGGAAAGTGCGGGATCTGGGCTGTAGGGTGGATGAGGAAGAACTGTCCGATGAAGTTCAGTGAGCTCCTCTCGGGTGCGCAGACTTGTGCGTTGTTCGTTTGTATTTTTGAGTCGTCGAACACCCAAAACTCGCTTCTTCCATTTTCTGAGGGCAACACAATACACTTAAGAGTTGATCGTTGCACCACGAGGAGGGATATCAAACAGAATAACCGCTTCAGGACCCCAGAAAACTGTTACCATAAGTTTACCAGCTGTGGGTGCGGCTTTGAACTTTTTTTTTCGGAGGATGGGTGGTGTGGCGCCGCTACATGGAACGCCGTTTTGTTTCTACAAAAAATGGTTCAAATGGCTCTGAGCACTATGGGACTTAACTGCTGAGGTCATCAGTCCCCTAGAACTAGAACTACTTAAACCTAACTAACCTAAGGACATCACACACTTCCATGCCCGAAGCAGGATTCGAACCTGCGACCGTAGCGGCCGTGCGGCTCCAGACTTTTGTTTCTACACTACTGGCCATTAAAATTGCAACACCACGAAGATGACGTGCTACAGACGCGAAATTTAACCGACAGGAAGAAGATGCTGTGATATGCAAATGATTAGCTTTTCAGAGCATTCGCACAAGGTTGGCGCCGATGGTGACACCTACAACGTCCTGACACCAGAAAGTTTCCAACCGATTTCTCACACACAAACAGTAGTTGACCGGCATTGCCTGGCCAAACGTTGTTGTGATGCCTAGTGAGAGGAGGAGAAAGGCGTACCATCACGTTTGATAGAGGTCGGATTATAGCCTATCGTGATTGCGGTGTATCGTATCGCGACATTGCTGTTCGCATTGGTCGAGATCGAATGGCTGTTAGCAGAAAATGGAATCGGCGGTTTCAGGAGGGTAATACGGAACGCCGTGCTGAATCCCAACGGCCTCGTATCACTAGCAGTCGAGATGACAGGCGTTTTATCCGGATGGCTGTAACGGATCGTGCAGCCACGTCTCGAGCCCTGAGTCAACAGATGGCGACGTTTGCTAGACAACAACCATCTGCACGAACAGTTCGACGACGTTTGCAGCAGCATGGACTATCAGCTCGGAGACTGTGGCTGCAGTTACCCTTAACGCTGCATCACAGACAGGAGCGCCTGCGATGGTGTACTCGACGACGAACCTGGTTCCATGAAAGACAAAACGTCATTTTTTGCGGATGAATCCAGGTTCTGTTTACAGCATCATGATGGTCGCATCCGTGTTTGGCGACAACGCGGTGAACGGACATTGGAAGCGTGTATTCGTCATCGCCATACTGGCGTATCACCCGGCGTGATGGAATGGGGTGCCATTGATTTCACGTCTCGGTCACCTATTGTTCGCATTGGTGGCACTTTGAACAGTGGACGCTACATTTTAGATGTGCTACAACCCGTTGGCTGTACCCTCCATTCGATCCCTGCGAAACCCTACATTTCAGCAGGATAATGCACGACCGCATGTTGCAGGTCCTGTACGGCCTTTCTGGATACAGAAAATGTTCGACTGCTGCCCTGGCCAGCACATTCTCCAGATCTCTCACCAATTGAAAATGTCTGGTCAATGGTGGCCGAGCAACTGGCTCGTCACAATACGCCAGTCACTACTCTTGATGAACTGTCGTATCATGTTAAAGCTGCATGGGCAGCTGTACCTGTATACGACATCCAAGCTCTGTCTGACTCAATGCCCAGGCGTATCAAGGTCGTTATCACGGCCAGAGGTGGTTGTTCTGGGTACTGATTTCTCAGGATCTATGCAACCAAATTGCGTGAAAATGTAATCATATGTCAGTTCTAGTGTAATATATTTTGTCCAATAAATACCCGTTTATCATCTGCATTTCTTCTTGGTGTAGCAGTTGTAATGGGTAGTAGTGTAGTTCAGTGTTTTGAACCCATGTTATATCGCCTGTGACGAAGTTCGACAATAAAATCTCACGATGAGCCTCGTACCGCGCAAGCAATCCAGCACAAGTGGTCCTCCGTTGCCGTTTATGGTCTTCTGCTAGGGCGCGAACAACCCAGCCGGCACACACGTTTGAGTACGCCAACTGGTGGACGTGTGTGCACTACCTACGGAGACAACCAGTTGTGCAGCGAGGTGTTTGATAGTAATCCGTCGATCACCTCGAAAGAGAGTGTCCGCACGTTCCAACATTGCAGGAGTCACACCTGTGTGCGACCGACCGGCACGCGGGAGATCGGACAGGTTTGCGCGACCTTTTTGGATGATGAGGGCCGCCTCGCCCAACCACTCACCGTGCTTTTGTTCACGTCTCCGCAGATATTCTGCAAGCGACTATGAATATATGCGGTGGCCTGGTTTTCCACCAAAAGAAACTCAGCTCTCTGTTTGGAACGCACCTCCATTACTGACAGCATTGTGAGGGCTACGTAAATTCGGAATTGGAATTAAAATCCATGGAAAAAATGAGATGTCGTGTGACGAGGACCTCCCGTCCATTGAGAAGAAATAAAAACTTTGAGGTTCGCCGATGACATTGTAATTCTGTCAGAGACAGCAAAGGACATGGAAGAGCAGCTGAACGGAATGGACAGTGTCTTGAAAGGAGGATATAAGATGAACATCAGCAAAAGCCAAACGAGGATCATGGAATGTCGTCGAATTAAGTCGGGTGATGCTGAGGGAATTAGATTAGGAAATGAGATACAAAGTAGTAAAGAAGTTTTGCTATTCGGGGAGCAAAATAACTGATGATGTTCGAAGTAGAGAGGATATAAAATGTAGACTGGCTATGGAAAGAAAAGCGTTTCTGAGGAAGAGAAATCTGTTAACATCAAGTATAGATTTAAGTGTTAGGAAGTCGTTTCTGAAAGTATTTGTATGGTGTGTAGCCATGTATGGAAGTGAAACGTGGATAATAAACAGTTTAGACAAGAAGAGAATAGAAGCTTTCGAAATGTGGTGCTGCAGAAGAATACTGAAGATTAGATGGGTAGATCACATAACTAATGAGGAGGTATTGAATAGAATTAGAGAGAAGAGAATTTTGCGGCACAACGTGACTCGAAGAAGGGATCGGTTGGTAGGGCATGTTGTGAGGCATCAAGGGATCACCAATTTAGTATTGAAAGGCAGCGTGGAGGGTAATAATCGTAGAGGGAGCCCAAGAGATGAATACACTAAACAGATTCAGAAGGATGTAGGTTGCAGTAGGTACTGGGAGATGAAGCAGCTTGCACAGGATAGAGTAGCATGGAGAGCTGCATCAAACCAGTCTCAGGACTGAAGACCACAACAACATCGTATAGCGCCTCCACTTATCGAAACTTCATGATATTTCACGCTGTCCCACAACAAATTCCACATTTTTTCAACCGAAATTGGCCGAGAATATAGTGTGTTACATTACTTATTGAACACCCCTCGTAATAGGGACACACGTTCTTGCTAACTGGTCCCTTCATAGCGACCCCTGTAAGGCAACATCCACTCCTTGGATGACAGCAGCCGAGACTTGTAATCACATGCTTGTAACAGACACATCTGACGTAGGGTGGCAAGATACGATCCATCATCGAGTGCCAGATAATTCCTAGAATTATCTGATATCAGGTCTATTGACACACAGTCAACATGGGTTTAGAAAACATCGTTCCTGTGAAACACAACTAGCTCTTTATTCACATTAAGTGCTGAGTGCTATTGACAAGCGATTTCAGATCGATTCCGTTTTCCTGGATTTCCGGAAGGTTTTTTACACTGTACCACTCAAGCGGCTCGTAGTGAAATTGCGTGCTTATGGAATATCGTCTCAGTTATGTGACTGGATCTGTGATTTCCTGTCAGAGAGGTCACAGTTCGTTGTAATTGACGGAAAGTCATCGAGTAAAACAGAAGTGATTTCTGGCGTTCCCCAACGTAGTGTTATAGGCCCTTTGCTGCTCCTTATCTATATAAACGATTTGGGAGACAATCTGAGCAGCCGTCTTCGGTTGTTTTCAGATGACGCTGTCGTTTATCGACTAATAACAGAAGATCAAAACAAACTGCAAAACGATTTAGAAGAAATATCGGAATGGTGCGAAAAGTGGCAGTTGACCTTAAATAACAAAAAGTGTCAGGTCATCCATATGAGTGCCAAAAGGAACGCGTTAAATTCGGTTACACGATAAATCAGTCTAATCGAAAATCCGTAAATTCAACTAAATACCTAGGAATTACAGTTACGAACAATTTAAATTGGAACACACAGAAAATGTTGTGGGGAAGGCTAACCAAAGACTGCGTTTTATTGTCAGGACACACAGAAAATATGACAGACCTACTAAGGAGACTGCCTACACTACGCTTGTCCGTCCACTTTTAGAATACTGTTGCGCGGTGTGGGATCCTTACCAGATATGATTGACTGAGTGCATCGAAAAAGTTCAAAGAAAGGCAGCACGTTTTGTATTATCGCGGTATGGGAGAGAGTGTCACAGAAATGACACAGGTATTTGGATGGACATCATTAAAAGAAAGGCGTTTTTCGTTGCGACGGAATCTTCCTACGAAATTACAATCACCAACTTTCTCCTCCGAATGCGAAAATATTTTGTTGACACCGACTTACATAGGGAGGAACGATCACCAAGATAAAATAAGGGAAATCAGAGCTCGTACGGGAAGATATAGGTGTTCATTCTTCCCACGCGCTATACGAGATTGGAATAATAGAGAATTGTGAAGGTGGGTCGATGAACCCTCTGCCAGCCACTTAAAAGTGATTTGCAGAGTATCCGTGTAGATGTAGATGGATGGACTAAGCGATTGGTATACTGTATATGCAGGAGAGAATAAATTTCCGTTGCGTTAACACAGTTAACCGGGGCGGATATACCAGAGAGCAGGGACTCGAACTCTCATGCATAAAACGGTTTCAGACATCTGATTACCTTAAAAATGAGTTAACGTGTTAATATTTGACTTTAACCAAGTAAGCGAGAAAAAGTTTAGAAAAGGTTTGAAATTATGTTTTAACTTCGTTGCAAGTACTCTTGACTGCCCTTATTACCGACACCGAATTAACATAGTCTGGATTATTTGCACTCAGTTTTAAGCGAAAGCTAGTTTTTCAGGCCTGTGTGTCTTAAAGCAGCGTTTACACCTTTGCGCCTTGCAAACTCACGCGAAAATAGAGGCACGCATATAGGCGGATACCTCTTCCTCAACACGTGCGCGCTAGTGGATTCCTTTCACACCTGTTGTTCACACTAGGTGCCTTTACTCCGTGTGGGGCAAGCTACAGTCGCACGGCGACTAGTCGTAACAATAATATTATCTTGGAACTCTTCCATTTGGTCCGTGTTTGCATAGAAAAACAGTAAATGACCTTGTGGATGACATCGGAAGTTCACTGAGGCTTTTTGCGGATGATGCTGTGGTACATCGAGAGCTAGTAACAATGGAAAATTGTACTGAAATGCAGGAGGATATGCAGTGAATTGACGCATGGTGCAGGGAATGGCATTTGAACCTCAATGTAGACAAATGTAATGTGCTGCGTATACATAGAAAGATAGATCCTTCATCATTTAGCTACAATATAGCAAGTCAGCAACTGGAAGCAGTTAATACCATAAATTATCTGGGAGTACGCATTAGGGGTGATTTAAAATGGAATGATCATATAAAGTTGATCGTCGGTAAAGCAGATGCCAGACAGATTCATTGGAAGAATCCTAAGGAAATGCAATCCGAAAACAAGGGAAGTAGGTTACAGTGCGCTTCTTCGCCCACTGCTTGAATACTGCTCAGCTGTGTGGGATCCGTACCAGATAGGGTTGATAGAAGAGATAGAGAAGATCCAGCGGAGAGCAGCGCGCTTCGTTACAGGATCATTTAGTAATCGCGAAAGCGTTACGGAGGTGATAGATAAACGCCAGTGGAAGACTCTGCAGGAGAGACGCTCAGTAGCTCGGTACGGGCTTTTGTTGAAGTTTCGAGAACATACCTTCACCGAGGAATCAAGCAGTATATTGTTCCCTCCTATGTATATCTCGGGAAGAGACCATGAGGATAAAATCAGAGAGATTAGAGCCCACGCAGAGGCATACCGACAACCCTTCTTTCCAAGAACAATGCGAGACTGGAAAAGAAGGGTGAACCGATAGAGGTACTCAAGGTACCCTGCGCCAAACACCGTCAGGTGGCTTGCGGAGTATGGATGTAGATGCTGATGTAGATGTAGATGCAATAGCAGACATGGAGTCCGCCATGATGCAAAACACCTTGTTATTCGTTTATTTCTTTAGTATCCCAAACTAGTTTCGGCGACAAATATCACCATCATCAGTGGGGTTTTTTAATTTAAAACATGCAGAAAATGGTATGGTTATACAAACACAGGAAAACATTATTACATTTTTAAATTCGTCTTTTGAAATATAGTTTTATATTGATACTTTCATACTACCTTATTTATTGTGTGTTACAGCATGTTTCAAGCAATTATTGGCGCTGTTTGTGACATATTTTCTGTGCTCTTTTTTTCTGTTGCCGTCTTTTTACTTAGGGAACATCATGTCATCTGCAACCATGTGAGCGGCTGTTAGTAAACAAATGCTAAAAGGTGAACTTCGTATGTCAGCACTATATACTTGGGGTTGTAGTAGTGTTGTGGAAACCAGTAATTTTGGTGTGTATTGAGCTGTTGCTTAGCTGTTCGTGTACTCACGTTCGTTGGATGGTATGTGGCTGCTTTTTACACAGAAAAACAAAACTTTTGTTTCTGATCCGGAATATTACGCCATCTTGCTGTTCGCGTGTGTCGCGAGAGGCGTATCGCATGTGGCGAGAAAGGCTATGAAAAACTGTAGCGCGAATTACGACGACTTCTGTTCATTATTTATCTACATCTACATGACTACTCTGCAATTCACATTGAAGTGCTTGGCAGAGGGTTCATCGAACCACAATCATACTATCTCTCTACCATTCCACTCCCGAACAGCGCGCGGGAAAAACGAACACCTAAACCTTTCTGTTCGAGCTCTGATTGCTCTTATTTTATTTTGATGATCATTCCTACCTATGTAGATTGGGCTCAACAAAATATGTTCGCATTCGGAAAAGAAAGTTGGTGACCGAAATTTCGTAAATAGATCTCGCCGCGACGAAAAACGTCTTTGCTTTAATGACTTCCATCCCAACTCGCGTATCATATCTGCCACACTCTCTCCCCTATCACGTGATAATACAAAACGAACTGCCCGTTTTTGCACCCTTTCGACGTCCTCCGTCAATCCCACCTGGTAAGGATCCCACACTGCGCAGCAATATTCTAACAGAGGACGAACGAGAGTAGTGTAAGCTGTCTCTTTAGTGTACTTGTTGCATCTTCTAAGTGTCCTGCCAATGAAACGCAACCTTTGGCTCCCCTTCCCCACAATATTATCTATGTGGTCTTTCCAACTGAAGTTGTTCGTAATTTAAACACCCAGCTACTTAGTTGAATTGACAGCCTTGAGAATTGTACTATTTATCGAGTAATCGAATTCCAACGGATTTCTTTTAGAACTCATGATCACCTCACACTTTTCGTTATTTAGCGTCAACTGCCACCTGCCACATCGTACAGCAATCTTTTCTAAATCGCTTTGCAACTGATACTGGTCTTCGGATGACCTTACTAGACGGTAAATTACAGCATCATCTGCGAACAACCTAAGAGAACTGCTCAGATTGTCACCCAGGTCATTTATATAGCTCAGGAACAGCTGAGGTCCCAGGACGCTTCCCTGGGGAAGTGTGATGGGGAAGTGGTTCTTTTGCGTGTGTGTGCTTTCTGTTCTGTGTCCTTCGTCAGTTCTCTCAGAGCGGTAAAGAGAGTGTTGTTGCAGAGCGTAGTGTTTTCATTTATTACATTTTTCCCTTCGACTATAGGCTTTTGTATGTGGTAATTTTCTTCTATTGTTAGTTGTCGGTATAGACTGTTGCTGTTTCTCAGAATCTGTAGATCGTAAGGCGCACAGGTGTAAACGTACCTTTACAGTGATATAACTTTGCAGGTACATTTAGTGATATGCGCTGTAAAATGTGTTGCAGATTGAGTTAGAAGTAAAAAATTAAACGTCATGCCTGATGCTGCCGTTTCAGTGCATGGACAGCAAAAGTGAAGTAAGCGATGAAGTTTTTCCTTTCATCATTTTGCGAGGGGTTTCAGCGAAAAATAGTTTCGTGAAGGTGTGAAATTACGCGTGAAATTTGATGGAATTCTGTAAGTCCTCTGATTCTCAAATATTTGACGATTAAAATCCGGCTATTTGCGGCCATCTGTTACGCTGCTTCATGATAAACACTCAGTTTCTCGCTGTAACACTTGTATTGACTAAACGAAATACCTTTTTAATCTTGTTTCACAAACTTCAGTATTCTGTACGAACTAGGTTTCTGGTCATAAGCCCGTTTCCTGGCACATAACTGATCTCCAAAGATGAGAAACAAGCAAAGCTACACATGACAACTTTTTAAACATTGGATTCTTCACTAACAGAGTTCTTTTGACAATTTTGACCGAATTGTATACGGATTTACAAAATTCGTTAACATTTTCAGACCCTCTGGCGACAATTGTGTACATTAGCTTTTACTGTATCTTTGCTGCAACTGAAGTATTTTTTCCCAACCTGAGGTACAGATATGTGAATGTTCAACCTTTTCATCTAGCGCAATTGCTGCCAACTGTTGGGCATAACTATGAAAATATCAGCAAGTCATCGTAACAGTGTGCACCAGTTCGGGACCACCAGAATACTCGGATGTGGTTGGTTCTCTCTGTTCCATTGTATGATTGAATATTGTTATTGTTATTTTGTATTGTAATTATTGAATGATCATTTAATTATTTATTACAATAGAGAATATTTCATCAAATGAAGTGTAAAAAGTATGTTTTGGAAACGAGTGCATATTTTTTTTATTAATCTTGCATTTAAAATCACAAAAAAATCACCCAAGAGCATTACCAGATAAACAAAAATTTTCCTTCCTCCAGAAAAATTTCAGGTCAGAAAGGAATAGGGTAACATTTACAATGACCGACTAAACATACTTTCATGTAGAGTAATGTACAGGAACTAAATTTTGTTATGTGAAAGAATGCACCAAGCTTTTTCTTCTATTTAGGGGCTGCAATATTGTCTAGAAGGATTGAATATTTGAAATGAATTTGTTGATTCAGTAAGAAAAGTGGGGATACTTACATCTGTTTCTTAATTTCTGAAATTGCTGATTGAGTTTTTCACCCTTTCCCTCCATACATAGGACTTCTTTATCTATGATATATTTGTGCAGAGCTTGGCAAGGATGAATCTGGCTTCCTCAATCTCTAGCTTCTGTGCTCTTGCGGCAGTCTTATAAGTCCTACATTTCATGATCTCTAATTGTTTATCTTTTTAACTGGAGAGACATATACCAGCTGTCTATGGTATATAGAACAGCACAGAGAAACCTTTTGCCGCCGGCCGGAGTGGGCGAGCAGTTCTAGGCGCTACAGTCTGGAACCGCTCGACCGCTACGGTCTCAGGTTTGAATCCTGCTTCGGGCATGGATGTGTGTGATGTCCTTAGGTTAGTTAGGTTTAAGTAGTTCTAAGTTCTAGGGCACTGATGAGCTAAGATATTAAGTCCCGTAGTGCTCAGAGCCATTTGAACCAAATCTTTTACTTTTAAAATGTTGCTTTTCCTATTTACTTATAAACGGTAAACTTCAGCAATTCATTTTCGGTCTGTCTAAGCTGTTCACTGGGTACAGTAGGGATCTGGCTTCCTTCTTCTGTTTTTTATTGAGACTTTTGTCAATGGTGGAGTCAGATTCATTGTGTGCGGCTATTGTTTTTATTGTATTGAGATGAAAGGAAACGATAGATCACCGACCCATTCCTGAGCGTAACTAGACTCCACTGTCTCTTAAGGCATAGTTATGGTAAATGCTGGCCTGACGTATTTTGTACACATGTTTGATCATAGTTATTGTAAATGATGTCCTAATGAATTCTGTAAATCCACACGTAATTTTATCAAAATTCTCAACAGGGATAACATTTAGGTTTCAAGTCAAGAATCTATAGATTTAAAAAGTTGATATATTTTATCTTTTCTTCGTTCGCATTTTTGTGCTCAGTTACGTATCAGAATATGGGCTTATAAACCGAATCCCGGGTCTCAAAGAGATAATGAAGTTTGTGAAAGAAGGCTTCGAAATTTTGTTTAGTTAACCCAATATACAATTGTTGATGGTGTTGAGACAGCAACCAGCCACAAATTTATTTTAAGTTCCTTTATTAAAAAGGTAGCGTTACCGGTTTCGAATTATCACAATTCATCGTGAGGCGGCTTTCATGCTTTCATTAGAACATGTCGTCTGCTGGATGAAAACTATGAAAACAAGTACTCCGAGCCGAGATTTCACGACAACTATTCAGTAAAAAACGTACCACATGTTCTAATGAAAGCATGAAACCCGTCTGACGATGGATTGTAATTTTTCGAAACCGGTAACGGTACCTTTTGAATAAAGGAGCTTAAAACAAATTTGTGGCTGGTTGCTGTCTCAGCAACATCAAATAACAGCCACAGCGTCCAAACATGTCATCATATGACAAAATTGTACCAATATACAATGATTCATCAATAACCCACAGCTGAACCAATTTAAATGTAATAATTGACTTGTTGTGTTAAACTTTTGACATAAGATTATACCTCTTAGTGAGCCGAGCATGGCTGCATTTAGCATTTTTTTAAACTCCGTCGACAGTAATGCGTAGCACTGTAAATATAATTTTTGTCGCCCCTGGATGCTGTTGGATAGGCAACCTTTAATCGCAACCTGGTTGCCGACAGCTGCTTGCGTTAGTAATATAGACAGTGCCTGTTAGTTGTTATTTGTGATTAATCACGTTGTTACAGCTGCGGCGATTAGTGACAGCAGGAACGTTTTAAGGTTGACGGAGTGTTTAGATTAGATTAGATTTACTTTCATTCCAATTGATCCGTAGTGAGGAGGTCCTCCAGGATGTAGAACATGTCAGAAAAACGACAAATATTTACAACTAAAACAAAGAAGCTAATGTACCATTCCACAGATCCCAAGTGGAATTATCGTCATTTTTTAATGAACAGTATATGAAATAGTCATTTTACAAATACTAATGCACTGAATTTAAAATAAAGATTTCTTATTTATTTATAAGGTAATAAACATGTAATACAACTACTATAATACTTATTTACAATGAACACATTACTGCACTGAAATGGTGCAGAAGTTAGATTGTACACACACACACACACACATATATATATATATATATATATATATATATATATATATATATATATATATATATACAATGAACACATTACTGCACTGAAATTTACTGAGAAATTCATCAATGGAGCAGAAGGAGTTGGCCACCAATAAACCCTTTAGGCTTCTCTTAAACTGAATTTCATTGGTTGTTAAGCTTTTCATGGCTGCTGGCAAGTTATTGAAAATGTGAGTTCCTGAATAATGCACACCTGTTTGTAGACTAAGTGACTTTAAATCCTTGTCAAGATTATTCTTATTTCTAGTGTTAATTCCATGAATTGAGCTGTTGGCTTGTCATTTTTAATGACAAATTTCATTAGGGAATAAATATATTGGGTAGCAGTAGTTAGTATCCCTAGTTCCCTAAACAGGCTTCTGCAGGATGTTCTTGAGTTCAAACCACATATAACTCTTACTGCACGTTTTTGTGCCCGGAAAACTTTAGCTTGGCTTGATGAATTACCTTCAAAAATAATCCCATATGACATTATGGAATGAAAGTAAGCATAGTATGCCAGCTTTTTCATTTTTATATCCCCTATGACTGACACAATTCGCATTGCGAATAGAGACTTGTTGAGACGCTTCAGCAGTTCTGTGGTGTGCTCCTCCCAGTTGAATTTATTATCAAGCTGTAATCCCATGTGATTTAAGACTGTAATACATCACACATAAAGAAGATCACTTTCTGAAAAGTAATAGTCACAGAAATCACTGTTATCGGAAAATCCTCCCTAGAGAGCAGAATCGGGTTTCACGTAAAAGATGTTTTTGGAGACCACGCTGTTTCGCTACGATATTTTTCGCTGTGGGGCCGTATGTAGTGGGGACGAAAAGCAGAGCAGGAGTCCCGCAGGCGGGCTCTTTGTCCGCTAACTGGACTCCAGACATCCGCCGCTAGCGGTCTGCCCGAGTGTGTTTTGTCCGTGGAATACCTGCCGCGGCCTTGGAGGTGGGTGGGAGGGGGCGTCCACCTGGAATGTGGGGAGTCCGTTCCACGCGCAGTAAACACCGCGTTGCGGTGGGAAAGTGACCCACGGAACAGCACAACACACAGGACAAGTGGTCGAGAGAGGCCGGATCTCAACGAAATTCAGACAGCGGGAACTCGGTGTGGAAAGTACAGTCAAACTTTTCCACAGCGAGTCGAGATACTGCGTGGAAGAAAGCACAGGTCACGCCCGTCTACAAGAAAGGTAGCAAAAGTGATATGCGCCTACACCTACATACATACCCCGCAAGCCACCGTACGGTGCGTGGCAGTGGGTACCCTGTAGTCATTTCCCTTCCTGTTATACCCGCAAACAGGGGAAGGGGAAAACGACTATCTACCACGTGTACCGATATGAAATGAGCGTTAAGATACAAATGTGTCGATAGGAAACATTTGTTGTGAACGAGCCTCAATTTTTTTTTTTGTTTGTTTGGTTTTTATGACATCTGTCAAAGATATTTAGCATACATCAAGTCATGGAACAAACATCATCATATGTTTTCATAGTGTTAACAATGTCGAATTTTGTACCAGAAAGTGATGATTTCCGGAAAGCATTAATTTTTTTGTTTTCATTTGAAAAAAAAAGTGCTGCAGAGTCGCATCGCATCGAATGCTTGTCGAGGCATATATATGGTGATCATGCTCTATCAGAAGCAACACGCAAAAGATGGTTTCAACGGTTCAGAAATATTGATTTTGATGTAAGAAATGAAGAACGTGGAAGACCACCAAAAACGTTCGAAGACGCAGAATTGCAAGCAATACTGGATGAAGATGATACTTTGAGTCAGAAGCAAATGGCAGCAATGCTAAATGTTGCACAACAAACAATTTCTGACCGTTTGAAAGCTATGGGAAAGATCCAAAAGTGTCGAAAATGAGTGACACATGAATTGAATGAAAGACAGATGGAAAACCGAAAAACCATTTGTCAAATTTTGCTTTAAAGACATGAAAGAAAATCAATTTTGCATCGAATTGTTACTGGCGATGAAAAATGGATTTATTTTAAGAGTCCTAAACGGGGAAAATCATGGGTTAATCCAGGACAACCATCAACATCGACTGCAAAACCAGATCGATTCGGCAAGAAGACAATGCTCTGTGTTTGGTCGGATCAGAAAGGTGTGGTGTATCATGAGCTTCTAAAACCCGGTGAAACTGTGAATACTAATCGCTACAGACAACAAATGATCAATTTGAACTATGCATTGATCAAAAAACGACCAGAATTGGCCAGAAGACATGCCAAAGTAATTTTTTTTCATGACAATGCACCTGCACACAAAGCAAAACTGGTTCAGGATATAATCAAAACCCTTGGCTGGGAGCTGCTACCCCACCCGCCGTGTTCACCAGACTTGGCCCCTTCTGACTATCATTTATTTTCATCAATGAGACACGCATTGGCTGAGGAACACTTCGATCCCTACGAAGAAGTCGAAAATTGGGTGTCTGATTGGTTTGATTCAAAAGACGAAAATATCTATTGGCGTGGTGTCCACAAATTGCCAGAAAGGTGGTCAAAATGTATAGAAAGCAATGGTCAGTACTTTGAATAAAATGTTTTTACTTTTCAGTTCAAAATTAGTGTTTCATTTTAACAAAAGAACGCTCAGTTCATATCGGTACGCCTGGTATTTGCCTCTGTACGAGCCCTAATTTCTCACACCTTATCTTCATGGTCCTCACGCGAAATGTACTTTGGCGGCAGTAGTATCGATCAGCGGTCAGCGTCAAATTCACGATAGTGTCTCGCTAAAAAAAGCTTTGTCTTCCCTCCATCTGAGTTCACGAAGCTTGTCCGTAGTACCTGGGTGCTGATCGAACCTACAGGTAACAAATCTAGCACCACGCCAATCCGATCTGCTGGGCATCCCAAACACTAACAGTACTCAAGAATCGGTCACAATAGTGTCCTTTAGAGATAAGCCTCACTTTCCTAAAATTCTCCCAATAAAACGAAGTCTTCCCTACTACCAACGCGACATGGTTATTCCATTTCATATCGCGATGTTAGGAAGAATTCCACTAAAAGGTGGTAAAATTGCTGTTTATTGAAAGACAACCGGTTTCATGGCCTAAAGCCGCATCATCAGGTGGAACCTAGGTAATAAAAAGCGAAGTAGTGTGTCACCACACTTTGTGGAAATTAAAATTAATAAAGGAATGTATAAATATACCCACAACTTTAAAAGATCATACCCATACCTATGGTTCCTAGTCAAAAGTTACCGTTCGGTGAATATTGTCATTACTATGGCGCAGTATGCGATTTGTGCTTTTACCAGTGGGGGGGGCTGTCTTAGGGGGTTAGTATAATTACATATGTTACTAGCTTGGACCGTGGCGTTATCCATGGTTAAACAGTTATTTATAAATAGATGTTAATGCCGAAACTCACTAATCACGCGTATGCATTATCAGAAAAGCCATCCCTTGTTATATCTTTAAAAGCACATTATAGGTAAAGCTTATTTACAAAATTCTTCTACATACAGGTATACGACGGGAATTCAAAAAGAAGAGGCACATTTGTGAAAAGCTGCACTTATTCTGATGATAGAAAACTGAAACATGCGTTATTTTTGTACGTAACCTCCCTGGACTTCAATGCAGTTTTCCCGACGTTTTACGAGGTTTTTTTTTATTTCATCAGAAAATACGTTTTTCGGTTGCATCTGTAACCAATTCTGCACCGCAGCAATGACGTATTCATCACTTTCAAATCTTCTTCCCCGTAGTGCTTCCGTTAAGGGTCCAAACATGTGAAAATCACTTGGGGCCAGGTCTATACTGTGTAGTGGATGTTCCAGCACCTCGAATCTCAACTCCTTTATTGCGTCGGCTGTCCGTTTGGCAGAATGTGGGCGAGCGTTATCTTGCTGCAGGATGACACCTCTTCACAGTTCTTCACGACGTTTGAATCTGATTGTAGGTTATAGTTTCGTACGCAACACATCACATCCACCATACAATACAGATCTGGCTCTAAAGCCTCGTTTACGCTGGGGCGACGTCCTGCAACATTGTGGCATGCTACGGAAATGTGGCGTGCGTCGTCTTGTAGCATGCTACAACAGGCAACATCTTGCGGCGTATGTCGCATGCGGCAGGTTAATTTATACCTAAGCAACAGAATTTGTGCCACACGTGTGTCGGTCTTGCAGTATAAAGGATGATAAAGTATCGCAGCGGCGGACTACATGGTACTTGCACATGCAGCTAACAACGGAAATGAAAACCGAAGGAAAAGAAAACGATGGTGGAAGAGAAGAGTATTTAAAGAAGGTCCACGAAATAGTATCCTAGGAACTAGAAGCAGACGATAGTGCGTTATTTAGTAATGTGTGCTTTCGTCCCAGGCACGTTAGTCCGCGCCATACCGTTGCCAAAAGGTGGCCTAACGGTAGATGTTCGCACAGGCACCGGGCCGGTCACCACGCTGTGTCAGGACCCGGGGTGAGAATTTCAGCCCCCAGCTCACCCAACTCTGCGGAACGACTGCTGCGGTATGACTGCCACACTACTTCCCTCGCAAGCTCGCAAGTAAACGGATGACGCACCTTAGAAGAAAGCAACAATGACAACATGAGAATGACGATTTAGTTCTAAATGTTTGGAAATGCTAATGGAAACCCAGTTCTAAGCAAAGAAGGGAAAGCAGAAAGGTGGAAGGAGTATATAGAGGGTCTATACAAGGGCGATGTACTTGAGGACAATATTATGGAAATGGAAGAGGATGTAGATGAAATGGGAGATATGATACTGCGTGAAGAGTTTGACAGAGCACTGAAAGACCTGAGTCGAAACAAGGCCCCCGGAGTAGACAACATTCCACTGGAACTACTGACGGTCTTGGGAGAGCCAGTCCTGACAAAACTCTACCATCTGGCGAGCAAGATGCATGAAACAGGCGAAATACCCTCAGACTTCAAGAAGAATATAATAATTCCAATCCCAAAGAAAGCAGGTGTTGACAGATGTGAAAATTACCGAACTATCAGTTTAATAAGTCACAGCTGCAAAATACTAACACGAATTCTTTACAGACGAATGGAAAAACTAGTAGAAGCCGACCTCGGGGAAGATCAGTTTGGATTCCGTAGAAACACTGGAACACGTGAGGCAATACTCACCTTACGACTAATCTTAGAAGAAAGATTAAGGAAAGGTAAACCTACGTTTCTAGCATTTGTAGACTTAGAGAAAGCTTTTGACAATGTTGACTGGAATACTCTCTTTCAAATTCTAAAGGTGGCAGGGGTAAAATACAGGGAGCGAAAGGCTATTTACAATTTGTACAGAAACCAGATGGCAGTTATAAGAGTCGAGGGACATGAACGGGAAGCAGTGGTTGGGAAGGGAGTAAGACAGGGTTGTAGCCTCTCCCCGATGCTGTTCAATCTGTATATTGAGCAAGCAGTAACGGAAACAAAAGAAAAATTTGGAGTAGGTATTAAAATTCATGGAGAAGAAATAAAAACTTTAAGGTTCGCCGATGACATTGTAATTCTGTCAGAGACAGCAAAGGACTTGGAAGAGCAGTTGAATGGAATGGACAGTGTCTTGAGAGGAGGATATAAGATGAACATCAACAAAAACAAAACAAGGATAATGGAATGTAATCTAATTAAGTCGGGTGATGCTGAGGGAATTAGATTAGGAAATGAGACACTTAAAGTAGTAAAGGAGTTTTGCTATTTGGGGAGCAAAATAACTGATGATGGTCGAAGTAGAGAGGATATAAAATGTAGGCTGGCAATGGCAAGGAAAGCGTTTCTGAAGAAGAGAAACTTGTTAACATCGAGTATAGATTTAAGTGTCAGGAAGTCATTTCTGAAAGTATTTGTATGGAGTGTAGCCATGTATGGAAGTGAAACGTGGACGATACATAGTTTGGACAAGAAGAGAATAGAAGCTTTCGAAATGTGGTGCTACAGAAGAATGCTGAAGATTAGATGGGTAGATCACATAACTAATGAGGAAGTATTGAATAGGATTGGGGAGAAGAGAAGTTTGTGGCACAACTTGATCAGAAGAAGGGATTGGTTGGTAGGACATGTTCTGAGGCATCAAGGGATCACCAGTTTAGTATTGGAGGGCAGCGTGGAGGGTAAAAATCGTAGAGGGAGACCAAGAGATGAATACACTAAGCAGATTCAGAAGGATGTAGGTTGCAGTAGGTACTGGGAGATGAAAAAGCTTGCACAGGATAGAGTAGCATGGAGAGCTGCATCAAACCAGTCTCAGGACTGAAGACCACAACAACAACAACAACTACTACTACTACTACGTAACACTTTTTCAAAATAATAAGCAAACATATTAATAGTATTAATAGTAAGACTGTATTAAACACTTTCAGTGTTCGGCTCCACAAATTTAAATTATATGTAAAGTTTTACTCCAGTGAGTGGGAAATAAACATCTCAGGTTGGGATGCATAAACTAAAGCCAGAGGAGGGGATGGTCTGATGCAGAGGGGGGAAATCCCCCCCCCCCCATCGCCCCCTGCAAATCGCACACTGCTATGGCGAGCGAAAGATAACGAAGACGGTGCACCAGGTGATGCGGCTTTAGGCCGCGAAACCGGTCGTGTTTTAACAAACAACAATTTTACCAGCTGTTAGCGAAATTCTTCCCAACATCATACCTTTCAACAGGTGCGGATGCGTAGAGTATAAAATAGTTTGCCATTTCATATCGGTTTTCAACGTTACCTCTAGATATTTAAACGACGTGACCGTACCAAGCAGCAGACAACTAATACTGTATCTGAACATTACGAGTTTGTTTTTCCTACTCGTCCGCATAACTTACATTTTCCTACATTTAGAGCTAGCTGTCGTTCGTTACACCAACTAGAAATTTTGTCTATGTTATCTTGTGTCCTCCTACAGACACTGAACTTCGACACCTTCCCGTACACCACAGCATCACCACCAAACAGCCGCAGACGATGCTCAAATTGTCCGTCAGATCATTTACATATACACTCCTGGAAATTGAAATAAGAACACCGTGAATTCATTGTCCCAGGAAGGGGAAACTTTATTGACACATTCCTGGGGTCAGATACATCACATGATCACACTGACAGAACCACAGGCACATAGACACAGGCAACAGAACATGCACAATGTCGGCACTAGTACAGTGTATATCCACCTTTCGCAGCAATGCAGGCTGCTATTCTCCCATGGAGACGATCGTAGAGATGCTGGATGTAGTCCTGTGGAGCGGCTTGCCATGCCATTTCCACCTGGCGCCTCAGTTGGACCAGCGTTCGTGCTGGACGTGCAGACCGCGCGAGACGGCGCTTCATCCAGTCCCAAACATGCTCAATGGGGGACAGATCCGGAGATCTTGCTGGCCAGGGTAGTTGACTTACACCTTCTAGAGCACGTTGGGTGGCACGGGATACATGCGGACGTGCATTGTCCTGTTGGAACAGCAAGTTCCCTTGCCGGTCTAGGAATGGTAGAACGATGGGTTCGATGACGGTTTGGATGTACCGTGCACTGTTCAGTGTCCCCACGACGATCACCAGTGGTGTACGGCCAGTGTAGGAGATCGCTCCCCACGCCATGATGCCGGGTGTTGGCCCTGTGTGCCTCGGTCGTATGCAGTCCTGATTGTGGCGCTCACCTGCACGGCGCCAAACACGCATACGACCATCATTGGCACCAAGGCAGAAGCGACTCTCATCGCTGACGACGACACGTCTCCATTCGTCCCTCCATTCACGCCTGTCGCGACACCACTGGAGGCGGGCTGCACGATGTTGGGGCGTGAGCGGAAGACGGCCTAACGGTGTGCGGGACCGTAGCCCAGCTTCATGGAGACGGTTGCGAATGGTCCTCGCCGATACCCCAGGAGCAACAGTGTCCCTAATTTGCTGGGAAGTGGCGGTGCGGTCCCCTACGGCACTGCGTAGGATCCTACGGTCTTGGCGTGCATCCGTGCGTCGCTGCGGTCCGGCCCCAGGTCGACGGGCACGTGCACCTTCCGCCGACCACTGGCGACAACATCGATGTACTGTGCAGACCTCACGCCCCACGTGTTGAGCAATTCGGCGGTACGTCCACCCGGCCTCCCGCATGCCCACTATACGCCCTCGCTCAAAGTCCGTCAACTGCACATACGGTTCACGTCCACGCTGTCGCGGCATGCTACCAGTGTTAAAGACTGCGATGGAGCTCCGTATGCCACGGCAAACTGGCTGACACTGACGGCGGCGGTGCACAAATGCTGCGCAGCTAGCGCCATTCGACGGCCAACACCGCGGTTCCTGGTGTGTCCGCTGTGCCGTGCGTGTGATCATTGCTTGTACAGCCCTCTCGCAGTGTCCGGAGCAAGTATGGTGGGTCTGACACACCGGTGTCAATGTGTTCTTTTTTCCATTTCCAGGAGTGTAGATAACAACAGCGGTCGTATTCCACTTCTCTGGGGCACTCCTGACGATACCCTTGCCTGTGATGAACACTCGCCGTCGAGGACAACGTCAACTACCGTACAATGTCCATCACAGAAATTTGTCGAAGGACGTTGGAACATATTTTGAGCTCAAACATAGTTAAGCATCTCGAACAGAAGAACTACCTCCATGTCAACCGCAACGTATTCCGCGATCGTCGGTCTAGTGATAACAATTTCGCACTTCCCTCACGTGACATCCCGAAAGCTGTGTATCAAGGCAGACATGTAGATGCAAGACTTCCGGATTTCAAAAGACCAGTTGACTCAGTGCCATGTTTACGCTTATTATCGAAAGTACGTTCGTATGGGGTATCACCAGAAACCTGCGATTGGATTGAGGATTTTTTGGTAGAGAGGATCTAGCATCTTATCGAGGATGTAGTATCGTATCTTGGTTGGCGATTAACCGACAGATGTAGAAGTAACTTCGGGTCTGCCGCAGGGAAATGTGCTGGGACCCTTGCTGTTCATTTAATACATTAACGACCCTGCAGGCAATATTAATAATAAGGTAAGGCTTTTTGTAGATGATGCAGTTAGCTGGAATGAAGTAATACCTCAAGAAAGTAAGATTTCAAACTGCTATAACGACAGACAACTTGCCTTAAACGTTCAGAAATGAAAGTTTTCCGCCTCCCAAAACGTAAAAAAGGTGGAGTCCTATGACTATAATATCAATGACTCACAGTTGGAATTAATCTCTTACAAATTCTTGAGAGTAACAATTTCTAGGCATATGAAATCGAACGATCACGTAGGCTCAGTCGCAGGAAAAGCGGATGACAGACTTCGGTTTATTGGTAGAATACTGGGGAAGTGCAAGCAGTCTACAAAGGAGACTGCTTACAAATCAAGGATCATAGGATGTTGCCAAGTGTGTGGGAACTTTGCCGAATACGACAGACAGCACAAATGATAACAGGTTTATGTAAGTCTGCAGGCATTCGTGACCGTTGTCATTAAAGTTAAAATCTTCTGGGTTATTAGGCCGCGACATGTTTTTTTCCAAAAAGATCGACGTTTCGATCCCACTGCTGTGATCTTCCTCAGGATCTTCTGGTGTCCACTACTGCTAGAACACTGCAGGAGCGGTAGTGGAAGATCACAGCAGAGGGGTCGAAACGTCGATCATTTTAGAAGAAATATGACGCGGCCTAAGAACCCCGACGATTTTAACTTCGGTCACAAGTTTGTTTGACACGCTGGTGAGCGTCACAGAGACATAAAGATAGATTCACACTAGCCAGAGAGAACCTATATCCGTTTCGATATGACGCTTAACGTAATGAAGATGGGAACAAACTGCTAAGCCAAAACATTATGACCACTGCCCACCGCGAGGTTGGATCCCGCCTGGTGGGGTTGCGGGCACGTAACTCGGTAGCAGAAGTACGTAAGCGGAGCAGACACGGACGGAGGATCACCCTAGTAAAAATATGGCTGCAAATGCGGAAATCCATTCAGATAAGCGACTATGACAGGGGATGATTATTATTATGCAGATCCCGTGAACGAGTAGCTCGAAAACGGCGAAACTTGTCGACTGTCTGTTGTCAGCATCTATGGAAAGAGAAGGGGAGTGAAACTACCACTAGGCGCTAAATGATTGAACGTCCACGACTCTTCACATAGCGTGCGGTACGGAGACATGCCTGCTCAGTAAAGCAGAAGAGATTGTGATCTGTGGCATTTCTGCCGAAAGAGTACAACGCTCGTACACACACGCGATTGTCTCGGAGCACACCGTTCACCGTACATTGTTGCACATGAAGCTCGTCAGGAGACCATCCCTGTGGGAGACATTCTCCTGCACTTGCATGGGACCTGCGGTACTAATCGAAGGCACGCTGACAGAACTGCGAACCACGTGCATCCCTTCATCCCTGATGTATTCTCCGATGGCGATGTCTTCTTTGAGCAGTATAACTGTCCGTGTCTCGGAGCATGATAGTGAACTCACGTTGATGTCTCGGCGACCAAATTCACCTGATGCAGATTCTATGGAATTCATCTGGGTCGCTATCGGGTGCCATCACTGCATACGGAAATCAGCGCCTTACTTACGTGAATTACATGATGTGTGTGTAGACATCTAATGCTACATACCTGCACAAACCTACAAACAAACTGTTGGATCCCTCATAAGCACAGTCATTGATGTATTTCGTTCCAAGGACAGACAAACAAGCTATTAAACAGGTGCTCGTAATTTTTTGGTTCATCAGTGTATACTACAATGTTAGAAGAACAGGCTGTAAGTGATCAAATGGTTCAAATGGCTCTGAGCACTATGGGGCTTAACATCTGAGGTCATCAGTCCCCTAGAACTTAGAACTACTTAAACTTAACTAACCTAAGGACATCACATCCATGCCCGAGACAGGATTCGAACCTGCGACCGTAGCGTTCGCGCGGTTCCTACAACCGCTCGATCACAGCGGCCGGCTGTAAGTGATCAATCTAGGAATAAACTACAGCCCAGTATATTTGAAAAGTGGCGCCCCACAGCTCGTAAATATTTGAAAAAAAGTCGTGATTGTCCACCTGTGGCGCCCCGCAGCTCGTAAATATTTGAAAAAAAGTCGTGATTGTCCACCATGAGATTCCGATAAAAATTTCTGCGTTATACAAACAGTTTCGTTCCGCAGGCCATAATCAGGTATCGTAAAATATTCACAACAGTCTATAAGGCGATGTAAAACCAAAGGCGTCAAATAAGACAAAAATAAACTTGATTCAGCGCTGTTGTCGAAGTGAGAGAGTTGCATCTTAGAATACTATTCAGGAATTTCACTTCTAGCCAGCCGCCGCAATATATTAATTTTCTTATTCTATTTTAAAATGGTAGCATTCGCTTTATGTGCGCTGCAGCCTTTTCCTGAAACTACAAATATTACTCTGGAGCGTTGAGGTTTATCCAAATATGAAAAACTGTTCCAAGGTTCAGCACGGTCATCTCCTACAAACAAATATTCTATTTAAATTTAAAAGTCTTGTAGCCTCGAAAAGATTGACAGTACTGTATTTAACAGTTTATGTGTCACATTATTACACTACTGCACACCATTAATTACTAAGTGAAATGATACTGAGAAGTATTCCATTTTGAAGACGGTGAAAACTGTTAAGACGTTTAATAAACTTGAGTTCGTTTGCAAGTACCACATGTTCCATGACAAAAGACCTCCTCCTATTTCACGGACGAAGCATAACTTCAACGTCCACAAGTTATATAACTAGTTTTAAAATATGTGTAGGGTTTTACTCCCCATTAAATTCTGTAACTGGAGAGTAACAATATCTTCAAAATAGATTTAGTCTTTTTCTCGCTGTATAAAAGGCAGAGTGCTAACTTACTGACAGACCGACTGATGTAAAACTGTAAGTTTTCACGCACAGCACTTAAAACTTCCGGGTTGATTGACGTGTAAAACTTTCTCCTAACGATTCCTCTCCGACTGCTGGAGACATCTTCAGAGGCAAAATGGCTAACAGCTAAGACGTTTGCAGAGCGTAGGTGTAGATGTACACTCCTGTAAATGGAAAAAAGAACACATTGACACCGGTGTGTCAGACCCACCATACTTGCTCCGGACACTGCGAGAGGGCTGTACAAGCAATGATCACACGCACGGCACAGCGGACACACCAGGAACCGCGGTGTTGGCCGTCGAATGGCGCTAGCTGAGCAGCATTTGTGCACCGCCGCCGTCAGTGTCAGCCAGTTTGCCGTGGCATACGGAGCTCCATCGCAGTCTTTAACACTGGTAGCATGCCGCGACAGCGTGGACGTGAACCGTATGTGCAGTTGACGGACTTTGAGCGAGGGCGTATAGTGGGCATGCGGGAGGCCGGGTGGACGTACCGCCGAATTGCTCAACACGTGGGGCGTGAGGTCTCCACAGTACATCGATGTTGTCG
This sequence comes from Schistocerca serialis cubense, assembly GCF_023864345.2. Classification (NCBI taxonomy): domain Eukaryota; kingdom Metazoa; phylum Arthropoda; class Insecta; order Orthoptera; family Acrididae; genus Schistocerca; species Schistocerca serialis. Next base: position 35,932,307 of record NC_064649.1, on the reverse strand, counting down.
CCAGTGGTCGGCGGAAGGTGCACGTGCCCGTCGACCTGGGACCGGACCGCAGCGACGCACGGATGCACGCCAAGACCGTAGGATCCTACGCAGTGCCGTAGGGGACCGCACCGCCACTTCCCAGCAAATTAGGGACACTGTTGCTCCTGGGGTATCGGCGAGGACCATTCGCAACCGTCTCCATGAAGCTGGGCTACGGTCCCGCACACCGTTAGGCCGTCTTCCGCTCACGCCCCAACATCGTGCAGCCCGCCTCCAGTGGTGTCGCGACAGGCGTGAATGGAGGGACGAATGGAGACGTGTCGTCTTCAGCGATGAGAGTCGCTTCTGCCTTGGTGCCAATGATGGTCGTATACGTGTTTGGCGCCGTGCAGGTGAGCGCCACAATCAGGACTGCATACGACCGAGGCACACAGGGCCAACACCCGGCATCATGGTGTGGGGAGCGATCTCCTACACTGGCCGTACACCACTGGTGATCGCCGAGGGGACACTGAATAGTGCACGGTACATCCAAACCGTCATCGAACCCATCGTTCTACCATTCCTAGACCGGCAAGGGAACTTGCTGTTCCAACAGGACAATGCACGTCCGCATGTATCCCGTGCCACCCAACGTGCTCTAGAAGGTGTAAGTCAACTACCCTGTCCAGCAAGATCTCCGGATCTGTCCCCCATTGAGCATGTTTTGGACTGGATGAAGCGTCGTCTCACGCGGTCTGCACGTCCAGCACGAACGCTGGTCCAACTGAGGCGCCAGGTGGAAATGGCATGGCAAGCCGTTCCACAGGACTACATCCAGCATCTCTACTATCGTCTCCATGGGAGAATAGCAGCCTGCATTGCTGCGAAAGGTGGATATACACTGTACTAGTGCCGACATTGTGCATGCTCTGTTGCCTGTGTCTATGTGCCTGTGGTTCTGTCAGTGTGATCATGTGATGTATCTGACCCCAGGAATGTGTCAATAAAGTTTCCCCTTCCTGGGACAATGAATTCACGGTGTTCTTATTTCCATTTCCAGGAGTGTAGACACTTTTCAGACTGCATCTACCTCTAACATAGATACTGCGCAAGCCGCGGTGGTCGAGGGTACCCTGTACCACAACAAGTCATTTCGTTTCCTGTTCCACTTGCGAATAGACAGAGGGAAAAACGACTGCCTCTGTATCTCCGTATCAGCCCTGATTTCTCGAATCTTATCTTCGTCGCCCTTACGCGCAACGTGTGTTGGCGGCAACAGAATCATTCTGCAGTCAGCTTCAGATGCTAAATTTTCCCAGCAGTGTTTCCCCGAACACTCCAGGGACTCCCATTTGAGTTCCCGAAGCACCTCCATAACAGTTACATGTTGTTCGAACCTACTGGTAATAAATCTGGCAGCCTGCCACTGAATTGTTTCGATGTCTTCCTTCAATCCGACCTGGTACGGATCCCAAACACCAGAGCAGCACTCAAGAAGAAGCCGCACCAGCGTCCTATATGCGGTCTCCTTTACGGGTGAATCAATCTTTCCTTATGGGGTTGCGGAGTATGTATGTAGACGTAGAAAAGGCTAGGTGAACTTCGCAGAAGTCTACATTGTTTCTAATTGTTGCAATTCTACTCATTTTTAAAAGTATTTATTTTACATATGAAGCCCTCGGCTGTTAACTATGGTAATTGGACGATCTGGCTGTTTTGAGAAACTGCACAGTCAAGTTTCAAAGAATTCTGATAAATAAGATACTTCAAGTACAGCCACTGTGATTTTTTAAGCATATAAATCACTTGTTCCAAATATTTCTAGAGAAACGATATACTTCTAAAATCGTAAATTATATCCAAAATTTTATTCTTAAAAATACGTCGTTGGTTACCTAACATTGTTCACTTGTTAACTGAGTGCACTTAACATTACTTATCGTTAACTTACTGCTGTTTACCTGCTGGGTTTGCCGGCCGAAGTGGCCGTGCGGTTCTAGGCGCTGCAGTCTGGAACCGCGAGACCGCTACGGTCGCAGGTTCGAATCCTGCCTCGGGCATGGACGCGTGTGATGTCCTTACGTTAGTTAAGTTTAATTAGTTCTAAGTTCTAGGGGACTAATGACCTCAGAATTTGAGTCCCATAGTGCTCAGAGCCATTTGAACCATTTGAACCTGCTGGGTTTGTTACCGAAACATTACTGTGAAACCTTTCCAGAATGCAAATTTAAAAGGTTTGCTTTCTTTCAATTTCTGATACTATGATGTGCAACAACCTCAAAAATTAATCTGTCGTTCAGTACAACGTTAAGGATGGTGCAAAACCCATTAAGGACAAAGCATTAATAATAATAAAAATTCTTTTGAAAATAATATTTGATCTAATTGTACATTAATATAGACATAAAAATACAAAAAAGAAACATACAGGCCCCAATTAAAGTACAGCAAAATGTTGCGTTTACGCAACTTTGGGACTATAAGGAGTCTTATTTCGTTCTCTTATGAAATGTTTGAAAAGAAGAAAAAAAAATGGCTCTGAGCACTATGGGACTTAACTTCTGTGGTCATCAGTCCCCTAGAACTTAGAACTACTTAAACCTAACTAACCTAAGGACATCACACACATCCATGCCCGAGGCAGGATTCGAACCTGCGACCGTAGCAGTCGCGCGGTTCCGGACTGAGCGCCTTAACCGCGAGACCACCGCGGCCGGCGAATTCTGTAATTGGCAATAGCATTATCGTGTAAATTAACACCACCCATATGTTGATAGTACTGAGCTGTTACCCTGGGTTGGAGCAGAGAAATACTTTTCTTTCCTTTCCGACTGAATCTTTTTGCATTCGCTAAAGGTTGGATGGTGCCGTTGTTGGTAATTACTGTCACAGTGGAACTGCCATTCCGCTTTGCCATCATGATTTCAGTCTTATCGTCAAACAGAAAGACAAACACATCCTTGCCTTTCTTTTCTTTCAGCGCTTTGCAGTGCGGTTCTCCCGAATAGTGCCAATGGTAAAAAATCCCTTTTGTTTTAAAATACAAAAAAAAAGAGAAAAAGAAATTATCAAAATATATAGAATGACGAGACGGGTCTTCAACAACTGAAAGCAAATTCATAACTACTTGTTCACCCACAGCTAACCATTCGAACTGCATAAACATCACAATTTGAAGCCTAATCTGACAGATTTTCCTTTGACGAACATCTTGCAGGAATGTCTCCCAAAATGAGGGACCATTTCCTCGTCAATAGACAAATAATATGAAAATATTCCAAATAGAAGATATTTTTGATTGATTATATCAAAGATTGGTCTCACTTTGGAAAACTTGTCATTTTTATTCAGTCTGTAATCGTCAGAGAAGCTCATCTGCAGAAACCAGCACAGTTTTAGGAAACAGCGATCTTACGAGACACAGCTGGCCCTCTTTCTGCATGATATACAACAGGCTCTATATACCGGCTCACAGGTTGACGCCATATTCCTCGACTTTCGATAGGCGTTCGACTTAGTTCCGCACTGTTCCTTGCTCCAAAAAGTGCGCGCTTACGGTCTATCCGATGAGATATGCGCCTGGACAGAAAGTTTTCTAACAGACAGAGAGCAGTATGTCGTCCTGAACGGGGAGACTTCAACAGAAACAAGCGTAACATGAGGTGTGCCCCAGGGCAGCCTATTAGGTCCTCTGCTTTTTACGATTTACATAAACGATCTAGTCGATGGTATTGACAGCGGTCTTAGACTGTATGGCGATGATGCTGTAGCCTATAAGAAAGTAGTATCACACGAAAGCTGTGAACGAATCAGTGAGGATTTGCAGAAAATAAATGCGGGGTGTAATGACTGGCAGTTATCTCTCAAAATTAGTAAGTATAAGCTAGTGCGTGTAACAAAGCGAAAATCCCCATTAATGTACAAGTACAAAATACACTCCTGGAAATGGAAAAAAGAACACATTGACACCGGTGTGTCAGACCCACCATACTTGCTCCGGACACTGCGAGAGGGCTGTACAAGCAATGATCACACGCACGGCACAGCGGACACACCAGGAACCGCGGTGTTGGCCGTCGAATGGCGCTAGCTGCGCAGCATTTGTGCACCGCCGCCGTCAGTGTCAGCCAGTTTGAATTGGCATACGGAGCTCCATCGCAGTCTTTAACACTGGTAGCATGCCGCGACAGCGTGGACGTGAACCGTATGTGCAGTTGACGGACTTTGAGCGAGGGCGTATAGTGGGCATGCGGGAGGCCGGGTGGACGTACCGCCGAATTGCTCAACACGTGGGGCGTGAGGTCTCCACAGTACATCGATGCTGTCGCCAGTGGTCGGCGGAAGGTGCACGTGCCCGTCGACCTGGGACCGGACCGCAGCGACGCACGGATGCACGCCAAGACCGTAGGATCCTACGCAGTGCCGTAGGGGACCGCACCGCCACTTCCCAGCAAATTAGGGACACTGTTGCTCCTGGGGTATCGGCGAGGACCATTCGCAACCGTCTCCATGAAGCTGGGCTACAGTCCCGCACACCGTTACGCCGTCTTCCGCTCACGCCCCAACATCGTGCAGCCCGCCTCCAGTGGTGTCGCGACAGGCGTGAATGGAGGGACGAATGGAGACGTGTCGTCTTCAGCGATGAGAGTCGCTTCTGCCTTGGTGCCAATGATGGTCGTATGCGTGTTTGGCGCCGTGCAGGTGAGCGCCACAATCAGGACTGCACACGACCGAGGCACACAGGGTCAACACCCGGCATCATGGTGTGGGGAGCGATCTCCTACACTTGCCGTACACCACTGGTGATCGTCGAGGGGACACTGAATAGTGCACGGTACATCCAAACCGTCATCGAACCCATCGTTCTACCATTCCTAGACCGGCAAGGGAACTTGCTGTTCCAACAGGACAATGCACGTCCGCATGTATCCCGTGCCACCCAACGTGCTCTAGAAGGTGTAAGTCAACTACCCTGGCCAGCAAGATCTCCGGATCTGTCCCCCATTGAGCATGTTTGGGACTGGATGAAGCGTCGTCTCACACGGTCTGCGCGTCCAGCACGAACGCTGGTCCAACTGAGGCGCCAGGTGGAAATGGCATGGCAAGCCGTTCCACAGGACTACATCCAGCATCTCTACGATCGTCTCCATGGGAGAATAGCAGCCTGCATTGCTGCGAAAGGTGGATATACACTGTACTAGTGCCGACATTGTGCATGCTCTGTTGCCTGTGTCTATGTGCCTGTTGTTCTGTCAGTGTGATCATGTGATGTATCTGACCCCAGGAATGTGTCAATAAAGTTTCCCCTTCCTGGGACAATGAATTCACGGTGTTCTTATTTCAATTTCCAGGAGTGTAAATGCCCAGTCTTTGAAAACGGTAACATCCGTCAAGTATGTGGGTGTGACTACCCGAAATAATCTCAAATGGAACGATCAGATCACACAAGTAACGGGTAGGCGAATTCTAGATTGCGGTCTATTGGTAGAATCCTGGAGCGATGCAGTCCTTCAACAAAGCAAATTGCTTACAATACTTTAGTTCGTCCAGTCTTGGAGTATTGTTCGTCTGTATGGGACCCTTACCAGTTAGGTCTGATCAAAGAGATTGAGAATGTCCAAATAAGAGCGGCAATATTCGTGACTGGTACGTTGAACCATCGCGAGAGCGTTACGAATCTGATAGAAAGTTTGAAGTGGGACACACTTGCAGATAGACGACGCGCTAAACGGAAGGGGCTGCTCACAAAATTCCGAAATCCGATCTTCGCCGAGGATGTAGAGCATATATTATTATCACCAACTTTCAAATCGCGCAATGATCACCATTCAAAGATAAGGGAAATAAGAGCTCCTACTGAGGCGTTCAGACAGTCGTTTTTCCCTCGTGCGATGCGCGAGTGGAACAGATGGGGGAAATATGACTGGTGCGAATAGTGCCCTCCGCCACACGCTGCTTTGTGGCTAGCGGAGTACATATGTAGATGTACACTCCTGGAAATTGAAATAAGAACACCGTGAATTCATTGTCCCAGGAAGGGGAAACTTTATTGACACATTCCTGGGGTCAGATACATCACATGATCACACTGACAGAACCACAGGCACATAGACACAGGCAACAGAGCATGCACAATGTCGGCACTAGTACAGTGTATATCCACCTTTCGCAGCAATGCAGGCTGCTATTCTCCCATGGAGACGATCGTAGAGATGCTGGATGTAGTCCTGTGGAACGGCTTGCCATGCCATTTCCACCTGGCGGCTCAGTTGGACCAGCGTTCGTGCTGGACGTGCAGACCGCGTGAGACGACGCTTCATCCAGTCCCAAACATGCTCAATGGGGGACAGATCCGGAGATCTTGCTGGCCAGGGTAGTTGACTTACACCTTCTAGAGCACGTTGGGTGGCACGGGATACATGCGGACGTGCATTGTCCTGTTGGAACAGCAAGTTCCCTTGCCGGTCTAGGAATGGTAGAACGATGGGTTCGATGACGGTTTGGATGTACCGTGCACTATTCAGTGTCCCCTCGACGATCACCAGTGGTGTACGGCCAGTGTAGGAGATCGCTCCCCACACCATGATGCCGGGTGTTGGCCCTGTGTGCCTCGGTCGTATGCAGTCCTGATTGTGGCGCTCACCTGCACGGCGCCAAACACGCATACGACCATCACTGGCACCAAGGCAGAAGCGACTCTCATCGCTGAAGACGACACGTCTCCATTCGTCCCTCCATTCACGACTGTCGCGACACCACTGGAGGCGGGCTGCACGATGTTGGGGCGTGAGCGGAAGACGGCCTAACGGTGTGCGGGACCGTATCCCAGCTTCATGGAGACGGTTGCGAATCGTCCTCGCCGATACCCCAGGAGCAACAGTGTCCCTAATTTGCTGGGAAGTGGCGGTGCGGTCCCCTACGGCACTGCGTAGGATCCTACGGTCTTGGCGTGCATCCGTGCGTCGCTACGGTCCGGTCCCAGGTCGACGGGCACGTGCACCTTCCGCCGACCACTGGCGACAACATCGATGTACTGTGGAGACCTCACGCCCCACGTGTTGAGCAATTCGGCAGTACGTCCACCCGGCCTCCCGCATGCCCACTATACGCCCTCGCTCAAAGTCCGTCAACTGCACATACGGTTCACGTCCACGCTGTCGCGGCATGCTACCAGTGTTAAAGACTGCGATGGAGCTCCGTATGCCACGGCAAACTGGCTGACACTGACGGCGGCGGTGCACAAATGCTGCGCAGCTAGCGCCATTCGACGGCCAACACCGCGGTTCCTGGTGTGTCCGCTGTGCCGTGCGTGTGATCATTGCTTGTACAGCCCTCTCGCAGTGTCCGGAGCAAGTATGGTGGGTCTGACACACCGGTGTCAATGGGTTCTTTTTTCCATTTCCAGGAGTGTAGATAGAAAGGGGAAGGCGCGCAGTCTGAGTTTCGCCGAGGAAAGATTCCGATAGCTCGGAGGCTCGGCACTAGAATTTTGGAAACCACGTCCAGGCGTCGTCGGGTTGGGCAGCCAACCCTCATTGCACATCTCGGACCTCGTAGGCTGGGCAGACTGGTAAAACAGGACAGGCGGCGAACTGTGCGGGAACTGACATCCAGACTTTAATGCTCGGCAGAGTACAAGTGTGTCTAAACACACAGTGCACCGAACACTACTAACGATCGGCCTCCACAGCCGACGTCCGTGCACGTTTCAATGTTAACGACATCGGCAACTATGACTCGAATGGACGCGTGATCGTTGGCGCAGTGACAGAGCGTTGCACGATGTGATGAGTCCCGATACATTCTTCGTCATGCCGATGGGAGGGCCCGAATCCGACGTGTTTCACGCGAATAGCTCCTTGACAACTGAACACCGAGACGGAGACAAGCTGGCGGCGGCTCCATTATGCTCTGGGGAACATTCACGTGGGCATCCATTAGACCAGAGGAGTTGGTGCAAGGTACCACGACGAGCAAAGAGTATCGTGCACTGGTTCCACACCACTTACATCCCTTCAAGACGAGCATGTTTCCCGACGGCAATGGCATTATTCAGCAAGATAACGCTCCATGTCACAAGGCCAGAAGTGTGATGGAGTGGTTCGAGGAACACAGTGGCGAGTCCCAATTGATGCCTAGGCCCCTCAACTCGCCAGATCTGAACCCGATCGAAAACATCTTGCAGGTGATTCAACGTGGCGTCACAGCTCCCCCTCTCTCCGCGGAATTTACGGAAAGTAGGTAACTTCTGTGTGCAGATGTGGAGTCAACTGTCTCTGGCGAGCTACCGAGGCCTCACTGCTTCCATGCCACGACGCGTCGCCACCATTATCCATGCCAAAGGTGGTTGGACGTATCGGCTATTACACTACTGGCCATCAAAATTGCTTCACCACGAAGGTGACGTGCTACAGACTCGAAATTCAACCGACAGGAAGAAGATTCTGTGATATGCAAATGATTAGCTTTTCAGAGCATTCACACAAGGTTGGCGCCGGTGGCGACACCTACAACGTCCTGACACCAGAAATTTTCCAACCGATTTCTCATACACAAACAGCACTTGACGGGCGTTGTCTGGTGAAACGTTGTTGTGATGCCTCGTGTAAGGAGGAGAAATGCGTACCATCACGTTTCCGACTTTGATAAGGGTCGGATTGTAGCCTATCGCTATTACGGGTTATCGTATCGCGATATTGCTGCTCGCGTTGGTCGAGATCCAACGACTGTCAGCAGCATATGGAATCGGTGGATTTAGGAGGGTAATACGGAACGCCGTGCTGGATCCCAACGGCCACGTATCACTAGCAGTCGAGATGGCAAGCATCTTATCCACATGGCTGTAGCGGATCGTGCAGCCACGTCTCGGTCTCTGAGTCAACAGATTGGTACTTTTGCAAGACAACAACTATCTGCACGAACAGTTCGACGACGTTTGCAGCAGCATGGACTATCAGCTCGGAGACCATGGTTGCGGTTGCCCTTGACGCTGCATCACAGACAGGAGCGCCTACGATGGTGTACTCAACGACGAACCTGGGTGCACGAATGGCAAAATGTCATTTTTTCGGATGAATCCACGTTCTGTTTACAGTATCACAATGGTCGCATCTGTGTTTGGCAACATCGCGGTGAAGGCACATTGGAAGCGTGTATTCGTCATTGCCATACTGGCGTATCACCCGGCGTGATGGTATGGGGTGCCATTGGTTACACGTCTACGTCACCTCTTGTTCGCTTTGACGGCACTTTGAACAGTGGACGTTACATTTCAGATGTGTTACGACCAGTGACTCTACCCTTCATTCGTCCCCTGCGAAACCCTACATTTCAGCAGGATAATGCACGACCGCGTGTTGCAGGTCCTGTACGGGCCTTTCTGGATACAGAAAATGTTCGACTGCTGCCTTGGCCAGCACATTCTCCAGATCTCTCACCAATTGAAAACGTCTGGTCAATGGTGGCCGACCAACTGGGTCGTCACAATATGCCAGTCACTACTCTTGATGAACTGTGGTATCGTGTTGAAGCTGCATGGGCAGCTGTACCTGTACACGCCATCCGAGCTCTGTTTGACTCAATGCCCAGGCGTATCAAGGCCGTTATTGCGGCCAGAGGTGGTTGTTCTGGGTACTGAATTCTCAGGATCTATGCATCCAAACTGCGTGAAAATGTAATCACATGTGAGTTCTAGTATAATATATTTGTCCAATGAATACCCGTTTATCATCTGCATTTCTTCTCGGTGTAGCTATTTTAATGGCCAGTAGTGCAGCTGAGTTGTCATAATATTCTGGCTGATCAATGTATATCCTCACAGGGTTTCTATATGGTTCACCGCTTCTGATTTTTTGGACAACCTAGTATGGTACTGATTGCTTACGCAAAGAAAAGTCCAGTAGGTATGCAACATACACAACGTACAACGTGGGTACGACATTAACCAACCAAAGCTACTACTAAAGCTACAGCAGTCTACTCTTATTCATCACCGTGTACTGTAGACTACGCTAGCTTAACAAACCTAATAATGTTCTGCGCCTCAATATCCGTGTTACTGACGCGAAGCCGCTTTCATCTTGGACGTAACGTAGTAGCTTTACTGGGGAGGGAGAGAGTATTTTTGCAGCAGCCAGTTCCGGCACGGTGTCCGCCATCTATCCCACGCCTCTCTCTCAGACGCACGCTCGCCACGTCCGGTCTAAATGTGGGCCGACTGTTTGGCAAGAGACGCGCTCATATTACACTATCGGAACGCTTCAGCGCTGCATTTAATCCGGCATGAAAACACTGCGTAATCTAGTCGAGCCGTAGCAGAAGTGGCACTACCGACAAGTACATATTACGGAATTAGCGAAGCGCAGTGAGAGAAAGAATGTGTTTCCTGCTCAGGTAGGTGCAGGTTAATTGAGGCAAGACTCAACAAATTCGAGGCAGTGTAGTATGATTGATCGCTGTAGGAAATGCACTGGAATCACTCAATAGAGGAAAGTCCACTGGACCTGACGGGATACCAATTCGATTGTACACAGAGTACGCGAAAGAACTTGCCCCCCTTCTAACAGCCGTGTACCGCAAGTCTCTAGAGGAACGGAGGGTTCCAAATGATTGGAAAAGAGCACAGGTAGTCCCAGTCTTCAAGAAGGGTCGTCGAGCAGATGCGCAAAACTATAGACCTATATCTCTGACGTCGATCTGTTGTAGAATTTTAGAACATGTTTTTTGCTCGAGTTTCATGTCGTTTTTGGAAACCCAGAATCCACTATGTAGGAATCAACATGGATTCCGGAAACAGCGATCGTGTGAGACCCAACTCGCTTTATTTGTTCATGAGACCCAGAAAATATTAGATACAGGCTCACAGGTAGATGCTATTTTGCTTGACTTCCGGAAGGCGTTCGATACAGTTCCGCACTGTCGCCTGATAAACAAAGTAAGAGCCTACGGAATATCAGACCAGCTGTGTGGCTGGATTGAAGAGTTTTTAGCAAACAGAACACAGCATGTTGTCCTCAATGGAGAGACGTCTACAGACGTTAAAGTAACCTCTGGCGTGCCACAGGGGAGTGTTATGGGACCATTGCTTTTCACAATATATATAAATGACCTAGTAGATAGTGTCGGAAGTTCCATGCGGCTTTTCGCGGATGATGCTGTAGTACACAGAGAAGTTGCAGCATTAGAAAATTGTAACGAAATGCAGGAAGATCTGCAGCGGATAGGCACTTGGTGCAGGGAGTGGCAACTGTCCCTTAACATAGACAAATGTAATGTATTGCGAATACATAGAAAGAAGGATCCTTTATTGTATGATTATATGATAGCGGAACAAAAATTGGTAGCAGTTACTTCCGTAAAATATCTGGGAGTATGCGATTTGAAGTGGTATGATCATATAAAATTAATTGTTGGTAAGGCGGGTACCAGGTCGAGATTCATTGGGAGAGTGCTTAGAAAATGTAGTCCATCAACAAAGGAGGTGGCTTACAAAACACTCGTTCGACCTATACTTGAGTATTGCTCATCAGTGTGGGATCCGTACCAGATCGGTTTGACGGAGGAGATAGAGAAGATCCAAAGAAGAGCGGCGCGTTTCGTCACAGGGTTATTTGGTAACCGTGATAGCGTTACGGAGATGTTTAATAAACTCAAGTGGCAGACTCTGCAAGAGAGGCGCTCTGCATCGCGGTGTAGCTTGCTCGCCAGGTTTCGAGAGGGTGCGTTTCTGGATGAGGTATCGAATATATTGCTCCCCCCCTACTTATACCTCCCGAGGAGATCACGAATGTAAAATTAGAGAGATTAGAGCGCGCACGAAGGCTTTCAGACAGTCGTTCTTCCCGCGAACCATACGCGACTGGAACAGGAAAGGGAGGTAATGACAGTGGCACGTAAAGTGCCCTCCGCCACACACCGTTGGGTGGCTTGCGGAGTATAAATGTAGATGTAGATGTAGACAAAGTATAATTGTGCAAGTTGGGTAACTAAGTATAAGCTACAGGGACAGATGGGTAAGGTATTTTTGCAAAGCTACCAGCATAAAAATAACTTTTTAGTATCATGCAAGGTAAGTGTAAAACAGTATAAACTGTTTTCCAAGTTACACTGAAGCGCCAAAGAAACTGGTACAGGCATGCGTATTCAAATATAAATATATTATGTAAACAGGCAGAATCCGGCGCTGCGGTCGGCAACGCCTATGTAAGTCAACAAGTGTCTGGCGCAGTTGTTAGATCAGTTACTGCTACAATGGCAGTTTATCAAGATTTAAGTGAGCTTCAACGTGGTGTTATAGTCCGCGCACGAGCGATGGGCCACAGCATCTCCGAGGTAGCGATGAAGTGGGGATTTTCCTGTACGACCATTTCACGAGTGTACAATGAATATCAGGAATCCGGTAAAGCATCAAATCTCCGGCATCGCTACAACCGGGAAAAGATGCTGCAAGAACAGGACCAACGACGACTGGAGAGAATCGTGCAGCATGACAGAAGTGTAACCCCTCCGCAAATTGCTGCAGATTTCAATGCTGGACCATCAGCAAGTGTCAGCGTGCGAACCATTCAACAAACCGTCATCGATATGGGCTTTTGGAGCCGAAGGCCCACACGTGTACCCTTGATGATTCCACAACACAGCCGGTCGCGGTGGCCGAGCGGTTCTAGGCGCTTCAGTCCGGAACCGCACGACTGCTACGGTCGCAGGTTCGAATCCTGCCTCGGGTATGGATGTCTGTGATGTCCTTAGGAATACTGACGAATACTGACGAATCGATTCCACAGACCGAACGTGAGGAGAGGGGCTAATGTAATTGGTTAATGCAAATCATAAAAAAATGCACGGAAGTATGTTTTTTAACACAAACCTACGTTTTTTTAAATGGTACCCCGTTAGTTTTGTTAGCACATCTGAACATATAAACAAATACCTAACCAGTGCCGTTTGTTGCACTGTAAAATGTTAATTACATCCGGAGATATCGTAACCTAAAGTTGACGCTTGAGTACCACTCCTCCGCTGTACCGGAAGGTATTCGCAAGTTGGGTGCCACGCTGCTGACTGAGGACCACATGCGGCAACGAGTTGATTTCCGTTAAAATCCTGTGAGCGGTGCTTCGGGAAACCTCAGGAACCAACGTGCAGAGATCATCCAGGGTGACCCGCCGATCTTCACACATGCTTTGCTCAACCTTCAACACTGTATCTTCAGAAATTGACTGTCTCCCGCTCCTTTGTTCGTCGTGAATTTCGGTCCGACCAGCTACAAACTCTCTACATCATTTACGAACATTTTTGACATCCATGCACGACTCACCATACACTTCCGTCAATTGGAGCCGGCCGAGGTGGCCGAGCGGTTCTAGGCGCTACAGTCCGGAACCGCGCGACCGCTACGGTCGCAGGTTCGAATCCTGCCTCGGGCATGGATGAGTGTGCTGTCCTTAGGTTGCGAGGTGCCGGGGCTAGCAGTGTATTTAACACTAAATTCTAGAATCTACATATGTAAATGATGCTCTAAACCCCCCCCCCCCCCTATTCTAACTCCGACTTTTGCTGTTGCACAAGGATTAAAAAATATACGCGAACTGACTGTAATCAACCCTGCAAGTGGAGTAGAAAAGAGTTTGGCACCTGCAATAATTTAATTTGATAAATAAGTTAAATAAACGAAGGTTTCATTAACATAGTGAGGAATGATAGGTTTGCTCTACCGATTAACAGAATGAAAGTTCTGTCCAAAATAACAATATGATTTATTAAGACTAAACACAAAATACTAAACCAAAACACATGAAACATTTACAATACATCAAATTGGATACTCATACAAACACTGTAAAGGTGAAGTTGTCCCTAAATTAGATTGTGAGGTTTAAGACGAAGTGGTATGTGGAGCCAATTCCTTGCTACTCAAATCTTAAGAGAGACACACAGCTAACCCAACATTAATTGCTGCTACTCAAGACAGAACAAAGTTAGAAAAAGACGAACAGGCGTGCTCTGCTGAGCTCTGATTATCACCTAGGAAAATCCCTATCTGCCGGTGCTGCGGACGTACATTACCAAACTGTCTCCTTAACTGCCAGAACACGATCTGGCGTACCGTAGACGATGGCTGGTTGCTTCGACGTCCTCGACCGAAAGGCGAGAGCCGACTACCCACAAGAGCACCCGTACAGGCCGAACACAGAACATTCCCGCCCCCACGACAGTGGCCGTGGTTAAACGTTCCAATCAGCAACTCGAAAACCGGCGGAAAATTCCACCCCATTGCCGGAGCACTACCATTCCACCAATGGAGATTCTCGGCGCCAATTTCTGCGCTGATTTTGCTACGTCACGGAGCTATGCCCTGAGCAAGCCAATCACAATTTTGCAGAAAGCTCGGGAATTTTCCCGCCACAACTGCCTGGGTACACAAGTCATTCCCACGCCTCGCTGGTAGCCCGCCAGAAAGTGTTTTCGCTAAGTTTCTGCGAAGTAACGGAACCTCTAGCCCAGCCGCTACTTCAGGCCCCGGCGGGCGTGTCTCTTGACAATGTCGGCGTCTGGAAAGCATTCACTCGACTGCCTAACACACGTCGGCTTAACCCTCTCGAGATCAGCAGAGCCCGCCTGTCACCGGACCACCTGGGTGACGAGAGACGCTGCGTGGGAAGTCCGCGTGTGAAGGAATAGCAACTCTCTACCGCATGCAATTAGAGAGGAGAATCGTAAGATAGAAATATGAGAGGGGGCTCATGCCATCTCTCAAGGTTAGCTAGGTTTAAGTAGTTCTAAGTTCTAGGGGACTGATGACCTCAGAAGTTAAGTCCCATAGTGCTCAGAGCCATTTTTGAACCGTCAATTGGCGATGGATTTCAATCGGCGCAGTGCCCTTTGCGTTTAAAAACCGAATAATTGCGCGCAATTCGCACTCGGCGGTAACATCAAACAGGAGCTCCATTCTCAACGGCTGCCAAGCCAAGACTGAGAGCGTCAGAGCGGCGTGCGCATGTTTACACACAGCACGTGAAGCAGTCTTCATAACAGTGAGTCCAACTGCCACACAAACAGAGTTCTGTACTTTAAAAAAATATGGCTTTTGGGATTACCCTCGTATGTTGCAGTTGTGGACAGCTGACTGCTGAATATTTAATCTTCTAATAAGACGGGATACCGCCTCATTTGATCATCAATATTCGTGGCTATCTAAGCGACAAACTTCTGCACCGCTGGATTGGACATAGTAGTGAAGATGATGTTTATCTGATCACTTCCCCCCCCCCAAATCAGGTCACCTTACCTAACGCCTTGAGACTTGTTCCTTTGGGGAATATTAAGGACTGTGTTTACGTACCCTGACTGCCGAGAACACTGGAACGGCTGAGAGAACGAATCAGTGTTGCTGTGATTACTACCAAGATGTTGCTACATAAGGTATGTAACGAACATGACTAGCGCTTGAACGTGTCGTGTGACCACAGAGGCACTCATAGAACATCTTTAGAGTGCGAGATGCGAACTTTATGAGTTTACGATTCTATTCGTGCCTCTCCCATATTTATATACTACTGGCCATTAAAATTACTACACCAAGAAGAAATGCAGATGATAAACAGGTATTCATTGGACAAATATATTATACTAGAACTGACATGTGATTACATTTTCACGCAATTTGGGTGCATAGATCCTGAGAAGTCAGCACCCAGAACAACCACCTCTGGCCGTAATAACGGCCTTGAGACACCTGGGCATTGAGTCAAACAGAGCTTGTATGGCGTGTACAGGTACAGCTGCCCATGCAGCTTCAACACGATACCATAGTTCATCAAGAGCAGTGACTGGCGTATTGTGACGAGCCAGTTGCTGAGAGATCTGGAGAATGTGCTGCCCAGAGCAGCAGTCGAACATTTTCTGTATCCAGAAAGGCCCGTACTGGACCTGCAACATGCGGTCGTGCATTATCCTGCTGAAATGTAGGGTTTCGTGGAGATCGAATGAAGGGTAGAGCCACGTGTCGTAACACATCTGAAACGTAACGTCCACTGTTCAAAGTGCCGTCAATGCGAACGTGTAACCAATGGCACCCCATACCATCACGCCAGGTGATACGCCAGTATCGCGATGACAAATACACGCTACCAATGTGCGTTCACCGCGATGTCGCCAAACACGGATGCGACTGTCATGATGCTGTAAACAGTACCTGGATTCATCCGAAAAAATGACGTTTTGCCATTCGTGCACCCAGGTTCGTCGTTGAGTACACCATCGCAGGCGCTCCTGTCTGTGATGCAGCGTCAAGGGTAACCGCAGCCGTGGTCTCCGAGTTGTTAGTCTATGCTGCTGCAAACGTCGTCGAACTGTTCGTGCAGATGGTTGTTGTCTTGCAAACGTCCCCATCTGTCGACTCAGGGATCGAGACGTGGCTGCACGATCCGTTACAGCCATGCGGATAAGATGCCTGTCATCTCGACTGCTAGTGATACGAGGCCGTTGGGATCCAACACGCCGTTCCGTATTACCCTCCTGAACCCACCGATCCATATTCTGCTAACAGTTATTGGATCTCGACCAACGCGAGCAGCAATGTCGCGGTACGATAAACCGCAATCGCGATAGGCTACAATCCGATCTTTATCAAAGTCGGAAACGCGATGGTACACATTTCTCCTCCTTACACGAGGCATCACAACGTTTCACCAGGCAAGGCCGGTCAACTGCTGTTTGTGTATGAGAAATCGGTTTGAAACTTTCCTCAGGTCAGCACGTTGCAGGTGTCGCCACCGGCGCCAATAATGTGTGAATGCTCTGAAAAGCTAATTTGCATATCACAGCATCTTCTTCCTGCTGGTTAAATATCGCGTCTGTAGCACGTCATCTTCGTGGTGTAGCAATTTTGATGTCCAGTAGTGTACATGTAACACTTTGGAAAATACACAGAGCTTTGAAAATGAATGAATCGTTGGTAGTATTGGTAGTAGCCCTGTGCAATAGACTATCAATTAACCGGCTAACGGATATATATAGCTTGCGGACTGTCCGTGACTAATTCGTCGATTTGTTGAAGAAAATTAAAAGTGAACGAAGTCCGAAATAATCTGTTGTAATTGGAACAAATATTAATATTTCACAGTTATACTTCCGGTTTTGAAGTAGTCGAAGACGAAAACATCTGCGAGAGGTTTCACAGCTGTGGCTATGAAACCAGGGTCTGAGCAGCGAAGCGACGCAGATGAAGCGTGGAAACATTTTTCGGCAGAGGAAGAAAGCATTATCACTAGAGACAGAATTATAGTTCTCGCAGAAACCTTAAAATATGCATGCAAAACACGCACGAAAAATGAATAAAAATGCTTGAAAAGTGTCGAAATATGAAAGAACAAATAATAAAACAAAACATGGTTATTACTGAGAACATTATATCTCAAAGTCGAACCCGCGCATATCAATTACGAGGAAGTGCGCCGGCCACGCGAAAAATCTGTTCACTTAGAACGCTCATATTTTGTGAATACTTTCTGGTAGAGGTTAGAAAGGGGCCCTTCTGGGATTATTTTCTAAAAATTTGCAAAATAGGGACGCATACCGTGTTTCAAGAATTGTTCCTTCTTTGCTATTGTTGTCGGTAACAAGCGGACGCGGTGCGAGTTAGTCGCAGCAAGACAATCGATATGTACTGGACCAACTTCGAGATATATCGCAAGCAGAGCGGCATGCTCATAAACCACGTAATATTTTATTTAAAAACATGATATCATTTTTTTTGAACAGCAATAACATTTAATTAATACTATTGGACCGAAGCATAATTTACAATTTATTTTGCGTTTTTCTGCCATTGTAAACATAATCGACCAAGTGCTATTCCAAATGTTCGGTAGTGTCTTCGATCAATCAAAACATTTTTATAAGCAGAAAAGGACCGTTCTACATCAACTGAGGTAACTGGGCAGTATTTGAATTTGGGTGCTATGTTGGCACTTATTGTTGTTTGTAAAAGTTCATCCGTCCCATTAGTAAAACTATCAGTTTGGGTTCAAAACCTGAGTTATTGTTTAAAACGTTTTCAAAATTTTCTTTAAGTGTTCTTGGGAACAACTCCAGCAATGAGTTCACTAGAATAATTTTATTCATAAACTGAATAGATTCGTACAGCGCCGAACCTTGAGTTTCAAGCTTTTTAATACTCACAGTTATCTGGGAAAAGTGAGTGCTAATCACAGCAATGTCTTTTTTAATAGTGAAATCATTAAAAGCTTCCTTGGACTGGCAAATTGCCGAAGCCTTTCCATTGTCGAAGTCGTTAATTATCCCTCTGCCCGCCCCCCGGTAGCTGAGTGGTCAGCGCGACAGGAAGTCAATCCTAAGGGTTCGGGTTCGATTCCCGGCTGGGTCGGAGATTTTCTTCGCTCAGGGACTTGGTGTTGTGTTGTCCTAATCATCAACATTTTATTCGCAAGTCGCCGTAGTGGCGTCAAATCGAAAAACTTGCACCCGGCGAACGGTCTACCCGGCGGGAGGCCCTAGTCACACGACATTTACTTTACTATCCCTGTAATGGCCTGGACATGTCCACTGTAAAACAACGCAGCTTCGACCTACGTACCCCTACGAATTACCACTAATTCGGAAGGTAAAGGCACATTTGGTAGTTTTTCGTGCGTAACTAGTCGGTTTACGACGAGTAACGCACAAGTAACTCAGTGGACTTCCAAATGTTTTGTAGAGTAAATAGCAGTTTCCGGTGAAGTCACGCGTGTTTTGTATCATCCATGAGATTTTCCTTTGTCTCTGCAGTCTCGGGCCAGCTTTAACACAGATAATCGAAAGCTTGCAGAACCCTAAAATCCGCTCGCTCGTACACACACACACACACACACACACACACACACACACACACACACACACAGAGAGAGAGAGAGAGAGAAATATGCCGTGATACTGTGATGCTACACCACCAAGGGGAGGGGTAGTACTAAAATTTGGTAATACTAAAATTTGCGACATGTCTCTCAAATGTTGCGCATCACTACGTTCAAACTATCACGAGTGTCGATGATGAATTCTCGAGCGTCTGCCACTTAATATGGCCCTAGAGCAAGAGCTTATTTCGAGTCGCACTGCTCCAACAGTGCGTGTTTGTTCCAACCGAGCAGGGGCCTGCACTTCAGCTTTTAACAGAATTTTATAGTGACTGCAGCTTGTAAAAACCATGAAGTACTCCAGATCACTTGGTGGAGACCAGACCCCATTTGTGTATGTGTTGAATATTTCATTTGTACTTTACAGTAAACAGAACATACACCATTTCACTGCAGGGATGAGATCCGATGCCTTCGATTTCTAGAGGACCCTGCTGTTTTGGACGCGCAAAGCAGAGTGTCGCATTTTCGGGAAAGGGCATTTGGACATTCTACTCTGTCGACAAGTCTTGTGAGCTTTTCTCCAGCTTCACATCACATACCTCACATTCTAACTTTTGAGATGTTCGAGTTTACTGACCTGAATAATGTCATTTTAGTTTGCCTCTCTAGTTCCAGTACACATTATCTGCAGCCGCTACGTCTAAATCATTAAAGTATTATTTTTACAGTGCCGAAGCAAAATGGTGAAGGTATCATCCAGATCGAAAGGTAGGAAGATTACATATTGGCGAGCTTCTTCATGAGTATTGGAAGAAAGCACCAGAGATTTACCCGTCTAATCCAGATGCAAATCCAGTGTACGCTTTTACAAGTGATTCAGTTGGACGTGCAGGCAATGAAGCCATGAACACATCAGGCCAAAAACCGCTACCTATAGTCTTACTGCAGCAGACGAATGTGGCGAAACATTTCCTGAAAGAGGAACCCTGGCACCTCAGCCTGCTCCCTCTACTAAAGTAGACGGCAGTTAGCCTGTGCTTCTCAAAGGAACAAACCAAATCACACCAATCTAAATACTGAGCAATACGAGGTGCGACAGTAAAGTAATGAGACTGTGTGTAATGAAACATGTGGTAACCCTGCAGGCTTACATAAGGCACAATATCTTTGACCTTGGTCTATAAGCTGCTTCTAGTCCAAGCAGTACATCGATGCAACTGCTCAGTCGTGAGTTGTGCTGTAATAAGTTAACACGTGTTTGTGTCTCTCGACACGGAAATGGAACCGCATAATATTGTGCAACGGTATGCCATTTCTTTTTGCGTTAAATTGGGTGAAAACGCGACGACGACTTACGGTAAGCTTCAGAGCTCAAGTTTTTCGTTAGCATAAAATTTTTAGTGAAGGCAGAACGAATGTTTAAGAGAAGACCGCAGTGGACGACCATCAACCTCACGGACGGATGTCAACTTGGCCAGGGTGCGTGAACTCGTACGATCTGATCGAAGATTATCCGTGAAAATGATTGGAAAAGAATTGAACATGAATCGAGGATCGGTTCGTCTAATAATAACTGAAGATCTTGGTATGAGAAAGATTTGTGCAAAAATGGTCCCCATAAATCTCACACTACAACAGCGTGAAACATAGGAAAATGTGGCAGCCGATCTGTTAGAGCAAACAGAAATCAATCCAGAATTGTTGAGACGTGTTATCACTGGTGATGAAAGTTGGTTTTTTCAGTACGATCCAGAGACAAGACGCCAAAGTTCGTAATATTACTCAAAGGGACCACCCAGACCAAAAAAAAGCTCGCATGTCAAAGTCAAAAGTGAAATGCATGATTGTGTGCTTCTTTGATTCCAAGGGAATTGTTCATAAAGAGTGGACGCCTCCTGGACAAACAGTTAACCCATTTTACTACAATTTTAGAAAGACATCGTAAAAGAGTTCTTCGTGTCCGTGCCAACATTGCTGATAATTGGATTCTGCATTACAATAATGCGCCATCCCATACTGCTCTGTCAGTACAGCAATTTCTAACCTCAAAACAAATTTCAGTACTACCACAACCGCCTTAGTTGTCAGATATCGCTCCGTGCGACTTTTTTCTATTTGCAAGAGTCAAAACGGCGGTCAAGGGACACCATTTTCAAACAGCACAAGATGTCCAAAAGAGCTGTGACGAGGGTCTCGTAGGATATTACAGAAGATGAGTTCCAGAAATGTTACCATTAATGGAAAAAGTGTGTGCAGTCAGAAGGGAACTACTTTGAAGGAGACAATACTAAACTTGACTAAAACGGTAAGCAACATTTTTTTTCACATCAGTCTCATTACTTTATTGTCGCACCTCGTATTTCACCTACACTGGCTGGACCCAAAACCCAAAATAACAAAAGAAGACACCGGTTAAGATTATTTGCAACTCTTTTAATACGATTTTCAAATGTTCAAATGTGTGTGAAATATTATGGGACTTAACTGCTAAGGTCATCAGTCCCTAAGCTTACACACTACTTAACCTAAATTATCCTTAGGACAAACACACACACCAATGCCCGAGCGAAGAATCGAACCTCCGCCGGAACCAGCCGCACAGTCTAGGACTGCAACGCCATACACCACTCGGCTAATCCCGCACGTCAATACGATTTTCTTTTCGGTTGTAAGTAGGCTGTTTAGGTTTTTATGTTGGTAATGCCAAGTAGCGCTCTGTATCAGAATCACTGATTGTGCTGTGTGCAGTCTGTGGCTGGTTGGCACTGTTGGAATATTCGCTATTGCAGTGTTGGGCAGCCAGATGTGAACAGCGCGTAGCGTTGCGCAGTTGGAGGTGAGCCGCCAGCAGTGGTGATGTGGGGAGAGAGATGGCAGAATTCTGAGAGCGGACGATCTGGACGTGTGTCCATCAGAAAGAGTAAATTTGTAATACTGGATATCATGAACTGATATATATATATGATGACTTTTGAACATTATTAAGGTAAATACATTGTTTATTCTCTATCAAAATCTTTCAGTTGCTAACTATGCCTATCAGTTGTTAGTGCCTTCAGTAGTTAGAATCTTTTATTTAGCTGGCAGTATTGGCGCTCGCTGTATTTCAGTAGTTCGAGTAACAAAGATTTTTGTGAGGTAAGTGATTCATGAAAGGTATAGGTTATTGTTAGTCAGGGCCATTCTTTTGTAGGGATTATTGAGAGTCAGATTGCGTTGCGCTAAAAATATTGTGTGTCAGTTTAGTGATGATCAGAATAAGTAAAGAGAGAAATGTCTGAGTACGTTCAGTTCTGCTCAGCTGTTTGAAAATCAAATGACGTAAGAGGTTTATCGGCACAGTAATTTATAATTTTTCTAAGGGGATGTTTCACGGTTTTAAAACGTTTTGTCAGTTGGCCGTCTATCCATTGCGTGTTTGGTCGCCTAAAATTGATACACAGGTGAAAGGCCAAGTGTTTAAAAGAAAATTTGTAGTTAGTGTGAAGTTCCGTCAAACTTCGTGAAAGAAGTCTCGCTTTGTTTGTTATGAATGTATAAAGCAATATCTGTGGCATTTGAAACTATCATGGCTATCTATCCCTGTTTTGCCACATACTATCGCACTCTGGTCCGCAATAAAGGAAAGATCATCCATCGTATGAATGAATGTTCATATTATTTTGTCCTACCTCTGTAGAGGCGGCTGAGAACACCAAGAGATCGTACAGGAAAATAAGAAATGGAAAGACATCAAGCCACAACATTGTTGTTGTTGTGGTGGTCTTCAGTCCTGAGACTGGTTTGATGCAGCTCTCCATGCTACTCTATCCTGTGCAAGCTTCTTCATCTCCCAGTACCTACTGCAACCTACATCCTTCTGAATCTATTTAGTCTATTCATCTCTTGGTCTCCCTCTACGATTTTACCCTCCACGCTGCCCTCCAATACTAAATTAGTGATCCCTCTATGCCTCAGAACATGTCCTACCAACCGACCCTTTCTTCTAGTCAAGTTGTGCCACAAACTCCTTTTCTCCCCAATCCTATTCAATACCTCCTCATTAGTTATATGATCTACCCATCTAATCTTCAGCATTCTTCTGTAGCACCACATTTCGAAACCTTCTATTCTCTTACTGTCTAAACTATTTATCGTCCACATTTCACCTCCATACATGGCTACAATCCATACAAATACTTTCAGAACTGACTTCCTGACACTTAAATCTATACTCGATGTTAACAAATTTCTCTTCTTCAGAATCTCTTTCCTTGCCATTGCCAGTCTACATATTATATCCTCTTTACTTCGACCATCATCAGTTATTTGGCTCCCCAAATAGCAAAACTCCTTTACTACTTGAAGCGTCTCATTTCCTAATCTAATTCCCGCAGCGTCACCCGATTTAACTCGACTACGTTCCATTATCCTCATTTTGCTTTTGTTGATGTTCATCTTATACCCTCCTTTCAAGACATCACCCATTCCATTCAACTGCTCTTCCGAGTCCTTTGCTGTCTCTTACAGAATTACAATGTTATCGGCGTACCCCAAAGTTTTTATTTCTTCTCCATGGATTTTAATACCTACTCCGAATTTTTCTTTTGTCTCCTTTACTGCTTGCTCAATATACAGATTTAATAACATCGGGGATAGGCTAAAACCCTGTCTCACTCCCTTCCCAACCACTGCTTCCCTTTCATACCCCTCAGCTCTTATAACTGCCATCTGGTTTCTGTACAAATTGTAAATAGCCTTTCGCTTCCTGTATTTTACCCCTGCCACCTTCAGAATTTGAAAGAGAACATTGGAGACTCAAAATAGACTCATGCACACCCGGGGCTATCAACATCATTTCGCAATTAGAGCCAGCTGCCAACGCGCCAGTCGGTAGCGACGTCTGGCGTTGCGCAGGTCCTCGACTGACTGGCTGCACCTACGTGAAGCAACAGCTGCGTACTCACCGACGTTCTACGTACGCCGGCTATCTTTGGCTCCGGGCGGCACCTACAACCTGTTTATCCAGCGAGCTATTAATATGCCGACTCCGGCGCAATTCAACCTCATCGCCGGCTTCTTGTGTGACTCGATACTACGTCTTGACTCTCTGACAACATTCATCATCATCATCAGTTATCTGCTATATTAGCAGGTCCTCTGCCTCTCCCTTTTCTGCGATCCATTGCTTCCTTCTTAAGGCTGCTGTATGTTGTACCGTCCATCATGTCATCCAGTATGTGGAATCTCTTCCTTCGTCGCTTCCTTTTCCCTTCTACATAGCCTTCTAAAACTGTTTTTATCAGTCCGTCATTCTTTCTTAATGTATGCCCGATCCAATTTATTTTTCTTTTGTTTATTACATCTAGTAACTGTCTTTTCTCTCCCACTCTTCTCAGTACCTCTTAATTTTTTACTCTGTCCATCCAACTTATTCTTTCCATCCTCCGCCATGTCCAGATCTCAAAAGGCTCCAGTCTTTCTCTGTCTTTCTTCCTCATAGTCCATGTTTCAGCGCCATATAGAAGAACACTCCATACAAGACATTTTATGAGTCTCTTCCTGAGTTCTCTGTCCAGACCGCTGCAGAAAATTCTCCTTTTCTTATAAAACGCCTCTTTTGCCATTGCTATCCTTGTTTTAATTTCTGTGGTGCACTTCCAGTCGGTGTCTACCCTGCTTCCAAGATACTTAAAATTTTGCACTTGTTCTAGTATTTCTCCATTCAGCATAATTTTTATTTCCTCCTAGTGCCAATACTTTTGTTTTATTTGTGTTGATTTTCATTCCATATTTTTTTTTCTGTTAGTTTCAATGGTGTCCACCAAATCCTGTAATTCTTTTTCCCCTGTGGCTAGAAGGACCATGTCATCAGCAAACCTCAAACACCCTACTCCAATTTCTACGCCTTTCTCATCTAATGAGCATTGGTCAATCATATTTTCCAAGTAGAGGTTGAAAAGTGTAGGTGATAGACAGCATCCTTGTCTTACTCCTTTTCCTAGTCCGATCCAATTTGTACTTTCTCCTCTCACTTTAACTGAAACTTTTTGATTAAGATATAATGAGTTTACAAGTCTTCCGGTTTTCCAGTCCACTCTCTTTTCCCTCATTATAGTCGCCAGCTTGTCCCAAACCACATTGTCAAATGCCTTTTCTAGATCGATGAAGCACATATATAGGTCTCTTCGTTTTTTAATAAACCTGTCTACCAAGATTCGTAGGAGTCCTATTGCATCTCTGGTGCGCGTATTCCGTCTAAAGCCAAAGTGCTCTTCGCCAAGATTCTCCTCCATTACTTTTTCAAGTTTTTTATTAATTATTCTTAACATCACTTTGGCTGAATGTGAAATGAGGCTGATTGTCCTATGTTCGCTGCATTTCTTGGTTCCTTGTTTTTGGGTAATGGAATCGTTACTGTTGTCAGAAAGTCCTCAGGCCACTCACCACTGTCATATATTTTATTACATAACCTCAATATTTCTCTTATTCCATCTTGGTTCAAGCATTTTAATATTTCTCCCGGTATCGTATCTGTACCTACCGCTTTGCCATTTTTCATGACAACATTACAACTGGCTACTTTCCTGTGTTAAAAATATAGTCCGGACTGTTGTTGCTCTGAATGATTATAACGTTCAGACAACATTTTCGCTCATCATTCTGGCAAAATATCTGTTATTATCACGTAAGAGTGGCTTTCAATAAGTAATGCAACATCTTTTTTTCTCCGCCTATTTCGATTGAAAAAATCCGGAATTTGATGTGGGACATTGTGGAATATTCCCTCGTTAGCCCCTATAGTTACCGGTAGGTGGGCGTGGCTATGCGTAGCCTTCAACTTGTGACATCTGTTACGGAGGTGCCTTCCGAGCGGAGAGATGTCACTGAGTTTCTTTTGGGGGAAATCCAGGGCATAGTAGGCGCTAGCATAAGGTCTACGGAGACCTGGTGGTAAACAAAAGCGCGGTGAGTCGTTGGGCGAGGCGTCTGTCATCATCGGACAAGGTCGCGCAGTCCTGTCCGATCTTCGGCGTGCCGGCAGGCCGCACTCTGCTGCGGCTTCTGCAATGTTGGAACGTGTGGACATCCTCACTTGAGGTGATCGACGGATCACAACCACACACCTCACTGCATAAGTGGACATCTGTGCTGATGGTGCTGACACACTCGTGCACCAGTTGGCATACTCGAAGGTGTGTGGCCACTGGGTTCCTCGCCGCCTAACAGAAGACCATAAAGAGCAATCAAGAACCATGTGTGAGGAATTGCTTCAGCGTTAAGAAACCGGTCGCACAACTTGTGGTCGAACATTATCACAAGAGATGGAACATGGGTCCATCGAACTGGAAACAAAATGGCAGTCCATGGCGGCACATTACCTCTCCTCCGAAGAAAAAGGTCAGAGCCGCTACCTTAGCCGGTAAAATCATGGATCTTCTGCGACTCTGAACGGGTTATTCTGTTTGATGCACTGCCTCATTGTGCAACGATCGACAGTGAAGTGTATTGTGCTACCCTCAGAGAAACTGAAGAAACGACTACAGCGTGTTCGTCGTCACAAACATGCAAACGAACCTCTCGTTCTCCATAACAACGCATGAGCTGAACAAAAGCGCGGTGAGTCGTTGGGCGAGGCGTCTGTCATCATCAGCAAGGTCGCGCAAACCTGTCCGATCTTCGGAGTGCTGGCAGGGCGCACTTCTGCAGTGTTGGAACGTGCGGACACTCTCACTCGAGGTGATAGACGGATCACAACCATACGCCCTACTGCACAAGTGGACGTCTGTGGGAGGCTGTAAAAAATCTTCCTCGTCCACTTACAGCCTTGACCACCCACCAGTGTGGTAATTGGAATACTGAATAAAACCAACCTGCTTTCAGAACAAAATGTTGTAACACAACTGGTCTGTTACACGTCACTACGCCATCTTTATTGTGTTTGAAAGTGCTGAGTTCTCTTGACTGTGCTGGGAGAACAGAAACATTTTGTAATTGTTGGAGCCAAATTACACTACTGGCCATTAAAATTGGGCGAATTCTTGGCGCGAGAGAATGTGTTGCATCCGTCCGGGAAACTGCTACTTCGTGTGGGACGAAGGGTGTCGGCAGTGCAACGGGTGTGTGCAAAATGATTCACGGAAGGCCGTAGAAGGCGACGAGTTGTGTAAGGTCGCACCTCCCAGACCACCGCCCGACAAAGCGACACCTCATCCGAATGGCATTGCAGAGTAGATCTCCCTCCCCCTCGGCTCTGGCGTAACAGTGACACAGTGTAACACATTGTACACTATCAGGGGTCACAGTCCGTGGCCGTTTATCACGGCATGCGTTACGCGCACGTCGTCCAATTATCCGCCTACCTTTGATGAATGTGCAGAAACATGCTAGACGGCAATGGTGTGTGTGGAATGACGTCACTGGAGGCAGGAATGGCATCAGATAGTGTTTCTGGACGAGTCCAGGTTTCGTTTGTTTGAAAATGATGGCCGCATTTTGGTTCGCCGCAGACAGGGGGAGCGCCATCACAGTGCTACATTCGCACAAGACAAACAGCGCCAACTCAAGGCCTTATGGTGTCGGGTGCTATTGGGTACCACCACAAGTTACAGCTGGTGCTTGTTCAGAGCACTGTAACCAGTGCGACCTACGTTAATGACATCCTGCGACCCGTAACCGTACCCTTTCTGCTTCTACCCCAGACGCCATTTTTCAGCAAGACAACGCACGACCACATATTACTGCACGAACGCGTGCTGTCTTGGTGTCACTGGATGTGAGCCTTTTGCCCTGGCTCGCCAGATCACCAGACTCGTCGCCAGTCGAAAATGTTTGGCCCTCTGCCGACCACCACGGATGAACTTTGGAACCTGGTGACTGCAGAATGGACGGGTATACCACTGGACGCCATTCGCGCCTTACACTCGTCGATGCCATCGCGCATGGAACAAGTTAACAGGGCCCCTGTCACGCCCTGTGCCAACAGGGCACATGCTGAACCGAGGTGACTGAAATGCTAACCATTTCTGCAGAACATACTAATGTACATGTCCTGTGAATGTGAACGTCCTATCTCTAGTCGTTCAAGGTGTCCTGTTTTTCCTGAACATGAAGGTAAATACGCGACGACTGCTAAGTCCCCATCTTCCTTCATAATGTCGGCCGGTGAAATTAATTAAAACGCCGCTTTATGGCAGTAACAAAACGTGAGCAACGTCGGCAACTCACCAGAGCCAACTGCGCTTCCCCACGGCGCATCGCTTTGCCCCCAAGCTCTTCGTTTGGTGTAGACGAGAACACCAATGCTCTGGCGACCAACGTTCGTCCAAGTCCAGCGTCTGTCACCTGTCGATCTTCATTCGTCTAGTTTGTACCCACCTTTTGTCTTCAACAGCTGTACACACAACGGTTTTGCTGTTCGTCCAGCTCATAAATTTAAACCATGGAAAATTAATTCTATAAAATATTCAGTTGACGTAGCAGATTGTTCTACTGCATATCTAAGTGCTGCTGAAACACTATTACTTGAAAGTATTTACACAGGACCAAGTTTCATTCTATCGTAATGCCCTGGTCTTATTACATTCCCTCGTAGATTCCAGGCAGTTTTTCTCTTTGTCAAAATCATTCAGCTTTACAACAGGCTCAATGGAGATTGTGTGAAGTGGCAAATTGTTGCCTTCAACGACTTGTTTGATAAGATTAATGTGATCGCAAGTTGTTAAATGGTTCCTCAGATTCTTCAGAATAGGGGATAAATATGGCGTGAAATACAGTTTCTTAACACCACTCTTGGAATTCGTCCCAAGTTGATCAAGTGTAAAATGAAGCTAAAAAATTAAGAGAGATATTAAAATGTAATATATTACAGAATTTAAAGCTCTTACGTCACTCACTACGAATAAAGTAAAATGTAAAAAAAGACAGCAATATTAACCAGAAAAAAGAAAGAAAAAATCGACCTCGCTACAGGAGACAAAGTGTTAATATGCAGTATATACTTACATCAAAATGATGCTCACAGAAATAACCACAAGATAGATCATTTGGATCTCTACAAGCGAGTTAAAGCCACGTTTTACGCACCTTATCATTCTTGGAACATACAAAAACAGTTTTTCAGGAGATTTTATAGATGTGTTTGTACAGTATGGTGGTACACACCATTTGTAACCCACTTTCCGAACGTAAATTCCAAAACAAAGTATCACTGTGAATGGGCTTTATGAACATAGGAGCAGCGTGCTAGCAAGTGAGATCACAGACATCAGATGACTCAAATGGAGCGTTTCAGTGGGCTGCGAAATGATTTCAATTTCATTTCCTTGTTTATTTTTAAATACTGAAATTCATGAGGGCAAAAACACGTTATAAGCGTAAAATGACATAATTAAGGAATTAAGGTGATTTCCAGAACAGTTAAATATCGTATTGCCTGTTGCATTTCGTTTGCGCAGATATAGTCCGCCGTAAGAACTAAAGCAATGTGGAGACCAGTGCACTTTCGTACATCTAGACAATTCCCAAGTAGTCTTAAGACGCATCAACAGCAGATAACATTTTTATTTTTATTTTTAAGAAACATGAGCGTATGCGCAAGATGCTATTCCAAACAGTCGGGTTAAACTTTTTGCTGTTGGGTCATCTTTCCTCTCCTTCCAGTCCTTCCCTTCGTGCACGAAAATTCCTACTTTGGAACCTTTCACCGGAATTGTTATCGTCTTGTTCTGCGTTCCTATTAGCCAATGATCTTGCTACAGTCTTGCTGTTATTTCCGTTCTCCTCTTCCTGGAATCTTATACGTTAATGTGCTGGTGACAGGCTAACAATAACGCGGAAACAATCGAAAATCTAAAAGAAAAGGAGCGCACCACGAAGGAATTATCCGAATGGAATGGGAACCGTTAGATGTGATGTACAAGTGCAGACAAAAAAAAAAAAAAAAAAAAAAAGATTATAACTTCATAAAAGTTGGATGATTCAGTCAAGAGACAGAGCTTCACAAACCGAAAAAGTCAATAACGCGTTGGTCCACAAAAATGGTTCAAATGGCTCTGAGCACTATGGGACTTAACTTCTGAGGTCATCAGTCCCCTAGAACTTGGAACTACTTAAACCTAACTAACCTAAGGACATCACACACATCCATGCCCGAGGCAAGGTTCGAACCTGCGACCGTAGCAGTCGGACGGTTCCAGACCTAGAACCGCTTGGCCGTCCGCAGCTCGTGGTCGTGCGGTAGCGTTCTCGCTTCCCACGCCCGAGTTCCCGGGTTCGATTGCCGGCGGGATCAGCGATTTTTCTCTGCCTCGTGATGACTGGGTGTTGTGTGATGTCCTTAGGTTAGTTAGGTTTAAGTAGTTCTAAGTTCTAGGGGACTGATGACCATAGATGTTGTCCCATAGTGCTCAGAGCCATTTGAACCATTTTTTTTTTTTTCCTTTCCCGTTCCACTCGCAGAACGAGGGAAAAACGACTATCTATATGCCTCCGTATGAACCCTAATCTCTCGTATCTTATCTTCGTGGTCCTTGCGCTATTTCACAATGTGTAAGCGCACGACTGAGACCGGCCAATGAAGACGAAAGAACATCGGATGTTGGGAAATAATTCACAGAACTTTTCCCACGTTTCTACATGTTCCACACGTTACCCCCATCCCCTTACTCACACAGTACTTTACACAGATAATGAGTCATGCATATTGCTGCAGGACCTCCTGGCTTACGCTTTTACGACAGTTATTAAACTATATGAAATAAAATCGTCATAACTTCTGAAGTGTTTGCGTTTTGACGTTTAAACTGCACGGTTGGCCGCGGGGCATGATGGGAATTAGTATGCGCATGCTCAAGGCTTGGTTTAGCGATCAAGCCTACTTTCATTTGGATGGGTTCGTCAATAAGCAAAATTGGCGCATCCGGAGGACTGAGAATCCGCATTTCGTGATGCCGTACAATGATATAATTTTGTACGTAGATTCAGCGGCATATAAGGATACTGTCTGCTAAAAGTGCACTGAATGTAATAGAAAAGAAGTGATAAATTAAAACGTCGTACCTGATAAGACAGTTTTACTGTGTGAGTAGCGAAAATATACTAAGCGATAAACACTTTTCCTTTGATCATTTTGTGGGGGTTGTAAGCGAGAAATATTTTCGTAACAGTTCGGTATTATGTGTAAAGTTTGTTGTACGTCAGTAAGTCGTTCTCAAATACTGAATAGTGCGCATAGTAAATATACAATCGAAATCGGTAGAGCGGGTTAGTTATGATAAATTTAAACGCCGTGTACGAAGCGGGAGTACACTATGCACTAAACAGTGCGGAAGTATGGTTTAAAGACAATGAAGATCGTGTAGGCATTTTATTTACAACTTACAGTGGTAACACGTGATATCAACCAAGAACAGCGTTTTCGCAAATACGATAGAGTCCAAATGTCAAAGAGTCAGTGTTTTCCCTAATTCTACATCTACATACATACTCCGCAATCCACCATACAGTGCGTGGCGGAGGGTACCTCGTACCACAACTAGCATCTTCTCTCCCTGTTCCACTCGAAAACAGAACGAGGGAAAAATGACTGCCTATATGCCTCTGTACGAGCCCTAATCTCTCTTATCTTTGTGGTCTTTCCGCGAAATATAAGTTGGCGGCAGTAAAATTGTACTGCAGTCAGCCTCAAATGCTGGTTCTCTAAATTTCTTCAGTAGCGATTCACGAAAAGAACGCCTCCTTTCCTCTAGAGACTCCCACCAGAGTTCCTGAAGCATTTTCGTAACACTCGCGTGATGATCAAACCTACCAGTAACAAATCTAGCAGCCCGCCTCTGAATCGCTTCTATGTCCTCCCTCAATCCGACCTGATAGGGATCCCAAACGCTCGAACAGTACTCAAGAATAGGTCGTGTTAGTGTTTTATAAGCGGTCTCCTTTACAGATGAACCACATCTTCCCAAAATTCTACCAATGAACCAAAGACGACTATCCGCCTTCCTCACAACTGCCATTACATGTTTCGTATCGCTCTGGAATGTTACGCCCAAATATTTAATCGACGTGACTGTGTCAAGCGCTACACTACTAATGGAGTATTCAAACCTTACCGGATTCTTTTTCCTATTCATCTGCTTTAATTTACATTTACCTTTATTTAGAGTTAGCTGCCATTCTTTACACCAATCACAAATCCTGTACAAGTCATCTTGTATCCTCCGACAGTCACTCAACGACGACACCTTCCCGTACACCATCAGCAAACAGCCGCAAATTGCTATCCACCGTATCCAAAAATCATTTATGTAGATAGAAAACAACAGCGTAACATCTGAGGTCAGCAGTCGCCTAGAACTACTTAAACCTAACTAACCTAAGGACATGACACACACCCATGCCCGAGGCAGGATTCGAACCTGCGTCCGTAGCGGTCGCGCAATTCCAGACTGAAGCGCCTAGAACACCTCGACCACACCGGCTGGCTGTACTTTACAGAAATAAAAATTTGACCCAAAGCAGATGATAACGTAGGTGTCGAAACATGTTTGGGTGTATATATATATATATATATATATATATATATATATATATATATATATATATATATAACTAATTGTGTTTGCCTAAGGCTGAATTCAAATCCAATTTTTAAAACGCGAACACGGAAGAACATCAAGAGGAGCTTAAAATGTTAATAAAATGAAAAGTTATTATCTCTAGTGGTTTCGGTAAATTGATTTATTAGCTTCAGAAGCGTGCAAAATTATAAACCTGATTCACATGAATGTGTAGCCAAGGTCAAAACACTTATAATATCCCTAATTTTGTAGGCTCCTGAACTTGTCGAAACCGGTAAAGATAATAAATTTTATTTGCAACTGATGACAAATTCATTCTGAAAAAATACATTTTTATGATAAGTACGAATATATTTTTTCCGTGATCTGTTTTTGATTAAATATAGCCTTTACGGCGCCCCGAATTACACTGAAGTTACCACTGAAAACACATTAAAAATTCGTCTAATAATTTTAGAGATTGGCTTGTTCAGACAGACAGAGAAGGAAGTTCTACTAAAACTTTAGATCACGACAACTTTTTTGCTGTTATCTGATTTTAATGGGCTAAAGCCTGTACGGTGTCCGCAGCTCGTGGTCGTGCGGTAGCGTTCTCGCTTCCCACGCCCGGGTTCCCGGGTTCGATACCCGGCGGGGTCAGGGATTTTCTCTGCCTCATGATGACTGGGTGTTGTGTGCTGTCCTTAGGTTAGTTAGGTTTAAGTAGTTCTAAGTTCTAGGGGACTGATGACCATAGATGTTAAGTCCCATAATGCTCAGAGCCATTTGAACCATTTGAGCCTGTACGGTGCCCCAAGCAATGCTTAAGTTAACTGCGAAAATCCCATGAAAATTTACCTAGTAGTTTTGAAGATAAGCGTATTCATAGACAGAGAGACACGACCGTTTTGCAGATTTATTATCCGTACTTATTGGAAGATACGTAGACGTAAAAATGGTGGCCCTTGCTGTGCACGTGTCCCCAGCAAGCCGCCAGACAGAAAGAGGATCGCAGTGCTCACTCACCAGTCTCATGGCCGCCTAGCCCTGTTTCCGCTCAGCTGGTAACAAACTGTCCGCCGCCCCTGGCCGGGCACCCCGTTATATAGACGCGATCGCTTTCTCCCGATGTGGGGCGGTCCCCGCTCATTGCCAGCCTTGGTGGAGCCGCGGTAAACACACAGGACTCCGCGTCCCGCCGGTCTGGAGCCGCCTGCAGCTGCAGCTGGTGTTACAAGCTGTTAGCACCGCCGCTGTGCAGCGCTAGGCTAGCGCCTGCGGTAATCACTTCGACCCCGACCTGCCTCAGGCGAGGTCCACCTAGCCTAGCTGCACATTTCTGCATCTGCGACTACTAAATCACTCCGCTAGTCGCTAACAGTAAGGCCCCGATTCCTTAAAAAAATCGAACCTCCTCGTACAAAGCAGCTCCGTGTATAACACCACAACAACGTAAACCAGTGTACAAAATAATAACCCTATTGCTTCGAGAGTGAATGTAAGATTCACTTGAACGCTTTCCGTGCTAGAGGGTTCGGAGGAAATTAATGCTCTTCGTAATAAGCAACGAAGCAAGTTAATCCACCGGAACTGGAAATATTATTCTCCGAATTGGAAATAATAAGTAAACGTATTAAGTTCAAGGAATAAGTCTGAATTTTTCTGTCTTACGTTCTCGTATTCTTTCACATACTACTCGTGTACAAATACAAGCCTCCTGAAACAGTCCAAGGTCAAGTCTTCATTATGTACATACACTACTGGCCATTAAAATTGCCACACCAAGAACAAATGCAGTTGATAAACGGGTATTCATTGGACAAATATATTATACAAGAACTGACATGTGATTACATTTTCACGCAATTTGGGTGCATAAATCCTGAGAAATCAGTACCCAGAACAACCACCTCTGGCGGTAACAAGGGCCTTGATACGCCTGGGCATTGAGTCAAAGAGAGCTTGGATGGCGTGTACAGGTACAGCCGCCCATGCAGCTTCAACACGACCACAGTTCATCAAGAGTAGTGACTGGTGTATTGTGACGACCCAGTTCCCCGGCCACCATTGACCAGACGTTTTCAATTGGTGAAAGATCTGCAGAATGTGCTGGCCAGGGCAACAGTCGAACATTTTCTGTATCCAGAAAGGCCCGTACAGGACCTGCAACATGCAGTCGTGCATTATCCTGCTGAAATGTAGGGTTTCGCAGGGAACGAATGAAGGGTAGAGCCACGGTTCGTAACACATCTGAAATGTAACGTCCACAGTTCAAAGTGCCGTCAATGCGAACAAGAGGTGACCGAGACGTGTAACCAATAGCACCCCATATCATCACGCCGGGTGATACGCCAGTATGGCGATGACGAATACACTTTTCCAGTGTACGTTCACCACGATGTCGCCAAACACGGATGCGAACATCACGATGCTGTAAACGAAACGTGGATTCATCCGGAAAAATGACGTTTTGCCATTCGTGCACCCAGGTTCGTCGTCGAGTACACCATCGCAGGCGCTCCTGTCTGTGATGCAGCGTCAAGGGTAACCGCAGCCATGGTCTCCGAGCTGATAGTCCATGCTGCTGCAAACTTCGTCGAACTGTTTGTGCAGATGGTTGTTGTCTTGCAAATGTCCACATTTATTGGCTCAGGGATCGAGACGTGGCTGCACGATCCGTTACAAAAAAATGGTTCAAATGGCTCTGAGCACTATGGGACTCAACTGCTGAGGTTATTAGTCCCCTAGAACTTAGAACTAGTTAAACCTAACTAACCTAAGGACATCACAAACATCCATGCCCGAGGCAGGATTCGAACCTGCGACCGTAGTGGTCTTGCGGTTGCAGACTGCAGCGCCTTTAACCGCACGGCCACTTCGGCCGGCCGATCCGTTACAGGCCATGCTGATAAGATGCCTGTCATCTCGACTGCTAGCGATACGAGGCCGTTGGGATCCAGCACGGCGTTCCGTATTACCCTCCTGAACCCACCGATTCCATATTCTGCTACGTCATTGGATCGTGACCAACGCGAGCAGCAATGTCGCGATACGATAAACCGCTATCGCGATACGATAGGCTACAATCCGACCTTTATCAAAGTCGGAAACGTGATGGTACGCATTTCTCCTCGTTTGTGTGTGAGAAATCGGTTGGAAACTTTCCTCATGTCAGCACGTTGTAGGTGTCGCCGCCGTCGCCAATCTTGTGTGAATGCTCTGAAAAGCTAATCATTTGCATATCACAGCATCTTCTTCCTGTCGGTTAAATTTCGCGCCTGTAGCTCGCCATCTTCGTGGTGTAGCAATTTTAATGGCCAGTAGTGTATTTTAATCTTACAAACTGAATACACAGAGTTAACGTCATTACGGCTGGGGAGAACATCGCGCATAGCTCAATCCACGACAAATTCGATGGATACGTAATGGTTACCAACGATGGTATTGTATTTTTAATTTAATGAAATTCGCCACAAACAGGGCTCCGAAGTGCAAGTTTTGTGTTGCCTCATCATGAACCAACAAATCTTCCGAACTGTGAGTTATGTTTGATTTAATAATTAAAAAAAAAAAAAAACACCGTCCGAACAGGACTCGAATGACTAATGGTGCCGACTGGCCGCCGTGTCATCCTCAGCCCTCAGGCGTCACAAGATGCTGATACGGGAGGGGCATGTGATCAGCACACCGCTCTCCCAGCCGTTTGTCAGTTTTCGTGACCTGAGCCGCTACTTCTCAGTCAAGCACCTTTTCAACCGGCCTCACAGTGGCTGAGTGCACCCCGCTTGCCAACAGTAATTTCATATAGAATTAAATAATCTGGGAAGTTTCTTTTGCTGTAACCTCTCACCTGCATGCCTACTGTCGGATAAATACAGTAGTCAAACCCTTTAATCATGTACAACTATTCTTAATCGAATCCATCGAGAGAGTTTTTCTCTCGTCGTCTCTCTATCGACTCTAACAATAGAAGTCCCTTTCTTTCCTTTCTCCCGAAAGTCACGGAATGAAGCATAGATGCACATCACATATAAATGAGCACAACAGGCTCTCGAATACCAGATACACTTCCTGATCAACATCATCTCCTGCGCAGAGCGAACACGAAAAATACCGCCGGCCGGTGTGGCCGAGCGGTTCTAGGTTCTTTAGTCCGGAACCGCGCTGCTGCTACGGTCGCAGGTTCGAATCCTGCCTCACGCATGGATGTGTGTGGTGTCTTAGGTTAGTTAGGGTTAAGCAGTTCTAAGTCCAGGGGACACATGACCTCAGATGTTAAGTCCCAGAGTGCTTAGAGCCATTTGAACCATTTTGAATGAAAAATACCTACTGGTATACAAGTGCGATACGAATAAGCTCCCAATTCTCTAAAGAATATACAAAACAGCCTCAAACTTCTGATTATATCACAAATGAGTTATTGTGTTAAGCATACGACATTAAGCATGTAAATGAGAAAAAATTTAGAAAAAATTTGATATTACGATTAAAGTTTTTTGGAAGTCGATAAATGCTCTAATTAGCAACCCCTGGATGAGTATAGTCTGCGTAATTTGGGCTCCGTTTTAAGAGGAAACTAGTTCTCAATGTCTGTGACGTCATACTCCTGCACTGTGTGTCGTCCCCTGGTTCCGAGAACACCTGAACACAGACGTTGACTGTGGATATTGTATCACAGACACAGTCCCTTTCACTGTTCAGAATTGTCACTAAACTCGCCAAAAGATGTAAACAACCATGAATGAGCAGCGCCTGTTAGACGGAGGGGGTTCGATAGCCAATCAGATGCAGTCATTCCACCAGGAAGGAGGTACACAGCTCCTGTTGTCTCCAATCATGCCTATGTGGTCAATACCGCGGCTCGATAGTGTCCGCATTGTTACTTTGTGCCAGGAAGGGCCCTCAACAAGGGAAGTGTCCAGGTGTCTCGGAGTGAACCAAAGCGACTTTGTTCGCATATGGAGGACATACAGAGAGAGACAGGAAACGTCGATGTCACGCCTCGCTCGGGCTGCCCAAGGATTACTACTGCAGTGGATGACCGCTACCTAAGGATTATGGCTCGGAGGATCCCTGACAGCAACGCCACCATGTTGAATAACGCTTTTCGTGCAGCCACAGGACGTCCTGTTACGACTCAAACTGTGCGCAATAGGCTGCATGTTGCACGACTTTACTCCCGACCTCCATGGCGAGGTCCATCTTTTCAACCACTACAGCATGCCGTGCGGTACAGATGGGCCCAACAACATGCCGAATGGACCGCTCAGGATTGGCATCACGTTCTCTTCACCGATGAGTGTCGCATGTGCCTTCAACCAGACAATCGTCGGAGACGTGTTTGGAGGCAACCCGGTCAGGCTGAACGCCTTAGACACACTGTCCAGCGAGTGCAGCAAGATGGAGATTCCCTGCTGTTTTGGTGTAGCATTATGTGGGGACGACGTACGCCGCTGGTGGTCATGTAAGGCGCCGTAACGGCTGTACGATACGTGAATGCCATCCTCCGACCGATAGTGCAACCGTATCGACAGCATATTGCCGAGGCATTTGTCTTCGTGGACGACAATTCGCGCCCCGATCGTGCACATCTTGTGAATGACTTCCTTCATGATAACGACACCGCTCTACTAGAGTGGCCAGCATGTTCTCCAGACATGAACCCTACCCCACATGCCTGGAATAGATTGAAAAGGGCTGTTTATGGACGACGTACCCTCCAACCACTCGAGGGATCTACACCGAATCGCCGTTGAGGAATGGGACAATGTGGACCAACAGTGCCTTTATGAACTTGTAGGTAGTATGCCACGACGAATACGGGAATGCATCAATGCAAGAGGACGTGCTGCTGGGTATTAGAGGAATCGGTATGTACAGCAATCTGGACCACCACCTCTGAAGGTCTCGCTGTATGCAGTGTGTGCTTTTCATGAGCAATGAAAAGGGGCGGAAATGATGTTTATGTTGATCTTTATTGCAACTTTCTGTACAGGTTCCGGAACTCTCGGAAACGCGGTGATGCAAAACTTTTTTGATGTGTGTAATTTTGCAGGTACTTTCACTGGTATGTGTCAACATTGCCCGTAAAATGCGTTCCAAACAGTGTAAGTAGTAAAGAAATAATAAAACGTCAACCTAAATACTGTAGCTTTACTGTGTGAGCAGCGAATATGTACCTAGTGACAAGCTTTGTACCTTTCACCATTTTGTGTGGTTTTTCAGCGAGGAAAAGTTGCGTATAGGCTTGAAATTATGTGTAAAGTTTGTTGTAAGTCACTAAGTACTCTCAATGTCCAATACTGCGTGAACACAGTCTGGGTAATTTGCGGGCCCAGTGTTAATGCTGCCTCAAGACTTACGCACAGTTTCTAACTGTAACATTCTTCCTACGGTGTTAAACCTTTAACGAAAGATGATACCTCTTAATGAGTATGACAACACTTTTATATGAAATACTGAAAATCATAATTCTGTTGGCCCTGCCAGCCGTTAGATGGGCAACCAGCAACTAGCACCGTGCACTATAAACAGTGAAGCTCGTTTCCCATATTTTAGTAATATAAACGTTCCCGCCCGGTTAGCCGTGAAGTCTAGCGCACTGCTTTCCGGGCGGCTGATTTATAAAGAATAAATTTATTTGCTTGAATAATAAGACTATGATTAGTCTTAGTAATGAGTAAATAATAAAGTATAGTTCCCAGATGTTTTCTCTGACTGTTAAGGATCTGGTTATTCACCCTAAATGTCTAATTGAAGAGTATGCTAGAAAAGGTGTGTCGGTCCCCGGCACGAATCCGCCCGGCGGATTCGTGTCGAGGTCCGGTGTGCCGGCCAGTCTATGGATGGTTTTTAAGGCGGTTTTCCATCTGTCTCGGCGAATGCGGGCTGGTTCCCCCTATTCCGCCTCAGCTACACTATGTCGGCGATTGCTGCGCAAACAAGTTCTCCACGTACGCATACACCATTGAGCCGTGCGTGGCTCATGTTCCCGCCATCATGTATTTTACCTCCCTTTTTTTAACGTACTTGCACCTCACTACGTTAATTTAAATTGCTACTGTCTCTGAGTTGCTGCTTTGCCTGACCGTGGCCGGCTCTAGCAGTTTGCGTATCGATATATCCCCTCTCGTAGTATCTGTGTCGACTGCTATGACTTCCCGGTCGTTGTCTGTCGTAAGCCTGTTCGGGGTGCGAGTTCGGGCCTGCCAGTGGGTTGGAACGCGTCTGGAGTGCAGTCCGGACCTGCCAGTAGGGGAGTTGCAATGCGGCACTAGTGCATTCGGCTTGGAGCAACAGTGAGGTCTGCGTCGACACGGCTCGCCCGACCATTGCCGCCACGCTTCACTTGAGCCGGGCCACGGTGGATCGTCGGCCGGTCGTCCTACCGGACGACGCGTTTTGGCTCGCCGATCGTTCATGAATCGGCTGTTCAAAAAATGGCTCTGAGCACTATGGGACTTAACTTCTGTTGTCATCAGTCCCCTAGAACTTAGAACTACACTCCTGGAAATGGAAAAAAGAACACATTGACACCGGTGTGTCAGACCCACCATACTTGCTCCGGACACTGCGAGAGGGCTGTACAAGCAATGATCACACGCACGGCACAGCGGACACACCAGGAACCGCGGTGTTGGCCGTCGAATGGCGCTAGCTGCGCAGCATTTGTGCACCGCCGCCGTCAGTGTCAGCCAGTTTGCCGTGGCATACGGAGCTCCATCGCAGTCTTTAACACTGGTAGCATGCCGCGACAGCGTGGACGTGGACCGTATGTGCAGTTGACGGACTTTGAGCGAAGGCGTATAGTGGGCATGCGGGAGGCCGGGTGGACGTACCGCCGAATTGCTCAACACGTGGGGCGTGAGGTCTCCACAGTACATCGATGTTGTCGCCAGTGGTCGGCGGAAGGTGCACGTGCCCGTCGACCTGGGACCGGACCGCAGCGACGCACGGATGCACGCCAAGACCGTAGGATCCTACGCAGTGCCGTAGGGGACCGCACCGCCACTTCCCAGCAAATTAGGGACACTGTTGCTCCTGGGGTATCGGCGAGGACCATTCGCAACCGTCTCCATGAAGCTGGACTACGGTCCCGCACACCGTTACGCCGTCTTCCGCTCACGCCCCAACATCGTGCAGCCCGCCTCCAGTGGTGTCGCGACAGGCGTGAATGGAGGGACGAATGGAGACGTGTCGTCTTCAGCGATGAGAGTCGCTTCTGCCTTGGTGCCAATGATGGTCGTATGCGTGTTTGGCGCCGTGCAGGTGAGCGCCACAATCAGGACTGCATACGACCAAGGCACACAGGGCCAACACCCGGCATCATGGTGTGGGGAGCGATCTCCTACACTGGCCGTACACCACTGGTGATCGTCGAGGGGACACTGAATAGTGCACGGTACATCCAAACCGTCATCGAACCCATCGTTCTACCATTCCTAGACCGGCAAGGGAACTTGCTGTTCCAACAGGACAATGCACGTCCGCATGTATCCCATGCCACCCAACGTGCTCTAGAAGGTGTAAGTCAACTACCCTGGCCAGCAAGATCTCCGTATCTGTCCCCCATTGAGCATGTTTGGGACTGGATGAAGCGTCGTCTCACGCGGTCTGCACGTCCAGCACGAACGCTGGTCCACCTGGGCCGGAGGTGGAAATGGCATGGCAAGCCGTTCCACAGGACTACATCCAGCATCTCTACGATCGTATCCAAGGGAGAATAGCAGCCTGCATTGCTGCGAAAGGTGGATATACACTGTACTAGTGCCGACATTGTGCATGCTCTGTTGCCTGTGTCTATGTGCCTGTGATTCTGTCAGTGTGATCATGTGATGTATCTGACCCCAGGAATGTGTCAATAAAGTTTCCCCTTCCTGGGACAATGAATTCACGGTGTTCTTATTTCAATTTCCAGAAGTGTACTTAAACCTAACTAACCTAAGGACATCACACACATCCATGCCCGAGGCAGGATTCGAACCTGCGACCGTAGAGGTCACGCGGTTCCAGACTGAAGCGCCTAGAACCGCACGGCCACACCGGCCGGCATGAATCGGCTGTGTTTGTGTGCATCGACTCTCGATTTGTCTTCGTGCGTGCTTAGTTCCTGTTGGGTACCATTCAGGTCTTCGTGCAAGTGTTTGGTTCAAATGGCTCTGAGCACTATGCGACTTAACTTCTGAGGTCATCAGTCGCCTAGAACTTAGAACTAATTAAACCTAACTAACGTAAGAACATCACACACATCCATGCCCGAGGCAGGATTCGAACCTGCGACCGTAGCCGTCGCTCGGTTCCAGACTGTAGCGCCTAGAACCGCACGGCCACGCCGGCCTGCGTGCAAGTGTTTGTCAGGTTGTGTGTGCAGCTGGCATTATTTCCACTGACGACTATTTTAGATGTTGTCGTCATTCTGAGAGGAGCCGGTCGGTTGCTGCGGACCAGGTAAGTTATCTCCTGATGGTGCAGTCGGCTGGGTCCGCTGGCGGTCCCTGCGCAGTGTCGGAGCATGTGTAGAGCTGTCCGATATCTACGAGCTTTGTGGCTCACAGATCCAGGACGCCAAAGTTGAGTGGTGGTTTCAAGTACCCAAGCCACGTCCATTCATGTTGTGTGGTTCGTTACGGTGGTTCGCTGTTGGGGAGGTTTTCCTGTGAGCAACACCAAGTGTTTGTATTGCTGAAATTTAGCTGCCATGCGGTGGAATGAACTATATTGGTTGACTACAATTCAAGTCCACCAGCGGAATTTTCTGCCTAGTGGCCGTTAGTGTTCCGGTTGCCTGCCCTGGCCACTAACGTAATTTCAGGCAGCGTCCTTTCCTCTCCTGTTGTCGCTGTCCAACATGGTGTACCGATTGGTGGCAAGCAAGTCGTTTTTTGGTTGGTCCGTGGCTGTCCCTTGGTTGGGTTCCGATGGATCAAGTGTAGTTGGGCTCAGCACCTGTCTCACCTAAGTGAACGAGGGCAGACCGACCCCTAGTGGCTTCTGAGTGCTGTTGTCTCTACTGTCTTTCTCACCAATGTTTAATTGTCTGTTTATGATCTATCAGAGCCAATGATAAAAGAATAAATTCTTGGTTTTACTGTGTTTTATGTAAGTAAGTTTGAATTCCGGCAAGTGGATATTTGGTGAAAGGTTATTGCCGTTGTCTTTTCTTTTAGTCCGGTTTCATCTACAAAAGACTTAAGGTTTACGGTTATATTTTTTTAAAAATCTTGGAAAATTAATGTGTGGCTTCAGCCTTGGAACCTTATTCTTAAAATTACCTTTCAAGCTTAAACATTGCGGCCTTCTGCCTTTGAAAGGTTATGGTAATTTATTTTAATATTTTATTGTGGGCCTTCAGCCGTGTGCGTTGCAACTTGGTTATGTTTATCCACCCTTGCCTTGAGGCCTTGAGGCTTTCAACCTGGCATATATATACATTTTAATTATTTTATTTGCTATTTTAACTGCATTTTTATCTTGTTGATTTTTAAGGTTTCTTGTTTGGAGGCCTTCAGCCGTGAAAGAATTGCATTTTGAAACTCGTAGTTGTAAAGGTTCGGCCATGTGGCGCTTTGGTTGTAAATGTGTTATTAAATTACCATAAATTACAATTTTAAGGTGAAACTGACCCCAATCTTATTTGGACCTTTGCACAATCCTAATCACCTGTTCTGCCCAGCAGGTTTAGCGGGCGTTTCAACCATCATTACTCTACCACGCAAACACTGGGGTTACACTCGTCTGGTGTGCGACGTTCCGGGGTGAGGGGGGGGGGGGGAGGGGGTCCGCTGGGCGCCGAACTGCGCAATAACCCTAGATTCGGTGTGTGTGTGGGGCGGCGGTGGGGTGAGTGGACTGCTGCAGCCTGTTGTGGGGTTGTGAACCACTGAGGGCTACGGCGGGGAACGAAGCCTCTGCGTCGTTTCTTTAGGTCCCCTGTTCAATACTGTACAATACAACATACACGTGCTACCCGCTCAAGAGCAGCGGTGCTGGAAGGAGCAGTTCCCTTCATCATCAATCTTTAGTTTGGTTGGCAACTCTCCGTCTAGGGTCTAGTACAAGCTAACTTCTACTGCATTACGAATGCTTAGCTGACAAAACTCATGGGATACCTCGTAATATAATGTCGGACCTTCTATTATCTGGCCCAGTATAGAAACTCGGCGTGACATGGACTCAAGAGCTTGTATGAAGTCCCCTGCATGGACAGTGACCCATGCAGCCTCTACAGCCTCCCATAATTGCGAAATTGTTGCCTGTGCAGCACGTTGTGCAAGAATGACCTCTCGATTGTTCGATGGGATTCATGTCGGGCGGTATGGGTGGCTAAACCATTCCCTCGAACTGTTCAAAATGTTCTTCAAACCAATCGCGACAACTGTGACCCTGTGACGTAGCGCACTGTCATCCACAAAAATTCCATCGACGTTTGGGAACACGATATGGTCTCCGAGTAGCTGAACGTAACCATTAGGAGTCAACGATCGGTTCAGATGCACGAGGACCCAGACCATTCCATGTAAACCCAGTC
Source organism: Schistocerca serialis cubense (assembly GCF_023864345.2). Classification (NCBI taxonomy): domain Eukaryota; kingdom Metazoa; phylum Arthropoda; class Insecta; order Orthoptera; family Acrididae; genus Schistocerca; species Schistocerca serialis. Next base: position 35,888,427 of record NC_064649.1, on the reverse strand, counting down.
CACACCATTATGGAACCACCACATTTGCTCAGTCCCGTACCTCGTTGACATCTTGGGTCCATAGTTTCGTGCACTCTGCGCCCACGCGAACAACGCCACAAGCTGTAATTGGGAGTCACCAGGGCAGCGCACGAGTTTCCAGTCGTCTAGGGTCCAATCGATGTGGTGACGAGTCCGCTACAGGCGCTGCTGGCGATGTCGTGCTGTTAGCAAAGTCCCTCGCGTCTGCCGCCAAATACACCAAAATTTTGCTGCACTGTTCTAAACGATACGCCCGTCGTACGTCCCACATTCATTTCTGCGGTTATCTCGCGCAGTGTTGCTTGCCTGTCAGGTCTGGCAACTCCAGGCAAACGCCGCTGCTCTCGGTCGTCAAGTGAAGCCCGTCGGCCACTGCGTTGTCCGTGATGAGAGGTGACGCCTGACATCCGGTATTCTCGGCACACTGTCCACACTGCTAGTCGTGGAATAATCAGTTCGCTAACGATTTCTGAAATGGAATGTCCCACGCGTCTAGCTCCAACTACAATTCCGTGTTCAGAGTCTGTTAAATCCCGTCGTGCGGCCATAATCACCTGAGTACAAATGACAAGTTCGTCAATGCACTGCCCTTATATACCTTGTGTGCATGATACTACTGCCATCTGTACATGTGCATATCGCTATCCCATGACTTCCGTCAACTCAGTATATACACCGCTGGCCATTAAAACTGCTACACCACGAAGATGACCTGCTACATACGCGAAATTTAACCGACAGGAAGAAGATGCTGTGACATGCAAATGATTAGCTTTTCACACTATTCACACAAGGTTGGCGCCGGTGGCGACACCTACAACCTGCTGACATGAGGAAAGTTTCCAGCCGATTTCTCGTACACAAACAGCAGTTGACCGGCGTTGCCTGATGACACGTTGTTGTGATACCTCGTGTACTGAGAAGAAATGCGTACCATCACGTTTACGACTTTGATAAAGGTCGGATTGTAGCCTATCGCGATTGCGGTTTATCGTATCGCGACATTACTGCTCGCGTTGGTTGAGATCCAATGACTGTTAGCAGAATATGGAATCGGTGGGTTCAGGAGGGTAATACGGAACGCCGTGCTCGATCCCAACGGCCTCGTATAACTAACAGTCGAGAAGACAAGCATCTTATCCGCATGGCTGTAACGGATCGTGCAGCCACGTCTCGATCCCTGAGTCAACAGATGGGGACTTTTGCAAGACAACAACTATCTGCACGAACAGTTCCACGACGTTTGCAGCAGCATGGACTATCAGCTCGGAGACCGTGGCTGCGGTTACCCTTGACGCTGCATCACAGACAGGAGCGCCTGCGATGGTGTACTCAACGACGAACCTGGGTGCACGAATGGCAAAACGTCAGTTTTTCGGATGAATCCAGGTTCTGTTTACAGCTTCATGATGGTGGCATCCGTGTTTGGCGACATCGCGGTGAACGCACATTGAAAGCGTGTATTCGTCATCGCCATACTGGCGTACCACTCGGCGTGATGGTGTGGGGTGCCATTGGTTACACGTCTCGGTCACCTCTTGTTCTCATTGACGGCACTTTGAACTGTGGGCGTGACATTTCAGATGTCTTATGACCCAAGGATCTACCCCTCATTCGATCCCTGCAAAACCCTACATTTCAGCAGGATAATGCACGACCGCATATTGCAGGTCCTGTACGGGCTTTTCTGGGTACAGAAAATGTTCGACTGCTGCCCTGGCCAGCGCATTCTCCAAATCTCTCACCAATTGCAAACGTCTGGTCAATGGTAGCCGACCAACTGGTTCGTCACAATACGCCAGTCACTACTCTTGATGAACTGTGGTATCGTGTTGAAGCTGCATGGGCAGCTTTACCTGTACACACCATCCAAGCACTGTTTGACTCAATGCCCAGTCGTATCAAGGCTGTTATTACGGCCAGAGGTGGTTGTTCTGGGTACTGATTTCTCAGGATCTATGCACCCAAATTGCGTCGAAATGTAATCACATGTCAGTTCTAGTATAATACATTTGCCCAATGAAAACCCGTTTATCATCTGCACTTCTTCATGGTGTAGCAATTTTAATGGACAGTAGTGTAGTTTGTATTCAAAAAAGCAAGTTAAGGTCTTTCTCGGACTGTTGTCCCCGATAACGTTCCTTCTAGGGTATATACAAGAAATTGGTTCTGTCTAACTGTACAGCCAGTCCGCCCGCTCTTCTTCTCTCTATTGTTCTCCAAAACGACCTTTCTTCGCCAGCTTATTGCAGGATTTCCTGGTTGGTGATTTTTGTTCAAAAATGGCTCTGAGCACTATGGGACTTAACATCTGAGGTCATCAGTCCCCTAGAACTAAGAACTACTTAAACCTAACTAACCTAAGGGCATCACACACATCCATGCCCGAGGCAGGATTGGAACCTGCGACCGTAGCGGTCGCGCGGTTCCAGACTGTAGCGCCCAGAACCGCTCGGTCACACAGGCCTGCATATGGGACAAGACAGATATTTATTCTGTATCTACGAACGAGAAAAGATCGTGTTTTTTGCTACAAGAAGTCATCACTCATCATGCTATTATTATCGATGTACGTGCCACTAAATCAGAGTTACTAACACAGTTTTTACTATATCCCTTCACCAATGAACGTGAAGTAAACGGTCTAGTATGCGAGTCACTAACAGTTGCCAACATGAGTAATTTAGAAGTTGATATCCTTGGTACGGCGAAGCAGTTTAAATCGCTTAATAAAGGCAACTCCACCACTGCAGATACCATACGAATTAGGTTCCTTACAGAGCACGCTCATACAATATTCCCGTATTTAGCAATCTTACACAACCGCTCGACGAAAGATCCGTACGTTGTGATGGTAAGTAGCACAGGTCGCACCAACACTAAAAAAAGGATGTAGGAGAATCCGCTAAATTACAGACTCATATCATTGACGCTGATTTCAAGCAAGATTTTGGAACAAATACTGTGCTCAAACACCATTAATTACCTCGAAGAAAACGATCTATTGAGAAATAATCACCAGGGATTCAGAAAAAAATTATTCTTGTGTAACACAAGTAGCTCTTTATTCTTACAAAGTAACGAATTATATCGGCAGGAGATCTCAAACTGATTCCATATTTCTAGGTTTCCGGAACTCTTTTGACATCTTTTTCCACAAGCGACTTCTAATAAAATTACATGTCAACGGAGTACCGTCTCAGTTGTGTGACTGCATTTGTGGTTTCTTGTCAGAAAGGCCACAGTTCGTATTAACTGACGGAAAGTCATCGAGTAAAACAGATGTATTATCTGGCGTTCCACAAGGAAGTTTTATGAAACCTCTGCTGTTCCTAGTCTTCAGGGTAAGTCACTAACTATTGCCACCTAGAATAACTCCGAAAGTATGATAGTAGCTGAAAAGTTTGTGAGAGACATGTTGCATGGGATAACGGGGGCCATATTATGACGCTGGTTCTTTCTTGATAAGTAGGGTCGCGTCAGAGATATGAAGGTCAACTTTGTTTTTTTTTTTAAATGGGATGCTATAGTTTGGTACTTATTTTCTGATAGCGGCTACCGAGACGAATCCAATGAAGTGCAACGAAGGTCAGAAAGGTGGCATGAACGTCCATTTACAGAAAGTGTTCGAAGTGATGACCATTGGTATCAATGCAGTGCTGCAATCTTCTTATCATGGATTGAGTGGTATCACATCGGCACTTATCGAAGCACACAGTCTGACAATTCGCTCTCGTACATCGTGCAGATAGTATTCATCTAACGTGCCATTGACATTTGAACACCATTCGACGGTTTTGCAATACAACACTAATAGGAACGGTAAAACTAGTATCGTCGAATCAAGGGAATGTGAATGATGTATTCCTTCGAAGAACAAGTCGATGTGCTTCTAATTTATGGAGAATGCCAATGAAATTCAGTGAGAGCAACAGACTTATACGCTGAAAGATATCCTCAATGTACTCACGCTACACGTCTTACATTTAAATACGTGTATGATAAATTGAGAGCAACTGGATCTGGAAACAGGGCCGGCGAAGGAAAGTTACTAACGAGGAAACAGGAACTGGTAGTCTTGCCACAGTGGTTCGAGATCCTTGTGTTAGTTCGCGTCAAATGGCAAGGGCATCTGGCATGAGCCAGAGTAGTGCTGGGTTGTTTGGGGGATGAGACCGGACAGCGAGGTCATCGGTCTCATCGGATTAGGGAAGGTCGGGGAAGGAAGTCGGCCGTGCCCTTTCAAAGGAACCATCCGGGCATTTGCCTGGAGCGATTTAGGGAAATCACGGAAAACCTAAATCAGGATTGCCCGAATGCGAGTCCAGTGTGCTAACCACTGCGCCACAGTAGTGTTGTTCGTGTTCCGCATCGCCATAAATATCATCCTTCCCATAACAGTCTCCACCACGGTTGTACGCATCGTATTGGATTCTGCCGAAGAGCTCATCTTCAGATTCAGACGGATGACACATTTATTAATTTGATTATAAACGAACCATGGAAATGTTAATTTGCATAACATGCATTAATGCGCAACTAAAAATCCATGTTGACTGCGGCAAGTTGCACTCCAAAAACCGTGGTGGGTTAATGTATGGTGTGCTATACTGGAGGACAGAATTATAGGCCCCATTTCATTGCAGGAAACCTTAATGGTAGCAAGTACACCACATTCCTGCTAGAAACATTAGGACTGTTATTGGAAGAAATACCTTTAGGGGCAAGGAACAGAATGTGATATCATCATGATGGGTGTCCGGCACATTTTTCGCTAAGGGCTAGAAATGAGTTGCAGAGATTTTTCCCAAATCGTTGGATCGAACGAGGAGGAGATGTGTAGTCGCCGGCTCGTTCGCCAGACTTGATGCCTCCGGATTTTTTCTTGCGGGGATTCGTAAAATACATTGTTTATAAAGACGTTCCAACTTCATCTGAGGATATGTGAGCGAGAATTGTCAGAGCATGTGCTTTGATAAGTGCCGATGTGATAAGGAATACCACTCAATCCATGATAAGAACATTGTAGCACTGCACTGATACGAATGGTCATCACTTGGAACACTTTCTGTAAATGAACGTTGATGCCACCTTTCTGACCTTCGTTGACCTTCAGAGACCTTAGTTACACATCATTGGATTCGTCTCGATAGCCGCTATCAGAAAGTAAGTACCAAACTATAGCATCCCATTTCAAAAAACAAAGTTGACCTCCATATCTCTGAAGCGACCCCACCTATCACCAGAAAACCGACTTCCTATTATGGCCTCCGTTGTCCCATGCAACATTTATCCCACAAACTCTTCAGTCCTATCATACTGTCGGAGTTATTGTAGGTGGCACTAGTTAATGACGCACACTGTATGTAAATGCTTTCGGAGGCAATCTCAGCACCGTCTTAGATTGTTTCCAGGTGCTGCTTGCTATCTTTTACCGTCTAGTAAAGTAATCAGATGATCAGAACCAATTGAAGAATGACTTCTACACTTTACCTATGTGGTGCGAAAAGTGGAAATTTTCTCTGAATAATGAAAAGTGTGAGGTCATCCACGAGACTGGAAGTCACACAACTGTAAAAGCTGTCAATTCCACTATCATGTACGAACTGCAGTTACGAGCAACTTAAATTGAAACAATCTCTTAGATAATGTTTGTGGGCTCCTTACCAGATAGACTGACAGAAGACATCGAAAAAGTCCAGAGAAGGGCAACTTGTTTTTTTACTGTCGAGAAAGTGGGGAAAGTGTGTCGCGGACATGATTAGCGAGTTGGGAGTCGTAATTGTTAAAACAAAGCCGTTTTTTAGTTCCGTGTGATCTTCTCATGAAATTACCGTATTTTACGGACTACAAGACGAGCTTTTTCATGTCCAGTGTTTGATCAAAATTCCCCCCAGTCTTAAAAATGGCCATATATGCCGCGGGGAAACCTATCTCAATCTGGAAACACTGGATTCAGCTGGCAGCAGCAGTGCACCGATGCGACGAAAATGAGTTGGTGGGATTCACAAGCTTGCAAACACTGCCTCTCTCCTGCCCCACCACCACAAACCCAGAACACTGTCTAGTCTACGATGCGTCACTGCAGTCTACGACGGCAGTGAATTTAAGTGATTTGTGTTTAGGTAACACTGCAATATTTTTGTCAGTAATTAGACTCGTAATGGAAAAAGATGAAAGATATTCATATGATGCAGACTACGAATGGAAAGTAACAGCATGTGCAGAAGAAAATGGCTTAGAGCAGCTGAGCGGCATTTCGGTCCTTCACCAACAGAAAAAACAAACATCCGCGATTGGCGGGCGAGTAAAAACGAACTGAAAAAATTTGGAAGACTAAATGTGCAAACAGAAGACTGAATTCAAAACGGCCAAAACTATAAGACGAGGTATTGAAAAGAATTCAAGGACACTGTCGAAATGGCGCTGGAATTAATACGAAAATCATTCAGATACACGCTCGTAAGCTAGGGCTACAGTGGAACTAACAGACTTTAAGGGTGGAGTTGGTTGGTACTGCAGGTTTATGAAGCGTCATCGAATTAGCATGCGAACCAAAACGTCTCCGAAAATGCCACAAGAGTATAGAGAGAAAATATTATCTTTCCATCGCTTTATTATTCAACGTCGAAAGAAAACCAGTATGGAACCAACCAGATAGCGAATATGGACTAAACTCCTCTGACATTTGATGTGTCGAGTAACAGAATGTTGCCATTAAAGATGCGAAAACTGTAACTATAAAAAAAGAGAAATTGAAACAGGTAAGTACAGTGCTTGCTGTTATTATAGGAGGACTTACTTAAGAATTGCAACGTCGTGTCTCGATAAATCAACCATTTAAAATGTATATGGGAGTGGAATGTAACAAATGGGTGATGGATGAAACCTAACGTGAATTCATCCCGGAGTCAGCTTTAAAACGACCTACAATCAAATAAGTTTGTCGCTGGCTAAAGCAGTTGTGACCTAGAATGAGACAAGACATTATTGTTGAATCTTTCAAGAAGTACGGTATAAGTTACGCTCTCGATGGCACTGAAGACCATCTTATACACTGAAGCGCCAAAGATACTGGTTCAGGCATTCAAATACAGAGATACGTATGTAAACAGGCAAACACTCCTCCGTGTATGATAACAGATGTCTGGCGCAGTTGTTAGATCAGCTACTGCTGTTACAATGGAAGGTTATCTAGATTTATGTGAGTTTGAACTTGTTCCTATAACTGGCGCACGAGTGATGAGACACAGCATCTTCGAGGTAGCGATGGAGATTTTCCCGTACCACCATTTCACGAGTGTTCCGTGAATATCAGAAATCCGGTAAAACATCAAATCTCCGACGTCGCTGTGGCCGGAAAAAGATCCTGCAAGAACCGGACCAGCGGCGAATGAAGAGAATCGTTCAACGTGGCAGAAGTGTACAACTTCCGCAACTACTGCAGATTTCAATGCTGGGACATCAACAAGTGTCAGCTTGCGAACCATTCAACGTAACATCATCGATATGGGCTTTCGGAGCAGAAGGCCCACTCGTGTACCGTTGATGAGGTGCACAACGCAAAGCTTTACGGTCGCCTGCGCCCGTCGACACCGACATTGGACTTTTGATGACTGGAAACGTGTTGCCTGGTCGGACGAGTCTCGTTTCAAATTGTATCGAGCGGAACGGCATGTACGGGTATGCAGAGAACCTACATCTACATCTACATTTATACTCCGCAAGTCACCGAACGGTGTGTGGCGGAGGGCACTTTACGTGCCGACTGTCATTACCTTCCTTTCCTGTTCCAGTCGCGTGTGGTTCGCGGGAAGAACGACTGTCTAAAAGCCTCCGTGCGCGCTCTAATCTCACTAATTTTACATTCGTGATCTCCTCGGGAGGTATAAGTAGGGGGAAGCAATATATTCGATACCTCATCCAGAAACGCACCCTCTCGAAACCTGGCGAGCAATCTACACCGCGATGCAGAGCGCCTCTCTTGCAGAGTCTGCCACTTGAGTTTATTAAACATCTCCGTAACGCTATCACGGTTACCAAATAACCCTGAGACGAAACGCGCCGCTCTTCTTTGGATCTTCTCTATCTCCTCCGTCAAACCGATCTGGTACGGATCCCACACTGATGAGCAATACTCAAGTATAGGTCGAACGAGTGTTTTGTAAGCCACCTCCTTTGTTGATGGACTACATTTTCTAAGCACTCTCCCAATGAATCTCAACCTGGTACCCGCCTTACCAACAATTAATTTTATATGATCATTCCACTTCAAATCGTTCCGCACGCATATTCCCGGATATTTTACAGAAGTAACTGCTACCAGTGTTTGTTCCGCTATCATATAATCATACAATAAAGGATCCTTCTTTCTATGTATTCGCAATACATTACATTTGTCTATGTTAAGGGACAGTTGCCACTCCCTGCACCAAGTGCCTGTCCGCTGCAGATCTTCCTGCATTTCGCTACAATTTTCTAATGCTGTAACTTCTCTGCATACTACAGCATCATCCGCGAAAAGCCGCATGGAACTTCCGACACTATCTACTAGGTCATTTATATATATTGTGAAAAGCAAAGGTCCCATAACACTCCCCTGTGGCACGCCAGAGGTTACTTTAAGGTCTGTAGACGTCTCTCCATTGATAACAACATGCTGTGTTCTGTTTGCTAAAAACTCTTCAATCCAGCCACACAGCTGGTCTGATATTCCGTAGGCTCTTACTTTGTTTATCAGGCGACAATGCGGAACTGTATCGAACGCCTTCCGGAAGTCAAGAAAAATAGCATCTACCTGGGAGCCTGTATCTAATATTTTCTGGGTCTCATGAACAAATAAAGCGAGTTGGGTCTCACAAGATTGCTGTTTCCGGAATCCATGTTGATTCCTACATAGTAGATTCTGGGTTTCCAAAAACGACATGATACTCGAGCAAAAAACATGTTCTAAAATTCTACAACAGATCGACGTCAGAGATATAGGTCTATAGTTTTGCGCATCTGCTCGACGACCCTTCTTGAAGACTGCGACTACCTGTGCTCTTTTCCAATCATTTGGAACCCTCCTTTCCTTTAGTGACTTGCGGTACACGGCTGTTAGAAGGGGGCAAGTTCTTTCGCGTAATCTGTGTAGAATCGAATTGGTATCCCGTCAGGTCCAGTGGACTTTCCTCTATTGAGTGATTCCAGTTGCTTTTCTATTCCTTGGACACCTCATGAACCCATGGACCCTGCATGTCTGCAGGGGACTCTTCAAGCTGGTGGAGCCTCTGTAATGGTATGGGGTGCGTGCAGTTGGAGAGATATGGGACCTCTGTTACGTCTAGACACGACTGACAGCTGACACGTACGTAAGCGTCCTGCGAGACCACCTGCATCCATTCGTGTCCATCATGCATTCCGACGGACTTGGGTAATTCCAGCAGGATAATGCGACACCCCACACTTTCAGAATTATAACATAGTTACTCCAGGAACACTCTTCTGAGTTTAAACACTTCCGCTCATTAATAAACTCCCCAGACATGGACATTATTGAGCATATCTGGACTGGCTTGTAACGTTCTGTTCAGAAGAGTTCTCCAACAGGTCGTATTGTTACGGATTTATGCACAGCGATGCAGGATTCATGCTGTGAATCCCCTCCTGCTCTACTTCAGACATTTGTCGAGTCCATGCCACGTCGAGTTGCGACACTTCTACGTGCTCGTGGGGCCCCTACACTATTTTAGGCAGGTGTACCAGTTTCTGTCGCTCTTCAGTACATATGAAGGGTACAATGAAAGCGAGGAAGAGGAAGAAGGAGAAGCAGGACGTTCAGGTGTCGATTTTCAAGATGTTAGAGGTCACTCGGTTTTATAAAATAAGATTCTTTAGGCTGGATTTGTAATCTAATAATAAAAACGGTAGAATTGGTTAAAAATTAAGGTGCACCTTATAGTGCATAGTGTTTTATAATCCATAAAATACAGTACAATCACCAGTTTTCTTCTCGCGCTTCCAACATATTTTGTTAGCGCCGACCTAGGTATGGAGAAACAATAATAATAATAATGAAATAAGATAAACTTGTACGGAAAAATTTAAGCGTTGGTTTTTCCCCACGCGCTGTTCGAGAGTGGAATGGTAAGAAAATACGGTGAAAATCACGCGATATACTGTCAGGCAAGGCTTTAATTGTGAAATGAAGATTAATTGTGTGAGTGTGAAATCTTATGGGACTTAACTGCTAAGGTCATCAGTCCCTAAGCTTGCACACTACTTAACCTAGATTATCCTAAGGACAACACACACACCCATGCCCGAGGGAGGACTCGAGCCTCCGCCGGGACCAGCCGCACAGTGCATGACTGTAGCGCGTTGTGGATTAATTATGTAGATGTAGAGGTGGAGGTAGAGGCAAAAGATGCGTGCGAGCTGGTGGAGACTGGGTGCAGACGGACATTCGCCTACCTGGTCTTTCCTGCAAGGGGTCGGCCAAGGGCAGAGAAACGCCCCGGCCGTCCGCGGCGCACACGCGGCTGCTGCGTACGTGAGGACACTGCAGCGGGCAGAGCACAACGGGGGACTGTGGACTACACGCCACTCCATTGGCACGTACTCCTACCAGACGTGGGCTGGCGCACTAGAGGCCGGGCAAAGAAGCGACGCCTTCGGCAAAAAGACATTCGATTGCTGGCAATAGCATTCTACACCTACATCTTCCTCTACATGGATACTCTGTGCATCACTTAAGTGCCTGGCAGAGACATCGTCGAACCGCCCGCATCTCGTGGTCGTGTGGTAGCGTTCTCGCTTCCGACGCCCGGGTTCCCGGGTTCGATTCCCGGCGGGGTCAGGGATTTTCTCTGCCTCGTGATGGCTGGGTGTTGTGTGCTGTCCTTAGGTTAGTTAGGTTTAGGTAGTTATAAGTTCTAGGGGACTGATGACCATAGATGTTAAGTCCCGTAGTGCTCAGAGCCATTTGAACCACATTCACAACAATTCTGTGTTAATCCACTCTCGAACAGCGTGCGGAAAAAACAAACCTTATTCTTTCCGTGCGAGCTCTGACTTCCCTCGTCTTATTATGATGATCGTTTCTTTATATGCAGGTCGTCGTCAACAAAATATTTTCGCATTCGTAGTAGAAAGTTGGCGACTGAAATTTTGTGAGAAGAGTCCGCGCAAAGAAAAACAACATGGTTTTAATAATGACCACCCCAAATCCTGTCAGTGACACTCTCTTATCTATTTCCCGATGTTACGACGTACTTCCCTTCTTTGAACTGTCTCAATACACTCCGTCAATCATATCTGCCTCCCCCCGTGAACCATGGACCTTGCCGTTGGTGGGGAGGCTTGCGTGCCTCAACGATATAGATAGCCGTACCGTAGGTGCAACCACAACGGAGGGGTATCTGTTGAGAGGCCAGACAAACGTGTGGTTCCTGAAGAGGGGCAGCAGCCTTTTCAGTAGCTGCAGGGGCAACAGTCTGGATGATTGACTGATCTGGCCTTGTAACATTAACCAAAACGGCCTTGCTGTTGTGGTACTGCGAACGGCTTAAAGCAAGGGGAAACTACAGATGTAATTTTTCCCGAGGGCATGCAGCTTTACTGTATGATTAAATGATGATGGCGTCCTCTTGGGTAAAATATTCCAGAGGTAAAATAGTCCCCCATTCGGATCTCCGGGCGGGGACTACTCAAGAGGACGTCGTTATCAGGAGGAAGAAAACTGGCATTCTACGGATCGGAGCGTGGAATGTCAGATCCCTTAATCGGGCAGGTAGGTTAGAAAATTTAAAAAGGGAAATGGATAGGTTAAAATTAGATATAGTAGGAATTAGTGAAGTCCGGTGGCAGGAGGAACAAGACTTCTGGTCAGGTGAATACAGGTTTATAAATACAAAATCAAATAGGGGTAATGCAGGAGTAGGTTTAATAATGAATAAAAAAATAGGATTGCGGGTAAGCTACTACAAACAGCATAGTGAACGTATTATAGTGGCCAAGATATATACGAAGCCCATGCCTACTACAGTAGTACAAGTTTATATGCCAACTAGCTCTGCAGATGACGAAGAAATTGAAGAATTGTATGATGAGATAAAAGAAATTATTCAGGTAGTGAAGGGAGACGAAAATTTAATAGTCATGGGTGACTGGAATTCGACAGTAGGAAAAGGGATACAAGGAAACATAGTAGGTGAATATGGATTGGGGCTAAGAAAAATGAAAGAGGAAGCCGTCTGTTAGAATTTTGCACAGAGCATAACTTAATCATAGCTAACACTTGGTTCAAGAATCATAAAAGAAGATTGTATACATGGAAGAATCCTGGAGTACTAAAAGGTATCAGATAGATTATATAATGGTAAGACAGAGATTTAGGAACCAGGTTTTAAATTGTAAGACATTTCCAGGGGCAGATGTGGACTCTGACCACAATCTATTGGTTATGAACTGTACATTAAAACTGAAGAAATTGCAAAAAGGTAGGAATTTAAGGAGATGGGACCTGGATAAACTGAAAGAACCAGAGGTTGTACAGAGTTTCAGGGAGAGCATAAGGGAAAAATTGACTGGAATCGGGGAAAGAAATACAGTAGAAGACGAATGGGTAGCTCTGAGGGATGAAGCAGTGAAGGCAGCAGAGGATCAAGTAGGTAAAAAGACGAGGGCCAGTAGAAATCCTTGGGTAACAGAAGAAATATTGAATTTAATTGATGAAAGGGGAAAATATAAAAATGCCGTAAATGTAGCAGGCAAAAAGGAATACAAACGTCCCAAAAATGAGATCGACAGGAAGTGCAAAATGCCTAAGCAGGCATGGCTAGCGGACAAATGTAAGGATGTGGAGGCTTATCTCACTAGGGGTAAGATAGATACAGCCTACAAGAAAATTAAAGAAATCTTTGGAGAAAAGAGAGCCACTTGTATGAATATCAAGAGCTCAGATGGAAACGCAGTTCTAAGCAAAGAGGAGAAAGCAGAAAGGCTGGTTCAAATGGCTCTGAGTACTGTGGGACTCAACTGCTGTGATCATCAGTCCTCTATAACTTAGAACTACTTAAACCTAACTAACCTAAGGACATCACACACATCCATGCGCGAGGCAGGATTCGAACCTGCGACCGTAGCAGTCGCACGGTTCCGGACTGCGCGCCTAGAAACGCGAGACCACCGCGGCCGGCAAGCAGAAATGTGGAAGGAGTATATAGAGGGTCTATACAAGGGCGATGTACTTGAGGACAATATTATGGAATTGGAAGAGGATGTAGATGAAGATGAAATGGGAGATACGATACTGTGTGAAGAGTTTGACAGAGCACTGAAATACCTGAGTCGAAACAAGGCCCCGGGAGTAGACAACATTCCATTAGAACTACTGACAGCCTTGGCAAAGCCAGTCCTGACAAAACTCTTCCATCTGGTGAGCAAGATGTATGAGACAGGCGAAATACCCTCAGACGTCTAGAAGATTATAATAATTCCAATCCCAAAGAAAGCAGGTGCTGACAGATGTGAAAATTAACGAACTATCAGTTTAATAAGTCACAGCTGCAAAATACTAACACGAATTATTTACAGACGAATGGAAAAACTGATAGAAGCCGACCTCGGGGAAGATCAGTTTGGATTCCGTAGAAATGTTGGAACACGTGAGGCAATACTGACCTTACGACTTATCTCAGAAGAAAGATTAAGGAAAGGCAAATCTACATTTCTAGCATTTGTAGACTTAGAGAAAGCTTTTGACAATGTTGACTGGAATACTCTATTTCAAATTCTAAAGGTGGCAGGGGTAAAATACAGGGAGCGAAAGGCTATTTACAATTTGTACAGAAACCAGATAGCAGTTATTAGAGTCGAGGGGCATGAAAGAGAAGCAGTGGTTGGGAAGGGAGTGAGACAGGGTTGTAGCCTCTCCCCGATGTTATTCAATCTGTATATTGAGCATGCAGCAAAGGAAACAAAAGAAAAACTTGGAGTAGGCATTAAAATCCAGGGAGAAGAAATAAAAACTTTGAGGTTCGCCGATGACATTGTAATTCTGTCAGAGACAGCAAAGGACTTGGAAGAGCAGTTGAATGGAATGGACAATGTCTTGAAAGGAGGATATAAGATGAACATCAACAAAAGCAAAACAAGGATAATGGAATGTTGTCGAATTAAGTCGGGTGATGCTGAGGGAATTAGATTAGGAAATGAGACACTTAAAGTAGTAAAGGAGTTTTGCTATTCGGGGAGCAAAATAAATGATGATGGTCGAAGTAGAGAGGATATAAAATGTAGACTGGCAATGGCAGGGAAAGCGTTTCTGAAGAAGAGAAATTTGTTAACATCGAGTATAGATTTAAGTGTCAGGAAGTCGTTTCTGAAAGTATTTGTATGGAGTGTAGCCATGTATTGAAGTGAAACATGGACAATAAATAGTTTAGACAATAAGAGAATAGAAGCTTTCGAAATGTGGTGCTACAGAAGAATGTTGAAGATTAGGTGGGTAGATCACGTAACTAATGGGGAGGTATTGAATAGGATTGGGGAGAAGAAAAGTTTGTGGCACAACTTGACTAGAAGAAGGGATCGGCTGGTAGGACATGTCCTGAGGCATCAAGGGATCACAAATTTAGCATTGGAGGGCAGCGTGGAGGGTAAAAATCGTAGAAGGAGACCAAGAGATGAATACACTTAGCAGATTCAGAAGGATGTAGGTTGCAGTAGGTACTGGGAGATGAAGGAGCTTGACAGGACAGATTAGCATGGAGAGCTGCACCAAACCAGTCTCAGGACTGAAGACCACAACAACAACAACAACAAAAACAACAACAATCTTATCTGGTAAGGATCCTACACCGAGTAGCAGAATTCTAAAAGAGGTCGGACAAGTGTACTTTCGGCAGTCTCCTTAGTAGATCCGTTACATTTTCTAAGTGTTCTGCCAACAAAACGCAGTCATCTGTTCGCCTTCCCCGCAACATTTTCCGTGTGTTCTTTCCAATTTTAGCTGTTCGTAATTGTAATTCCTAGGGATTTAGTCGAATTTACAGCCTTTAGAGCCGGCCGGTGTGACCGAGTGGTTCTAGGCGGTACAGTCTGGAACTGCGCGACCGCTACGGTCTCAGGTTCGAATCCTGCCTCGGGCATGGGTGTGTGTGATGTCCTTTGGTTAGCTAAGTTCAAGTAGTTCTAAGTTCTAGGGGACTGATGACCTCAGAAGTTAAGTCCCATAGTGCCCAGAGCGATTTGAACCATCTGAACGACACATAGTTTAGGAGATGTGACATCATGAACTATGAGGTCTGTGAAAACGAAACTGAAGGTTGAATTCGCTAGACATATAGGGAAATGTGTGTATAAATACGGGTAAAACATATTAAACACGTATGAAATACACTGAAGAGCCAAAGAAACTAGTACACCCGCAAAATATCGTGTAGGGCTCCCGCGAGCACACAGAGGTGTTGCAACACGACGTGGCATGGACTCGATTAAGAACTGACACAATGAAACCTGCTGGGCCGTCCATAAATCCGTAAGACTACGAGGGGGTGGAGATCTCTCCTGAACAGCACGTTGCTAGGCGTCACAGATATTTTCAATAATCTTCATGTCTGCGGAGTTTGGTGGCCAGCGCAAGTGTTTAAACTCAGAAGAGTGTTCTTGGACTTGTGGGGTATCGCATTGTCCTGCTGGAATTGCACAAGTCCGTCGGAATGCACAGTGGTCATGAATGGTTGCAGGTGATCAGACAGGATGCTTACGTAAGTGTCACCTGTCGGAGTTGCATCTAGACGTATCAGGGGTCCAATATCACTCCAACTACACACATCCCACACCATTACAGACCCTCTACCAGCTTCAACAGTCCCCTGCTGACATGCAGGGTTCATGGGTTCATGAGGTTGTCTCCATACCCGTACACGTCCATCTGCTCGATGCAATTTGAAAGGAAACTCACCCAACCACGCAACATGTTTCCAGTAATCAACAGTCCAATGTCAGTGTCGACGGGCCCATGCGATGCGTAAAGGTTTGTGTCGTGCGGTCATCAATGGTACACCAGTGGACCTTCGGCTCCAGAACCCTATATCGATGAAGTTTCTTTGAATGGTTCCCATGCTGACATACAGGGTGTTTCAAAAATGACCGGTATATTTGAAACGGCAGTAAAAACTAAACGAGCAGCGATAGAAATACACCGTTTGTTGCAATATGCTTGGGACAACAGTACATTTTCAGGCAGACAAACTTTCGAAATTACAGTAGTTACAATTTTCAACAACAGATGGCGCTGCGGTCTGGGAAACTCTATAGTACGATATTTTCCACATATCCACCATGCGTAGCAATAATATGGCGTAGTCTCCGAATGAAATTACCTGAAACCTTTGACAACGTGTCTGGCGGAATGGCTTCACATGCAGATGAGATGTACTGCTTCAGCTGTTCAATTGTTTCTGGATTCTGGCGGTACACCTGGTCTTTCAAGTGTCCCCACAGAAAGAAGTCACAGGGGTTCATGTCTGGCGAATAGGGAGGCCAATCCACGCCGCCTCCTGTATGTTTCGGATAGCCCAAAGCAATCACACGATCATCGAAATATTCATTCAGGAAATTAAAGACGTCGGCCGTGCGATGTGGCCGGGCACCATCTTGCATAAACCACGAGGTGTTTGCAGTGTCGTCTAAGGCAGTTTGTACCGCCACAAATTCACGAAGAATGTCCAGATAGCGTGATGCAGTAATCGTTTCGGATCTGAAAAATGGGCCAATGATTCCTTTGGAAGAAATGGCGGCCCAGACCAGTACTTTTTGAGGATGCAGGGACGATGGGACTGCAACATGGGGCTTTTCGGTTCCCCATATGCGCCAGTTCTGTTTATTGACGAAGCCGTCCAGGTAAAAATAAGCTTCGTCAGTAAACCAAATGCTGCCCACATGCATATCGCCGTCATCAATCCTGTACACTATATCGTTAGCGAATGTCTCTCGTGCAGCAATGGTAGCGGCGCTGAGGGGTTGCCGCGTTTGAATTTTGTATGGATAGAGGTGTAAACTCTGGCGCATGATACGTTACGTGGACGTTGGCGTCATTTGGACCGCAGCTGCAACACGGCGAACGGAAACCCGAGGCCGCTGTTGGATCACCTGCTGCACTAGCTGCGCGTTGCCCTCTGTGGTTGCCGTATGCGGTCGCCCTACCTTTCCAGCACGTTCATCCGTCACGTTCCCAGTCCGTTGAAATTTTTCAAACAGATCCTTTATTGTATCGCTTTTCGGTCCTTTGGTTACATTAAATCTCCGTTGAAAACTTCGTCTTGTTGCAACAACACTGTGTTCTAGGCGGTGGAATTCCAACACCAGAAAAATCCTCTGTTCTAAGGAATAAACCATGTTGTCTACAGCACACTTGCACGTTGTGAACAGCACACGCTTACAGCAGAAAGACGACGTACAGAATGGCGCACCCATAGACTGCGTTGTCTTCTATATCTTTCACATCACTTGCAGCTCCATCTGTTGTTGAAAATTGTAACTACTGTAATTTGTCCGCCTGAAAATGTACTGTTGTCCCAAGCAAATTGCAACAAACGGTGTAATTCTATCGCTGCTCGTTTAGTTTTTATTGCCGTTTCAAATATACCGGTCATTTTTGAAACACCCCGTATGTTGATGGCCGAGCATTGAAATCTGCAGAAATTTGAGGATGGGTTGCACTTCTGTCACGTTGAACGATTCTCTTCAGGCGTCGTTGGTGCCATTCTTGTAGGATATTTTTCCGGTGGCAACGATGTCGGAGATTCGATTTTTTAGCGGATTCCTGATATTCACGTTACACTTGTGAAATAGTCGTACGGGAAATTCCTCACTTCATCGCTACCTCGGAGATGCTGTATCGCATCGCTCATGTGTAGGCAATAACACCACATTCAAACTCACTTAAATCTTGATAACCTGCTATTGTAGCTGCAGTAACCGATCTAACAACTGCGCCGGACTCTTGTTATCTTATATAGACGTTTACGATCGCAATGCTGTATTTTGCCTGTTTACATATCTCTGTATTCGAATACACGCCTATACCAGTTTCTTTAGCGCTTCAGTGTATTATCAGTTGGTTTTGTGTAAAACTGTATAGAAATATTTTGAGGATCCAAAGAGTATGAGACTCAACTTCTTTCTCAACTGTTTAACTGTGTTTGTTGTTGTTGTTGTTTTGGTCTTCAATCCGGACACTGGTTTGATGCAGCTCTCCATGCTACTCTACGCTGTGCAAGCTTCTTTCTCTCCCAGTATCTACTGCAACCTACATCCTTTTGAATCTGTTTAGTGTATTCATCTCTTGGTCTCCCTCTGTGATTTTTACCCTCCACGCTGCCCTCCAATACTAAATTGGTGATCCCTCAATGCCTCAGAATATGCCCTACCAACCGATCCCTTCTTCTGTTCAAGTTGTGCCACAAATTTCTCTTCTCTCCAATTCTATTCAATACCTCCTCATTTGTTATGTCATCTACCCATCTAATCTTCAGCATTCTTCTGTAGCACCACATATCGGAAGCTTTCATTCTCTTCTTCTCTAAACTATTTTTCGTCCATGTTTCACTTCCATACATGGCTACACTCCACACAAATACTTTCAGAAACGACTTCCTGACACTTGAATCTATACTCGATGTTAACAAATTTCTTTTCTTCAGAAATGCTTTCCTTGCCACTGCCAGTCTACATTTTATATCCTCTCTACTTCGGCCATCATCAGTTACTTTGCTCCCCAAATAGCAAAACTTATCTACTACTTTAAATGTCTCATTTCCTAATCTAATTCCCTCAGCATCACCTGATTTCATTCGACTACAATCCATTATCCTCGTTTTGCTTTTGTTGATGTTCATCTCATATCCTCCTTTAAAGACAATGTACATTCCGTTCATCTGCTCTTCCAGGTCCTTTGTCATCGGCGAACCTCAATATTTTTAATTCTTCTCCATGGAGAATTTTTCTTATGTTTCCTTTACTGCTTGTTCAATGTACATATTGAATAACATCGGGGAAAGGCTACAACCTTGTCTTTCTGCCTTCCCAACCACTGCTTCCCTTTCATGTTCCTGGACTCTTATAACTGCCCTTTGGTTTCTGTACAAATTGTAAATAGCGTTTCGCTCCCTATATTTTGCCCCTGCCACCTTCAGAATTTGAAAGAGAGTATTCCAGTCAACATTGTCAAAAGCTTTCTCTAAGTCTACAAATGTTAGAAACGCAGGTTTGCCTTTCCTTAACCTATCTTCTAAGATAAGTCATAGGGTCAGTATTGCCTCACATGTTCCAACATTTCTACGGGATCCAAACTGATCTTCCCCGAGATCGGCTTCCACCAGTTTTTCCATTCGTCTGTAAAGAGTTCGTGTTAAGTGTTTTGCAGCCGTGACTTATTAAACTGATAGTTCGGTATTTTTCACGTCTTTCAACACCTGCTTTCTTTGGAATAATCTTCCTTGTTAAAGTGATAGTAATTCGCTCTCACATAAATCATTTAAAAGCCATTGCTGAAAGAGATTCCCGTTTTGTAAGTATTCAAAAAATATAATGAATATCAAAGAGGTAAAGATTGTAGGTTCACGAAGTTTAAAAATAAATGCATAGAAAAATTCCAAGAAAAGAAAAATCACGTAACTTTCTCTGAGCGCCCCAATTTCCCTACGATATACGTTGCGTGTTTTAAATAATATCTGTTGCTACGTAATGGTACCTAGGAACAATTTCAATCGAGTGTAGTTTCATTTAATATACAAATGGGCCAAATTTCCTTCCACTTATGGGCATAATAAATAGTCGGAGAAGGTTCGTTCACTAACAGGGATACGTGACTACGATTCGAAAGCTACGATACGAAAGCAGGCCCAAGAAGATATTAAATTTAAACAGAGCAGAAAAAACCGCCCTCGTAGCTTGCCACGATAATCACAGAATAGAGATAGACAAATGAATTGAGAAGTAAGAACTGCGGGGTTATAATACAACACTGCGACATGTGGTTGAGTTAGTAATTTGAACAGCAGGCATTACATTTATAACATGTTAAGGCTGATGGTTGTGCAGTATCTTTGACGTCTCCGTGACGTTACCTTTCGACAAGATATCGCAAGACCGCCTGCCGCCCGTGCTCTCCTGATCTGCCTCTGTACACGGCGGATTCGAAAGTCACCGCGGACAGCGCGTCCTTCAATTCTCTTACACATTGTAAACATCTGGTCATGGGCTGCGCCACTAGTCAGGAGGTATTGTGAATCACGAGCTTAAGCACACGAGTTGAAGCAGCACAGAATGACGTAACCTGATTTGTCATCCAGGCTCAGTTCCACTGGATGCCCAGGTGAGTCAGAGAAGTTGTCAAAATTTCAGACGCCGCATACCCCCAGATTACTGGAAGCTTGACACTGTCGGGAAGGAGACGGCGGTCTTAACGTAATTTTTTAAATAAAATATAATACCTGCCGTACAACTGCAAAACACAGACATGCCATGCAAGTTTTAGTAATGCAACTGGAAATTTTGCTTCTTTAGTACCGTCATCTTGCGACATTGTGGCTTACGACCCGGACCGCTCGTGATGAAGCTTTTAACTCCGTACTGTAATACTCTTGTTGACCCACAATACGAATCCATTTCACTGTGTGACTACAGCTAACGACGATGTTTTTTAATGCATGTTCACCGCTTTTTTTACGATGTGAACGATCTGAAGATGGCTGTAGTAAACAACCGAAACTTGTTCAAATGGTTCAAATGGCTCTAAGAACTATGGGACTGAAGATGTGAGGTCATCAGTCCCCTAAACTAAGAACCACTTAAACGTAACTAACCTAAGGACATCACACACTTCCATGCCCGTGGCAGGATTCGAACCTGCGATCGTAGCAGCAGCGTGGTTCCGAACTAAAGCGCCTAGAACCGCTCGGTCACAATGGCCGGCCCGAAACTTCTCATCGTGCTGTAATTGTGTACCGAATATTCCGGTCATGGCATAAAACGATTCTAGAATTAATTTTTTATTTAATAAATTAATCAGCTTTCTTCCCACTG
Organism: Schistocerca serialis cubense; assembly: GCF_023864345.2. NCBI lineage: Eukaryota > Metazoa > Arthropoda > Insecta > Orthoptera > Acrididae > Schistocerca > Schistocerca serialis. Next base: position 35,867,331 of record NC_064649.1, on the reverse strand, counting down.
TTCTGCATAGGCACAATAAGTAGAATTCATTGTCTTCATTCCTTCCTGATGTTTCAGTGTTACGGGGCAGCAATGCTAGCAACAGGTCTGCATTTAATGTACAGTCGTGGACAAAACGAGCGAGACCCTCGCCTTTTCGTTATGCAGATCCGCACAGCTTCAAAGTCTGCTACACAGCATAACAGGCAAGGCGACGAGGTGCTACCAACATACAATGCAAAGGCGTGAAATTGAAAAACTATCCGAACTTTGTCTGTTTTCAACCATGTGTAAGACTGTATTAAAGCTGATTAGTGCGTTAAACACAAGACGTAAATATAATATATAAATGAAAGAAGAAACTCTAATTAGCATGAACTGTACTAATAAAAATGAATTTCAGTTTATCGAGATAACACAACAGTTTCAGTAAGACAAAGTACCCCAGATCGTTACGAATTAGCAAAACATTATGCGCATTCGGCCGCGAGACCGTCTGTGGCAACGTTTAGACCAGTCATAATGGATTACCGTTGCTGACCTATCATGAAAGTGTGCAAATTTAGCAGTGCGTGAAGATTCATAAGGAAGTTCAGTTAAAATCATTGAGTGCCACTTAAGTCAATTCAGTTATTGACAGAAGCGGTAAAAGTAAGCAGTAACAAGTACGAAACTCTATAATAGTTTCATATTGACATCCACAAATCGCCGGTACAGAATAATGGTAGCAATATAACATATTGGGGGCGCGAGAATTTCTTAAAATTGCTTTACTGATAGTCTATCTGCCTCCACCGAGATTAAAACCTAAAGCAAACCAGACCTTCATTGCAGTAGCAAACACCTTTCACTACGCTAACAGACAATCCAGCCAAACAGCCCTCTATTATTATCCCAGACATGAATAAGGCGGCAATTTCGCAATGAAAATGGCTAAATGATCCGCTGTTTTGTGTTGCATGGAGCTTTCTGGACTCAAAACCATGAATTTTCTGCCTTTATGTCATCGCTTATGCGACAATCATTCGGGGTGTTTCTCGAAATAACAAAATACTGTTATTAGCGAGTAAATTTAGTAGGATAATCCTGCACCACCCCAGGAAATAAACGGCTGCATAGCTGCGAAACGTATCCTGCAATGTTTCGTATTCTCCATTAGATTCGCCACAGCCGAAGTGTTTCTTAAGCTACCTAGCACTTCTAAAACGCGGTGGCATTAATACTGGGATCTGGATTACCATGTGTATAGGCAAATTGATTTTATTTGCATTCCTGTAAACGTGATTTGGATCGAAAGCGTAGCTACAATTAATATGCTGATGTATCGACTGCAAGTAGAACATTTCGAATAAAGAGTAGGGGGAGTTATTTATGCGGCCCTCATCTTCACTAACTGTCATCTTCATCTTCACTAACTGTCGTAGCTATTTTCGTTGTTGGGATTTCGTCACCTAAATGGCTGAAAATGGAACCCTACTAGTCTCACTTTCTTGACCATCTATCTGTCTACCCAGCCCCTAAAACTCGTTTATCTCGAGTACGGGTAGATATAATAAGCGGAAATGTATTTCACTTCCTGAAGTATACGATCCCTTGGGCGTGCAAAGAAGTGAGATACTATGTCAACGCAATCAAAAGATACGGCCATTTATGTAAAGAAAATTTGCTCGAAAGATCAAAAAATGGCTCTAAGAACTATGCGACCAAACTGCTTAGGTAATCAGTCCATAGACCCAGAACTACTTAAACCAACCTAACCTAACACACATCCATGCCCGGGGAAGGATTCGAACTGACGGCGCAAGGAGCTGCGCGGTCCGCGATATGACGCCGTTGAACGCACGGCTAACCCGCGCCGGCAAGCTGTTGCTAAAAAGTTATTCACTTCTGGTGAATGATTTTCTGCGCAATTCATTTAAGATAGAATTACTAAAAAAAATGGTCAATAGATTGCAGTGCAATAAAGCGGCTGGGGTGGATGAAATTAAGTCGGAACTCATCAAATACAGTGGAATGTCAGGCCTTAAATTGCTACACAGGATAATTGAAATGGCCTGGGAGTCGGGACAGGTTCCATCAGACTGGACAAAAGCAGTAATCACACCAATCTTTAAACATGGAAACAGAAAAGATTGTAACAACTACAGAGGTATGTCTTTAATCAGCGTTGTGGGTAAAATCTTATCAGGTATTGTTGAAAGGAAAGTGCGAGTATTAGTTGAGGACCAATTGGATGAAAATCAGTGTGGGTTTAGGCCTCTTAGAGGTTGTCAGGACCAGATCTTTAGCTTACGGCAAATAATGGGGAAGTGTTATGAGTGGAACAGGGAATTGTATCTATGCTTTATAGATCTAGAAAAGGCATATGACCGGGTTCCTAGGAGGAAGTTATTGTCTGTTCTACAAGATTATGGAATAGGAGGCAAACTTTTGCAAGCAATTAAAGGTCCTTACATGGATAGTCAGGCAGCAGTTAGAGTTGACGGTAAATTGAGTTCATGGTTCAGAGTAGTTTCAGGGGTAAGACAAGGCTGCAACCTGTCTCCACTCTTGTTCATATGTTGAAAACAATAGACTGGCTGGGTGAGATTAAGATATGTGAACACAAAATAAGCAGTCTTGCATATGCGGATGACTTAGTTGTGATGGCAGATTCGATTGAAAGTTTGCAAAGTAATATTTCAGAGCTAGATCAGAAATGTAAGGACTATGGTATGAAGATTAGCATCTCCAAAACGAAAGTAATGTCAGTGGGAAAGAAATATAAACGGATTGAGTGCCAAATAGGAGGAACAAAGTTAGAACAGGTGGACGGTTTCAAGTACTTAGGATGCATATTCTCACAGGATGGCAACATAGTGAAGGAACTGGAAGCGAGGTGTAGCAAAGCTAATGCAGTGAGCGCTCAGCTACGATCTACTCTCTTCTGCAAGAAGGAAGTCAGTACCAAGACTAAGTTATCTGTGCACCGTTCAATCTTTCGACCAACTTTGTTGTATGGGAGCGAAAGCTGGGTGGATTCAGGTTACCTTATCAACAAGGTTGAGGTTACGGATATGAAAGTAGCTAGGATGATTGCAGGTACTAGTAGATGGGAACAATGGCAGGAGGGTGTCCACAATGAAGAAATCAAAGAAAAACTGGGAATGAACTCTATAGATGTAGCAGTCAGGGCGAACAGGCTTAGATGGTGGGGTCATGTTACACGCATGGGAGAAGCAAGGTTACCCAAGAGACTCATGGATTCAGCAGTAGATGGTAGGAGGAGTCGGGGCAGACCGAGGAGAAGGTACCTGGATTCGGTTAAGAATGATTTTGAAGTAATAGGTTTAACATCAGACGAGGCACCAATGTTAGCACTGAATAGGGGATCATGGAGGAACTGTATAAGGGGGGCTATGCTCCAGACTGAACGCTGAAAGGCATAATCAGTCTTAAATGATGATGATGATGATGATGATGATGATGATGATGATGATGAACCAAAAATATATTTGATGTTGCAGAAGAGGGAGGACGCCTAATTAATTTCCCCTTGTCTTTATTTATGATGTTAGGCTCACAATCTGAGCGTACGTACTATCCATAACCACACTTTAGCGCCAAGTCATAGTCACAGATATGCGAATACAACACATTGGCTTATACTTGAGGTATTTCGTTTCCCACGAAGTGGTGGCAGACGATACTGTGGCGTCTTCAAAGCTCGAACTTTGCTTTGCCAGTGCTAGCTGTCTCAGCACATCCGTTGAGCGAACGTTTTCTTCCTGCTGCTTGTGTAATGGACAATGGCAACACCGTAGAATACGTTTGACAACTATGTGACCATCGATTTACGTTCTTGATAGTTCATAATTATGTTAGTAAATCCACTCTATATTTTTATGCCCTTTAAATTACATTTCCTACGAGATTCGAACTGAAGACGTAGGAAATGTGTGTTATTTGTTGCTTACATTGACACTTAGGTTGCCAATTAGTCGTCTTATCCATCACATGGACAACGAGGAGGCTCTGTTTTGCTACAGTTGTTTCATACCTTAGTGGTATTGTGTGTTGGTCTCGTTGCCAGTTTACGTACTGCGCATGTAACACACAATAAAAGTGCTGGATGCCTACAGTCTACCTCAAAAACGTTTGTTGTCATCGTAATTTATGTAACTTGCTCTTTCGACTTCCAAGTTGACAATTTGTGAAAAAATATTTTACCTTGGTAGTTCTAGTTTCAAACATTGTCTGACTCAGAAATCGTAGGCATGAAAGAGTCAGTGAAAGCAATTATTCGCTATTATAGCAAACTTTTGAATCCACTGGACACTTGAACTCTCTATATTGATTATGAGAGTTTTTTTATTGCTCTTGATATTTACTGTCTCAATGTCATCCATGAGAATAAATTCTTAACTGAATTTCCTTATGAATCTTCACGAATTGCTAAATTTGCACACTTTCATGATAGGTCAGCAACGGTAATCCGGTATGACTGGTCTGAACGTTGGCACAGACCGTTTCGCGGCCGAATGTGCATAATATTTTGCTAATTCGTAACGATCTGGGGTACTTTGTCTTACTGAAACTGTTGTGTTATCTCGATAAGCTGAAATTCATTTTTATTAGTACAGTTCATACTAATTGGCGTTTCTCCTTTCATTTATATATTATATTTACGTCTTGTGTTTAACGCACTAATCAGCTTTAATACAGTCTTACACATGGTTGAAAACAGTCTGACAAAGTTCGGATAGTTTCTCAATTTCACGCCTGTGCATTGTATGTTGGTAGCACTTCGTCGCCTTGCCTGTTATGCTGTGTAGCAGACTTTGAAGCTGTGCGGATCTGCATAACGAAAAGGCGAGGGGTCTCGCTCGTTTTGTCCACGACTGTACATCGACATTTTGCACTCTGCAACCCACCGTGTGGTGTATGGCGCATGGTACGTTGTACCACTGTTAGTTATTTGCTTTCTTGTTCTACTCGCAAGTGGAACGAGGGAAAAAGCACTATCTATAAGCGTCCTAACGAGCACTAATTTGTCTTACATTATCTTCGTCATCAGTACGAGAAATACACGTTGGCGGCCGTGGAATCGTTCTGCAGTCAGATGAGAATGCCTGCCCTCTAAATTTCCACATCAGATTCCCATTTCAATTCACGGAACATTTCCGGTAATGTGTCCCAAATACTAGAGGAATTCTTAAGCATAGATCGCACACGTGTTCTGTACAAGTCTTCCTTTACCAATGAACCACACTTTCCCAAGATTCCCCCCATAAACCAAAACCGACCATCTGGCTTCCCCACTACCGTTCTCAGATGCCCGTTTCATTTCATACCGCTTTGCTAACTTACACCTAGATATTTAATCGACATGACTTTGCCAAACAGAGCACCGCTAATAGGCGTTTGTTTTTTCCTACTCACCTGCATTAACTTATCTTTCTCTACTTGTACATTTGGAGCAAGCTGCTATTCCCCATCGTATAATGCACTGAATCTGTTGACGTTCCATACGCCTATGGAAAATGAGTAAATGCGTATGGAAGCGATATTCGTGCGGGGGGAAAGGGGGGGGGGGGGTTGTAGTAGATTCTCGGATTCATCACAGAAGTATGGTTGTTGAAACTTTGTATGTCGGTATAATTAGATATTCGATGCCAGCCCCTGTGGCCGAGCGGTTCTAGGTGCTTCAGTCCGGAACCGCGCTGCTGCTACGGTCGCATGTTCGAATCCTGCCTCGGGGATCGAAGTGTGTGGTGTCCTTAGGTTAGCTAGGTTTAAGTAATTCTAAGTTCTAGGGGACTGATGACCTCAAATGTCAAGTCCCATAGTGCTTAGAGCCATATGAACCATTTCCAAGATATTCGATAACTTGACGTCGAAGTTTCCAGTGCGGTATCCCTGTATAAAAAATAATCTCGGTGTTCAGACCGCATCAGATCGGAGTTAAAACTCGAGCTTTCGAAGCTTACCACGGTCTTCCTCGTCAGGAGATAAACGGAAGGCAAGCGGCCGTACTGTATGTTGGTTGAAAGTTAATCTGATTGTGTCATTCGTGTACAGAAAGCGGACTCACCCGTATCTTTATTTAAATGACCGTGCTTTCCATCATACAGCTCGAAAGCAATCTTTTCTGAGCACTTTATTACAAGTAGTGCAGACACTCTGAAGTTCTGGGGTCTGAAGTAAAAACACCTTCTGAATAAAAAATAAATACCTCTTTTACAAATGGCTATATACAGCCTAAACTAACAGATAGCCGCAGGTTGTTACTGCATAACAGCCATATTTGAAGACATTGGTAGACAGCTCATTACATTTAATATTTACAAACTATCACACAAGTTCCGAGTCTACGTTTCTATAGCCGTGTAATATTACATTTCGATTTTTCTGTAGTACGAAAAGGGCATTCTAAGTATCTCTATTAACATTAATTACTCTTTGCTTCGCTTCATACATGCAATATCAAATATTTTATAAGAAGTACTGTAAAAAGCTGCGTGTATAGGTTAACCACCCACAAGGTAAACACTGCTGAATCTTCAGAGATGGGGAAAACATGGCGGATGTTTCAGCCTGTTACTATATAGGAGTTCTGCGCAATAGAAGCTCTCATTCCAAGAGATATTATCAGACAAATTACAAGCTTCACCGTTACTACGAAGTAAGTTACAGGCAGACAGCCATATCGTGACGCAGAAGATGGTGATAAGCGGACTGGTTCGTGAACTCAAGGTGAAACCTTGATTTGTCAGTTTTCTAAATAGTTCAGCTCAAAGAATAAGAATTGTCAGCCCACGTAATGCTTACCATCTTCTAATAGACCTTTTGGGAACAATTTGATGTATGAACTACAATTTTGGAATCACACTTTTTTCTGAATTGTATGTTGTGTTGCAAGTGAAACAACGCATGTTAATTATTTATCTGCAGCACAGATACAAATAAAAACAAAGTTAAAGCTTCATTTTTTCTGAAACTTCTTTGCAAAATGATGTTTAAAATAGACTTTTAAGAATATGATGATGTCATACATTATCGTTCAAAAATTGTTTAACAATGATTATTAAAAATTTCAGTAATTACCTCATAGTTTTTCTTTTCAAAAGTCTTAAATTTTCAAATTTAGTCGTAAGAGTAGCCTTCTTTTCAATTTTGTTTTAAGACAATATACAAAATTACGGACTTCTATCGTCAATAGTTGTTAACCAATGTGTACCAGAACATGAAAAAAGTGAACTTCTGTTTTTCTACCTACCTGCATGGCACTAATGCATCCCAGGTCCATATTCACCTTGCTTCTAGTGTAGTTCTTCCTCCCTTTTCGTTTTCAGTTTTCTCATTCTTATTCTAGCTTCTTTGGTGGCTTCCAGCACTGATTTCTCTGCTTCGAAGAACCTGCTGCGGTCACTGGCAATAAAAATTCTTTCCATATTTAGTCCATCGGGCGCTCCAATCAATTCCCTAACCTTAAAAGTTGGCACTGCACCGTCACTGGAGCACAGCAGAGCATCCAGCATACATATTTTCAATGTATTTAGTCCTACCAGAACAGGTTTTGGTATTCGTTCTCAAAAACAGTTGTTAAAACTCTCCTTTAGATTTTGAGTCTTACCGTGTAACTATTTCTCTAATAACCGTGTGTCACAAAGACATTAGAGACGAAAACGTTACCTGACAGTGTGGCCGAGCGGTTCTAGGCGCTTCAGTCTGGAACCGCGCGACCGCTACGGTCGCAGGTTCGAATCCTGCCTCGGGCATGGATGTGTGTGATGTTCTTTGGTTAGTTAGGTGTAAGTAGTTCTAAGTTCTAGGGGACTGATGACTTCAGATGTCAAGTCCCATAGTGCTCAGAGCCATTTGTTCCATTTTGAACGGAAACGTTATGAAAAACAAAGTGGGAACGAAATTCTGTTTTTAACAGAGCTGTATGCGTGACATGGGGGCGTCGTCATGAGTGTAGACACTTTTAAATTCTTCTAATTTGGGCCTTTCTTCGGCACAGTTTCCTCGAAGTAGGCTGCTTCTTGTTCAGAAAACTACAGAGAAGTTTTTAAGACAAAAAGAAAACAATTTTTGACACTTAACCTACGAAAGCTCAAGTTTTAACTGCTGCAATCTGACGTGGTATGTATACCGTGAAAATTTTGTACATTCGATAACACGTCTCTATGAAATACGAATGTTCAAGCACACGTTGCTTATTTTTTTTATTATGCGCTTGTCCTGCATCAGCGCAGGGTCGACATGGTTGTTGACGGTTTTGTTTTGGTTAGCTTTAGGGGTGGCCGGATGCTCTCCTACAGCCGTTACCCCTGGGGACGAAATGTGTATACCCCAGCTGTATGTCTGTACTGTTAGTCATGTGAAAGTGAGCTAAAGTTTCCCAAATGCTTGCGAATCGGGTGAACTGAGGCGGGACTTGGGTACTAGCCCAGAATTCACTTAGTGGGATGTGCGAAACCGCCCCGTTGTTAATCCACCGGGAGGATCCGACCCGAGGTCGGCGAACCTTCTAACAACCCTGCTACAACAAAGGTCAAAAATTAATTATGATTGTAGTGTTGCTCACGCAGCTAAATATTGCATTTTCGGGCAACAACAAAGTTATATTATGTGGGAGGTGTCATTAGAGCACAGTTAATAAAGTCATTTCTTGAAATAATGGATAAACTAGGCACTCATCTTTTCGTGTTTCCCACGCTGGTCACATTGTGAACTCATGGCTCAGTCGTCGAAAATCTAGGTAGTGATGATTCCAAGCTCGGATGCAAAGAGGCCTAGGTGTTATTCTGCGATATTGAAAAGTTTTATAGATGTGTTTGATAAACCATTCTTGAAGATTAAACTTTTGCAAGTTAGGGTGATGGTGATGTAAAAAAGTAATCAGCACTCCGAATTCAAGTTACACTTCTTTTTTATTACTTTTGTTGCAATATCACGTAACTCGTTCCAAAACATCACTTCACAATATAAAACATACTTGAAAATATCTTCCTCATTTCATAAACTAACTACAATTTGTGTGTTTTTAACATGACGACCAAAGCTTGACTCTCCAATAACCGCTTACGCGCCCAAAAATCAGAGGTACAAGTACGTCAAAGATCATAGTGACAATAGCAAGAATACAAATAAGAATAATATCATTGCAATATATACATACCGATATATCGAAGTACCTCTACATTAATCAAATCTGAATGTTGTCACAGAAATATGTTAACTATTTTACAGAAACGCAGTAGAATATTGCTGGTATCGAGAGGTTGAGATGAGGTGCCGTAATGGTTACGTAATTCAAGTACCATTACAACCTCCCCGTCCCGAAAGCGGCGGTTTAGCATGCACTGCTATCCTGGCGAGTGTTCAAGCCCATTATAAAATGAATTGACCGATATCGCGTCGACAGAATAAGCGAAAAGACAGATACCCCTCGAAACGAAATATCTCGTTCCTAAAATCACTTGCGGTCAGCTGAAGTAACTAACTAGACCCGCCGTCCCCAACGGAAAACAGGTGGAGCAAACCGATACTCGATAGCCACGCCTGCGCTCAAAGCGCGTTCATCGTCCACGGAAGGGTCGGCTGCAGAGTTCACGGCTGCGACGTCTATTTCGGGCCTCGGGGAAATGGCAGAGGCGGCTGCATTGCGATGGCCGGGGCTGTCGCTGCAGCGGTGCCACGTTCCGAAGAAGGTAGCTGTGAGCATTGTCGAGCCATCCCTTTGATAAGTCACAGTTACAAAAGAGAACCACGAATTATTTACAGAAAAATGAAAACATTAGTACAGAATTGCAGGAACACGCGACGCAATACCGACCCCGAGATTTACACTACTGGCCATTAAAACTGCTACACCACGAAGATGACGTGCTACAGATGCGAAATTGAACCGACAGAAAGAAGATGCTGTGATATGCAAATGATTAGCTTTTCAGAGCATTCACACAAGGTTGGCGCCGGTGGCGACACCTACAACGTGTTGACATGAGGATAGTTTCCAACCGATTTCTCATACACAAACAGCAATTGACCGGCGTTGTCTGGTGAAACGTTATTGTGATGCCTCGTGTAAGGAGGAGAAATGCGTACCATCACGTTTCCGACTTTGATAAAGGTCGGATTGTAGCCTATCGCGATTGTGGTTTATCGCATCGCGACATTGCTACTCGCGTTAGTCGAGATCCAATGACTGTTAGCAGAATATGGAACCGGTGGGTTCAGGAGGGTAATACGGAACGCCGTGCTGGATCCCAATGGCCTCGAATCACTAGCAGTCGACACGACAGGCATCTTATCCGAATGGCTGTAACGGATCGTGCAGCCACGTCTCGATCCCTGAGTCAACAGATGGGGACGTTTGCAACGCAACAACCATCTGCACGAACAGTTCGGCGACGTATGCAGCAGAATGGACTATCAGCTCGGAGACCACGGCTGCGGTTACCCTTGACGCTGCATCACAGACAGGAGCGCCTGCGATGGTGTACTCAACGACGAACCTGGGTGCACGAATGGCAAAACGACATTTTTTCGGATGAATCCAGGTTCTGTTTACAGCTTCATGATGGTCGCATCCGTGTTTGGCGACATCGCGGTGAACGCACATTGGAAGCGTGTATTCGTCATCGCCATACTGGCGCATCACCCGGCGTGACGGTATGGTGTGTCATTGGTTAGACGTCTCGGTCACCTTTTGTTCGCACTGACGGCACTTTGAACAGTGGACGTTACATTTCAGATGTATTACGACCCGTGGCTCTACCCTACATTCGTCCCTGCGAAACTCTACATTTCAGCAGGATAATGCGCGACCGCTTGTTGCAGGTCCTGTACTGGATACAGAAAATGTTCGACTGCTGCCCTGGCCGGCACATTCTCCAGATCTCTCACCAACTGAAAACGTCTGGTCAATGGTGGCCGAGCAACTGGCTCGTCACAATACGCTAGTCACTACTCTTGAACTGTGGTATCGTGTTGAAGCTGCATGGGCAGCTGTACATGTACACGCCATCCAAGCTCTGTTTGACTCAATGCCCAGGCGTATCAAGGCCATTATTACGGCCAGAGGTGGTTGTTCTGGGTACTGATTTCTCAGGATCTATGCACCCAAGTTGCGTGAAAATGTAATCACATGTCAGTTATAGTATAATATATCTGTCCAATGAATACCCTTTTATCATCTGCATTTCTTCTTGTTGTAGGAATTTTAATGGCCATTAGTGTATGTCAGAATAAAGTCACAGCATTTGGAGATTTGCACCAAGCTGTTGACAACGTTGAGTGGACAGTACTCTGAAATTCTGAAGGTAGCACGAATAAAATACGGGTTGATAAATTTTATTTACAACGTGTACAAAAGGCAGACTGCTGGTGTAAGAGTCGAACATCAAAGGGAAGCAGTGGTTCAGAAGGGGATGAGGCTGGGTTGTAGCCTAACCGCCATGTTATCCAATCTGAACGTTGACCAGTCAGAAAAAGGAAACTAAGAAGAAATACGTAAAGGGAATTAAAGTTCAGGAACAAAAAGTAGATGCTTTAACATACTAATCTTTGTACTTAATGATAACGTAACAGCCGAAAAACTGTTCGTGAAACAGAAAGTAATTGTTGTACAATATTACACTAGTACCTCCGGTTACACGATCTACCCCTCCAATTTGTAAGTAGCATCTATTCTCTTCTTGTCTGAACTGCTCATCGGCCATGTTTAAAGCATAGGGCTAATGGAACGTAGTCAAATTAAATCATATAATGCTAAAGGAATCAGATCAGGAACTGAGACACTAAAAGCAATAGATTAGTTTTGGAAGCTGCGCGGCAAAAAACAATGTTCGAAATACAGATCATGTAAAACGCAAATTGAAAATGTTAAGAAAATCACCTCTGAAATTTTAGAATTTCGTCAGCACAAAACACAAATTTAAGCTCCAGGAAGATTTTTCTGAAGATATTGGGTAGGTGCTTTTACTTACTGATTTAAGTTGCTTCACTGCTCCGAGGATATATAGTTCTACGTTATGTTGGCAGCTGTTCTTGATTCGAATTCTGGACTATTGACTTCATCTTCTTTGGTGAAGTAATTTCGGAGGGCCGTGTTTAGTAACATTGCTTTGGCAGCACTGTCATCGATGTTTCTCTGGCTACATTTGCGAATAGGACAGGAGAGGATGGTTGCTTGGTTGATTATGGGGAGAGGACGAAACAGCGAGGTCATCGGTCCCATCGGATTGAGCAAGGAAGGGGTAGGAAGTCGGCCGTGCCCTTTCAAAGGAAGCATCACGCATTTTCCTGAAGCGATTTAGGGAAATCACGGAAAACCTAACTCTTAATGGCCGGACGTGGGTTTGAACCGTTGTTCTTCCGAATGCGAGTCCAGTGTGCTAACATCTACGGGAACTCGGTCGGTAATAGTGTTCCAGTTTCCACCGTACAGAGGAGGCATTGATTGTGTGTTGCTGCTAGCGTACTTTACATACGATCAGAATCTCTGGATTTTCTACCAGTTTGGAGACAGTCTCGTTGTGGAAACTATTATAAGTATCTCGCATTGAAGTCTGCGCTAAATTTCGAACTTCCGCAAAGAATCGCCAATATTGTAGATTTAACGTTCGTTTGGATATACTTTTGATCTGACGCAATTGACGGGTTCACTCCTATCTACTTCGTGCGGGTGGGGGAATAATAATCACATGCCGATCTGACGTTTGTTGGTCACCGGGTTACTGGTGTTGCATTCTGAACAGCCAGCACTGTACTTCCCTGGTTATGACGTGCTGGCCCATCACTGCGTGCATGACTGAACTGCAGAAGGCTGTGGGGCGAGAGCAGGAAGCAAAACACACACACGCATCACGGGCGGGCGTGCGCAGAATGCTGCCCTGGAGATATAAGTGTTTGTTGTTTCCGCGCACTGTTCGTGATGGGAACAATAGAGATTTATTGTGAATATCTACATAAACGATTTGGCAGACAATGTGAGCAGCCGTCTTCGACTAATAAAGTCATCAGAAGATTAAAACAAACTTGAAGACGAATTAGAAAAAATATCTGAATGGTGTGAAAATTGACAATTGACCCTGAATAACGAAAACTGTGAGGTCATCCACATGAGTGCTAAAAGGAACTCGTTAAACTTCGGTTACACGATAAATCAGTCTAATCCAAAAGCCATAAATACCTTTGTATTACAATTATCAACAACTTAAATTGGAAGGAACACATAGAAAATGTTGTGGGGAAGGCTAACCAAAGGCTGTGTCTTATTGGCAGGACATTAGAAAATGTAACAGACCTACTAAGGAGACTGCCTACACTACACTTCTCCATCCTCTTTTAGAATACTGCTGCACGGTGTGGGATCCTTACCATATAGGACTGACGGAGTTCAAAGAAAGGCATCACGTTTTGTATTATCGCGAAATATAGGAGAGAGTGTCACTGAAATGATACAGGATTTGGGATGGAAATCATTAAAAGAATGGGGTGGAAATCATTAAAAGAATGGCGTTTTTTTGTTGTGACGGAATCTTCTCGTGAAATTCCAATCACCAACTTTCTCCTCCGAATGCGAATTTTTTTTGTTGACACCGACCTACATAGGGAGGAACGATCACCACGATAAAATAAGGAAAATTAGACGTTGTATATAGATGTTCATTCTGTAAGATGACAAGAACTATATCCCTTACATGAAGTCATTAAAGATCACCTAACTCACGTTGAGCGAACAGTAGGCCTGAACAAAAGTGACTGACAAGGCACAATGCATCTTGTAGAGGGTATAGTATGGATGTACTGGAATAATTAATGTCAGGTGATGGTTTTAAAGTAATTCACACGAAATGAAAAACTTTGTGGAAACGCATTGATTTACTGGAGACTAGTTTATCCCAGGGAAGTATACAGAGTTGACCATGGCCGGCTGGGGAGTGGGGAAGGGAAGCGACAATAGGCAGCTTAGGGCGGCTCAAGCTCTGAGAAAGTGGTAACGGGGCACGGCCTCCAGCCGCCTTAAGATGAGCGACAGTGAGTGGGTGGTTGGTTGACCCCGACTCCATGCTGTTGTACCGGGAAGCAGACGAACAACTTGTATGCCTGTTGATAAATGTCCGTCATCCCGTTTTCAGTGAAACATGTGAGAAAGCCACACAAAGCTACGGTGGAGCGGTCAACAGAGGCCAAACTATGCGTGTACATGACTATAGCAACTTCACGCTGAATTCACGGTCCGCAGGGTCTGAAGTAAATCAGGTGAAGAGCGACAGAATGAAATACACTGGCCTCTGATGGGAATGTAGGAGCAAGGAATTTGAAGTACTCTCCTGGGAGTCAGAATTCTGGAAAAACTGGTGTTTTGTGCAGACGCTAACCTGGATGGGTGGCCTGGGAGGAGCTAAATAGCAGAAGTTGAGAGGAAGGGAAATTTTGTGGGAATATGTTCACTTCCCAGAGCAGGCATTGGTCGGCGCTGGGAAGCTACGCATAATTAACGTGACTTGCGCTGCAGTTGGCGTAAGTGATTTTGCTGGAGGGGAAACCGAGGCGAAGAGCGGACTGGCAGAAGTCCGCGTAGTGGTCTTCCATTCCCAGCTTGCCTAGAGTGCAGTGGTGTTCTTTACTCAGCTTGCTTGAGAGAGAGAGTGAGCATCTCTGCAGTTTAGGACTTAGCAAACGGAACGATTGAGCTTGGAGATAGAAAGTTTTCGTTCAGCTATGTACGCGCAAGATAGCTAGAAGTGAATAGACGAGCGCAGCCTTGCAGCACTGCGAGGTCGGCCGACGTCCGCATAACGACGCGGCGCCGCCACGCTGAATTCGGAGATATTGCGCCCGCTCCGGCCACTGATTAATTTGTTGGATCACATCGGAAAAGTTTCCACGAGGGTTTCATGGGCCGTGTATAGTAGAATTTTTCTCACACTTCGCATTACGCCTGGGTTAGTCGATAGGAATTACTTTTGATTTATCGAGCTTTACTCCACGCAAACGCAATTTATTACCACTGCCAGTTAGGAGAGTCATGGAATGTGATGATTGCAGGTCGTGAGTTAAAATAAATCTGTGCTAACCGACTGCATCTGTTTTCAACCAAGTAGTTGAAATCTCAATTAATTTTATGTTCAACATTTGCATCTGGTGTTCAATAGCTGAATCTAACATGAATTTGCACTCCTTTTTAATTAAAAGGAATCAATTCTGAATCAATTAATGTCAACACTGCCACTGCAGTTCAATCAGGAGTCACAGGGCCTTATTGTTTTCTTTGCGTTATCCGACATTGCGGCAGTTTTGAACTCTCTGTTGATCTGTTAGTCAATTACCTTGTGTGAACACACACCAAAACCAGATGAGTGACGGGTGGGATGTTACAATTATTCCCGCGCGCCATACGAGATTGGAATAATGGAGAATTCTGAAGGTGGTTCGATGAATCCTCTGCCAGGCACTTACATGTGATTTGCAGAGTATCCATGTAGATGTAGACGTAGAATATTATTGCCAGCAGTCGAATGTGTGGTTCTTTGGTCGGCCTCTAGCGCCCACGTCTGCTAGGAGTACGTGCCAATGGAGTGGCGTGTAGTCCACAATGACCCGCTGTGCTCTGCCCGCTGTAGTGTCCTCGCGTACGCAGCAGCCGCGTGCGCCGCGGTCGGCCGGGGCGTTTCTCTGCCCTTGGCCGACCCCAGGTACGCCATTGTCCGTCCGCACCCAGTCTACACTAGCTCGCACGCATCTTTTGCCTCTGCCTCTACATCTACATAATTAATCTTCATTTCACAATTAAGCCCTTGCCTGACATTATATCGCGCGACTTTCACCCTATTTTTTTACCGTTCCACTCTCGAACAGAGGGTGGGGAAAAGTCAACGCTTTAATTTTTCCGTACGAGCTGTGATTTCTCTTATTTCGTTCTTATGATTGTTTCTCCACACCTAGGTCGGCGCCAACAAAATACGTTGAAAGTGTGAGAAGAAAATTTGTGATCGTACTGTATTTTATGGATTATAAGGCGCACCTTAATTTTTAATGAATTCTATCGATTTTATTATTAGATTACAAATCCAGCCTAAGAAAAACTTTGTTTATAAAACGGAAATGACCTCTAAAATCTTGCCGGCCTGTGTGGCCGTGCGGTTAAAGGCGCTTCAGTCTGGAACCGCGTGACCGCTACGGTCGCAGGTTCGAATCCTGCCTCGGGCATGGGTGTGTGTGATGTCCTTAGGTTAGTTAGGTTTAATTAGTTCTAAGTTCTAGGCGACTGATGACCTCAGAAGTTAAGTCGCATAGTGCTCAGAGCCATTTGAACCAACCATCTAAAATCTTGAAAATCGTCACCTGAACTTTCTCCTCCTCCTCCTCCTCCTCCTCCTCGTTCTTCTTCTTCTTTTTCTTCTTCTTCTTACTCTTCGTCGCCACCATTGTCCCCTTCATATGTCCTGAAGAGCCAGAGAAACTGGTACACCTGCCTCGGCCATGCATGTGTGTGATGTCCTTAGGTTAGTTAGGTTTAATTAGTTCTAAGTTCTAGGGGCCTGATGACCTCAGATGTTAAGTCCCATAGTGCTCAGAGTCATTTGTGTGTGTGAAATCTTATGGGACTTAACTGCTAAGGTCATCAGTCCCTATGCTTACACGCTACTTAACCTAAATTATCCTAAGGACAAACACACACACCCATGCCCGAGGGAGGACTCGAACCTCCACCGGGACCAGCCGCTCAGTCCATGACTGCTGCGCCAGACCGCTCGGCTAATCCCGCGCAGCTCAGAGCCACTTGAACCAGCCTTTAGATTTGATTGGTTTATCGTACAACCGAAGTTTAACGGATTCCTTCTAGCACTCGTGAGGGTGATCGCACACTTCCCGTTATTCAGGGTCAATTGTCAATTTTCGCACCAAACTGATATCTTTTCGAAATCGTTTTGCAATTTGTCTTTATCTTCTGATCACTTTACTAGACGATAGCGACAGCGTCATCGGCAAACATCCAAAGAGGACTGCTCAGATTGTCTCCCAAATCGTTTATATGGGTAAGAAAAGGCAGAGGGCCTATAACACTACGTTGGGGAACGCCCTAAATTACTTCTGTTGCCGGCCGCGGTGGCCGAGCGGTTCTAGGCGCTACAGTCTGGAACCACGCGACCGCTACGGTCGCACGTTCGAATCCTGGCTCGGGCATGGGTGATGTCCTTAGGTTAGATAGGTTTTGGTAGTTCTAAGTTCTAGGGGACTGATGACCTCAGAAGTTAAGTCCCATAGTGCTCAGAGCCATTTGAACCATCACTTCTGTTTAACTCTATGACTTTTCGTCAGTTACTACGAACTGTGACATCTCTGGCACCAAATCACGAATCTATTGGCACAACTAAGACGATATTCCGTAAGCACGCAATTTTATTACAAGACACTTTTGAGGTACAGTTGGTAACAACATCCAAAACATAACGTGAAAAAAATTAGTGTTAATTTGTTATTGCTGTGCAAATGAAACTTCTAATGACAGTAAGCAGAGGAACAGACCAAACAGCGAAACAAGATCAAATGTAATGCAGCATCAACGAAATCTGTAAGTAGAATCGAAACTATTACTACGTCATGGAAAATAAGCGAGTACCAGAACTGTGTATAATCACAATGTACAGTGGTTGGTTAGTTGGCTGGTTGGTTGTTTAATCTCAGGACAGTGTTCCTGAAGCCACTCTGTAGCAATTCTGGACGTGTGGGGTGTCGCATTGTCCTGCTGGAATTGCCTAAATCCGTCGGAATACATGATGGACATGAATGGATGCAGGTGAAAAGACATGACGATTACGTACGTATCACCTGTCTGTGTCATATCTAGACGTATCAAGTCTCCCATATCGCTCCATCTGCACGCGCCCCACACCATTACAGAGCATCCACCAGCTTGAAGAGTCCTCTGTTGATATGCAGGGTTCATTGATTCATGAGGTTCTCTGCATACCCGTACACGACCATCCGCTCGATACAATTTGAAACGAGACTCGTCCGACCAGGCAACATGTTTCAGTCACCAAAAGTCCGATGTCGGTGTCCACGGGCCCAGACGAGACGTAAAGCTTTGTGGCGTGCAGTCATCAAGGGTACACGAGTGGGCCTTCTGCTCCGAAAGCACATATCGATGGTGTTACGATGAATGGTTCGCAAGTTGACACTTCTTGATGTCCCAGCATTGAAATCTACAGCAATTTGCGGAGGTGTTGCACTTCAGTCACGTTGAACGATTCTCTTCATTTGTCGCTAGTCCGGTCCTGGCAGGATCTTTTTCCGGCCGCAACGACGTCTGAGATTTGATGTTTTTTTCCGGATTTGTGATATTCACGGTACACTCGTGAAATGGTCGTACGGGAAATCTCCATCGCTACCTCGGAGATGCTGCGTCTAGTCGCTCGTGCGCCAGTTATAACACCACGTTCAAATTCACTTAAATGTTGATAACCTGCCATTGTAACAGCAGTATGCGACACTTGTCTTATATAGGCGTTTCCGACCGCAGCGCTGTATTCTGCCTGTTTTCATATCTGTGTATTTGAATACGCATGCATGTACCAGTATCTTTGCGCTTCAGTGTTTAAGATAGTCTTCATTGCCATCGAGAGCGTAACTTACACTCTAATTCTCGAAAGATTTAACAATAATTTCTTGTCTCACTCTAGGTCACAACTGCTTTACCCACTGATAAACTTGTTTGATTGTAGGTCGTTTTAAAGCTGACTCCGGCATGAATTCACCTTAGGTTTCATCCATCACCCATTTGTTCCATTCCTCTGCCATATACACTTTAAACGCTTCATTTATCGAGACATCAAGAGGCTGCAACTCTTAAGTAAGACCTCCCATAATAACAGCAAGCTCCGTTATTCCCTGTCTCAATTTCTCTTTTTTTATAGTTACAGTTTTAGCATCTTTAATGGCAAGATTCTGTTACTCGACACATCAAATGTCAGAGGAGTCTAGTCCATATTCGCTATTTGGTTGGTTCCACACTGTTTTTTTTCGATTTTGAATAATAAAGCGATGGAAAGATAGTATTTTCTCTCCATTTTTGGCATTTTCGGAGACGTTTTGGTTCGCATGCTAAGTCAGTGACGCTTCACAAACCTGCAACACCGACCAACCCCACCCTTAAGTCTGTGAAGTTCCACTGTAGCCCTGCCTTACGAGTGTGTATTTGAATGATTTTCGTATTAATTCTAATCGCGGATGTTTTTTTTCTATTGGTGAATGACCTCTCAGTTGCTCTGTTTCCATGTTCTTCTGCACATTCATAGTCCGCATCATATGAATATCTTTCATCTTTTTCCATTACGAGTCTATTACTATCAAAAATATTGCAGTGTTACCGAAACACAAATCACTTTCAAACTCACTGCCGTCGTGGTTTGTGATGACGGGCCGTGAGAGACGCAGTATTAGCCAGCTTGTGAATCCCCGCAACTCGTGTTCGTCACATCGGCGCACCGCTTCTGCCAGTTGAATATAGTGTTGCCAAATAGAGATAGGTTCCCCGCGGCATCGAATTTATGGCCATTTTTAAGACTGGCGGGAATTTTTAATCAAACACTGGACATGAGAAAAATGCGTCTTGTAGTCCGTAAAATACGGTAATTTCATGAGAAGATCACACGGAACTAAAAACGCCTTTGCTTTAACAATTACGACTCCAACTTGTTAATCATATCTCTGATACTCTTTCCCCAATTTCTCGACAGGAAGAAAAAAAAAAGTATGCCCTTCTCTGGACTATTTCGATGTCTTCTGTCAGTTCTATCTAGTTCTATCTGGTAAGGAGCCCACAAACATTATCTATCTGATCGTTTCAATTTAAGTTGTTCGTAATTACAATTCGTAGGTATCTAGTGGGATTGACAGCCTTTACAGTTGTGTGACTTACTGTGTAACGGCTATTTAGCGGATTCCAGTCTCGTGGATGACCTCGCACTTTTCATTATTCAGAGACAAATATTTCAAATGGCTCTGAGTACTATGAGGTCATCAGTCCCCTAGAACTTACAACTACTTAAACCTAACTAAGGACAGCACACACATCCATGCCCGAGGCAAGATTCAAACCTGCGACCGTAGCAGTCGCGCGGTTCGAGACTGAAGCGCCTAGAACCGCTCGGCCACACCGGCCGGCTACTCATAGACAATTTCCACTTTTCGCACCGCATACATATCGTGTATAAGTCATTTTTCAAAGACGGCTGCTCAGATTGTCTCCGAAAGCGTTTATATACAGGGTGCGTCACTAACTATTGCCACTAAGAATAACTCCGTAAATATGATAGGAGCTGAAAAGTTTGTAGGACGAAAGTTGCATGGAACAACTGGGGCCATAATATGACGCTGGTTGTTTGTTGCTAGGTGGGGTAGCTTCAGAGATATGAAGGTCAATTTTGAGTTTTGAAATGGGATGCTATAGTTTGGTACTTATTTTCTGATAGCAGCTATCGAGACGAATCCAGTGCATGTATAACAGTAAGGTATTCGAATGTCAACGAAGGTCAAAAAAGCGGCATGAACGGCCATTTAGAGAAGGTGATCGAAGTGATGACCATTGATATCAATGCAGAGCTGCAGTCTTCTTGTCACGGATTGAGTGGTATTCCTTATCACATCGGCAAGTATCAAACCACATGCTCTGACAACTCTCGCTCACTTATCTTCAGATGTAGTTGGAACGTCTTTATAAACAATGTCTTTTACGAATCCCCTCAAGAAAATATCCAGAGGCGTCTAGTCTGGCGAACTAGCCGGCCACGACACATCTCCTCCGCGTCCAATCCAACGATCTGGGAAAAATCTGTGCAACTCATTTCTAGCCCTCAGCGAAAAATGTGCCGCACACCCATCGCGTTCATACCACATTCTGGCCGGCCGAAGTGGCCGTGCGGTTAAAGGCGCTGCAGTCTGGAACCGCAAGACCGCTACGGTCGCAGGTTCGAATCCTGCCTCGGGCATGGATGTTTGTGATGTCCTTAGGTTAGTTAGGTTTAACTAGTTCTAAGTTCTAGGGGACTAATGACCTCAGCAGTTGAGTCCCATAGTGCTCAGAGCCATTTTGATACCACATTCTGTTCCTTGCTCAAAATGGTTCAAATGGCTCTGAGCACTATGGGACTTAACTGCTGAGGTCATCAGTCCCATAGAACTTAGAACTACTTAAACCTAACTACCCTAAGGACATCACACACATCCATGCCCGAGGCAGGATTCGAACCTGCGACCGTAGCAGTCGCGCGGTTCCGGACTGAAGAGCCTAGAACCGCTCGGCCACCGCGGCCGGCTGTTCCTTGTTCCTAAAGGTATTTCTTCCAATAACAAACCGAATGTTTCTTGCAGGAATGTGGTGTACTTCCTACCATTAAGATTTCCTTCAGTGAAATAGGGCCCTATAATTCTTTCTCCCAGAATCGCACTCCACACATTCACCGACCACGGTTTCTGGTGTTCCAACTTGCCGCAGCCAACATGGATTTTCAGTTGCCCAATAACGCACGTTATACAAATTAACATTTCCATGGTTCGTGAATGTAGCCTCGTCAGTAAATATAATCAAATTAATAAATGTGTCATCCCTCTGAATTTGAAGTTGAGCCATTGGGCAGAATTCAATGTGACGCGTGCAAACCGTACCAGTTAATTCTTGGTGGAGACTGATACGGTAAGGATGATATTTATGGCGATGCAGAACACGAACGACACTACTCTGCCTCATGCCAGATGCCCTTGCGATTTGACGCGAACTAACACAAGGATCTCGAACCACAGTGGCAGAAGTACCAAATTCCGTTTCCTCTATCTAATCTTCAGCATTCTTCTGTAGCACCTCATTTCGAAAGCTTCCATTCTCTTCTTGTCCAAATTATTTATCGTCCATGTTTCACTTCCATACAGGGCAACACTCCACACAAATGCTTTCAGAAAGGACTTCCTGACACTTAAATCTGTACTTGATGTTAACAAATTTCTCCTCTTCAGAAACGATTTCTTGCCATAGCTAGTCTACATTTAATATCCTCTCTACTTCGACCATCATCAGTTTATTTTGCCCTCCAAATAGCAAACCCCATCTACTACTTTAAGTCTCTTATTTCCCAATGTAATTCTTTCAGCATCACCTGATTTAATTCGACCACATACCATTATCCTCATTTTACTCTTGTTGATGTTCATCTTATATCCTCCGTTCAAGACACTGTCCATTCCGTTCAACTGCTTTTCAAAGTCCTTTGCTGTCTCTGACAGAATAATAATGTCATCGGCAAACCTCAAAGTTTTTATTTCTTCTCCATCGATTTTAATTCCTAGTCCAAATTTTTCTTTTGTTTCCTTTACTGTTTTCTCAATATACAGATTGAATAACATTGGGGAAAGGCTACACCCCTGTCTCACTCCCTTATCAACCACTGCTTCCCTTTCATGCCCCTCGATTCTTTATAGCTGTCATCTGGTTTGTGTACAAATTGTAAATAGCCTTTCGCTCTCTGTATTTTACCCCTGCTACCTTCAGAATTTGGAAGATAGTATTCCAGCCAACATTGTCAAAAGCTTCTACAGAAATGTAAGAAGACTAAACGTATATCTTTTTTGGTGATTTAGAGAGAACTTACGGTGCGTACTTTAACAGTAAGAGCCGGCAACACCTGTGCAGCAGGAACGGCTCTAATACGGCTGCGACAGATATAGGAGTGTCATTCAACTCTATGGCAGAGGTCACCAATCATAGTGTCTGGTAACCCACGGCCAGATGTTTTCACTGAGTGAGAGATGTGGAGGATGTGCTGGCCTCGGTAGCAGTCTAGGTACGTTGCTAGTGGGCACTGTGTATTATACTTTACAGTTGTGTGAATTGTTTATCTGATATAAATAAATCGTAGCCCCTCCAACATAACGCATTGGGAATTCATTAGCTACAAAATTAAACGAGAATCACAATTAATCCACATTGTTGAATTAAAGAGAACATTATTTGTTCTTTCTAATAATTTTCATGTCTTGTGCCATGTTGGATGGTACATATCCATGTTTTATCAAGTGTTCGGGAAAGGTAGAATGGTTATTTTCATACTCCCAGCGTCTTATATGTTCTTTGTATCTAGTTTGTAATAGACGGAACACACCTCCATGAATTTCAGAGCAGCTAAGGAACGACGGAAATGATAATTACGTTCTATGTTTTTGTTTACCTACTGCAGCCTACATCCTTCTGAAGCTGCTTCGTGTATTCATCTCTTGGTCTCCCTCTATGACTTCTACCCACCACGCTCCCTCCAATACTAAATTGGTGATCCCTTGATGCCTCAGAACATGTCCTACCAACCGGTCCCTTCTTCTAGTCAAGTTGTGCCACAAACTCCTCTTCTCCCCAATCCTATTTAATACCTCCTCATTAGTTATGTGATCTATCCATCTAATCTTCAGCATCATTCTGTAGCACCACATTTCGAAAGCTTCTGTTCTCTTCTTGTCCAAACTATTTATCGTCCACGTTTCGCTTCCATACATGGCTACGCTCCATACAAATATTTTCAGAAACGACTTCCTGACACTTAAATCTATATTCGATGTTGACAAATTCCTCTTCTTCAGAAACGCTTTCCTTGCCATTGCCAGTCTACATTTTATGTCCTCCTTACTTCGACCACCATCATTTATTTTGCTCCCCAAATAGCAAATCTCCTTTACTACTTTAAGTGTCTCATTTCCTAATCTAATTCCTTCAGCAATACCAGACTTAATTCTACTACATTCCATTATCCTCGTTTAATTACGTACTATATAATAATGATAATTGTTCGAAACTCTCAGTGCTTAAGTTCTACTCGCACTTTGCCACTTTTTTTAAATAGTCTGACTAATGAGATCTAAGTGCTGGATTCGGAGTTGAACCTAGAAAGTTACACACACACACACACACACACACACACACACACACACACACACACACACACACACACACACATTTATAATTTTAAAAATAAAAAAAAACTCACAAGAAACAAATCATCTGACAACAGTGACAATCTCAAACTATTACCTTTTTAAACCTATGTGAACGATTTGGGGTCTTAATCCAATAATCTCATTTGACAAGGGGACAGTCTGACACGTGGGTCACCGGTTTTGATCAAGTTTTGTAATGATGTTCTGTACTGAAACTGAAGAGTGTTTCGGATTTTTTGTTACACGCTCACTAGTTTTTGAAAAAAATCACGGTCAAAGATGATGAAAGAAAATCGTATTTTCATTGCCATACATCGAAAAATCGTCTAAAAACACATTTCTATTAATATAATATGGTGTTCAAAGTCAATAATGTTCAAGTTGGTAACGTTGTTGTATTTTCATGCTGTTGCTTGTTAACGTCCAGACGCTCGTGGACGAGACAGTGACTGAAGCTGAGGGTAGAAAAGCAAAGGCAGAGACGCTGAACTCAGTTTTTCAAATGTTCCTTTACAATGAAACTCCAATGGTATTGCTCCAGTTTAATTGTCGCGCAACTGCAAAGATGACTAACACAGACATTGGTGTCAATAGAAACAGCTGAAATCACTAAAATTGATCAACGCCCTATAGAATATCTATCAGATACTATACCCACTCTGGATACGAGTTACTTCCTCTTAACTATAATCTACCGTCCATCGCTCGAAAAAAGGAACGTGCTCAGTAGTCAGGAGAAAGCACAGGTCACGCCCATCTCCAAGAACGATGTCGGAAGTGATCCACGAAACTACTGTCAGATATCCTTGACACTGATTTGTTGCAGATTCTTCGGGCATATCCCGAGCTCAAAAGTATCTCGAACAGAATGACCGCTAACAACCTTTACATACGAGCACAACTTCTTTGGGCTTCGTGAGAGATCGTTCCACAAATACTCTGCTGCGGTAGTAGTTAATGGATTCACGCAGTGCCCTCTTCACAGCCAAACGCTTTTCATTCAGCATGTCCCTATCTATACGGTAAGTATGATCCGTCCCATCACTTTGGAGAGTGTTGCCAGGAAACTGATGGGCCGATAGTTTTGCGGTCGGCGATGGTCCTTCCCCGTCTTCGATAGCTGTACTATACGAGCAATCTTCCAGTCGGACGGGAAGTATTCTGTCAGGAGCCAACTGTTAAAAATGCAGGTTTTCAACACCAGCGGTTTTCCCTACACTTGGGATGTAGTAGAATCCTTGCGCGCAACGGCGAGCGCCTGCTGGTCAGGCTACCCGCTCGACCTCGCAAGGCCGCTGCGGCCAGCTACAGGTGCCAGGAACAGACGGCCTCTACTAGACTGGTCCGCCTCGGATCACGCGACGTGCGTAACGCACTGCGTCACCTCCCCCCACGATCTGTGCGTGAGTCATCGGCCAGCGCTCCGCCCCCCACCTGTCAGCGCATTCCGCGCGTCTTGGAACTCCGTCCGCAGAATCACTTCTCACGCGCAGCCGGACAATACGTGCAGGTTGCTTACGAGACCAGACAGGTCACGGTCAACGCCCTACTTTACAGTCGGGGCACAACTTCCGTCTCCGACCGAAGCAATGACACGGGCGCCGATGACCTCAGACGGTCTATGAAGTGGACTGACAAGGCAGCCAGTCCACAGTGACGGGTAGCCGATAGAAAGGCACGCGTACACACTCACGCCGACGGGCGTCAATTCTGGAACAGGATAACTATTGAATGGTAGCAAGAAAAGTACGTAGCTGCTTTATACTTAAGTTTATTATTTGATGACTACAGCATTCTTCTTGAGACATTTATACTATAACTCTCAAAGTAGGTAAGGCTAATGGCGCCTTGCTAGGTCGTAGCCATGGACTTAGCAGAAGGCTATTCTAACTGGCTCTCGGCAATTGAGAGGAAGGCTTCGTCCGTATGGTCGCTAGCAATCTCCTCGTACAACTGGAGCGAGTGCTATATCGTCTCTCGAGACCTGCCTTGTGGTGGCGCTAGGTCTGCGATCACACAGTGGCGACACGCGGGTCCGACATGTACTAAATGGACCGCGGCCGATTTAAGCTACCACCTAGCAAGTGTGGTGTCTGGCGGTGACACCACATTCCTCCCCCGCAAATCGGCGAACGGTCGTGAGATAAGGCTTCCGCCCGCCGTGGGGAGGACCCCATGTTGACGTATGCGACGAGGTGGGGAGCCTAACAACAGGCGAGGCTGTGCCACCCGCACCCGGCCATTCGGTCCGAGGGGAGCTAGGAAACGCCTGAAAAGCTAGTCCAGGGTGCACGTCAACATGCGGTGTATGCGCCCGTAAAGAAACATGAGGGGCCGAAGTGTCGAACTCCATTGCGTCGGGGTAGCCGACGCGCGATGACGTCACGTGGTCCGGAGCGGTCGGGAGTTCCATGGCGGAGGACAGCTGGTCACGGGAAGCGATCGGCGGCGCGTGACCCTGGGAGGCGCTTGGCGGCTGCAGCGAAGCGTCGAATGCGGGCGGCGCCGGCGGAAGAACAGGCGGCGGCGGCGGCGGCGGCTGCGGCTGCGGCTGCGGCGGCGCGTCGCCATGGGGCAAAATGGAAGGCATCGTCGGTAACACCTGGGGATGAGGCGAGCCAGTGGATGGGTCCCCAGGGCGCTGACCGGACGGCACCGTCGCTGAAAGCAGACGGGGAGCGGCAGAACCCGTGCGACGACAGAGGCGCAGCTGATTGAGATGCCGACGCACCTCACCAGAGGCCCCCAAAACCAAATACATCGCGCGGCCGAGGCAGCGAAGAATGCGCCCTGCGAGCCAACGCCGTGAACCACGATAGTTGCGATAAAATACAACGTCGCCTGGAGCAAAAGCAGGAGTCTGCCGCTGCAAAGGAACCTGATGCGGCGGATGCAGCAAAGACATCAAGGTGCGATGAGGACGACCGTGGAGCAACTCAGCCGGCGAGCGACCATCTCGGGGCTGAGAGCGATACGAAGACAAAAAGAGCAACAATGCGTCCTCCCGAGAATGCGACTCTTTCAATATCAACATCTGTGACTTGAAAGTCCGGACCAATCGTTCAGCGGCACCGTTGGACTGAGGCGAAAACGGCGCGGATGTCAGATGTTGAATACCATTGGCCTGGCAGAATGACTGAAATTCTGCGGACATGAATTGTGGGCCATTGTCGGAAACAATAGTCTGCGGAAGACCTTCAATGCAAAAGATAGCAGACAACGCTTGGATGGTGGCGGAGGACGTCGTGGAAGACATCCGGACAACAAAAGGAAAATTACTGAAGGTATCGACCAGAACCAACCATCGAGCATTCCAGAATGGACCAGCAAAATCAATGTGCAAGCGTTGCCAAGGGGAAGTGGCTTTTGGCCATGCAAAGACTTTCCGCGGCGGTGCGGATTGTTGTTCGGCACACGCCATGCAAGAAGAACACATATTCGTAATCGCAGCATCGATTCCGAACCAAGTGCAGCGCTGACGAGCAAGTTGTTTCGTTCGCACTATACCCCAATGTCCTTGGTGAAGAAGCCGTAAAACAGAGGACTGTAACGAACGTGGGACCACGACTCGGGACTGATCATTATCAGAACGCAACAACAAAACACCACGTCGAACAAAAAGTCTCTCCCTGGGAGCAAAAAATCGGCGAACCAACGGATCCTCGATCCGAGACTTTGACAAAGGCCATTGCGTAGCAACAAAACGTAAAACAGTAGCAAGGATAGGGTCAGCAGCTGTGGCTGTAGCTACACGACGAAAATCAATCGGAAACGATTCGACCACTTCATCGGTTTCCGCATCAATGAACATGCAAGCAAGTTCGGAAGAATCGAAAGCTCTATCCTCAGCAACAGGCAAACGGGACAACGCATCAGCGTTGCCGTGCTTAGCAGTGGACCGATACAAGATATCGTAGCGGTACTGCGAGAGGAAAATAGACCAGCGAATGAATTTCTGCGCTGTACGCGGAGGTACAGGCTTGTTCGGATGAAAAAGCGATGTCAAAGGTTTGTGGTCTGTGATGATGGTGAAGTGACGACCATACAAGAAATCATGGAACTTAGTAACACCAAACACGAGAGCCAAAGCTTCTTTCTCTATCTGGGAGTAATTTCTTTGCGCAGACGAGAGCAATTTGGACGCAAAGGCAATAGGGCGATCATGGGAGCCAACTTTGTGCGCAAGCACAGCACCGATCCCGAAATCCGATGCATCTACCATCAACAAAAGGGGTTTCTGGGGATCGAAAGGCGTGAGGCAAGTATTAGAAAGCAACGCCGAATTCAACTGGCGAAAGGCGCGTTCGAATTCCGTCGTCCAGACGAACGGAACACCTGTACGGCGTACGCGATGAAGCGGAGCTGAAAGAGAAGAGGCATTGCGCACATTCACTCACACCTTGTGATTCTACATTGTTCAATGTTCTTGCGACCTCCTGACGCAATGCGTGAGGAACATTGCGCGCTCTGAAAAATTGCGGTTGCGCGTTGACCTTCAGTTCCAAATGTGCTTCATAGTTCTTAGCGCAACCTAAGCCTGGTGCAAAAATGTCTGCAAATTCGTCACATAAGCGAGAAACACTGTCTGAAGGCACAGTCTGATTCACTGAGAGGACCTGATTTACAATAGACATGTTAAACAACTGAAATAAATCTAAGCCAAACAAGTTCACTGCCGTAGAAGAACAAAGAACGTAAAATGACACCAGTTTTGTTTGTCCCTTGTATGTGGCAAGAAGGCTGCACTGTCCTAACACAGGTATTGTCTGTCCTGAATATGTGGTTAGCTTAACATTTGCGGACCGCAACGGAGGTTTGCCCAGTTGTTTGTACGTGTCGTGATTGAGCAATGAAACTGCAGCTCCGGTATCGAGCTGGAATGGTATCACTTTGCCTTCAAAGTCTAAGTCCACAAAAAGTTTATTGTTCCGCTGACGACAAGAGCGACTGTTTTGTGCAATTTGAACAGACACTGGTACAGAATCACTTGCTAATGGACGTGATTTCCGGCGACGTCGACGCACAGTTTTTGTGGGACGAACACAGTCACTGTTAGAGAAAGTGTCACTGGACGAATCGGAATTAACGACATGAATGTCCATGGGCGAAGGTCCACGAGCCTGAGTGTCCTTGGTTCGATTCCGGCGCGAAGCAAAGGGCCTGGAATGACTGTGATTGTCTGATCGGAGCTTTTTCTGGCAACCACTTTGAACATGTCCTTTCCTATTACAGAAAAAGCAAATAGCTTGGCGTGACGGGCAATGTTCACGCGAATGTCTAGTAGCACACCGCGGGCATGATTTCACTGCATTTGTGTGCTGGCGCGGCACACCTGGCTTAGCGCGCGGCGGCAGCTCTGCGGACGTATGCGAGGGCAGTTGACCGGGCCGCGCAGCTCGAGAGCGCCCGGCGGGGCGGTTAATGTTACACACAGCTGGCGAAGTTGCAAAAGATTCCTGAGCACAGTCAAGTGTGTCCTGTCTATCCAATATGTCTATCACTTGTTGAAGGGAGGGATTAACTAGTTTCAAAATTTGCTCCCGTATACGAACATCAGAAATGTTCTGTGCAATTGCATCACGCACCATTGTATCTGAATAAGAAAGACCACAGTCACATTCAAAGGCACAGTCCCTAGTAAGTCCTTGCAATGTTGCTACCCACTCCCTATTAGTTTGACCGGCCGTACGTTTTGTACGAAAAAACGTATACCTTTTGGCAACCACATTAACTGTTTCTTTGAAATATGCATCTAATGCAGACAAAATTTCCTCGTAGGACAGAGTTGCTACGTCTCGTCGGGGAAACAATTTCACTATCACACGGTAGGTGGACACACCGACACAAGAAAGCAAAAACGGCTGCCGCTCATTACCTTGAATTTTGTAGGCAGCGAGGTGGAAGGCAAACTGGCGGGACCACTCTTGCCAGGTCTCTTGGTTCGGGTCGTAGTGCCTAAAAGGCGGTGCAACGGCAGGTTGTGGCTGCGGTAGCGGTGAAGCGGCGGCGGCCACATCGGTGTGCAGCGCACGTTGACCCTGGACGAGCTGTCCAAGGGCATCCAATAACGCCTGCGTCTGCTGATTCTGCAAGCGATAAAATTCGGACAGTACATCTGGCGAAGCCATGACACAAATAAATTAGGGCAAAGCAAAACACAAGATCCTTTGTAGACTCGTCGCCAATGAAGTGGACTGACAAGGCAGCCAGTCCACAGTGACGGGTAGCCGATAGAAAGGCACGCGTACACACTCACGCCGACGGGCGTCAATTCTGGAACAGGATAACTATTGAATGGTAGCAAGAAAAGTACGTAGCTGCTTTATACTTAACTTTATTATTTGATGACTACAGCATTCTTCTTGAGACATTTATACTATAACTCTCAAAGTAGGTAAGGCTAATGGCGCCTTGCTAGGTCGTAGCCATGGACTTAGCAGAAGGCTATTCTAACTGGCTCTCGGCAATTGAGAGGAAGGCTTCGTCCGTATGGTCGCTAGCAATCTCCTCGTACAACTGGGGCGAGTGCTATATCGTCTCTCGAGACCTGCCTTGTGGTGGCGCTAGGTCTGCGATCACACAGTGGCGACACGCGGGTCCGACATGTACTAAATGGACCGCGGCCGATTTAAGCTACCACCTAGCAAGTGTGGTGTCTGGCGGTGACACCACAGTCTAAACCAGGCGACAAAGGCTACCTGAAATCAAAGCTAATCGTTACGGCACCCTTATACCCTGAAGAGCCAAGGCAACTGGGATTAGAGGGGGTGGCGATTTCTAAACAGTCCCTTTCAAAACATCCCAGATATGCTCCATAATGTTCATGTCTGGGGAGTTTGGTGGGCGGCGGAACTCTTTAAGCTCAGCAGTGTGTTCCTGTAGCCACTCTGTAGCAATTCTGGAAGTGTGGGGTGTCGCATTCTCCTCCTGGACTTGCCCAACTCCAGCGGAATGCACAATGGACATGAATGGATGCGGGTGATCAGACAGGATGCTTATGTACGTGTCGCATCTAGAGATATCAGGGGTCCCATATCACTCCAACAGCACACGCCCCCACACCATTACAGAGCCTCCATCAGCTTGAACAGTCCCCTGCTGAAATGCAGGGTCCAAAGATTTTTTGAGATTGTCTCCATACCTGTACACGTCCATCCGCTCGATACAATTTTAAACGTGACTCGCCCGACGAGGCAACGTATTTCCAGTCATCAAAAGTCCAATGCCGGTGTTGACGGGCCCAGGAGAGGCATAAAGCTTTGTCTCATCAAGGGTATACGAGGAGGCCTTCGACTCCAAAATCCCATATCGATGATGTTTCGTTGAATGGTTCGCACGCTGACACTTGTTGATGGCCCAGCACTGAAAGCTGTTGCAATTTGCGGAAGTGAATCACTTCTGTCACATTGAATAATTATCTTCAATCGTCGTTGGTCCCATTCCTGCAGGATCTTTTTCCGGCAGCTGCGACGTCGGAGATTTGATGGTATACCGTATTCCTGATATTGACAGTACACTCGTGAAATGGTCGTACGGGAAAATTCCCACTTCACCGCTGCTTCGGAGATGCTGTGTCCCATCGCTCGTGCGCCGACTATAACACCACGTTTAAACTCAGTTAAATCTTGATGAAGTGCCATTGTAGCAGCAGTAACCGAACTAACAACTGTGCCAGACACTTGTCTTATATAGGCTTTGCTGACCGTAGCGCCGTATTCTGCCTGTTTACACACCTACGTATTTTAATACGCATGCCTATACCAGTTTCTTTGGCGCTTCAGTGTATGAGACACTCATGATCTACTTTTACCGTCAAATCTGGGCACAATGTCGACCTTTCGACGAAATCCTCAACCCGTCAGGAATAACTGACTATCGTGGCTACTGTCGTCGTAATTATTTCTAGCCCGTACACAGCTTATCACCGATCGGCGTACGTCTTCATTACGTCATGCTCCCAGTCTGATGGTGCCACTGTTCTCGTATGTAGGTGAACAACTTAGTGCATTTCTCCGTTTCTTCATCGGATCGAGAGCTCACTTCCACAAATCGCTAAGATTATAGTCGATGTACCGACAGATGACGATTAGTCTGGCTTTAGGAAACGTAAAGGCAATTCTGACTTTGCGGTTGGCACTAGGAGCAAGACTGAAGAAAAGTCAAGACACATTTATACGATTTGTCGACATGGAAAAAGCGTTCGACAATGTCAAATGGCACAAGATGTTCGAAATTATGAGAAAAATAGGGGTAAGCTATGTGAAAGACGGCTAATATACAATATATCCAAGCACCAACAGAGAACAATAAGACTGGAAGATCGAAAACGAACTACTCGGGTGTAAGACAGGGATGTAGACTGTCGCCTCTACTGTTCAGTCTGTACATCGAAGAAGCAATGACGTAAATAAACAAAGATTCAACGGTAGGATTAAAATTCAAGGTGAACGGGTATCAATGATAACATTCTCCGACAGCATTGCTATCTTGAGTAAAAGTGAAGAGGAATTAAAGGATATGTTGAATGGGATGAACAGTCTAATGAGAAC
This sequence comes from Schistocerca serialis cubense, assembly GCF_023864345.2. Taxonomy (NCBI): domain Eukaryota; kingdom Metazoa; phylum Arthropoda; class Insecta; order Orthoptera; family Acrididae; genus Schistocerca; species Schistocerca serialis. The sequence continues at coordinate 35,834,827 of NC_064649.1, read as the reverse complement.
AGAATGTGCATTCAGAGTAAATCGAAGAAGTAGGAAAGTAATGAGAAGCAGCAGAAATGAGAATACCGAGAAACTTGACATCACAATTGGGATCACGAAGAAGACGGATGGTAAGAAGTTATGTTACCTAGGCAGCAAAATAGCCCATGACGGACGGAGCAAGGAGGACATAAAAAACAGACTAGCACTGGCAAAATGTTATTCCTGGTAAACAGGCGTCTACTGCTATTAAAGGTACTCCTTAATATGAAGAATAAATTTCTGGTAATGCACGTTTGCAGGACAGTACTGTGTGATAGTGAAACATAGACTGTGGAAAAACGGAAACAGAATCGGAGCATTTGACATGTGGTGCTACAAAAGAATGTTGAAAATTAATTGGAGTGAGGAGGTAAGAAATGAGTAGGTATCCCGCACAATCGGTGAAGAAAGGGATATATGGAAAACGGTGATAAGAAGAACGGACAGTGTGATAGCACATGTCTTATCAGGAAATATCTTCCATGGTACTAGAGGAAGCTGTGAAGGGTAAAAAATGCAGAGGAAGACAGCCGGCCGGTGTGGCCGAGTGGTTCTAGGCGCTTCATTTGGAACCGCGCGACCGCTACGGTCGCAGGTTCGAATCCTGCCTCGGGCATGGATGTGTGTGATGTCCTTAGGTTAGTTAGGTTTAACTAGTTCTAAGTTCTAGGGGACTGATGACCTCAGAAGTTAAGTCTCATAGTGCTCAGAGCCATTTTGAAGACAGAGATTTGGATGCATCCAGAATACGGCGCTGCAGTCAGCAATGCCTATATAAGACAAGAAGTATCTGGCGCAGTTGTTAGATCGCTTACAGCTGCTACAATCGTAGGTTATCGAGATTTAAGTGAGTTTGAATGTGGTGTTATATTCGGCACACGAGCGATGGGACACAGTATCTCCGAGGCAGCGACGAAGTGGGGATTTTCCCTTACGACCATTTCACGCGTGTACCGTGAATATCAGCAATCCCGTAAAACATCAAATCTGCGACATCGCTGCGGCCGGAAAAAGATCCTGTAAGAACGGAACCAACGACGACTGAAGTGAATCGTTCAACGTGACAGATGTGCAACCCTTCCACAAATTGGTACCGATTTCAATGCTGGGCCATCAACATGTGTCAGCGTGCGAACCATTCAACGAAACATCATCGATATGGGCTTTCGCAGCTGAAGGCCCACTCGTTTACCCATGATGACTGCACGACACAAAGCTTTACGCCTCACCTGGACCCGTCGACACCGACATTGGACTGTTGATGATTGAAAACATGTTGCCTGGATGGACGAGTATTGTTTCAAATTGTATCGAGCGGATTGACGTGTACGGTACGGGTACGGAGACAATCTCATGAATCAATGGAATCTACATGTCAGCAGAGGACTGTTCAAGCTGGTGGAGGCTCTGTACTGGTGTGGGGCGTGTGCAGCTGGAGTGATATGAGACCCCTGATACGTCTAGATACTAGTCTGAAAGTGACACGTACGTAAGCATCCTGTCTGAGCACCTGTATCCATTCATGTCCATTGTACATTCTGACGGACTTGGACAATTCCAGCAGAACAATGCGGCGCCGCACACGTACAGAATTGCTACAGAGTGGCTCCGGGAACACTCTTTTGAGTTTAAATACTTCCGTTAGCCACCAGACTCCCCAGACATGAACATTAGTGAGCATATCTGGGATGCCTTGCGATGTACTGTTCAGAAGAGATCTCCAACCTGTCGTACTGTTACGGTTCAAAAAATGGCTCTGAGCACTATGGGACTCAACTGCTGAGGTCATTAGTCCCCTAGAACTTAGAACTAGTTAAACCTAACTAACCTAAGGACATCACAAACATCCATGCCCGAGGCAGGATTCGAACCTGCGATCGTAGCGGTCTTGCGGTTCCAGACTGCAGCGCCTTTAACCGCACGGCCACTTCGGCCGGCGTACTGTTACGGATTTATGGGCAGCCGTGCAGGATTCATGGTGTCTGTTCCCTGCAGCAGTACTTCGGACATTAGTCGACTACATTGCACATCGTGGTGTGGCACTTCTGCGTGCTCATGGGGGCCCTACACGATATTAGGCAGGTGTAGAGATTTATTTGGATGGTCAGTGTAAAGACAATTCACTGTGATGTACAACCCGTCAGTAGGTATACTAACAAGATACGTTTTCTCTGTAAAAATATAAACACATGCTGCCACTATAAATATCTGAATTTTTCCATTTTTGTTTTACTCGCCGCAAACAGATACTACTGATTCAGAAATGCCTCTACGGAGCAGAAGCAGCTGTCATGTAGAAATTACACCAACTTCATTTTTTTGACTTTCGCTGTCTGACAATGCCTTTAATTCACAAGGGAGGTGGCCTAATACTTTATGGCGGCATATTTTGCTGTTTTCAGTTCGAGAGTCAGAGTATGTTGTTGATAATGGAGGCTATTTTCGTTCCCAGTGTTAAGACTGGGTGCCCGGCATGAAATTGGTACGCCTCAGCTACCGGTTAATCATCTCTAGCCGACAGCAATATCACAAAATTGAGTCCGCCTTGATGCAAAACACCTTGTTGTTCGTTTATTTCTTTATTCTCCCAAACTAGTTTCGGCGACAAATATCACCATCATCAGTGGGTTTTTTAATCTAAAACATGCAGAAAATAGCATGGTTACACAAACACAGTAGCACGTTATTACATTTTTACTATTTGTTTTTTCAAATGTAGTTTTCATATGAACACTTTTATACTACCTTATTTATTGTATGTTACAGCATGTTTAAAGCAATTATTGTCGCTGTCTGCGACATATTTTCTGTGCGCTTTTTGTTTCTGTTGCCGTTTTTTACTTAACGAACATCCCATCTGCAAATATGTGAGCGGCTGTTAGTAAACAAAATAATAAAAAGGTGAACTTCGTATGTCAGCAATATATACTTGGGGTTGTGGTAGTGTTGTGGTAGTGTTGTGGAAAACCAGTTATTTGGTGTGTACTGAGCTATTAGTTGGCTATTCGTGTACTCACGTTCGTTGGATGGTATGTGGCTGCTTTTTTAGACAGAAAAACAAAACTTTCGCACTCTGTTTCTGATCCAGAATATTACGCCACCTTGCTGATCACGTGTGTCGCGAGAGGTATATCGCGTGTGGCGAGAAAGGCTATGAAAAACTGTAGCGCGAATTACGACGACTTCTGTTCATTGTTTATGTCTCTGTGTGTGATGGGAAAGTGGTTCTTTTGCGTGTGTGTGCCTTCTATTCTGTGTCGTTGGTCAGTTCTCTCAGAGCGGTAAAGAGTGTGTTGTTACATTTTTCGCTTCGACTATAGCCTTTTGTATGTAGTAATTTTCTTCTACTGTTAGTTGTCGGTATAGACTGTTGCTGTTTCTCGGAATGTGTAGATCATTTTCGATATTAGTGGGGTTATGGCTTTTGTTCATTAGATGTTCTGCAAAAGCTGAGTGTGTGCTGTCACTCTTTAGCGCTCTCATGTGCTGTGTGTACCCCGATCGGAAATTTCTGCTTGTTTGTCCTATGTAGTGAACCAGACAGGAGTTGCAAGTGAGCCGAATTGCTTATGAAGAATTAGCACTGTCTCGAAAGTTGGCTACACCGCATTTTATTGGAAAGTTGAGTGCAGCAGCTGTGGGCTCGTGCGCCAGTTATTGCGAGAAGCTCGTACGTTGAGTTGTTACAGAAATGGGGCTGTTTGCACTGGAACAATGTAGTGATATCGTGCAGTGTACATAAAGACAGGCTCCATCAAGGAATGTAAAGAAATGTTTTTTGCGAAGTATCCCGGCAGGAAACTCTCAACGACCAGCACTATTCAAGATCTGGGGCTGTAGGAATGTACAGAGGAATAGGCGGCCGACAGTGAGGACCTGTGAAGCTATAGACAGAATTAGCACGTACATTACGAGAAGTCACCGCGAGTCGGTAAGGAGGTTATCACAACGGGCTGGTGTACCTCGTATATCGTGTACTGAAAGACACGAAATTAAAAGCCGGTTGTGTGAGTGTGGTGCAACAGTCGAAACCTGAGGATCAGGAAAAAACATTTTGTTATTGTAACTGGTTGTTAACACCAGTTACAATCGGTTATTTGGACCCGTTGCTTTACTGCATGTCAGACGGGGCCTGGCTTCATTCTCTCAGGTTATGCAATCTCTCAGAATTGCAGATACTGGTCGCTGGAAAACTAGCATATAGCATGAAGAGCCTCTCCACTCAGAAGATAGTGTTTGGTGTGCGTTGTCCGGGATGCCCCCTTCGCCCCTGGTCAGCGCGACTGAATGTCAATCCCAAGGGCCCGGGTTCGATTCCCGGCTGGGTCGGAGATTTTCTCCGCTCAGGGACTGGGTGTTGTGTTGTCCTAATCATCATCATTTCATCCCCCTCGATGCGCAAGTCGCCGAAGTGGCGTCAAATCGAAAGACTTGCACCCGGAGAACGGTCTACCCGAAGGGAGGCCCTAGTCACACGACATTGTTGGCCACATATTTTTCAATTATACCTTAAGCAGAGCGAGATATTTGGCGATGTTTGGCTCTTTCTATGGACAATTAACAGACGCAGAGAAGCTGTAAGCACTATTCCTGCGAGATGGAGCGACCGCTCACATCTAACCAATGTATGGCCCACATCACCAACGTGTTCTCTGGAGGCAGCCTTGTCAGTAAGAGGCCTCTGGCCTCCAAGGTCGCCGGACTTGACATCATGTGATTTTTATTCATGGAGTACACTAAAAGGCAAAGAGCATGCTGACAACCCGCGCACAATAGACGAACTTCAAATTAACATTACTAGAGACATTAACAGCATCACCTCTGCAGAATTACAACGTGCTGCTGGTAACACCAACACACAGTCAGTGTTGCCCTGATGCACAAGGCCAGGACTTATAGCATCTCTTATGAATAGCTAACTACATGTTTTTTGACATTATTATTATTATGTATTCTCTTCGAGTTAATTATTAGTTGAATCTCGGACGTGAGGCGTATCAGTTTTATAAGGGACGTCCTGTATTTATGAAAGTTATTATTTATTTCAGATAATGGCTTATTCTTCACAACAATCTTTATATTAGAGTAAGTGTTTTCTGAGGCCCTTGTCAGTATACCTAATTTACACACTTGGTCGGGGCAGCATTAATGCACCACTCAAATTACTTGGCCTAAGATAAAATCGTGCAACTTCTAGACGTAGGATTCAGTGGCCATTGTCACCGTCAATAAAATTTTTCGCGGTTCGCGATCGCATTCAAATATACACTACTGGCCATTAAAACAGCTACACCACGAAGATGACGTGCTACAGACGCGACTACAACGTGCTGACATGAGGAAAGTTTCCAACTGATTTCTCGTACACAAACAGCAGTTGACCGGCGTTGCCTGGTGAAACGTTGTTGTGATGCCTCGTGTAAGGAGGAGAAATGCGTACCATCACGTTTCCGACTTTGATAAAGGTCGGATTGTAGCCTATCGCTATTGCGGTTTATCGTATCGCTCGCGTTGGTCGAGATCCAATGACTGTTAGCAGAATATGGAATCGGTGGGTTCAGGAGGGTAAAACGGAACGCCGTGCTGGATCCCAACGGCCTCGCATCACTAGCAGTCGAGGTGACAGGCATCTTATTCGCATGGCTGTCACGGATCCTGCAGCCACGTCTCGATCCCTGAGTCAACAGATGGGGACGTTTGCAAGACAACAACCATCTGCACGGACAGTTCGACGACGTTTGCAGCAGCATGGACTATCAGCTCGGAGTCTGTGGCTGCGGTTACCCTTGACGCTGCATCACAGATAGGAGCGCCTGCGATGGTGTACTCAACGACGAACCTGGCTGCACGAATGGCAAAACATCATTTCTTCGGATGAATCCAGGTTCTGTTTACAGCATCATGATGGTGACATCGCGGTGAACGCACATTGGAAGCGTGTGGCGGTGATGGTATGGGGTGCCATTGGTTACACGTCTCGGTCACCTCTTGTTCGCATTGACGGCACTTTGAACAGTGGACGTTACATTTCAGATGTGTTTCGACCTGTGGCTCTACTCTTCGTTCGAGCCCTGCGAAACCCTACTTTTCAACAGGATAATGCACGACCGCATGTTGCAGGTCCTGTACGGGCCTTTCTGGATACAGAAAATGTTCGATTGCTGCCCTGGCTAGCACATTCTCCAGATCTCTCACCAATTGAAAACGTCTTGTCAATGGTGGCCGTGCAACTGGCACGTCACAATACGTCTTGATGAACTGTGGTATCGTGTTGAAGTTGCATGGGCAGCTGTACCTGTACACGTCATCCAAGCTCTGTTTGACTCAATGCCCAGGCGTATCAAGGTCGTTATTACGGCCACAGGTGGTTGTTCTGGGCACTGATTTCTCAGGATCTATGCACCCAAATTGCGTGAAAATGTAACCACATGTGAGTTCCAGTATAATATATTTGTCCAATGAAAACCCGTTTACCATCTGCATTTCTTCTTGGTGTAGCAATTTTAATGGCCGGTAGTGTATTTTTTTTCAGATAATGGTTTATTCTTCACAACATGCTTTATAATAGAGTAAGTGCGTTGTCAGTCTATCTCGTTTACATACTTGGTTATGGCAGCATTAATGCAGCATTCAGTAAAATTATTTGGCTTAAGATAAAATTGTGCAACTTATAGACGTAGGCTACCGCGGCCATTGTCACCGTCAATGAATTTTTTCGTGGTTTGCGACTGCATTGAAATAAATAAACAAACATGAGCTTCCGCGGCCATTGTCACAGTAAATAAAATTTTTCCCGGTTTGTGACCACATTGTCATACGGACATACGAGTATGTAAAATTACCGACGTTTCGGTCACTGTTGCAGGACACCTTCAGGATGTTTTTGTTTACCAGTAAACTTGCAACAGTGACCGAAACGTCGGTAGTTCTACATATTGCAATGCGGACACAAACCCGGAAAAATTTTATTGACACTGACCAACTTACTTTCTGAAGTCTCCTCTTATAGTGTGCTTTGAGCGTCTGAAGCAGCTCTTCACCAGCCTGTTTAATCCCAATATTTTCTCGTCCTTATGATGAGTTTCCGGTTCGTGTTAACCAGTGCATAGGCTATTGATCCAGAAAGCGAAGTGAAGCAGATAGCAGAGGCGTTTTAACTCGAGGACGGTGTTCGGTTGGGTTCCGCTGAGGTCCCCCGTGACTCAGCCCTTGCCCTGCAGCGTCATCTGGTGCTGTTTCCGTGTCGAGTTGCAGGGCGGGACGAAACCCAGCCTGCGCGCAGTATCTCGCCTTACCAATCTCGGTGGCGCTGTCAGCACGCGTTAACACGCGCTGTTAGCGAACCCAAGGCCGTCACTGGCTTCCGTAGTCTTCCCAGCGTTTGCATCTACATACACGCTCCGCAGCCGCATTGTGGCCCAGCGGTTCTAGGCGCTTCAGTCTGGAACCGCGTGACCGCTACGGTCGCAGGTTCGAATCCTGCTTCGGGCATGGATGTGTGTGATGTCCTTAGGTTAGTTAGTTTTAAGTAGTTCTAAGTTCTAGGGGACTGATGACCTCAGATGTTAAGTCCCATAGTGCTCAGAGGCATTTGAACCATTTTTAACATGGTCTGCAAGGGACAATTATGGCGGATGGTAGAGGTACTCTGTACAAGTCATTTCCTTTTCTGTTCCACTAACGAACAGACAGTGAGAAAAACGACCATCTATATGACTCCTTACGACAGCTAATTTTTCTTATACTGTCCTTGCAGTCGTTACGCGAAATGTACCGGTTAATCAAAAAGTCAGTTTAAATTTGAAAATTTAATAAACCACAGAATAATATAGATAGAGAGGCAAAAATTGACACACATGCTTGGAATGACATGGGGTTTTATTAGAACCAACAAAAAAATGTTCACAAAATGTCCGACGGATGGCGCTGGACAGCAAAACGTCAGTGACTGCGCATGACAATCGTGTATAAAAGAAGCTGTAATGAGAGAGAGAATCAGATGCGCCAGCAGTCGCAGCATGCTCACGTTATCTAAAAAGGCGCTTTTAGTGAACCTGTATTATCAGAATGGGGAATGTGCTAGTCCAGCGTTACGATCCTATCGCCATAGGAAGGGGATTCGAACGGGGAAAGGTCCGTTGACAAATGCAGCTGTGACGAGAATGATTTCGAAGTTCGAAGCCACGGGTTGTTTAGACGATAGACGCCGTAGTGGCCGACCGAGGACAAGGCGTAATGCTGCTGAGACAGTTCAGGAAGAAATGGAGACTGTAGCGGGTTCGTCTATGCACGGGGAAGTCAGCGCTCGTGCAGTCGTACGTCGCACCGGCATTCCTTACACTACTGTTTGGTTGGCACTGAGGCGTATCCTCCGATGCTATCCGTAAAAATCTATCGGCATCGTGAACTTTTACCTGGCGATTTAGTGAAGCGGAGGGCATTTGCGGTGTGGGCGTTTCAAAAGATGGCGCAAGATGACGATTGGTTGAGTAACGTGTTGTGGACCGACGAAGCTCATTTCACGCTCCGAGGGTCTGTCGACGCCCACAACTGCAGAATTTGGGCAACCGAAAATCCTAGAACTGTCGTGGAAACTGCATTGCACGACGAGAAAGTCACGGTATGTGTTTGATTTACCACATCAACCGTTATCGGGCCCTTTTTTCTTCGAGGAAATGCGTGATTTTGGTTTTGTGACTGCTACCGTGACGGGTGAGAGGTACGCCGATATGTTACAGAATCGCATCATCCCCAGCCTGGCTGATAAACACCTGCTGGAACGTACGATGTTTATGCAGGATGGCGCTCCACCCCATATTGCTAGACGCGTGAAAGATCTCTTGCGCGCCTCATTTGGTGATGATCGTGTGCTCAGCCGCCACTTTCGTAATGCTTGGCCTCCCAGGTCCCCAGACCGCAGTCGGTGCGATTATTGGCTTTGGGGTTACCGGAAGTCGCAAGTGTATCGTGATCGACCGACATCTCTAGCGATGCTGAAAGACAACATCCGACGCCAATGCCTCACCATAACTCCGGACATGCTTTACAGTGCTGTTCACTACACTTAATGTTGAGGAATGGTGGTGGACATATTGAGCATTTCCTGTAAAGAACATCATCTTTGCTTTGTCTTACTTTGTTATGCTAATTATTGCTATTCTGTTCAGATGAAGCTCCATCTGTCGGATATTTTTTGAACTTTTGTATTTTTTTGGTTCTAATAAAACCCCATGTCATTCCAAGCATGTGTGTCAATTTGTACCTCTCTATCTACATTATTCCGTGATTTATTCAGTTTTCAAATTTATACTGACTTTTTGATCACCCGGTACGTTGGCGGCAGTAGAATCATTCTGCACTCGTTCTCTAAATTTTCTATGTTTCGCGAAATGAATGTCGCCTTCACCTCTAGCGATTCTCGTTTGAGTTGCCCAAGCACCATCGTAACACCTCCGTGTTGATTGGACCAACTGGTAAAAAATCTAGCAGCCCACCTCTGAACTGTTGCGATGTCTCCTCTCAATCCGACCTGGTGGCAATCCCAAACAATGCAGCAGTACTCAAGAATGAGTCGCACTAGTATCCTATTTGGGGGTCTCCATTACAGATGAACTACTTTTTCCTAAAATTCTCCCAGCCCACCCAAGTCGACCATTTGCTTTCCATACTACGGTAGTGATGTGCTCGTTCCACTTCATATCGCCTTGCAACGTCACCCCTACATATTCATTTTCTGTTACTGTGTTAAGCAACACAGTATCAATATTCTAATCGAACATTACCGTATTATTTTTCCTAGTTATCTGCATTAATTTACATTTATCCACATTTAGAGATCGCTGCCATTCATCACGCGGAATACGAATTACATCCAATTCATTTTACATCCTTCGGCAGTCACTCAACAACGATACTCTCCCACAGCGTCGTCAGGAAACAACCGCAGACTGCTGCTCACCTTGTTCGTCAAATAATTTATGCACGTAGAGGAATAACAGCAGTCCTGTCACATTTCCCTGCTCGAGGCAAATGTCGTGATGGTTACTTTGAAAGCACATGAGCCGTTTTTTTCACCATCCTTTTCTAACCTCAGCATGCACTCTGTATCACTTGCTTCATTGAGCGTTGATGCTGACCACCCTGTGCTCCTCCACGAAAGAGAAGACGACCTTTGACCATCGTACAGACCTCCGTATTGAGGACATACAATGAAGCGTCAAAGAAAATGGTATAGCCATGTGTATTCAAATACAGAGATATGCAATCAGACAGAAAACCCCGCTGCAGTCTGCAACGCATAGGCAAGACAAAAAGTGTCTGGCACAGTTGTTAGATCGTTAGATGGCTATACCTTACAAGAACTGATCCACACACTTTGCCGTGATCTACAAACACAATTAGGTATGACTAACTGCCTATTGGCTTCTGTCTCGGGTTCTTCGGCCGACGTTCATCTAATGATTTTTTCTGACGTTTCGCCAGCACGAGTGGCTGGCATTGTCAAAGCTTCACCCTCCATTGCCGGTGGTGAACTGGAGCCGAGCCCGCGGCAGCAGACTATATGTACCTGGCGCGCCAACGTCCGAGGGCTTCTCCGCGGTCATTTCCGGTGCGGTTCTCCTCTTGCTACCTGCGACGGTCGTTCGCTGCAGTACGGGAAGACAGGATCCATTTACCTTAAGGCTTTCCTCTTTCTCGTTGAAACTGTTCGCGTGTTTTTGTATTTCTACAGCTTCTCTGAACAAGCGCGTGTGATAGTGCTTCTCTACAGCCAGAACTTCCGTGTCGGCGAATTTTATTACGTGGTCGGTCTCATTCAGTGCGTGCTCTGCCACGGCCGATTTCTCCACCTGCCCCAACCTGCAATGTCGCTTATGCTCTTTGATCCTGGTGTTAATTGATCGTCCAGTCATTCCGACATAAACTTTTCCGCATTTGCATGGTATACGGTACATTCCCGACATTGCAAGTGGGTCTCTTTTCTCCTTCGCCGATCTAAGACACTCTTTGATCTTCCTTGTCGGTTTGAAAATCGTCTTTGCGCCATGTTTGCGCAATATACGGCCGATTCTGTCCGTCACTCTGGGAATGTATGGCAGAAAGGCCGTACCCGACGTTTCTTTTTCTGGTTCCTTACTTCGCCGAGTGTTTGGCTCTGTTACACTTTTAATGAAATTTGTGGAGTACCCATTGTTCCTCAGAACATTTTCCAGGTGTTGCATTTCTCGTTTGAGGTGTTGCGGCTCACATATTCGTCCTGCTCTCGTTACGAGCGTACTAATCATGCCTCTTTTCTGGCTCGGGTGGTGGTTTGACAGTTTGTGCAGGTATCGGTCCGTGTGTGTCGGTTTTCGATACACGCTGTGTCCCAGGTTTTCGCCGTCCCTTGTGACCAGCACATCTAGAAATGGCAGTTTCTTGTCTTTTTCTACTTCCATGGTAAATGTTATTAGGTATCATGTGACAGGTTGTACATCGTATATATGAACAGATAAAGGAGACTGACATAGTCACGTACGTCTTGTAAATAATTGTTAACGCTTATTGCATGAAAGGTGACGGAGTGCTTTTATTATATAAACGGCGTAATGAATGATTGCCTGTATTAGTAGAGGTTGGAACGTCAGTGGAGATGAAACGGCAGGCAGAACTCAAGCTCTGGGTGGAGGGCCCACACAGGTGTTGGTCCTGCTTAAACACAGGAAGTAGCTAGACGGACGTCGTGGCACCTGAGCTCTGGTGCACAATGGGGTGACGGCTGGCCGCTGTTCTAGTAGGGGCCGGAAGGATAACCGGGTAATACTTCCCAACGCCGAAAATCTTGGACGCAGGTGATAGGAACGAAGAAGGGGCACCTCAGAAACCACGCAGGTTGGGTTATTTCCAAGGATTTTTACTCAGAAGCCTACCATTGTTCGAGTATAGGTTTCTCTTCGCAAACTTTCCGCGCTGGACCACTAAAGACTAAAATGTGGTTGGTCGGCGTTCGGAAGAATCCGTAGAGAGGGAGAATATTCCGTGGTTTCGGGAACATGATTCGTTTTCGGAATTATGATGGTGGGTAGCTGAGCCTTGTTGGGAGGCCAGCGGTGGAGAGACGAGGTCTTCCGTTGTGAGCGCCCGTGTGTGACGGTCGCTCGATATCAGCTTTGTTGGGACAGACGGACTTGCTGTCTTTGCTCTCCGGAGAGTTTATAGTTAGAACAGTTAGGCACTGTACTGTTGCGAACCTATACGATTCTGGACTTCACCTCCGGGTTGGAAGTCGTCGTTGAGTACGGAACGTTCAGTAATTGAGAGCACTTCCTCTGCCTATACTTAAGTTGAGACGTTATCTGAACTCCGTCCTTGTGGCTGGGAGTTCGTGTTTCTCGTCTGTAGAACACAGAAAGGAGAAGACAGTATTAGTGTGGTGTCACCGCCAGACACCACACTTGCTAGGTGGTAGCTTAAATCGGCCGCGGTCCACTTAGTACATGTCGGACCCGCGTGTCGCCACTGTGTGATCGCAGACCGAGCGCCACCACAAGGCAGGTCTCGAGATACGGAATAGCACTCGCCCCAGTTGTACGACGACTTTGCTAGCGACTACACTGACGAAGCCTTTCTCTCATTTGCCGAGAGACAGTTAGAATAGCCTTCAGCTAAGTCCATGGCTACGACCTAGCAAGGCGCCATTAACCGTATCTGAAGATAGTCTTATTTGTATTATCAAGAGCGATGTACCACAAGGATAGAATAAAGTTAAGTATTCGAGGAGCTGCATACTTTTCTTATTAGAATTCAGTACTTATCCTGTTTCAGAATTTCACGCCCGTCTGCGTTAGATTTCGGCCTCCTCTATCTACCAGGTGTTGGCACATTTACCAACACATCAATTAGAGTGTATTAGTCAGACGACCGCGTTCTACCGTCCTAGTGTTTGAAAGAGTTTGATTTTGTGGCTGGAGTGGCAGACGTGTACGAGAACCATCACTTCGACGCACCAGACGCAGTACATACGGAGATATCGCAAATTGCTTCGGCTTAGTAGGGCTATAAAAGCTAAACAGCTGTGATCACGTTAGTTTATTTGCACTGAGGTTCCACACCGCTGTAGATCATCTTTGAAAGTGGTGTCTTCTAGTGTTTGATACGTAGATGATGTCAGTCATTTCACGTTATTTATGTTAGACCGCGTGGCCATAAAAGGGGGCAGAGTTGAGCAATTGATTAATAATTTTACTTAGGAAATATAGACATTTGTCAGAAGGGTGTTTTTTTTAATCTGCAATAAACGTACAATAAGAAACAACGTTTATCATTTAGTAGTATTAGTTGCCTGCATCATTCATTTATGTTTAGATTGTAATTTATGTTATTAAAGAGATCCTAAGATCTGCTTCAGGGGGTAGTCAGACAGGGCCAAATCATCATTTAACGTTTATTATTTTCCGTTGGGCACATTCATTTTACACCCGCCGGGAGTAGCATCTTGAAATCGGTCACTGCTGCTACAATGGCAGGTTATCAATATTGAACGTGGTGCTATAGTCGGCGCACGAGCGATGGGACACAGCATCCCCGAGGTAGCGATGAAGTGGGGATTTTCCCGTTTGACCATATCACGACTGTACCGTGAATATCAGGAATCCGGTAAAACATTAAATCTCTGCCATCGCTGCGGCCGGAGGAACATCCTGCGAGAGCGGGACCAACGACGACGGAAGAGAATCGTTCAACGTGACAGATGTGGAACCCTTCCAAAAACTGGTGGACATTTCAATGCTGGGCCATCAACAAGTGTTAGCGTGCGAAGCATTCAACGAAACACCCATCGATATGGGCTTTCGCAGCCGAAGGTCCACTCGTGTAACCATGATAACTGCAAGACACAAAGCTTTACGGCTCGCCAGGACTAGTCAACACCGACATTGGACTGTTGATGATTAGAAAATGTTGCACTTCCGCTGCCCATGAAACTCCCCAGACATGATCGTTATTGCCATGTCGGGGATGCCATTCAACGTGTTTTTCAGAAGAGATTTCCACCCTCTTATACTCTTCCGGATTTATGGACATCCTTGAAGGATTCATGGTGTCAGTTATCTGCAGCACTGATTCAGACATTAGTCGAGTCCATGCCACGTCGTGTTCCGTCACTTCTGCGTGCTCTTGGGGGCCCTACACGATATTAGGCAGATGTACCAGTTCCTTTGGCTCTTTAGTGTAGTAGTAGGCACCCGTGGAGTAGAGAAACAACAGAAAGAGCTGATAACAAATAACTCGCTACGTCCCGATGAAACTCTAATTCGGTTTTACAGGGAGCATTCTGCGGTACTGGCTCCTTATTTAGCTTGCATTTGTCGCGAATCTGTATAAGAAGGGCAAAAGGAACAGACCCGCAAAATTACAGACCAACATTTTTGAGATTGTTGCTCGCAGAAATCTTCCATAGTCTCAGTTCGAATATCATAAACTTCCTTGAGAGGGAAATGCTTCTGTCCACACGAATTTACAAAGCATCATTCGCGTGAAAGTCAGCTTTCCTATTTCTCGCACGATATCCTGCGAACCCCAGCTTAAGGGCAACCGGCAGATTGCATACAGCGAGATTTCCGGAAAGCATTTGACACGGTGGCCCATTGCAGGTTGTTAACGAAGGTTCGAGCATATGGAATAGGTTCCCAGGTATGTGAGTGGCTCGAAGACTACTTAAGTAATACAACCCAGTATGTTGTCCTCTACGGCGAGTGTTGATTAGGGACAAGGGTATCATCAGGCGTTCCCCAGGGGAGTGTGACAGGACCGCTGTTATTTTCCATAGCATAAATGATCTGTAGGACAGGATGAACAGCAATCTGTGGTTGTTTGCTGATGATGCTGTCGTGTACGGGAAAGGATCGTCGTGCGTGTAGTGGTTGGCAGGCAGCTCTAACAAGGGAACCTCCCCATCGCACCCCCCTCAGATTTAGTTATAAGTTGGCACAGTGGATAGGCCTTGAAAAACTGAGCACAGATCAATCGAGAAAACAGGAACAAGTTGTGTGGAACAATTAAAAAAATAAGCAAAATATACAAACTGAGTAGTCCATGCGCATTATAGGCAACATCAAGGATAGTCTGAGACCAGGAGCGCCGTGGTCCCGTGGTTAGCGTGAGCAGCTGCGGAAGAAGAGGTCCTTGGTTCAAGTCTTCCCTCGAGTGAAAAGTTTACTTTCTTTATTTTCGCAAAGTTATGATCTGTCCGTTCGTTCATTGACGTCTCTGTTCACTGTAATAAGTTTAGTGTCTGTGTTTTGCGACAGCACCGCAAAACCGTGCGATTAATGGACGAAAGCACGTGCCTCTCCAATGGGAACCGAAAACATTTGATCGCAACGTCATAGGTCAACCGATTCCTCCACAGGAAAACACGTCTGATATATTCTATAAGACACTCGTGACGGCATGTGCGTCACATGACAGGAATATGCTATCGACCCACCTAACTTGTACACTTGGCGAATGGGTAAAAAGATTCTTCTACCTTGCCCGATTTAGGTTTTCTTGTGGATGTGATTATCACTCCCAAAAAAAGTGATGAAAACATAAGAGTTTGTCACATAAACTGCAACAAATGAATGCAACAGTTTCACAGTCGCACAGTTTTGCCTTTGCTCTGATAAACTATATGTTTTTAACGTTTTCAAATTTTTCCGTGTGTAGACCGCCAAATCCTGCATATGTCCAAGCAAATCTGAACATGTCCTGGAATTTTGGAGAGCGAAGTTGATTATGTGTGAGTGCCTGAACTTTGATAATTGTCTGAAAATAACTCGAGGGAAGACCTGAACCAGGGATCTCTCGTTCCGCAGCTGCTCACGCTAACCACAGGACCACGGCGCTCCGGGGCTCACACTGTCCTTGATGTTGCCTATCATGCTTATGGACTACTCAGTTTGTATATTTTGCTTATTTTTTTCATAGTTCCACATAACTTCTTCCTGTTTTCTCAATTGATCTGTGTTCAGTTTTTCAAGGCCTATCCACTGTGCCAACTTATAACTAAATCTGAGGGGGGTGCGATGGGGAGGTTCCCATGTAAGCGTATAAAAATGTAAGTTAATGCAGATGACTAGGAAAAATAACCCGGTAATATCCGAATAGAGTGTTAGTAGTGTGCGGTGATTAAATATCCATGCGTGACATTGCAAGGCGTTAGGAAACCGAACGAGCGTGTAAGGAAAGCAGTAGGGAAGTCGAATGGTTGACTTCGGTTTATTGGGAGACTTTAGGAAAGTATGGTTCATCTGTAAAGGAGACAACGTATAGCACTGCATCTTCATGTTTCTGGCACGAACTGCTGCATTCAGTGACCTGTACTGACACGGCGTCCCAGCAGCAGCAACTGCCTTCGATGTTTGATCCTGATTCCTCAAAGCAATGACCATGTCCTCAGACAATGACCACCTCTTGAGAAGCTTCTGCGTGACAGAAGAACACGGCAGTGCTACTTCTTTCCCACGATCATCCGCCAGGCCGGAGTATTCATACCCTCAGGTGCCAACCAGTTATCTTCTGACAGCCGGGCTATGTCTTTAGGCCCAACCTGTGTCGGACGCTACTGTGAAGACAACGACGTCCAGCTGCCACCACTGTCACTGGGCCTCGAACCCTCGGCTGCAACCTGACTGCCCAGTCTCTTGGTAGCCACACGCTCTGCCGTCACCATGGGTCTACTCGCCAGCTTCCAGCCACATTCCCATGCTCCAGGGCTCAAACTGAAGTCCCCAAAGCCCAGCATCACTGGGGCCTGATGCAACCAGTCGCAGCCGTCCATCCTCTGGTGTGGCGCACATAGGGTCACCCTACCGTTACTTGGCTGCCTGTCTGGGATAACAGCACTCGTCGTAGCCAGGCCTGTTACGGGCTGTTACACGAGATGTCCGTGGGGGCTGATACACCATCAAGGGCACCCAGTAGGCTCTGTTTGCAGGGACGGCAATGCGAGGATAATGCACCAGGAGTAGCTGTGGCAGCGCATTTGGCGCAGTCGCCGGGGTCCCAGAAATCAACCGCTCTGGCCGGGAAGACTGTATGACTGAAATTAACAACAATCGGATTTTGTAAGCATGGGAGGCTGAACGGTGAAAATTTACTTTCAAAATCTTTCCTTAAAAGAATTTATTTAGTAGCGATTCATCAAGAATATTAACGCCATATGTGAGCGTGGAAGTAGTTGCCAAGGAATAATTGATGGAAACAAAATTTCAACCAATGGAAATTTTATTCATGAAAGCCTTTTCAAAAACAGATTTAAAATCTATAAGCAGAAAAGCACCCTCGAAATATCAAGTTACAATAATTCAGAGGCAGAATAATACATTATTTTTGTTACAGTAGGAGTCTTCGGGCTGAGAGGCTTCCACTCCATTTCAATAAAAGAACAAACGTGCAGTTTGTTTTCAGAAGGGCTCTTATGGTGGAAGGGTGGCAACTTTATAAAAATGACTAAATAAAACCCATGAAATTCAGACTTAAATAAAATGTACAACATGCTCTACATTACACATATACCGCCTCTCAAGATGATAGGCAAGATAAAAACATATTTCAGAAATTCGGCCTTTACCTTAATTCTATAAATTCGTTAACACCGAATCCGACAAACATGACAGAGACAGCTATCAACGTACGGCAGACCGACAGACAGACAGACAGACAGACACTAACTGCCTAACAAATGCGGACGAAAGACAGGCGAGCAAGCTGGGGACGAGACTGACCAAGAAAACAAGTAGAATTTAACAAGTAAATGAAACAACATATCCGCAATCACTTAACTTCTAATAAACGGCGATGTCTGGCGAAGACCTGGCGCAGCACCCCCAAATCGCTCTCCCGAACCGTCCGCTGCCAGCCGCTTCAACGGACGCAAGAAGGCGCGCCCATCTCCCGTCTCACGGCGTCGCAGCTCGCACCGGTGAGACCGATGTCGTGGGTTGACTCCTGTTGCTCACGTGTCGACCGCGAAGTCACTACCCCTCGCTACACGGCGCGCCCCACTGGACTGACGTGCCGACCTCACACGCGCCGATGCCCAAGACGGACAAGTCATCTTGTGTCTCAGTGCGCGACCGACCGACCGATCGATCCAACCGCCAATGACCACTACCCGGACTAGCTCGAGCAGGCCGGCGGCCTAACACATACAGACTCAGATGCAGGAACTCAGCCCCGACCGGGCGACCACTAGCTGAGTTCTGTTACTGGCGGAGTGGCAAGAGTCTCATTTTATGGCTTTAATCCAAACGACAGACAGACACTAACTGCCGCACAAATGCAAACGAGAGCCAGACCAGCAACTGGTGACGCGAGACTGACCTAGCCTCACTCCCACTGACCGACCTACTAGACTCGCCGAGACTGACAGACTGACCCTGGTGAGCTCATAGCGCCCCTTAAATGCACGTGAACAGGCTACCTTTCCCCTTTCCCACAAGAGGTAGACACCAAAGCTGCGACTGCCACAGCGGCGCCACCGCCAGAAACGGAGGGCGACTGCTTCACACTACGCGCTGTGGCGCGCTCTTCAAAACAGCAAATTTTACCACGGCTCTGATGCCTTCTTCTGCTGCACCCACATCCACATAAGGCAGACCTAGCAACCCAGTACTCCATCACACTACTTCGCCGTGAACCCCTCTTCCTCACTAAAGAGCAGATGTGCTCATACGTTGAACATGTCCTACTAGACACGGAGAACTATGTTCATTTTAACCAAAGCATTGTGCCTTCCTTACAGATAAGAGTACAGTACTGGACGGTGAGAGTGTCCTCGTTGTCTGTCGTACAGTGGCCCGCCGGAGACGGAAGGAGGGCCGCCCCCGACGCCAGAGGACGACGTTCAGTTCGGAGCAGACCCTCCGGCTGGAGCTGGAGTACGCGCGCTCCGAGTACGTCTCCAGGGGCCGCCGCTTCGAGCTGGCCGAGGCGCTCGCGCTGTCCGAGACGCAGGTCAAGATCTGGTTCCAGAACCGGCGCGCCAAGGACAAGCGCATCGAGAAGGCGCAGCTCGACCAGCACTACAGGTGTGTGGCTCACCCTCCAGCAGTTCAGCTCCTCACTAACCCTCCACTCCATTCCATTCCCAACGTTGGCATTGTCTGAGACGCCGGCCAAGATCCGGTTCCAGAACCGGCGTACCAAACACAAGTGTATCGAGAAGGTGACCCTCTACCAGCACTACAGGTGGGTGGCAGTTGTACAGAACGACCCTGTGGAGCTGAAGTGTATTGGCATTCCTGGTGTTAGTGGCCAGTTCCTATGGGACCAAACTGCTGATATCATCTGTACCTAGGCTTACACACTACTTAACCTAAACTAACTTACGCTAAGGACAGCACACACACACACCCATGCCCAAGGGAGGACTAACTTCTGGCAGGGGGAATTGGTTCAAAAATGGTTCAAATGGCTCTGAGCACTATGGGACTTAACTTCTGAGGCCATCAGTCCCCTAGAACTTAGAACTACTTAAACCTGAATAACCTAAGGACATCACACCCATCCAAGCTCGAGGCAGGATTCGAACCTGCGAGCGTAGCGGTCGCGCGGCTCCAGACTGTAGCGTCTAGAACCACTCGGCCACTACGGCCGGCGGGGGAATTGGCATTCCTATTGAGCACAAGACAAGTCTGGTAGTCTTGTTTTCACATTTGTTGGCTTCACCAACACACAACCAAAATAACATATTTCAATCGAACACCTTGGGTTAATCTACAGGTCATTCTGTCACCAGAACTAGACTTTTTGCTTTGAGATCGTTGGCTCCAACTCATAACCAAAAAAACATATTCCAACCTACGCCTTGGGCTACACTACGGATCAGTCCGTCACCACAACCATGCTCTTTGCCTTCGCAGTTGTTGCCTTCGCCAACTCAAAACCACCTGTCACATTCCAACGTAACCTAGACCTCTGTCTACGCTACAGGTAAGTCTATCACCATAACCAGGTTTTTTTTCTTTGAGGTTTGCTGGATTCACAGAAAGAACCCCAGGCTCGACAGAAAAGTCTCACCACAGAAGTTCCACTCTGCACAAATGTTCAAATCTTCTTTAAGATCACTTCACTCTTCAATTGGATGCCTATCTGTTGTTGTTGTCCCGGGTTCGATTCCCGGCGGGGTCAGGGATTTTCTCTGCCTCGTGATGGCTGGGTGTTGTGTGCTGTCCTTAGGTTAGTTAGGTTTAAGTAGTTCTAGGGGACTGATGACCATAGATGTTAAGTTCCATAGTGCTCAGAGCCATTTGAACCATTTGTTGTTGTGGCCTTCAGTTCGTAGAACTGTTTAGCGCAGCTCTGTACGATAGTTTATTATGTCCTAGCGTTTTACGTTTTTATTGTAAGCACGTGTGTCGATTACTGGCTCAGTAATTAATTGCCATCTGTCTCGTGTTCGAACCGCAGTTAGTCCTGCGATTTTTATATCTCTTACTGCTTCTTTCTTCCTGATATGAGAAATGCCACGTTGCAGTATGATTGGATATATAGATTAAACCGTAACCCACTCTATAATTGGCCAGTTAAGTTAGTTCAAAGTTCGCAGGGGAAATGTAGCAACATGACCATGTCCAGTAAAGCACTGTCATGTTGCATCCAATCTTTGGATAAATGAGACCTTTACCTTTTCTATTCCCCTCATGTGTTTCAGAGTTACGACACTTAATTTCAGTCTGTGACGACTCCCATCTTCCAGATGTCAGAAGAAACAATTGTCCACCACACAGTGTCAACACATGCAACTGTGGTCATAGCGTGTTGGTCCACCTTTGGAACAGATTACAGCAGCAATTATGTGCGGCGCGGACTGGGCAATTCCGTAGTACGTTTCTAGTTGGTTCCTTGTTCGGTGCTCATTCACTAACATAGCACTGTATTCTTATCTACTTTTCTCCCCAACTGGATGCTATGGCTGAGAGTGCGTGAGAATTTCGTGATCACTAACAACGATTCTGATTTTTAATTATTCACGCAACTGGTAACGCGACACACACACACATGAAACCAAAGCACTCAGTAACGGGGGCGGCAACCGCTAGCATTATTCAGGCCTAGTTGATTCGTCACTATTTAATAAATAAGGCGTTTCTCACTCTTTTATAATTGTGAATTCGAGCTAGATAATAATCAACTGGGATAGGAGAGGTCATTGTCTGAAAATCCCAACATTGATTTTATGTGACTGAAATTTTATTACAAATTAAGATGTCATAATTGAACATACTCTTGAATCATTGGTGTAAACTATTATCGGTGCTGTGAAATTTCTAATTGATATAGTAACATTAACCTGTTAATTGCTACACCACAGGGAGGCCGAAGGGAATTAATTACCAACCACCAGGGCAAAACCTTTCCATGCGTCGACACGCTGCAGTACACAGCGGAGCACTACGCCAAATGCCGCTACTGTATAAATTAATGTAAAGGCGCGATTGCACAGAGCTGGGAAGTTACCCATAGAGACGTCCGAGCCTCATCATGTCCCGGCTACTGACCGGGCACCACGGCCGTTATTCGAACAGACACGTTCCTATTGGCTGAAGGCCAACTTCCGCCCTCTACACCCCTCAGAACCGACGTTTTTGCTGGAGTCTAGCAGGCAATCCCTATGCTTAGCTTCCGTAGTTTCTCTTTTGAGAATCCTACTGCATCTATTGACAACGTCTGAAACAGCTATTCACTTTTCTGAGCCCATCACATTCATACATTATGCCTTGATACATTCTGGAAAGGTACACGAAGATGAGGAAGTGTGACACATTGCAAAAGTTACCGAAATAAAACATTTAGTTGCCTTACTCCATGTCCATCATCTCAGTACCGCTTCAAGGTGTGTAGCACCAAATCTCTATGCACAGATTACGGAATTCCCGTACATTATGGGCTGGTCGTTTGGGAGCACAGTGCTGGCATCTGACAGCTTTCTTTCTTTCTTTCGCTTACGCCACAGTCCCGCTGCGATCGCAGGGTCAGCGGGGTTACAACGGATTTGGCAGTGTTAGTGTTAGGGACGGCAGGATGCCCCTCCTGCCGCCACCCCGTACCCCCCAGGACGGAATCAGTGTACCCAACCTGTCGGCGTCTAGTGTAAATGGTGACATGGTGCAGACGTGTTTCAAATGTCTGCGACGCGTGTAACTGAGGCAGAACGTGGGGACCAGCCCGGTATTCACCTAGCGGGATGTGGAAAACCGCCGAAAAACCACATCCAGGCTGGCCGGCACACCGACCGTCGTCGTTCATCCGTCGGGCGGATTCGATCCGGGGCCGGCGCGCCTACCCGAGTCCAGGAAGCAGCGCGTTAGCGCGCCCGGCTAGCCTGGCGAGTTGCTGGCATCTGACAGCATCCCTGATGAATTCTTTCACATACAGATGGGCGAATTTGTTGGCCAAGACATAATCGTGAATTCGCCATCATAATCTTCAAACCACTGTTAGAACCATTCTGGCCTTGTGACATGTGCAACTATCCTGCTGGAAAATGTCACCATCGTCATGGAAGACAAAGCATAAAGGGATATGAGTGGTTCGCAGTAATGTGCAGCTAGACTACCGCTGTCCTGGTGCCTTTGATTGTTACCACAGGTGTCATGGAAGTCTAGGGTAATGTCCCTGGTAGCGTAAAGCTGCTCCCAGATAGCCTGCTTCTGTGGCGCAGTGCACGTTTTGTTTTGCCGGGATGATGGGGTATCCACACACGACTATCGACTTGGTGTGAAGAGAAACGAGCTTCGTCTGACCAGGCGACACGTCTCTACTGATACAGGGTCGAGTCTCGATAATCCCGTACCAACCGCCTTAAGTGAAAATGTCGTTGGGCCAGCGTGCGAATACGTAGGAACTGTCTGGAGAGGAGTCCCATGTACCACAAGACATGTTGAAAGATGTTCTCTGAAGCACTTCTGCCTCATCGGCGCTGTACTCTGTCTTCACACCTGCCACAGATCGCTGCCTATCTTGGTTTATGGACCACGTATGATTCCGATCCACGTTCTTTCATGAGACATGGAGGTTGTATTATAGGAGGGTCATTCACTAATTAAAGAGATGAACTGGTCTGGGGGAAAAACTCTTACTAGGGCAAGGTTCAATTGTCTCTAAGCACTATGGGACTTAACATCTGACATACTGGACTCGCATTCGGGAGGACGACGGTTCAATCCCGCGTCCGGCCATCATGATTTAGGTTTCCTGTGATTTCCCTAAATCACTTCAGGCAAATGACGGGATGGTTCCTTTGAAAGGGCACGGCCGACTTCCTTCTCCATCCTTCCCTAATCCAATGAGACCGATGACCTCGCTGTTTGGTCTCTTCCCCAAACAACCCAACCCCAACTTGACATCTGAGGTCATCAGTCCCCTAGACTTAGAACTACTTAAACCTAACTGATCTAAGGACATCACACACATCCATGCCCGAGGCAGGATTCGAACCTGCGACGTAGCAGCAGCGCGGTTCTGGACTGAAGCGCCTAGAACCAAATAGCAAAACTCCTCTACTACTTTAAGTGCCTCATTTCCTAATCTAATTCCCTCAGCATCACCCGACTTAATTAGACTACATTCCATTATCCTTGTTTTGCTTTTGTTGATGTTCATCTTATATCCTCCTTTCAAGACACTGTCCATTCCATTCAAGTGCTCTTCCAAGTCCTTTGCTGTCTCTGACAGAATTACAATGTCATCGGCGAACCTCAAAGTTTTTATTTCTTTTGCATGGATTTTAATACCTACTCCGAATTTTTCTTTTGTTTCCTTTACTGTTTGCTCAATGTATAGATTGAACAACATCGGGGAGAGGCTACAACCCTGTCTTACTCGCTTCCCAACCACTGCTTCCCTTTCATGTCCCTGGACTCTTATAACTGCCATCTGGTTTCTGTACAAATTGTAAATAGCCTTTCGCTCCCTGTATTTTACCCCTGCCACCTTCAGAATTTGAAAGAGAGTATTCCAGTCAACATTGTCAAAAGCTTTCTCTAAGTCTACAAATGCTAGAAACGTAGGGTTGCCTTTCCTTAATCTTTCTTCTAAGATAAGTCGTAAGGTCAGTATTGCCTCACGTGTTCCAGTGTTTCTACGGAATCCAAACTGATCTTCCCCGAGGTTGGCTTCTGCTAGTTTTTCCATTCGTCTGTAAATAATTCGCGTTAGTATTTTGCAGCCGTGACTTATTAAACTGATAGTTCGGTAATTTTCACATCTGTCAACACTTGCTTTCTTTGGGATTGGAATTATTATATTCTTCTTGAATTCTGAGGGTATTTCGCCTGTTTCATACATCTTGCTCACCAGATGGTAGAGTTTTGTCAGGACTGGCTCTCCCAAGGCCGTCAGTAGTTCCAATGGAATGTTGTCTACTCCGGGGGCCTTGTTTCTTTCAATGCTCTGTCAAACTCTTCACGCAGTATCATATCTCCCATTTCATCTTCATCTACATCCTCTTCCATTTCCATAATATTGTCCTCAAGTACATCGCCCTTGTATAGACCCTCTATATACTCCTTCCATCTTTCTGCTTTCCCTTCTTTGTGTGAATAGGCATACATCGGCGAGACTGTCAGGCCAATAGCAGCTATATTCGTCTAGGGCAGCACAACAAATCTGCAGTGGGAGAACATCTGCAAGACTGCGGAAAAGAAATGAAATTCAGCGAAGCCAGTGTGTTGGCCAAGCAGCCAATTATGACGAAACACAAAATCAGAGAGCCCATCGAAACACTTAAACACCCTGACAACAGGAACAGGGAGGATGGACTCAGGCTTGCCCCATCTTGGCTGCCAGCAATCAGAGCCCAACAGACCGCACTGTCAACACGAGGCACGAGCACTACCGGCGAGTAACTGCCGACGTCCAGCATTTGGGAAACAGCAGCCAACTTCTCATTTGAAGGTGACCACCAATTATGGTACATAACACAAGAGCCAATAGACAACAGAGGGTAGGTTCCCCCTCCACCGCAGTAACCTATTAAAATAAGGTTCCGTCTTCTTCTACCTTAATTGACCAATGAAACGAACTATCTTTTTTAAATTATGACCTAATGGCATGTTGTAATTTATATCTCATGCTGAGGGGTTAAGCTCTCTCGTCTCTGTAATAAATGTGAACTTCTAAATCACTGCAGTCCAAAGATATATTTTGATACTCGAAAATTCACTCATCAAAGCCTATTCGGGAAGAAGCGAGCTTTTACCGTACGAGTAAAGGAAACAATCTGCAAATTGTTAATTTGTAATTATATCAAACGATTTTTTTTTCATTTGTTATTCGTCAATCTGTCTGTCCGTCTGTACAGACCTCTTTTTCTCAGGAACACGTAGATGTATCCAGGTCAAACATATGTCACACACTAAGGTGTACAATCCCTTGCTCGTGTGCAAAGTAGAAGCATCTAAGTCAATGCAGTCAGAACATAAGGTTCAAGTTTAAATCCTCTGGGTTATTAGGCCTCGTCATGTTTCTTCTAAAATGTTCGACGTTTCGACCCCTCTGCTGGGATCTTCCTCAGGATGGTGTCGACTACTGCTAGAACACTGTCAGAGACGAGTGACTCGTCCACTCATAAAGGGGGAGTTTTCTGGCGTTCGTGCTGGAGAAGTGATAGTATTGGTTAAAATTCATATGGCTACCATTGGTGGGCCATAGTCATAGGCTAACATTCGCACTCTGATGCAGAAGAAGGGGCGTTGGTAGGTCATCTCCTGTGGATACCATTGGCGGTCCATCGTCATTGGATAGAAAGGCTCTATTCCACACTTACGCTGGAGAGGGGTTATTGGTTGAAATGCTTCCTATCGCTATTGGTTGGTCGTAATCAGTGGCTAGATTCGAAACGGACAGAGCAAGAGGGAGGCGGGGGGGCAATGTTTACCCAAAATATTATTCTCCACCGAGGTGACCTCAGCGCGTTCTTTATGCCGCTCACACACCGCGACTGCATATTTACTTCCTTGATGGCGGGGAGCCACGATGCCGGAAGCCTATAGCCGTCCTCTCTATTGAAATTCATTCTTGGAAATTTTTATCGCTTCTCGGACCTTTGTTCTATAAATGTTTGTATCTTTAGCCAGTGCACGTACGTTATTAAAATCGACGTCAGAGCCACAGTCCCCGTAATGTTAGGCTACTGCCAATTTTGCGCTTTGTTTTAGCCGCATGTGCCGTTCGTGTTCCTTAATGCGTTCTTTAACAGTTCTTCCCGTTTCGCCTATATACACTTTGCCGCAGCCACATCACACATTGTGGAGGTAATCAGGTGCATCCGTTTTCCGAACATTTTAGAAGAAACATGACGCGGCCTAATAACCCAGAAGATTTTAACTTCAGTGACAACGGCCACGAAAGCCTGCAGACTTACATAAAAGATAAGGTTGCTTGTGCCAAATACAGTATTTTGATAGTTGCAGACTCACTTTCATCGAAATCTATAGGATATTTTCTATTGACCAATAATCATGAAATTTGGCAAGAAGCAATGTTTTATGATATATATATATATAAAGGAAAACTCCGAAAATTGTTATTTTATGATCATATAACGTGAAAATATGTTCTCGAAAGGGTTGGAACTCAAGAAACCGGTATCGATAACAGTCAAGAATTGTCGAGATTCTCGATTACCGGGACCGATGAACTGTACAGAATCCTCAGAGAGCGAGTGCTACTTGCACTTGTCCAATCTTTTTCCATCTCTTTCGTTTCCATTTGACTTCCTCTTATATTCATAGTAGGTAAATTATAATATAAAAACCACCAGATATGAGCTGCAACTGCAAGCGACGTAATCCAATACGACGTCTCCCAATCTCTGCTTGTTACGAAGAAAGCGATCTCGAATCTCAATGGTCACAGTCCTTGCTAAGAAGTCAAAAGAGACGTGTGTGATATTGGCTTTCAATTTTGGCGATGCCCCGCAACGAGAAACGCCGCGTTATTACGTCACAAAAGTCTGTCATCTCCTTGTGCAGAGATGCTTTCAAGCCCTGTGTGAGGATGCGGTTTCCGATGGCGGAGGAGATTACGGGCAGTTGGGTACTGGGTCAAGGGGAGCGGGCAGAGAACACGTGGGGCTTTGTCGGCAGGACACCTGGGGCTTCCCCCGGGAAATCTCGTTACGCCCACACCCGTCTCTGACACGGCGCCGACAGCCGCTACCGCTTGGTGTTCTCGCCTCGTCACTCGCTTCCGCACTGTCTCGTCCTACAGTGCTTATACAATGGCAGGATAGTAATGAGGGACGCCGTGTATACAGTATTAGCGAACCCGACAATGCTTCGCAGATTCCAAGTATACTGAAGCGACAAAAGTCGTGGAAAACCTCCAAATATACTACTGGACATTAAAATTGCTACACCAAGAAAAAATGCAGATGGTAAACGGGTAGTCATTGGACAAATATATTATACTACTGACATGTGATTAAATTTTCACGCAATTTCGGTGCATAGATCCTGAGAAATCACTATCCAGAACAACAACCTCTGGCCGTAATAACAGCCTTGATACGCCTGGGCATTGAGTCAAGCAGAGCTAGGATGGCGTGTACAGGTTCAGCTGCCCATGCAGCTTCAACACGATTCCACAGTTCATCAATAGTAGTGACTGGCGTACTGTGACGAGCCAGTTGCTCGGCCACCATTGACCAGACGTTCTCAATTGGTGAGAGATCTGGAGAATGTACTGGCCAGGGCAGCAGTCGAACATTTTCTGTACCCAGAAAGGCCCGCACAGGACCTGCAACATACGGTCGTGCATTATCATGCTGAAATGTAGCGTTTCGCCGGGATCGAATGAAGGGTAGAGCCACGGGTCGTAACACATCTGAAATCTAACGTCCACTGTTCAAAGTGCCGTCAATGCGAACAAGATGTGACCGAGCCGTGATACGCCAGTATGACGATGACGAATACACGCTTCCAATGTGCGTTCACCGCGATGTCGCCAAACACGGATGCGACCATCATGATCCTGTAAACAGGACCTTCATTCATCCCAGGTTCGTCGTTGACTACACCATCCCAGGCGCTCCCGTCTGTGATGCAGCGTCAAGGGTAACGGCAGCCATGGTCTCCGAGCTGATAGGCCATGCTGCTGAAAACGTCGTCGAACCGTTCGTGCAGATGGTTGTTGTCTTGCAAACGTCCCCATCTGTTGACTCAGGGATCGAGACGTGGCTGCACGATCCGTTACAGCCATGCTGATAAGATGCCTGTCATCTTGACTGCTAGTGACACGAGGCCGTTGGGATCCAGCACGGCGTTCCGTATTACCTTCCTGACCCACCGATTCCATATTCTGCTAACAGTCATTGGATATCGTGACACGAGGCCGTTGGGATCCAGCACGGCGTTCCGTATTACCTTCCTGACCCACCGATTCCATATTCTGCTAACAGTCATTGGATATCGACCAGCGCGAGCAGCATGTCGTGATACGATAAACCGCAATCGCGATACGCTACAATCCGACCTTTATCATAGTCGGAAACGTGAATGTGCGCATTTCTCCTCCTTACACGAGGCATCACAACAACGTTTCACCAGGCAATGCCGGTCAACTGCTGTTTGTGTATGAGAAATCGGTTGAAAACTTTCCTCATGTCAGCTCGTTGTAGGTGTCGCCACCGGCGCCAACTTTGTGTGAATGCTCTGAAAAGCTAATAATTTGCGTATCACAGCATCTTCTTCCTGTCGGTTAAATTTCGCGTCTGTAGCAGGTCATCTTCGTGGTGTACGAATTTTAATGGCCAGTAGTGTATATATACAACTATGTAGCTGACAATATTAATTTTCTTGCAAATGTACAGATTTCCACTACTGTTTATTTATTTTTAAAGTATGTTCCTCAGAAGAGAACTGATTTTTAAATTGTGTGCTCGTAATTTGTTTTTTATGTTTTCCTTTGCAGTTTCTGAAGTAATTACATCAGACAGAAAATTTAAGAAAGAATTATATCCTCTTTCGTTCGTAAAGATTTTGGGATTACAGTTCTTTTTCGAGAATCTGCAACGCTCTGCGTCAGTACACCATGTAACATCCATCCTCGTCCTACTTGACGGGCAAGTTACAGCGTACGGTCGTACGGTGGGGAGCGTGCGGGTAGGGGAATCAGTCGACCTCTCCTCTGGGTGAAAAATCCGCTTTGCGCAAATTACAGGACACTGGTCGCGTGACGTCTGCCGTCCACTTGCCGACGTTGCGTGCCTGGTCTCCTGTCGCCTTCTCAACCCCCCTCCACCCTTCCAAGCCCACATACCACGGCGGTCAGCGCTGACGTCTTTGTGTGCAGTCGCCGCTCCATTGTGTGACAGTTGAGCGCAGATAGCCGCTTCCTGTCCAGATGGCTCACGTGACCATCCTCCCCCTCCTACTCCCCACTCTCCCACACACACACACACACACACACACACACACACACACACACACACACCTTGCTCTAATTATACTCCGCTTTACCAGTGGACACCAATCCACCTCTTATTGTAATAAAATTCCACTAATATCTTTCGCGGAAACCTTTTCTGTAATTGTTGTTGCTGCTGTTGTCGTGGTCTTGTCCAAAGACTGATTTGATGCAGCTCTCCATGCTACACCATCCTGTGGAAGCCTCTTCATCTCCGAGTAACTACTGCAACCTACATCCTTCTGAATCTGCTCACTGTATTCGTCTCTTGGTCTCCCTCTACGATTTTTCCCCTCAAGTTTCTCTCTAGTACTAAATTGGTGATCCCTTGATGTCTTAGAATGCGTCCTACCAACCGATCCCTTCTTCTAGTCAGGTTGTGCCACAAATTTCGCTTCTCCCTAACTCTGTTCAATAACTTCTCATTAGTTTCGAGAGCTAAACATATAATTTTCAGCATTCTTCTGTAGCACATTTCAAAAGCTTTTATTGTCTTTTTTATCGAAACTGTGTTGTATACATGGAAGAACCCTGGAGATACTAAAAGGTATCAGATAGATTATATAATGGTAAGACAGAGATTTAGGAACCAGGTTTTAAATTGTAAGACATTTCCAGGGGCAGATGTGGACTCTGACCACAATCTATTGGTTATGACCTGCAGATTAAAACTGAATAAACTGCAAAAAGGTGGGAATTTAAGGAGATGGGACCTGGATAAACTGAAAGAACCAGAGGTTGTACAGAGTTTCAGGGAGAGCATAAGGGAGCAATTGACAGGAATAGGGGAAATAAATACAGTAGAAGAAGAATGGGTAGCTTTGAGGGATGAAGTAGTGAAGGCAGCAGAGGATCAAGTAGGTAAAAAGACGAGGGCTAGTAGAAATCCTTGGGTAACAGAAGAAATATTGAATTTAATTGATGAAAGGAGAAAATATAAAAATGCGGTAAGTGAAACAGGCAAAAAGGAATACAAACGTCTCAAAAACGAGATCGACAGGAAGTGCAAAATGGCTAAACAGGGATGGCTAGAGGACAAATGTAAGGATGTAGCGGCCTATCTCACTAGGGGTAAGATAGATACCGCCTACAGGAAAATTAAAGAGACCTTTGGAGATAAGAGAACGACTTGTATGAATATCAAGAGCTCAGATGGAAACCCAGTTCTAAGCAAAGAAGGGAAAGCAGAAAGGTGGAAGGAGTATATAGAGGGTCTATACAAGGGCGATGTACTTGAGGACAATATTATGGAAATGGAAGAGGATGTAGATGAAGATGAAATGGGAGATACGATACTGCGTGAAGAGTTTGACAGAGCACTGAAAGACCTGAGTCGAAACAAGGCCCCCGGAGTAGACAATATTCCATTGGAACTACTGACGGCCGTGGGAGAGCCAGTCCTGACAAAACTCTACCATCTGGTGAGCAAGATGTATGAAACAGGCGAAATACCCTCAGACTTCAAGAAGAATATAATAATTCCAATCCCAAAGAAAGCAGGTGTTGACAGATGTGAAAATTACCGAACAATCAGTTTAATAAGCCACAGCTGCAAAATACTAACACGAATTCTTTACAGACGAATGGAAAAACTAGTAGAAGCCAACCTCGGGGAAGATCAGTTTGGATTCCGTAGAAACACTGGAACACGTGAGGCAATACTGACCTTACGACTTATCTTAGAAGAAAGATTAAGGAAAGGCAAACCTACGTTTCTAGCATTTGTAGACTTAGAGAAAGCTTTTGACAATGTTGACTGGAATACTCTCTTTCAAATTCTGAAGGTGGCAGGGGTAAAATACAGGGAGCGAAAGGCTATTTACAATTTGTACAGAAACCAGATGGCAGTTATAAGAGTCGAGGGACATGAAAGGGAAGCAGTGGTTGGGAAGGGAGTAAGACAGGGTTGTAGCCTCTCCCCGATGTTGTTCAATCTGTATATTGAGCAAGCAGTAAAGGAAACAAAAGAAAAATTCGGGGTAGGTATTAAAATTCATGGAGAAGAAATAAAAACTTTGAGGTTCGCCGATGACATTGTAATTCTGTCAGAGACAGCAAAGGACTTGGAAGAGCAGTTGAATGGAATGGACAGTGTCTTGAAAGGAGGGTATAAGATGAACATCAACAAAAGCAAAACAAGGATAATGGAATGTAGTCTAATTAAGTTGGGTGATGCTGAGGGAATTAGATTAGGAAATGAGGCACTTAAAGTAGTAAAGGAGTTTTGCTATTTGGGGAGCAAAATAACTGATGATGGTCGAAGTAGAGAGGATATAAAATGTAGGCTGGCAATGGCAAGGAAAGCGTTTCTGAAGAAGAGAAATTTGTTAACATCCAGTATTGATTTAAGTGTCAGGAAGTCATTTCTGAAAGTATTTGTATGGAGTGTAGCCATGTATGGAAGTGAAACATGGACGATAAATAGTTTGGACAAGAAGAGAATAGAAGCTTTCGAAATGTGGTGCTACAGAAGAATGCTGAAGATTAGATGGGTAGATCACATAACTAATGAGGAAGTATTGAATAGGATTGGGGAGAAGAGAAGTTTGTGGCACAACTTGACCAGAAGAAGGGATCGGTTGGTAGGACATGTTCTGAGGCATCAAGGGATCACCAATTTAGTATTGGAGGGCAGCGTGGAGGGTAAAAATCGTAGAGGGAGACCAAGAGATGAATACACTAAGCAGATTCAGAAGGATGTAGGTTGCAATAGGTACTGGGAGATGAAAAAGCTTGCACAGGATAGAGTAGCATGGAGAGCTGCATCAAACCAGTCTCAGGACTGAAGACCACAACAACAACAACAACATCGAAACTGTTTATCGCCCATGTTTCACTTCCGTACATGGCTACATTCCATACAAATAATATCAGAAAATACTTTCTGACACTCAAATCTATACTCGATATTAACAAATTTATCTTCTTCCAAACGTTCTTGCCATTGCCAGTCTACGTTTTATATCCTCTCTACTTCGGCCACCCTCAATTATTTTGCAGATCAAATAGTAAAACTCATCTATTTCCTAATCCAGTTTCCTCTCAGCATCATCTGATTTAATTCGACTACATTCCATTATCCTTGTCTTGCTCTGTTCTGTTTATTTACATCCTTGTTTCAAGACACTGTCAACTCCGTTAAACTACTCTTCAGAGTCCTTTGCTGGCTCTGACAATTCTTTCACTGTTGGCTCAATATACAGATTGAACAACATCGGGGGTAGGCTACGAACCTCTCTCACTCCCTTCCGAACCCTTTCATATCCATCGACTCTTACAACTGCCATCTGGTTTTCAGTGAACAGTTGTAAACAGCCTTTCGCTCCCTGTAATTTACTTCTGCTATGTTCTGTATCGGAAAGATAATATTCCAATCAAGATTGTCAAAAGGTAAGCCCACAAATGCTATAAACGTAGGTTTGCCTTTCCTTAACGAATCTTCTATGAGAAGTCGGAGGACCAGTATTGCCTCGCGTGTTGTAGTATTTCTCTGGAATCCAAACTGATCTTCCCCGAGGTCGGCTGCTACCAGTTTTTCCGTTCGTCTCTAAAGAATTCACTTTAGTATTTTGCAACCATGCCTTTTTAAACTGATGATTCAGTAATATTCACACCTGTCAGCACATGCTTTTCTTTGGGATTGGAATTATTATATTCTTCTTGGAGTTTGGGGATATTTCACCTGTCTCCTACATTTTGCTCCCCAGATCGAAGTGTTTTGTCACAGCTGGCTCTTCCAAGGCTGTCACTAGTTCTAATGGAATGTTGTCTTTTTCCGGGGCCTTGTTTCGACTTACGGCTTTCAATGCTGTGACAAATTCTTCACGCTCTATCATAACTCCTATCTCCTCTTCATCTACGTCCTCATCCATTTCCATAATAATGCCCTCACGTACATATCCCTTGTATAGGTCCCTTATATACTCCTACCTTTCTGTTTTCCCTTCCCTGCTTAGGACTGGGTTTCCATCTGATCTCTTGATATTCATACAGACATCTCTCTTTTTTCGAAAGGTGTATTTAATTTTCTTGTAGGCTGCATCTATCTTACCCCTAGTGATGTATACCCCTACATCCTTACATTTGTCCTTTAGTCATTCCTGCTGAGCTTAGCTTAGCTTCTTATCGAGCTCATTTCTTAGACGTTTGTATTCCCTTTCGCTTTCTTCATCTACTGCATTTTATATTTTCTCCTTTTATCAATTAAATTCAGTATCTCTTGTGTTGCCCAAGGATTTCCACTAGCCCGCGTCGTTTTATCTACTTGATCCTCTGCTGCCTTCACTATTGCATCTCTCAAAGGTATCCATTATTCCTATTCTACTGTATTCCTTTCCCCTGTTCTTATCAATCGTTCCCTAATGCTCCCTCTGAAACTCTCTACAACCTCTGGTTCTTTCAGTTTTTCCAGGTCCAATCTGCTTCAACTCCTACCTTTTTGCAGTTTCTTTAGTTTTGTTCCAGAGTTCATAACCAATAAATTGTGACAGAGTCCACATCTGCCCCTGGAAAAGTCGTACAATTTGAAACCTGGTTCCGAAACCTCTGTCTTACCCTTATACAACCAAACTGAAGCCTTCGGCTGTCTCCGTGTCTCTTCCACGCATACAACTTTTTTCATGATTCCTCAACCGTTAGCGATGATTAAATTATGCACTGTGCAAGATTCTACCAGGCGGCTCTCTCTGCATTCCTTCTCACAGTCCGTATTCACCTACAACTTTTCCTTTCCTTCTTTTTCCTACTATCGAATTCCACTCCATCGAGACCGAGACATGTGATAGCAATGATATTTATTAGGGACATTACACAAATGATTAGATTTACAGACCTTCACATACGCTGTTACTGTACGGAGTAGCGCCGCCCGCCACGTGCTGCAATCAGAGCCCGTTGACGTCGTGGCATGGAATCAGAGACCACCTGAACATGCTGCAGGGGAATACTCTGCCACGCGGTTTGTTGGCGCGACCCCAAAAAGCATCAACTCAGGCTGTAGGAGGACGTGATCGACTACACTACTGGCCATTCAAATTGCTACACCACGAAGATGACGTGCTACAGACGCGAAATTTAACCGACACGAAGAAGATGCTGTGATATGCACATGATTAGCTTTTCAGAGCATTCACACGAGGTTGGCGCCGGTGGCGACACCTACAACGTGCTGACATGAGCAAAGTTCCAACCGATTTTTCATACACAAACAGCAGTTCACCGGCGTTGCCTGGTGAAACGTTGTTGTGGTGCCTCGTGTAAGGAGGAGAAATGCGTACCATCACGTTTCCGACTTTGATAAAGGTCGAATTGTAGCCTATCGCGATTGCGATTTATCGTATCGCGACATTGCTGCTCGCGTTGGTCGAGATACAATGACTGTTAGCAGAATATGGAATCGGTGGGTTCAGGAGGGTGATACGGAACACCGTGCTGGATCCCAACGGCCTCGTATCACTAGCAGTCGAGATGACAAGCATCTTATCCGCATAGCTGTAACGGATCGCGCAGCCACGTCTCGATCCCTGAGTCAACAGATGGGGACGTTTGAGAGACAACAACCATCTGCACGAACAATAAGACGACGTTTGCAGCAGCATGGACTATCAACTCTGAGACCGTGGCTGCGGTTACCCGTGACGCTGCATCACAGACAGGAGCGCTTGCGATGGAGTACTCAACGACGAACCTTTGTGCACGAATGGCAAAACGTCATTTTTTTCGGATGAATCCAGGTTCTGATTACAGCATCATGATGGTCGCATTCATGTTTGGCGACATCGTGGTGAACGCACATTGGAAGCGTCTATTCGTCATCGCCATACTGGCGTATCACCCGGCGTGATGGTATGGGGCGCCATTGGTTACACGTCTCGGTCACCTCTTGTTCGCATTGACGGCACTTTGAACAGTGGACGTTACATTTCAGATGTGTTAGGACCCGTGGCTCTACCCTTCAATCGATCCCTGCGAAACCCTCCATTTCAGCAGGATAATGCACGACCGCATGTTGCAGGTCCTGTACGGGCCTTTCTGGTTACAGAAAATGTTCGACTGCTGCCCTGGCCAGCACATTCTCCAGATTTCTCACCAATTGAAAACGTCTGGTCAAAGGTGGCCGATCAACTGGCTCGTCACAATACGCCAGTCACTACTCTTGATGAACTGTGGTATCGTGTTGAAGCCGCATGGGCAGCTGCACCTGTACACGCCATCCAAGCTCTGTTTGACTCAATGCCCAGGCGTATCGAGGCCGTTATTACGGCCAGAGGTGGTTGTTCTGGGTACTGATTTCTCAGGATCTATGCACCCAAACTGCGTGCGAAATGTAATCACATGTCAGTTCTAGTATAATGTATTTGTCCAATGAATACCCATTTATCATCTGCATTTCTTCTTGGTACCGAGCGAGGTGGCGCAGTGGTTAGATACTGGACTCGCATTCGGGAGGACGATGGTTCAATCCCGCGTCCGGCAATCCTGATTTAGGTTTTCCGTGATTTCCCTAAATCTCTGCAGGCAAATGCCGGGATGGTTCCTTTGAAAGGGCACGGCCGACTTCCTTCCCCGTCCTTCCCTAATCCGATGAGACCGATGACCTCGCTGTCTGGTCTGCTTCCCCCAAACAAACCCAATTTCTTCTTAGTGTAGCAAATTTTAATGGCTAGTAGTGTATTACACGTGAAGAAGATTTGTTCGTAACTAGTAACCATTTGTGACAATTTGCGACTGAGGCCTTTCAAATAATGGTTTTTACGATATGTCATTGCCTGAAACCTTCCGGTGTGACTATTTTTAATTATTTATTTATTTTTTATTTTACATGTCTAGTTCCTTAGGACCAAATTGAGGAGCAAATCCTCAGGCCATGGAACGTGTCAGTACATGAAATTACAACTCGAAAGTAATAACATAAAATGTTTATGAATTCAAAGAAGACATGCCATAACTTTAAGTAAACGCAATCAACAATAGAAATCAGCTTAATTTTCCAAGGAACTCCTCGACAGAATAGAACGAGTGACTCATGAGGAAACTCTTCAATTTCGATTTGAAAGCGTGTGGATTACTCCTAAGATTTTTGAATTCTTGTGGAAGCTTATTGAAAATGGATGCAGCAGTATACTACACACGTTTCTGCACAAGAGTTAAGGAACCACGATACAAATGCAGATTGGATTTCTGCCTAGTATTAACTGAGTGAAAGCTGCTAATTCTTTGGAATAAGCTGATTTTGTTAACAAAAAACGACAGTAAAGAATATATGTACTGAGAGGCCAATGTCAGAATACCCACACTAGTAAACAGGGATCGACAAGAGGTTCGCGAACTTACACCACTTACTGCCCGAACTGCCCGTTTCTGAGCCAAAAATATCCTGTGAGAATTGGAAGATTTACCCCAAAATACAGTACCATACGACATGAGCGAATACAAATAAACAAAGTAGACTAATTTTCGTGTCGAACGATCACTTTCTTCAGATACCGTTCGAATATTAAAAATAGCACCATTAAGTCTTTGAACAAGATCCTCAACGTGGGCTTCCACGACATTTTACTATCTATCTGAACACAACCCTAATTTTTAAACAAGTGTTTGGAATGATTAAGTTATGCTCTATCCTGAATTCTAACAGTCGGCTTCCCGTTTCATGCTTTTCCCACGGTCTGTGTTCTGCTACTATTTTTCTTTCTCTTCCTTATCGCAATATCAAATTCCACTTATCAAATCACACTCAGATTTTCATCTCCGTTATCAGTGAGGAATGCTCACAAATACGTTAGAAGAATTGTAACTAGTGTCGTCATACCTCAAACGATCAGGGTGCCAAATGACATACTCCAGCAGGATAATGCAAGACCCCACACTGCAATTCATACCACAAACACCATGGGGAACGTGCGGACAGTTGTCTAGCCTGGCTGGTCCCATTATTTGTCATCCATTGAGTCTGTCTGGGATGTGATGGAAAGACATATACTCCCATACCAGCCTCCAGCCGTGTTTCATGTATGGCAAGAAATACCTCAAAATTACGCTCTCAGGTTGCTTCCTTCCATGACACGACGAATACAAATGTGTGCCCGTCGGGATCAGGCCTCATACAGACGTTGATGATGGCTATCAGCTGTAAATGGATTGGAAGTTCAATAATTTAATACCAATTACGTGAAAAGCATCTCCACAGAGTTTGATAAGTATCGGAATAACGCTTCCACTTCGGTCAGTGCCGTAATCAAAACAGAAACTATGATACATAAGATACTGAAATTACCTCTTCAACCTGATGCAGTCCAGAAGGACTTTGATACATTAAAACAGATAGCAGTTGCTGGAAATTATAATTCCCAGCAGATTGATCTGTTACATCAAAAATTACAAGAAACAAATGATGCTGTTATAAATTCCAAGAAGAGATTTACAAAAATGACTTACATAGGACCTATTTCAAATAAAATAAATTATTTAGGAATACAAGCGTGACAATAGCATTTAAAACCAATAACCCACTGCAGATGAAACAAACACACAATTGGGGGATCAAATATATACCAAAAGTCAGGCGTTTACAAAATACTATGTAATGAGTGTGAGAAACAGTACATTGGCCAAACTGGGCGTAACTTTCTAACACGTTTTAAAGAACATACTACTGGTACTGCACGTACCAAATCAATATTTGGTCAACATCTTGATGGATACAATCATTCTGAGGATTGGATCTCTAAAAATTTGAAAATATTACATACTGCGCCAAAAGGACTACTGTTAAATACTTTAGAAGAAAATGAAATCTTGTCACTTCACAAAAGTAATCCGTTATCTGTTTTAAACGAACAACTTCAGTTCAAAGACAAACATTTCTTTGAGCTTTTCGGTGATCTGCTTTAGAATGTTTACTCTTCTGTCCTTCATTTTTTTAAATTGTTAAGACGTTTAGGAAATATTTTATCTTTGTAATTTTATTTCACCAAACATTATTTTGTGACTGACTATCTGTTTCAGAATGTTTGCTTATATGCTTTGGACTGCATATTGCTAATTCACTTCCTTTTATTTTTGGCACTACGGCTCATAGTATTATAATTTTAAATTCCTTCCATTTTCATTATTCTTATTTGTTTATAAGACTGGTTCAAATGGCTCTGATCACTATGGGACTTAACTTCTGAGGTCACCAGTCCCCTAGAACTTAGGACTACTTAAACCTAACTAACCTAAGGACATCACACACATCCATGCCCGAGGCAGGACTCGAACCTGCGAACGTAGCGGTCGCGCGGTTCCAGACTGTAGCGCCTAGAACCGCTGGGCCACTCCGGCCGGCTTTATAAGACTGGCATGCAACGTAAGTAATAGCAATGCCTTTTTAAGAATTGTCACATGTAATTAAAAAAATGCAATCTACATACGAACTTCATAAATATGCACAACTACTTCGTATCGTATCTGTGCAGCGTGTCAGCTAAAGATTATTGCAGCCTACTCATTGAAATTCGTTTCAACAAAGACATGTTGCTGCTCAATAGTAC
This sequence comes from Schistocerca serialis cubense, assembly GCF_023864345.2. Taxonomy (NCBI): domain Eukaryota; kingdom Metazoa; phylum Arthropoda; class Insecta; order Orthoptera; family Acrididae; genus Schistocerca; species Schistocerca serialis. Next base: position 35,795,840 of record NC_064649.1, on the reverse strand, counting down.
ATCGTCTGACGTGGCAGTCTTTGCATTTCCACTTTCGCAACAACTTTGTTAGAAAGAAGCCTGCTGCCACATCTTTGCACTGGCGTTTATCCTCACCATGGCAACCACTAGTTTGCCTATCGACTTTACAACAACTTCAGTGGAAAGAGGCCTACTGCCTCATCTTTGGAACGGCGTCCAACTTCACCATGGCAACCAGTGGTTCGAAATGGTTCACTAACAGGCCTTGAGAGGGCAATTCATGTTCTGTCAAAACGAAGTTCATTTACCCTACATGTTTAAATATTTTTTTAACGCTTCTTAATTGACAATAGCTCTTAAATAAGCTAAATTTAGTGTGTGTTCATTTTTATTTCTTGACAATGTTCTTTTAACTAAGAAATTTTACATTCAACTCAAAAATCATTGATTAGTAATGACATCATACCGTCAGAAGTGGGTGGAGCCTCCATTATATATTGTAAGGCGTGCGCTGATTTCTCGCGCCCTTCCTGTCTGCCTCACCCCCACCCTCACCTACCTTGGCCTCACCATTGACCATCACCTCACCTGGATACCTCATCTCCGCTCCATCCAATCCAAAGCCCACAATTGCCTCCGACTCCTCAAACTCCTCTCTGGCCGGACATGGGGGTTGCACCCCTCTACCATCCTCCACACCTACGAATCCGTAATCCGTCCCATCCTCCGTTATGGCAGTACCGCCTGGATATCTGCCCCCCCCCCCCCCAAATTCTATAAGTCCCTCCAGATCCTTGAGCGTTATGCGTTGTGCCTCGCGTTCCGTATACGCCTCCCGTCCCCCATGCGGATCCTCTATGACCTCATTCCTTTCCCCCATCTGCTCCTATTCCTCGAACATATCCGTATCCTCTACACCTCCCGCCGTCTTGCACCCCCTCACCCCCTGGTTGCTCCTCTCCTCTCCCATCCCCGCCCCCTGCCATGTCTTCACCATTGTGTCCCCCCTAACCTCCATCTCTACACCCTACATCTCCTTTCCCAAGGTGGCTTCCATCAACTCCCCCTCCCGGATGATACCCTCTCTCCCTCCATTTCTCCCTCCTATCAACTCTGATCCTCACTCCCCCTCCTTTCCTCTGTCCTTTCCCTGGGCTCCCTCTTCCCCCCTTCCGTCCTGTTTTCTCCCCACTAAACCTCTCCCAACCTCCCTTCTCCCCCCCCCCAAGTCCTTTTGTATTCCCCTCCTCTGCCTACCCCACTCCCTGTCGCATCTGCCCCCCCACCCCTCTTATGGGTCCTCCTCCATCAGCTCCTTTCCCGGTTCCCCGCTTCCCTTTTACTCTCCTTTCCCCCCTTTTTTGTTTTCCCATCATCTGTCCAGTTTCCCCCCCACCTGCTCTCGGCTGTGGTATGTCGCATTTGCCAACTTTTTCGTGCAGTGTTCCAGTGACTATTCAGTGTTGTTCGTCTTTCTCGTGTTGCGAACAGAAACCATGCTGTCGCTAGGTGTGAATTTTATGTCTTTTGCGAACAGAATCCAGACTGTCGCCGTGTTTTTTAATTGTCTGTTTATTGTTTTACCTGTCTGCTTCGTATGTATTTTTAGCTTCATCATCCCTCTGTTCTTTGTTTTAAGTTCCACGATTTCTTTTCGCCATGTTACTCTCTAAGTCTCCGATTTTATCGCCTGTTTTTATTATTTATTCTCTTCATCTTTCTCACAAAGTCTGTAGGCTGAAGAGCGGCATACTAAGCTGCTGCCAGCCCGCCCCCCTTCGGGGGAAATTGAAATTCAATAAAGGAAAAAAAAAAAAAAAACTGGTTTCTCGCGCCCGTCCTGTCCGCCTCACCCCCACCCTCACTTACCTTGGCCTCACCATTGACCATCCCCTCACCTGGATCCTTCATCTCCCCTCCAACCAATCCAAAGCCCACAATTGCCTCCGACTCCTCAAACTCCTCTCTGGCCGGACATGGGGGTTGCACTCCTCTACCATCCTCCACACCTACGAATCCTTAATCCGTCCCATCCTCTGTTATGGCAGTACCTCCTGGATATCTGCCCCCCCCCCCACACAAATTCTATAAGTCCCTCCAGATCCTTGAGCGTTATGCGTTCTGCCTCGCGTTCCGTGTACGCCTCCCGTCCCCCATACGGATCTTCTATGACCGCATTCCTTTCCCCCATCTGCTCCTATTCCTCGAACATATCTGTATCCTCTACACCTTCTGCCGCCTTGATCCCCCTCATCCCTTGGTTGCTCCTCTCCTTTCCCATCCCCACCCCCTGCCATGCCTTCACTGTTGTGTCCCCCCCTACCCTCCATCTCCACACCCTACATCTCCTTTCCCAAGGTGGCTTCCATCAACACCCCCTCCCGGATGATGCCCTCTCTCCCTCCATTTATCCTTCCTATCAACTCTGATCCTCACTCCCCTCCTTTCCTCCATCCTTTTCTTGGGCTCCCTCTCCCCCCCTTCCATCCTCTGTTTTCCTCACCTACCCTCTCTGTGCCCCCCTTCTCTCCCCCGAGTCCTTTTGCATTTCCCCCCTCTGCCTTTTCCCATTCCCTCTCGCGTCTGCCCTAACCCCCCCCCCCTCTTATGAGTCCTCTCCCTCCTTTGGTCCCCCCCTTTCGTTCTTCTCCTCCCTCCTTGTTTTCCCCCTCATCTGTTCAGGTCCACCCCCCAATCTGCCCTAGGCTGTGGTGTGTCCTCTTTGTGTTCACATTTTAGTGCAGTGTTTACAGTGAGTGTTCAGTGTTGTGTTTTTTCCGAAGTGTTGGGAACGGCCATCATACTGTCGCTGGGTGTGATTTTATATCTCTTGCGAACAGAAACCAGACTGTCGCCATGTTTTTTAATTGCCTGTCTACTATGTTACCTGTCTGCATCCTGTGTATTTTATTCGGTTTGCCAACCCTTTGCTTTATGTTTTAACTTCCCACAATTTTCCGCCGTTTTACAATTTAAGTCCCCGTTTTATCGCCTGCTTTTATTGTTTCTTAACTTCTCCTTACGTTTTAAAAAAGTCTGTAGGCTGCAGAGCAGCGTAGTAAGCTGCTGCCAGCCCGCCCCCTTCGGGGGGAATCAAAATACAATAAAGGAAAAAAAAACTGGTTTCTCCAGTAGTGATTCTCTAGCAGAAGGAGGTTCTTACTTATTGGTAATTCATCGTTTTATAGCTTTATAACTTTATGTATTTTCTTTCATGTATGTAGCCCTCTAATTAAAGCTTTGTATACGACTTGTAGGTCTGAAGATGACCACAGTAGTGGTCGATACCGGTCACCATACTAAATATATTGTGATCAAGACTGTTTTTAATAGTAAACAGAAGTGTTGAGAGATTGCCACTCTCGCTGCTGAGGCGTGCTGAGTCCAAGGAGCCAGCTGCACGTACTCAGGCACGCAGGCACTTGTAATGCACGGCGCACAAGGAGCGCTCAGACGGGCCTAATTCACGCCGCGGCCCCCCTTTGATGGCGAGAATAACTACGACTGGTCCTGATTTAGCGCCCGCGGTCGAGGTCGGCGCCTCGCCGCCGCCTTAATGTGTCTGGGAGAGCTAAACACGGGCCACGCCGCAGCTGCCGGCTCCAGGGGGCGCGCTTGTCCCTCTAGATCTGGCCGTGAAGAACTTTTTCTTTTTTAATCAGTTTATTGACTTTATTGACTGGTTTAATGCCGTCCGCCAGAAATTCCTCTCCTGTTCCTAAGTCTTCATCTCAGATCAGCACTTGCATCCAACACGCTCAATTATTTGCTGGATGTATTCCAATCTCTTCCTCTACACTTCTCACCTACTACAGATCCCTCTGGTACCACGGAGGTTATTCCGTGATACCTTAACACACATATCATCCTGTCCCTTCTTGTCAGTATTTTTCTTATGTTCGTTCCTTGGCCAATCTCTGTGGAACATCCTCATTCCTTACCTTTTCACCGAGCGAGGTAGCGCAGTGGTTAGCACACTGGACTCGCATTCGGGAGGACGACGGTTCAATCCCGTCTCCGGCCATCCTGATTTAGGTTTTCCGTGATTTCCCTAAATCGTATCAGGCAAATGCCGGGATGGTTCCTTTGAAAGGGCACGGCCGATTTCCTTCCCAATCCTTCCCTCACCCGAGCTTGCGCTCCGTCTCTAATGACCTCGTTGTCGACGGGACATTAAACACTAACTACTGCTACTACCTTACCTTTTCGGTCCCCTTAATTTCCAACATCGTTCTACAATACCACATCTAAAACACTTCGGTTATCTTCCTTTGTAACGCCCCGCCCGTTGCTTGTCCGATTTTTGCGTGTGTTCGCCCCTGACAAACAACTTACAGAGAAATTGGGAGTGGAACTGAACGCAAAAATGGATAACGCTAGATTTAAATGTGGCCCTGTCACCCCTAATTAATCTGCGGTGGTAGTGTTCACGATGATTCACACCTGCTTCTACTTCCAAACATGAATGATCATGAACACTTAGAGTGTTCAATGACATCAAACACACATACACTAAAATAATATAACGCAAAAGGGTGAATTCAGGATCAACTACTGAAAGTAAAGGCTCTACTGAATCACAATAACTTTATTATAATCTTCAGATCAGTGCTGAATAAAACACAATTAACAGTTTACAAATTATTCTCCTGACTGACACTGGCGGTGAACTGTGTTAAAACTGGTCCAAAACGCCATCTCTTATAACTTGGCTGACCGACTGACATCGACACAAAACGTAAAATACGAACAACCACTACACCCCAAAGTACCGTGAAACCTCTGTTGAAACAGCGATTGCACGTGATCCAACTATTTACCGTTACTCCCAACACAGGCCGAAGGGGGAGCGGTCTCACCGTAATATTCCTGTTGCAGCGGCGGTCTCCGACGGCGACGGCGTGGCTATGCGGTTGGCGTGTGGCGTCTCGGAAAGTACACTCTTACACTACTTGGACAACAGACCGCTGTCTGTAAACTTCTCTATTTGCAACGATCTTCCCGGCAGCAAAGAGCTGGCGCGGCTAACGTCCACTCAGAACGAAAAACCAAGACGGGAGACGACTTGGCTAACGTCCTCTCAGTACGAGAGCCCAGAGCGGAAGACCTTTACCGAGAGTCCAGCAAGATCGCTCTTCACCTTTGTTTTCTCCCCTCAACTTTCACCGAGCGAATCACATCACTAGAAGCTCTCAAAATACCCAAAAAATGGTTCAAATGGCTCTGAGCACTATGGGACTTAACTGCAGTGGTCATCAGTCCCCGAGAACTTAGAACTACTTAAACCTAACTAACCTAAGGACATCACACACATCCATGCCCTAAGCAGGGTTCGAACCTGCGACCGTAGCGGTCGCGCGGTTCCAGACTGTAGCGCCTAGAACCGCTCAGCCACTCCGGCCGGTTCAAAATACCCAGTTTGCCAGTGCCGACCAATGTACGGCCTGGGAACAGAACTCTTTTCCACCATTCTTTTATTTCTACAAAATTTCACAAGTAAACTCCGCCCTCATCGGCTGGGAAGAAGCACAGCTGTGGGCAAGAACACGTTTATTGGAAGTTTTTTCCCAAGAGACCGCTCAAAATTTTCCCAGCAAGATTCCCTGTCGTAGCGAACACAGATACTTGCATTGAAACTTTGTTATTTGGAACTCCTGGCCTGCCCCACTTTAGTTACTCGAAGACGTAAAATTAGTGGGACATAGGCGAGAGCACGCACAGGAAAGCCCGTCCAGCTATCCACTGCTCTGTTTTGGTGAACACTTGAACACCTGCAGCCGCACGTCCTTCAGAGGTTGGCGACCGCTGTGGCCTCTCTAAACGGATTACAGAAATCCCCCAGTTCACCATTCATACCGTCAGGCTGCGGCCTTCGGCGGCTAGGCGGGGACGTAGCCGAGCTCTGTCTCGCGTACTGCCTTTCCGCAAAATCTTATAATTACAAAATCGCGGAATTCTCGCGGTCCGATGTGTTTCCACATAGATTTCCAACACCGTAATTTAGAGTATTACTCCTACAAAACCTTAAGTGTCACGTTAAATGGACTCATGTAAAGTGCAAGGCCGTTGCCACCTTACACCTTTTCAGTCTTCCCACAGTCCATAATTCAGTATCACACAATGGTGTGCTCCATACGTACATTCTGAGAAATTTCCTCCTCAAATTGACGCCTATTTTGATACTAGTAAATTTCTCTTGGCTAGGAATGCCCATTTTGCCAGTGTCAGTCTCTTTTCTATGTTCTCTTTGCTCCGTCCGTAAAAGATTATTTTGATGCCTAACTAGCACAATTTCTTAAGTTAGTCCACTTCGTGATCAATTCTGACGTTAACATTAGTGTTTATCTCATTTCTGGTTCTTCTCATTACTTTCGTCTTTCTTCTCGTTATTTGTTGTGGCTGTTGTGACACCTCGGTTCAGCTTACAGTGATAAAAGCTATAGAAAGAATAATTTAAAATTAAGACTAGAATTTTAGAGGGTAAAATAGTGTAGAATCAGAGTTCGGTAATTGCAGATCAAAATAATAGTGTATCAGCAAGTAGTTTAACGTCTAAGTACAGCAAAGCCACGGAAGCTCCGTCATGGAGAAGGCCGTGACGTTAAACTCTTGTGATGGAAAACCTATAAAAAGGCCTGATCGTCATTATTGCCACCTTTTTTTCCCTTGATTGTTTCGTTAAATGCCGGGGAACACGTATAAGTCAGTGAGACAATAAATAGATTGGACTTTATCGTGTTAAGATTCACGATAAATTGTTAGAATATTACGGAGATTTAAAGTGATGTAGTGTACGATCTCTGACTGTTGGTAGCAACGGAGTATTAAGGGGATTTTGGGACTTATAGACATATAGACGACAGAAACTCAAATAATCTGCGGATACGAGTGAATTCAGAGGTACCGGTATTCCGATATTAACGTGTGGACTTTTAAAAGTGTCGTGTGCCGTTAGTTGAGAATTTGGACGTAGAGCGCGTACATATCGGCATTAGCGGTCTATTTAGATTCCTCCAGGCTAGGAACCTTTTAAATAGGCCATGATCCATTACCATCTTAATCCTTGAATATAGAGTGAAAGTGAAATACGAGAGTGTTGTACTTATTTCATTTACCTAGTACTAATCAGTGAAGGTTTTACGGAACCAAAGCTATTCAGCAATAAGTCAGCGCCATCTAGCGGAAAGCGTAGGCATTAACTAACACTAACTGAAGTGAACGTGTTTTACGGACTGCTTAATATGAACTTTTCTGACTCTTTGACACCTCCACTCCCTCCGAAAAGTGGCGCAGGCTGTCTTAATCATGAAAGGGGAGAGTTTTAGCCGGACAAATTATTAAATAAAAGCGATATTTACAAGACTCGCAGTAACAGCAAAACACAAGGCCCGCACCTCATCAGAGAGTCGTCGCTGTCACGTCGGAAAGTAAAGCCGGAAAACCTACCGACGACACGTATCTACGAGCAGACGTCGACGTGGAGTACCTGAAAAGGGAACCACAAAAGAGTTGGGGATGCTTCACTGTGCCCTCCAGTAATGTTTTGTGCTTCCTGGCTGGATGACGAGAGGGTGGTATGATAGGTGGGTGGCCGCTTTCCTCTCATTACAACATAAAATGCACACGTGGTTAAAATACACTTTATTACAGAAACCATTTTATTTAACTTCAGTAACGTCCACTCTGAAGTTCTGCAGTTAACAGCATCAAAGACATGTACTAATTCTTGAATCTTGTCCGTGTCCGTTTCACAACAACAGTTTGTGATCAAAAGTATCCGGACACTCCAAAAAATATACGTTTTTCACATTAGGTGCACTGTGCTGCCACGTACTGCCAGGGAATCCATATCAGCGACCTCGGTAGTCATTAGACATCGTGAGAGAGAAGAATGGGGCGCTCCGCAGAACTCACGGACTTCGAAAGTGGTCAGGTGATTAGGTGTCATACGTCTGTATGCGAGATTTCCACATTCCTAAACATCCCTAGGTCCACTGTTTCCGATGTGATAGTGAAGTGGAAACGTGAAGGGACACGTACAGCACTAAAGCGTACAGGCCGACCTCGTCTTTCATGAGGTACAGTAATCACAGTTTAACATAGTTTATTACAGTAAAACATACACTAAAAATTCACAAAGTAATTCTTAACTATGATCTGTCGCTGCCTGTTGTTTAATTAACTCACTTATTAATATTATATTGAGGTACATTGCAGTGACAAATCAAAAGAAAAATCTTAGGCACGCATGAGAAAAGTTCACACAAACATACACGATTCGTACACACAAGAATAAAGATAAGAAGAATTTTGATCATCAGAATATGTCAAAGGCTCAGAGGATCATCCGTATCACTGTGGATACGAATAGTACGGAACACTTTCCGACAAAGAAAGTTTTCTGCGTGACCTTGTACATGAAACTAAGTTACGCTGGCGTGAAGGATCCGCAAAGTTCAAGAACACAAAGGTAAACGGCACAGACACAATAACAATAAAATATCACGCAGAATTAAGAATAAAACTTATTCAAGATGGCACTGAAATCACACACCAAGTGATACGAACAGAGCTAGACAATCTTAAAACTGAAGCGAAATAAAAAGTAGAAGAAATGAAACACATACACACGAGAAAAGGTCCACATACATTACAGATAAAAGAGAAGTCAGACAACTTAATTTTAAACCTGTGTTGGAGTAACGAACTTCCTATACCACGTGTTGGATACACAAAGCAAAGACAGGAAAAATTTGCTACAAACAGAAAAATGTACTCGTGACCACACTCTGAAAACTGTAAGAATTCGACTGTCGAAGTTGAAAATGACCTAGCAAATCACACGTGTACATCAGTTGGAATAGCTACAAACCATCACACATGAACAGGCCCATCAGCACCAACACGCTCTTCAGAGCACCGTCTTCAGTCACGAGTGCCGAGACCACGCTCTCCAAGCAACGAACTTCCCCAGACAGGCGGAAGACACCGCCTTTCCGCCAGCAACTTAACTGCTGTCAGACGACTACCGAAAGGGTACAATTCTCTTTGCCTTGACTGAGAAAGCTATACCTCTCAAATGGTTCAAATGGATCTAAGCACTATGGGACTCAACATCTGAGGTCACGTCCCTTAGAACTACTTAAACCTAAGGACACCACACACATCCATGCCCGAGGCAGGATTCGAACCTGCGACAGTAGCAGCAGCGCGGTTCCGGACTGAAGCGCCTAGAACTGCTCGGCCACAACGGCCGGCAGCTGTAGTGTTGCTACCACATTAGATACCCAGACGCTGTACTGCTGATAGATACACTGAAGCGTCAGAGAAACTGGTATAGGCATGCGTATTCAAATACAAAGATATGTAAACAGGCAGAATACGGCGCTGGGGTCGGCAACACTTATATAAGACAACAAGTGTCTGGCGCAGTTGTTAGATCGGTTAATGCTGCTACAATGGCAGGTTATCAAGATTTAAGATTTATCCGGCGCACGAGTGATGTTACACAGCATCTCCGAGGTAGCGATGAAGTGGGGATTTTCCCGTACGACCATTTCACGAGTGTACCGTGACTAACAGGAGTCAGGTAAAACGTCAAATCTCCAACACCGCTGCGGCCCGAAAAAGATCAAGAACGGAACCAACCACGACTGAAGAGAATCGTTCAACGCGACACATGTGCAGCCTTCCACAAATTGGTGCAGATTTCAATGCTGGGTCATCACCAAGTGTCAGCGTGCGAGCCATTCAACGAGACATCATCGATATGGGCTTTCGCAGTCGAAGGCCCACTCGTGTACCCTTGATGACTGCACGACCCAAAGCTTTACGCCTCGCCTGGGCCCGTCAATATCGACATTCGACGGTTCATGACTGGAAACACGTTGCCTAGTCCCACGAGTCTCGTTTCAAATTGTATCGAGCGGATGGAATGTACGAATGTGGAGACAACCTCATGAATCCATTGACCTTGCACGTCTCAGCAGGAAACTGTTCAAGCTGGTGGAGGCTCTGTAGTGGTGTGGGGCGTGTACAGTTCGAGTGATATGAGACTTCTGACGGGATACATACGGTCCTGATAGGTGGCACGTACGTAAGCATCCTGTCTGATCACTTGCATCCATTCTCGTCCATTGTGGATTCCGACGGAGTTGGGCAATTCCAGCAGGACAATGCGACACCCCTCCACGTACAGAATTGCTACAGAATGTCTCCAGTAACACTCTTCTGTGTTTCCCTGCAGGGTTCATGGTGTGAATTCGCTCCAGCACTACTTCAGATATTAGTCTAGTCCATTCAGTGTAAAAGACAAATTCGACATACACGCCGGCCAGGGTGGCCGAGCGGTTCTAGGCGCTACAGTCTGGAACCGTGCGGCCGCTACGATCGCAGTTTGAATCCTGCCTCGGGCATGGATGGGTGTGATGTCCTTAGGTTAGTTAGGTTTAAGTAGTTCTAAGTTCTAGGGGACTGATGACCTCAGAAGTTAAGTCCCATAGTGCTCAGAGCCATTTGAAACATTTTTTCGACATACGCTCTCACTAACTAATTCATACAGATGACAAAGGGAGAAAGGAAATTTGGGAGCACAAAATGCAGGTAATGTAGGTAGGATTAGGTGCTTCCTGGAAAAATTGATACTTTAATGTCACTGTGCGCTACTAAATGGGGACAAACACGAAGTACAAAACTAAATTACAAATGACTGCGTGTGGCAGTTAAATAGTATGAAACAAAGGTCCTGTTCATTTGTTTGTAGGATTAATAGTTTACGTGTAGCAAGAGTGAGAATATGAAAATTTCGTGCTCGTTTATGAACACCAGATGCAACATTGTGGGTTACATAAAACTACATCAGCGGGGGCAGCGGCATCACCCTATATAGTTCCACTAAACGTAAAGAAAAAAGAACGAAGTCGGTCTCATAATTCAGCCTCTCTAAGTGTTGAAAGTTACGTACGTCATAAAATTCGCCATTTGTCCGCAATAACGTATAGAAAATCACACCTCTACATGTGTACACCTTCTGGATGTATCTGTAGAGTAACTTCGCTGCTACACTGCGTGAAAGATACTTTGTGTCACTAGTTTTAAATCGAGCAGACAGCGCTCTGCGTGGGACAACGTTGGACGGGACAAGAGAGGTTTTTACGCCTGTGCTATCCAGAGGAATTTCCCGTACGGGAGCCTTTTTAATAAATCAAACATTGAACTCCATTTGAAACTTGGTGCGAATTTAGTCATATGATATCGTCGCGAGACTGCACTTCAATCGTCCCAATTCTGAAAACGCCCCCAATGAGTAGCTTTGAAGTAACAGTGAAAGAACTATTTAATTCTTATAAAATGTTTCAAAAAAAGTACCGAGTTTTAGCCAGCAGCATGCTTATTGTCATTTCGTGCCGTTATTTGATATTCAAATGTTTGGCAAAAGTTGGTCATGAAATACAGGAGTATTGTTCTGATAACAACCCAACTTTTCCAAAAGCGCGACTGAGGACTTTTCAGAATGGAGCGTTCCCGTCTTGCTCTTCAGAAATATCTTAGGAAATCGCAAAGACTTGGTGATGATCCAGCAATGAAGTCACCTTGGAAGTGCGACAGATTTCAAACAGTGGAGTACGAATAAGAACTGTCGGGCGGTTCTCGGTTAACACGTTTCGTGTACAAGTGATGACACTATTTGGGCGCCTAGCAATTCAGGAGGCACGCCCCAGGACAAGGTGGAAGCGAGAAGGGATGTGCTTAGCAGAAGGGCCTGCACGTGTGTGACACGTGCGCAGAGCTCCAGATAGCGATCTCGCCCGCTGAATAGATGTGGGGAGGCGTCCGGCGACCGGAAAATGCGGCCCAGTCAACTCGCCTCAAGCCTCAGGGTTCAGGGGGGATGATGAGTCAATTAGAGCAGCAGGGGGCAGACTGTAAGGCCAATACAGGTCCCGCCCCGGGGAAAATCCAACTGGAATATGTTGTGGGGAAGGCTGACCAAAGACTGCGATTTATTGGCAGAACGTTTAGAAGGTGCAACAGGTTTACTAAAGAAACTGCGTACACTACACTTGACCGTCCTATATTACTGTGAGGTGAAGGATCCTTACTAGATCCGACTGACGAGGGACATCAGGAAAGTTCAAAGAAGGGGAGTCCTTTGTGTATTACCCCGAAGTAGGGGAGAGTGTTTCACGGACATGATATGCGAGTTGGGGCGGCAAACATTGAAACATAAGGTGTTTTCCGCTGCGGTGAGATGTTTTCACGAAATTTCAATCACTATCTGTTTTCTGAATGCTAAAATATTTTTTTTGTGCCCACCTACATATAGAGAAAAAATCATCGTAATAAAATTAGAAAAATAAGAGCTCGCACTGAATAATTTGTGTGTTCGTTTTTCCCTCGCGCTGTTAGATAGCGGAACGGTAGCGAAAAAGTTCGAAGGTGTTACTACCAACTCTTCGAATGAAGCACTAATGTAACAACTGAATTCACGACATCCAGAGATTTATGGCTCCATGTGACATTTTCGTTTATCTGGAGAGATGCATATGGGGCATGAAGATGGCACTGTGGAATGCTGAAACTGGTAGCATTCAAAACGATGTTTTCTAAATCCGCGTTGACTGTGTCAATAGACCTTTCTCTTCGACATAATTCGTAATGTTCGAACACAATTTATGCTCAAAAACTGCTGCATATCGACGTTAATAATATGGGCCTGTAATTTAGTGGGTTACTCCTATTGCCTGTGTTGAATATTGATGCGATCTGTGCCAACTTTGCCGGCCACAGTTAATGGATCAAAAACGAACTGCAACGGGTGTCTTTCCACGTCCGCCCAGAGGAGCTACAACGAACGAAAACGAACAAAATGAGATTTTAAAAAAAAAAAAAAAAAAAAAAAAAAAAAAAAAAAAAAAACGGTTCAGGCGCTCAGTCCGGAACCGCGCGACTGCTACGGTCGCAGGTTCGAATCCTGCCTCGGGCATGGATGTGTGTGATGTCCTTAGGTTAGTTAGGTTTAAGTAGTTCTAAGTTCTAGGGGACTGATGACCTCAGATGTTAAGTCCCATAGTGCTCAGAGCCATTTGAACCATTTTTTTTTTGTGCCAACTTTCCAGTCTCTGGGTACGGATCTTTCGTCGAGTGGGAGGTTGTGATGATTAAGCATCGAGCTATTCCATCAGCACATTCTGAAACGAACGTAATTGGTATACAGTCTGGACTGGAAGACTTGCTTGTAATGTTTAAGTTGAGAGGAATGAGGTGGTACAAGATCATAGCAGTCATAAAGGGAAGTAGAAATTACGCAGACCAGAAGAGCATGGCAGAAGACAAAAAAGCATAGAGAGGTACCTTGTAAAACTCTGCGTTTGGGCAGAACATTGATGATGATGATTACATTTTGTAGCTTGAATCTAAAAGGGACGTGTGGGACTCTATATTTAGGAACAAAATTGCTTAAATATAAAATTTACACCCTACAGATAGGTCTTCTGTGTAAACATGCTCATTGTCACACTGTAAGAGAGTAGCAACGCAGGAAACTGACGCTACTTTATGTGAGATGATAGAACATGGGGAGATACCATCTTTATAGGGGATCAGAATGTTCGCATGATCAGCTCAGTTACACGGCCCTATATTTCACGTTTATCTGCGACTAGCTTCCTCTACTCTTACAAGAGCTGCATGTGAAGGCGTCGGATAGGCACCGGTATAATATCTTTGTAGCGGCCGCCTACACGCGAAGGACATGTGTCATACGTAATTAGTGACGATGGGGTGTTGTAAGTTCGCGTAACTGCACGCCATCACGACGGCGGCTTTATGTTCGACTCACGCACGTGCAGAAGATACGTTTACGAGGCGCAAAGATGGGAACTCCGTACACGGGTGGCGTGCGCACGCTCGCACACACACACACACACACACACACACACACAATGTATGCAGGGTGAGTCACGTAAGACATAACACCCATTGTATTTCGTGAACGGTAAATTGGCTGGGGAAATTGCAGGAAAGTTAAAGGGGGGAGGCACTGTCATGAGTGGTAAAATACCAGTGGTTATAGGATTCAGAAAAGACCCTTTTTTAGGGTAGGGAGGACAGAAAGAAAACAAATTTTAAGAGAGGTTAGAACTGAGACAAACCTTCAGTTTGAGAAAGAAATCAAAAAACATAATTCCAGCTTATTACATCAACATAAACAGCCATTGGTTAAGAATTTTCAACTGTCAGCAGATATTTTAACTCCATCCAATTTTAAGTCAGTCAATGTGAAATGTCAGCTATCTTTATTGCATCAAAATATTCGAGGACTGAGAAATAAAATTAATGAATTAACTATCTGCATAGATGAATTAGAGTCTTCAAACCCAGCTGACATAATCTGCCTCTCTGAACATCATGTGACCACTGGTATAGAACTTTTAAGTGTTACAGGGTTTAGGTTAGCATCTCACTATTGTAGATCAGAAATGGAGAAAGGAGGAGTTGCCACATTCATCAGGAACTGTCATAAATTTAAGAACATAGACATTCATAAATTTTGCCTAGAACAGCATATGGAAGCGTGTGCAACAGAATTAGATTTTCACAAAAAATCTTTCATAATATTAAGTGTATATCGAGCACCCGCAGGTAACTTTAATCTGTTTGTAAACCACCTTGAAGCTGTACTGGCCCATTTAACAACCAAAAACAAAGAAATAGTGGTTGCTGGTGATTTCAATGTAGATTTCCTTAAAGACTCTCCCAATAAGAACCTATTTGAGTTAGTAACACTATCATTCAACTTAATTCCCACAGTAAAGTTCCCCACTAGGATAACCACTTGCTCACAAACAGCCATTGATAATATCTTTATAGAAAAGTCAAATGAACAAAATTATATTACAAAACCAATAGTCAATGGCCTCTCAGACCATGACATGCAGTTCCTTCTGTTAAATGTTAATACTGAACAGGATATGAAATCTGTTAAATCTGAGCTCAAGAGGGTAATCAGTAAGCCAAAAATTGATTATTTTAGGACACTCCTCAGAGACATTCACTGGACTGATGTTTACAGTGCTCATGGCATGAATGAAAAATATAACATTTTTGCTAATAAAGTGCTTACCTTATTTGAACACTGCTTTCCCCCAAAACTTACCAAGGTTAGAGCAAAGTCTACAAAGAAGCCATGGATTACTCGAGGAATAGGGGTATCTTGTAAAACAAAAAGAAAACTGTATCTGTCAATCCGAAACATTTCCAATGTTGATGCTATAGCACATTATAAGAAATACTGCAAAATATTAAAGACTGTAATACGGATGTCAAAGCAAATATATTACAAGGAAAAGATAGTCATATCAGATAACAAAATAAAGACAATATGGGATATAGTGAAGGAGGAGACCGGTAGAACCAGACATGAAGAGGAACAAATAGCATTAAGAGTAAATGATGCATTGGTGACAGATGTGTATAGTGTTGCAGAACTTTTTAACAAACATTTTATAACTGTTACTGAAAAGATGGGGTTGTCAGGTTCGGTAGATGCTGCTATGGATTACCTTAGACCAGACATTTCAAGTAACTTCCATAATATGAATTTGACCCTCACTACCCCAACAGAAATAATGTCCATCATAAAATCTTTAAAATCAAAAACATCTAGTGGGTATGATGAAATATCAACAAAGTTAATTAAAGAATGTGATTCTGAGCTAAGTAACATATTAAGCTATCTATGTAACCAGTCGTTTATCAGTGGAATATTTCCCGAATGGCTGAAATATGCTGAAGTTAAGCCACTGTTTAAGAAGGGAGATAAAGAAATAGCATCAAATTTCCGTCCAATTTCACTGTTGCCAGCATTCTCAAAAATTTTCGAAAAAGTAATGTACAGTTGTCTTTATAACCATCTTATCTCAAATAACATACTGTCAAAGTCACAGTTTGGATTTCTAAAAGGTTCTGATATTGAGAAGGCTATCTACACTTACAGTGAAAATGTACTTAATTCATTAGACAAAAAATTGCAGGCAACTGGTATATTTTGTGATCTGTCAAAGGCATTTGACTGTGTAAATCACAATATCCTTTTAAGTAAACTAGAATATTATAGTGTAACAGGAAATGCTGCAAAATGGTTCAAATCTTATATCTCTGGCAGGAAACAAAGGGTGTTATTAGGAAAGAGACATGTATCAAGCTATCAGGCATCATCCAACTGGGAACTAATTACATGTGGGGTCCCACAAGGTTCCATTTTGGGGCCCTTACTTTTTCTTGTGTATATCAATGACCTTTCATCAGTAACATTACCAGATGCCAAGTTTGTTTTGTTTGCTGATGATACAAACATTGCAATAAATAGCAAATCAAGTGTAGTCTTAGAAAGATCAGCCAATAAAATATTTGTAGACATTAATCACTGGTTCCTAGCCAATTCTTTGTCACTAAACTTTGAAAAAACACACTACATGCAGTTCAGAACTTGTAAGGGGTGTCCCAAGAGTATATGTCTAACATATGATGACAAGAAGATAGAAGAAGTGGACGGTGTTAAATTCTTGGGATTACAGCTTGATAATAAATTCAACTGGGAGGAGCACACCACAGAACTGCTGAAGCGTCTTAACAAATCTCTGTTTGCAATGCGAATTTTGTCAGACATAGGGGATATAAAAATGAAAAAGCTGGCATACTATGCTTACTTTCATTCCATAATGTCATATGGGATTATTTTCTGGAGTAATTCATCAAGCCAAGCTAAAGTTTTCCGGGCACAAAAACGTGCAGTAAGAATTATATGTGGTGTGAACTCAAGAACATCCTGCAGAAGCCTGTTTAGGGAACTAGGGATACTAACTACAGCTTCCCAATATATTTATTCCTTAATGAAATTTGTCATTAAAAATATATCACTTTTTCAAACCAACAGCTCAATTCATGGAATCAATACTAGAAATAAGAATAATCTTCACAAGGATTTAAAGTCACTTAGTCTTGTACAAAAAGGTGTGCATTATTCAGGAACACACATTTTCAATAACTTGCCAGCAGCCATAAAAAGCTTAACAACCAATGAAATTCAGTTTAAGAGAAGCCTAAAGGATTTATTGGTGGCCAACTCCTTCTACTCCATTGATGAATTTCTGAGGAAAACCAACTGATTTGTATATAAGTACAACATAACTTCTGCACAATTTCAGTGCAGTAATGTGTTCACTGAAAATTTGTGTGTGTGTGTGTGTGTGTAAGTATAATCTAACTTCTGCACCATTTCAGTACAGTAATGTGTTCATTGTAAATAAGTATTACAGTAGTTGTATTACATGTTTCTTACCTTATAAATAAATATAAAACTTTTTTATTTTAAATTCAGTGCAATAGTATTTGTAAAATGACTCTTAGTGTTCATTAAAAAATGACGATCATTCCACTTGGGACCTGTGGAATGGTACATTAGCTTATTTGTTTTAGTTTAAATATTTGTCATGTATTGTTGTTTTTCTGACATGTTCCACATCCTGGAGGACCTCCTCACTACGGATCAATTGGAATGAAAGTAAATCTAATCTAATCTAATCTAAAAAACATGTCGAAACGCGGGTTTTGGCAAATGCTAGATCGTCGAGGGACTCGTATTTTTTTCTTTGATTGACGTTTTTAGCACTTCCGTCAACATATATATTGAAGTAAGTACAATTTATATAACTGCATTCCATAGCAATTACAGTGATATAGCGTATGTTAGTGTTGACGTTGAAAGTTTTACAAAATTCGAGAAATGTCCTAGAATGTGAGAGCACGGTGGCCGGAATCGGCATCTGAGGTGCAAACACTGCCAACCAGGCGTCGCGGACCAGGCTGCATAGTTTTACATCGTAAGGTAGGGTTGCGCTACGAAAATAAATATTTTGTTACCCAGGAGCCGGCCGAAGTGGCCGTGCGGTTAAAGGCGCTGCAGTCTGGAACCGCGAGACCGCTACGGTCGCAGTTTCGAATCCTGCCTCGGGCATGGATGTTTGTGATGTCCTTAGGTTAGTTAGGTTTAACTAGTTCTAAGTTCTAGGGGACTAATGACCTCAGCAGTTGAGTCCCATAGTGCTCAGAGCCATTTGAACCATTTGTTACCCAGGAACCAACTTACGACATGAATGCAGTTGTATCTACGGATGTTATATATGGAAATACGACACAGTCTAGAACTAGCGTGTCACGAAGGGCTTAAGAAAACTGTTTCATATTTGAGTATCCTCCCAGATTTATGTGAGCCGAAACAGAGTAATCAACCGTTCATTCTTCAAAATTAAATATCTAAATGTTAGAAGGAAGATTCGACGTATATTTTTCTGTACGCGGCTGTGTGCTGCTTGGAGCTATAATACATGCTGTCGGACAACTGTCTCTACCTACATTGCTCTATACTGAAGAGCCGAAGAGACTGCTACACCTGCCTAATATCGTGTACGGCCCCCGCGAGCACGCAGAAGTCCCGTAACACGACTAATGTCTGAAGAAATACTGGACGAAACTGACACCATGAATCCTGAAGGGCTGTCCATAAATCCGTAAGACTACAACGGGGTGAAAATATCTTCTGAACAACAAGTTACAAGGCATCACAGATATGCTCAATAATATACGTGATTGGGGAGTTTGGTGGCCAGCGGAAGTGTTTAAACTCAGAAGAGTGTTCCTGGAGCCACTCCGTAGCAATTCTCGACGTGGGGGCCGTCGCATTGTCGTGCTTGAATTGCCCAAGTCCGTCGGAATGCACACTGGACATGAATGGATGCATGTTATCAGACAGGATGCTTACGTACGCATCACCTGTCAGAGTCGTATTCAGATGTATCAGGTGTCGCAAATCACACCATTGCAGAGCCTCCACCAGCTTGAACAGTCCCCCGCTAACATGCAGGGTCTATACCTGAGCACGTCCATCCGCTCGATACAGTTTGAAACCAGACTCGTCCGGGAAGACAACATGTTTCCAGTCATAAACGGTCCAGTGTTGGTGTCGACGGATCCAGGCGAGGGATAAAGCTTTGTGTCGTGCAGTCATCAAGGGTACACGAGTGGGCCTTCGGCTGCGAAAGCCCATATCGATGATGTTTAGTTGAATGGTTCGAACTCTGACACTTGTTGATGGCCTAGCAATGAAATCTGTACCAGTTTGTGGAAGGGTTGTACATCTGACACTTTGAACGTTTCTCTTCAGTCGTCGTTGGTTCCGTTCTTGCAGGGCCGGCCGTTGTGGCCGAGCGGTTCTAGGCGCTACAGTCTGGAAACGCGCGACCGCTACGGTCGCAGGTTCGAATCCTGCCTCGGGCATGGATGTGTGTGACGTCCTTAGGTTAGTTAGGTTTAAGTAGTTCTAAGTTCTAGGGGACTGATGACCCCAGAAAAGTCCCATAGTGCTCAGAGCCATTTTGAGCCGTTCTTGCAGGGTGTTTTTCCGGTCGCAGCGATGTCAGAGATTTAATGTTTTCCCGGTCCCTGATATTCACGGTACAGGTCTTGAAATGGTCATACTGGAAAATCCCCACTTCATCGCTAGCTCGGAGATGCTGTGTCCCATCGATCGTGCGCAGACTATAATACCACGTTCAATGTTGATAACCTGCCATTTTTGTCGTATATAGGCGGTGCCGACCGCGGCGGGATATTCTGTCTGTTACGTATCTCTGTATATGAACATGCCTATACCAGTTTCTTTGACGCTTCAGTGTACGTCCTCAATACGGAGGTCTGTACGATGGTCAAAGGTCGTCTTCTGTTTCGTGGAGGGGCACAGTGTGAGCAGTAACAACGCCCAATGAAGCAAGTGGGGCAGAGTGCATGCTGAGGTTAGAAAAGGATGCTGAAAGAACGGCTCATGTGCTTTTCAAAGTAACCATCACAACATTTGTCTTGATCAGGAAAATTTGATAGGAGCGCTGTTATTCCTCTAAGTGCATGAATAACAAGGTGAGCATCAGTCTGGGGTTTGGGTTGATTTGGTGGAAGAGACCAAACAGCGAGGTCATTGGTCTCATTGGATTAGGGAAACAAGGGGAAGGAAGCCGGCTGTGCCATTCCAAAGGAACCATCCCAACATTTGCCTGAAGCGATTTAGGGAAATCACGGAAAAACTAAATCAGGATGGCCGGACGCGGGATGAGCAGCAGTCTGCAGCTGTTTCCAAGAATGAGATTTTCCCTCTGCAGCGGAGTGTGCGCTACAGAGTGAAAATCTCATTCTGGAAACATCCCCCAGGCTGTGGCTAAGCCATGTCTCCGCGATATCCTTTCTTCGAGCAGTGCTAGTTCTGCAAGGTCCGCAGAAGAGCTTCTGTGAAGATTGGAAAGTGGGAGACGAGGTACTGGCAGAATTGAAGCGGTGAGGATGGGTTGTGAGTCGTGCATGGGTAGCTCAGATGGTAGAGCACTTGCCAGCTAAAGGCAAAGGTCCCGAGTTCGAGTCTCGGTCCGGCACACAGTTTTAATTTGCCAGGAAGTTTCGTATCAGCGCACACTCTACATCTACATCTGCATACATACTCTGCTATCCATCATACGGTGCGTGGCGGAGGGTACCTCGTACCACAACTAGCATCTTCTCTTCCTGTTCCACTCCCAAACAGAACGAGGAAAAAATGACTGCCTATACGCCTCTGTACGAGCCCTAATCTTTCTTATCTTATCTTTGTGGTCTTTCCGCGAAATATAAGTTGGCGGCTGTAAAATTGTACTGCAGTCAGCCTCAAATGCTGGTTCTCTAAATTTCCTCAGTAGCGATTCACGAAAAGAACGCCTCCTTCCTCTAGAGACTCCCACCCGAGTTTCTGAAGCATTTCCGTAACACTCGCGTGATGATCAAACCTACCAGTAACAAATCTAGCAGACCGCCTCTGAATTGCTTCTATGTTCTCCCTCAATCCGACCTGATAGGGATCCCAAACGCTCGAACAGTACTCAAGAATAGGTCGTATTAGTGTTTTATAAGCAGTCTTCTTTACAGGTGAACCACATCTTCCCAAAATGCTACCAATGAACCGAAGACGACTATCCGCCTTCCCCACTACTGCCATTACATGCTTGTCACACTTCATATCGCTCTGCAATGTTACGCCCAAATATTTAATCGACGTGACTGCGTCAAGCGCTACACTACTAATGGAGTATTCATACATTACGGAATTGTTTTTCCTATTCATCTGCATTAATTTACATTTATCTTTATTTAGAGTTAGCTGCCATTCTTTACACCAATCACAAATCCTGTCCAAGTCATCTTGTATCCTCCAACAGTCACTCAACGACGACACCTTCCCGTACACCACAGCATCATCAGCAAACAGCCGCACATTGCTATCCACCCTATCCAAAAGATCATTTATGTAGATAGAAAACAACAGCGGACCTACCACACTTCCCTGGGGCACTCCAGATGATACCCTCACCTCCGATGAACACTCACCATCGAGCACAACGCACTGGGTTCTATTACTTACGAAGTCTTCGAGCCACTCACATACTTGGGAACCAATCCCATATGCTCGTACCTTAGTTAGGAGTCTGCAGTGGGGCACCGAGTCAAACGCTTTCCGGAAGTAAAGGAATACGGCATCCGTCTGATACCCTTCATCCATGGTTCGCAAGATATCGTGTGAAAAAAGGGCGAGTTGCGTTTCGCAGGAGCGATGCTTTCTAAAGCCATGCTGATCATGGACAGCAACTTCTCTGTCTCGAGGAAATTCATTATATTCGAACTGAGAATATGTTCGAGAATCCTGCAACAAACCGATCTTAAGGATATTGGTCTGTAATTTTATGGATCCGTCCTTCTACCCTTCTCATATGCAGGCGTCACCTGCGGTTTTTTCCAGTCGCTCAGGACTTTACGTTGGGCAAGAGATTCGCGATAAATGCAAGCTAAGTAAGGAGCCAGTGCAATAGAGAACTCTCCGTAAAACCGAATTGGAATCCCATCAGGACCTGGCGATTTATTTATTTTCAAGCCATTCAGCTGCTTCACAACCCCAGGGATGTCTATCACTATGTCCTCCATACGGGAATCTGTACGAGACTCAAACAGCGGTATGTTTGTACGATCCTCCTGCGTAAAAGATTTCTCAAATGCTAAATTTAAAAGTTCAGCTTTCGTTTTGCTGTCTTCCGTTGCCAGGCCAAACTGATTAGTGAGTGACTGGATGGAAGCCTTCGACCCGCTTACCGGTTTTGCATAAGACCAGAATTTCCTTGGGTTTTCAGCAAGATCTTTTGCTAAGGTAGTGGTTGAATGCTTCGCGCATCGCTCTTTTTACAACAGCACGAATGTCTACTAACTTTTACCTGTCATTCTCCCGATCTTTCTTGTACCGCGAGTGCAACTGTCTTACCTTCCTGAGCATTCTCCGAATTGCACTGTTAAACCACGGTGCGTCTTTTCCGTCCGTAACCCACTTTTTCGGCACATACGTGTCCAATGCGGGATTTACAATGTGTTTAAAATTTGCCCATAATTCTTCCACTTCCATCGTACCGGAAGTAAATGGAGTCGATTCATTTACTAAGTGGGATGCTAGCAACTGCTTATCTGCTCTTCCTAGTAAGAATACTCTCCTTGCCTTCTTGACCGACTTTTTAACTTTCGTAACCATAGTCGCAGAGTGAAAATGTCGTTCTGCATATTATTTACTATCTGAAAAGAAAATACAGTTCGGGTAAGAATCTGCAACCTCCTACGGTGGTGGGATTAGTGACGTGGTGGCAGAGAAAGGGGACGGAGATAGATAGAGACTCAACGGAGGTGGATGGAGAGAGGGGAAGAGACAAATACACATAAACTGAAGAGGGGATGGGCAGAGGGAAAGAAGAGAAGGTGGACAGAGAAAAAGAGGAGGAGATGGACGCAGGGTGGGAGAAGATATAGATAGACAGGGGAAGGAGGACAGAGGGGGGGAGGGGGGGGAGGAGCCACAGGGGACTGTTATGGGACCATTGCTTTTCACACTATATATAAATGTCCTAGTAGATAGTGTCAGAAGTTCCATGCGGCTTTTCGCGGATGATGCTGTAGTATACAGAGAAGTTGCAGCATTAGAAAACTGTAGCGAAATGCAGGAAGATCTGCAGCGGATAGGCTCTTGGTGCAAGGAGTGGCAACTGACCCTTGTAATGTATTGCGAATACATAGAAGGATCTTTTATTGTATGATTACATGATAGCGGAACAAACACTGGTAGCAGTTACTTCTGTAAAATATCTGGGAGTATGCGTACGGAACGATTTGAAGTGGAATGATCATATAAAATTAATTGTTGGTAAGTCGGGTACCAGGTTGAGATTCATTGGCAGAGTCCTTAGAAAATTTAGTCCATCAACAAAGGAGGTGGCTTACAAAACACTCGTTCGACCTATACTCGAGTATTGCTCAACAGTGTGCGATCCGTACCAGATCGGGTTGACGGAGGAGATAGAGAAGATCCAAAGATGAGCGGCGCGTTTCGTCACGTTATTTTGTAAGCGTGATAGCGTTACGGAGGTGTTTAGCAAATTCAAGTGGCAGACTCTGCAAGAGAGGCGCTTTGCATCATGGTGTAGCTTGCTGTCCAGGTTTCGAGAGGGTGCGTTTCTGGATGAGGTATCGAATATATTGCTTCCCCCTACTTATACCTCCAGAGGAGATCACGAATGTAAAATTAGAGAGATTCGAGCGCGCATGGAGGCTTTCAGACAGTCGTTCTTCCCGCGAACCATACGCGACTGGAACAGAAAAGGGAGGTAATGACAGTGTCACGTAAAGTGCCCTCCGCCACACACCGTCGGGTGGCTTGCGGAGTATAAATGTAGATGTAGGAGCAAAGAGTGAGAGGGAGGACCAGCAGGAGATGGATAGAGAGTGGAGGAGGTGAACAGAGAGGGGTGGCGAGGAGGAGGAGGTGGGTAGGGTGAGGGGGAGAACATGAACATATACAGGGGGAAGGAGGTGATGGACTAAGAGAAGATTGGAGCTAGTTCATACCTGGGCAATACCGGGTACTAAGCTAGTATGATATAAAATGTAATGGAGCTGAAAGCGATCTGTAGCAACCATGTTACAACACGAGATGGCAAATTGCTGCTGTCGTTCCTGCTATCTTCTAATACTAGTGATAAAGGTCTGGTGTCCAGCAGCAGATGTGTACAGTCCTCGCCTCAGACCGGTGCTGTCGCGCTGTACAGGATGGCGCTGGCCACGACGCTGGCGCAGCTGCCGCCCCCGCTACCGGCCGCTCCGCCCCCGCCGCCCCCGGCCTGCTACGCCCCCGCGGCGCCGTCTGCGTCGTCGGCGACTGCGGCGCCCACCGCGGGGCTGTGCGGCCTGTGCTGCCTCCTGCCGGCGGGCGCCGCAAGCTCCGCTGGGGCACCCTCCCACATGTCGGAAGCCGAGCCCGGCGGCCGCAACGAGGACCTGTCCTAGCACAGCCAGTGAGTCACCTGCCACCCGACCAATCTTCTCTCTCTCTCGTTTTAGACAATAATCGTTACTATAGTTCTTTTGTCTTGGCGGTTCGCGCATGCCCGCCCAGACGCGGAAGATTGCTGCGTTGCCTGTTGCACCAACAATGACTCAAAGGAAGGCCTCGGCTCTTGTTCGTGACGTCACGTCAGCTAGGCACGGCGAACGCCAGGTCTGTTGCAGGTATACTCATAATGGTGGTGTCTCCCTCCCTGACACAGGAAAATGTGAAACTATTGGCGGTAGTTGACCAACACACATTGTTCTGAGAGATTTCTGCAATCAATTAATTGTGCAATTCATTACACTTCTTAACAAATAGTGTACTCCTGACCTTAAATTTCTGCCTGTTTTAAGGATTGACATACTAAAACAACTTCATGGTCCAGCAGCAACGGAATTCGTGCTTCTTTGCCTTATTTGTAAATCTGAGGAAGTTATGTTTGTACTGGGTTGCTTTTACAAGAAACTGTGAATATGTTGGTGCTCTTCTTTAGGTATCTTGGCTGACTATGGGGTGAGGAGCACTGAATGTTAATGAAATATCTTGCGATTATACACGTTGGGGGAGGGGGTGGGGGACAGAAGAAAGGCGAAAGAGAGATACTTGTTTTATCAAATAAATTTTTTTTTATCTTATAAAGTTTCTCCTTTCAGTTGCAAGAGGAGAATATTTATCTTTTCTAATGTGCATGTTTAAAAAAGTTTAAGCTCAGCAGTATTTTGGATGTATGAAGCTATTCTGTTTCCTGCTTAGAATTCCTTTCGTTGAAAATGACTGTAATCTAATGACTGGCAACAGTTGGACATTTACACATGTAAATTAGTTCACATTTCCAGTGACGATGTCAAATGAAAATAAATAAATAAATAAATAAAAGAAACGAGTTCATTGTAAGGGGGTTGGGGTAAGATTCGATAGCAAAATGGATCAAGTAAATATAGTTACCTGAATGTAAAATTTCCGAAGCTTGCAATGGGGCAAAGCGTCTTCTCATATTGATCTACGTTTGTTTCGACAGGATTCAGTAATACAAAACTATGATCTTCATTTGTAGCTTTACGATCTTTCATCTAAATAAAACTGCAGAATTCAAAACAATACCAAACAGTTTGTCCAAAAAATAAGAGATTTATAGTGGTAAGCACGCCCTGGCATTTCTGTCTGCAACAGACGTGGCATTCGCCGTGCCTAGCTGACGTGACGTCAAGCGCCGAGGCCTTCCTTTGAATCGGTGTTGGTTGCATGCGCCAAGAGAAGCAGCGCCATAGTATAGTTCGCAAACTTACATTTAGGGGGGAGCGCGAAGTTTATGTAGTAAAGCCACCACGGCCGCATTAACCCTTTCGCTGCTACAGAGACGTCCTCCCCGCATTCCGCGCTGTGCGCGATTTTGTCGTCACTGCACTGCTCGCCTGTGCAGACACACGGTGTTTGACTGCTTTGACACACTTTATCGTTCGATTTCACAAAAACTATTTGGCCCAATAATTTGATTTTTACACATCTTCTTGACTGATACCTTCCCCCCCTAAATGACTTAATTTTGTTTCGATGTTCAACGCAGTTATTGTGCAGCATTAGATGTAGTAAACCATTGCACGAAATTTTGAAGAGTTTGCAGAGGTAAAATTCCATAGCGTATACTTCCCGTATGGTCGATTTTAGTTGCCACTAGAAATTTCAAAAAATTACATTCAAACGAATAAAATTCATGAAGTAAGACACTTCGATATTGTTTTTAAATAAAGAAAATATTAAGCACCGAACAGGGTTTGAACTCAGAACCTTACACTTAGCAACCAAACACTAATCATTTTTTTAAATCTATTTTGTTCGCTTTTGTTCGTTGCATCTGCTCGGGGCGGACGTCGTAAGACATCCGATTAAGTTCGTTGTTGATCGATTAAATCAGTTTTTTTATTGCAGAGGGCAGCTAACCCTCTGACCGGACACGCTGAGCTACCGTGCCGGCACCATTATGCTAACGCAGCTCGTCATTCAATAAACCTTCCGCAGGAGTTTAAAATAGCACGCAAAATACCGACAAACACTGTTGGTATGACTATGAAGTTTTCACGTTTCGTCGAAGTACAATAGGAAGGAAACAATTACCGCTGTTCTTTACTGCGAAAAAGCGGTTAGTGAGAATGATACAAAAACCTTTCCTTGCTATCGCCTGAATTAGGAGGCTTATTGGTTGTTTGGTTCAATTAATTAATAGAATATGAAGCAATTGGTATAAAGAATGCTTTTTCCAAACTTTCTATGAAAGGAAGTCCGCTATAAAGACATTGCTTTTGTTCAATTACTTTTATTTATGACTGAACGTTTCTAATACTGAAGACACTCGTCCGTGCTCTGCACTGCAGTCGAGCTCTGGCAACGTCGTTCTCTGTTCATTGGCTGACTGTGTTTTGTGACGTCAGATGCGCAGAACGAACCTAAACTCGGCCGCCGTCGTAAATGACACGCACGTCAGTCATATGAAAAACACGTTCCATACTTATCACCATTATTTGACAATACATCTTTATTTTTTTCTTCTTTTATTTTAGATATAATTCTTCTCACTCGTTTGACTTAACCCACCACGAGTTCCTCTTTTGTGCAATCTCTTCATCTCACAAGGGAACCTCCCCATCGCAACCCCCTCAGATTTAGTTATAAGTTGGCACAGTGGATAGGCCTTGAAAAACTGAACACAGATCAATTGAGAAAACAGGAAGAAGTTGTGTGGAACTGTGAAAAAATAAGCAAAATATACAAACTGAGTAGTCAATGGGCCACATAAGCAACATAATGGACTATGTGAGATTAGGAGCGCCGTGGTCCCGTGGTAGCGTGAGCAGCTGCAGAACGAGAGGTCCTTGGTTCAAATCTTTCATCGAGTGAAAACTTTAATTTTTTATTTTCAGTTCATGTGACAAACTCTTATGTTTTCATCACTTTTTTGGGAGTGATTATCACATCCACAAGAAAACCTAAATCGGGCAAGGTAGAAGAATCTTTTTACCCATTCGCCAAGTGTACAAGTTAGGTGGGTCGACAACATATTCCTGTCATGTGACGCACATGCCGTCACCAGTGTCGTATAGAATATATCAGATGTGTTTTCCTATGGAGGAATCGGTTGACCTATGACCTTGCGACAAATGTTTTCTGTTCCCATTGGAGAGGCACGTCCTTTCGTCTACTAATAGCACGGTTTTGCGATGCGGTCGCAAAACACACACTAAACTTATTACAGTGAACAGAGATGTCAATGAACGAACGGACAGATCATAACTATGCAAAAATAAAGAATGTAAAATTTTCAGTCCAGGGAAGACTTGAACCAAGGACCTCTGCAGCTGCTCACGCTACCACGGGACCACGGCGCTCCTAATCTCACATAGTCCATTATGTTGCTTATGTGGCCCATTGACTACTCAGTTTGTATGTTTTGCTTATTTTTTCACAGTTCCACACAACTTCTTCCTGTTTTCTCAATTGATCTGTGTTCAGTTTATCAAGGCCTATCCACTGTGCCAACTTATAACTAAATCTGAGGGGGGTGCGATGGGGAGGTTCCCTTGTCAGATTAGCACTTACAACCGACGTCCTCAATTATTTGCTGGATGTATTCCTATCTCTCTCTTCCTCTACAGTTTTTGCCCTCTACAGCTCCCTCTAGTACCATGGAAGTCGTATCCTGATGCCTTAACAAATGTCCTATCATCCTTTCCTTGTCAGTGTTTTACGTATATGCTTTTCCCCTCCAATTCACGCAGGCTCCTCATCTCTTACCTAGTTTTCGACATTCGTGCTTCCATTCTCTTCTGCTCCGGTTTTCCCACAGTCCATGTTTCACTACCATACACTGCTGTGCTCCAAACGTACATTCTCAAAAATTTCTTCCTCAAATTAAGGCCTATATTTGATACCAGTAGATTTGTCTTAACCAGGAGTACATTTTCTTCCAGTGCTAGTCTGCTTTTTACTACGTCCTTCTTCCATCCAACATGGGTTTTTTGTTGCACAGGCAGCAGAATTCGTCTACTTCGTGGTCCCCAGTTCTGATGTTAACTCAGGCCAGTATCGGGCTGCTGTGTGCGGTGTCTCCAGAGGTCTATGCTGGTCATCGGGAATTATCAAGAAGGACTCATCAGTGAAGACAATTCTACTCAATGAGATTCCAGGTCGAAGAGGTGTCTTGAGATGCCCCAAACAGCGGTGCGATACCATACCTTTGGTTGTAATCCACGGCACCCTTACAGCGCAGCTACGTCGACGATATTCTACGCCGCGTTTTATCGTCCTTTAACTATTCTCGGCTTACATTTCAGCAAAATAATACCTGCCCGTCACACGACGAAAGTTTCTACTGCTTGTCTTCGTGCTTGGCAAACCCTACCTTGACCAGCAAGGTCTCCGGATCTCTCCCCAATGTAGAACGTTGTGAGCATTATGGGCAGAGCCTGCCAACCATCTCGGGATTTTGACGATCTAACGCGCCAATTGGGCAGAATTTGGCACGAGAAGGAATTTGACAGGAGAAGAGCCAATAACCCTACCAATCAATGACATGCCGAATAACTGCTTGCATGAGGGCCAGAGATGGACCAATGCATTATTGACTCGCTCAGTTTGTTAAGCTGTTTCTCTTGAATAAATTATCCATTTTTTCTGAAATTGTAATCAATTGTTTGTCTGTTCATGTAAATCACGTCTACTAATTATCGTCCCATTCGGATAATTACTTCGTTTGTTTGTTTTTTAGTGGCAATATTTGTGGAAGACATATCGAACTAGGAATAATTTAGTTTGCTACTTATTTAAAACTATTGTGGTTACATAAAGCAAGACCATTTTACATTATGCGTTATTTTCTTGAGCTTCATATATTTCTTTTAGCATATTCTTTGTGCATAAAGGTAAATGGTCAGTATTCACCCCCATATTACTACAAATGATCGCACAGCTGACAACTAAAACATATTGTATGCCTACGATGCATACAATGTGTTTCAAAGTTTTTCATGAAACTTATAGGGATGACGCATCCCGTCATGGGGAACAAGTTTCGTTAGATGCAAGATGTTCACTGACGTTACCCAGTGATGCTAGGAGTCTTTTAGTATTCCCCGGCCTTGGCATGACCAGATTTCACCGACTGGCAGGTTCTTCTAACTAGATATGCTCCATACTCCACAGAGAAAGACTGCACTGTAGTTCCTTCTCTAGATTGTCGCACAGATGACAAAATGGTAGATATCGAAATAGATGACCGAGGGATAGAAAAACAATTAAAATCGCTCAAAAGAGGAAAGGCCGCTGGACCTGATGGGATACCAGTTCGATTTTACACAGAGTACGCGAAGGAACTTGCCCCCCTTCTTGCAGTGGTGTACCGTAGGTCTCTAGAAGAGTGTAGCGTTCCATAGGGTTGGAAAAGGGCACAGGACATCCCCATTTTCAAGAAGGGACGTGTATCAGATGTGCAGAACTATAGACTTATATCTCTAACGTCGATCAGTTGTAGAATTTTGGAACACGTATTATGTTCGAGTATAAAGACTTTTCTAGAGACTAGAAATCTACTCTGTAGGAATCAGCATAGGTTTCGAAAAAGACGGTCGTGTGAAACCCAGCTCGCGCTATTCGTCCACGAGACTCAGAGGGCCATAGACACGGCTTCCCAGGTAGATTTCGCAAGGCGTTTGATACAGTTCGCCATAGTTGTTTAATGAACAAAGTAAGAGCATATGGACTATTAGTCCAGTTGTGTGATTGGATTGAAGAGTTCCTAGATAACAGAACGCAGCATGTCATTCTCAATGGAGCGAAGTCTTCCGAAGTAAGAGTGATTTCAGGTGTGCCGCAGAGGAGTGTCGTAGGTTCAAAATAATATAAATGACCTTGTGGATAACACCGGAAGTTCACTGAGGCTTTTTGCGGATGATGCTGTAGTATGTCGAGAGGTTGTAACAAAGGAAAATTGTACTGAAATGCAGGAGGGTCTGCAACGAATTGACGCATGGTGCAGGGAATGGCAATTGAATCTCAGTGTAGACAAGTGGAATGTGCTGCGAATTCATAGAAAGAACGATCCCTTATCATTTAGCTACTATATAGCAAGTCAGCAAGTGGAAGGAGTCAATTCCATAAATTATCTGGGAGTAGGCATTAGGAGTGATTTAAAATGGAATGACCATATTAAGTTGATCGTCGGTAAAGCAGATGCCAGACTGAGATTCATTGGAAGAATCCTAAGGAAATGCAATCCGAAAACAAAGGAAGTAGGTTACAGTACGTTCGTTCGCCCACTGCTTGAATACTGCTCACCGGTGTGGGATCCGTACCGGATAGGGTTGATAGAAGAGATAGAGAAGATCCAACGGAGAGCAGCACGCTTAGTTACGGGATCGTTTAGTAATCGCGAAAGCGTTACGGAGATGATAAACTCCAGTGGAAGACTCTGCAAGAGAGACGCTCAGTAGCTCGGTACAGGCTTTTGTTGAAGTTTCGAGAACATACCTTCACTGAGGAGTCGAGAAGCATATTGCTCCCTCCTACGTATATCTCGCGAAGAGACCATAAGGATAAAATCAGAGAGAATAGAGCCCACACAGGCATATCGACAATCTTTCTTTCCACGAACAATACGAGACTGGAATAGAAGGGAGAACCGATAGAGGTATTCAAGGCACCCTCCGCCACACACCGTCAGGTAGCTTGCGGAGAATGGATGTAGATACTATCTACACAAGTAAATTGACAGCGTGATTTTCAACAAGAAAATCTTAGTGTCTCTAAGCGGACAAATATAATTTAGAAGACAATCAGGTATTTTAATCTTGCTGGGCCTACAGAGCAGACGACTAGATTATAGCTGACACTTGATCACCCTGCAGGGTGCCTACACTCTGTCGCCTAGGGGCATAACCGATACAAAAGTACACATGCCGTTGTTGGGAAGAGTCAGCGAACATTTTATCTTGAACCAGAGTTGTTCCCTATGCTGTGATCTATCACCATAGACGTTTGATGCAATTATTTTGAAAGACACTGTGTATCTTGTACCTGACTTGTAAATGTATAACTAAATTCATTTACTTTGTTTCAGTGGAGATTTGACTGGCATTGGACATGACGGGTACGGCGCCAGTTAATCTGTGATGTTTGGCAGTGACGGAAGGCTGGACACCAAGGATGAGACAGTGGACTTGCACAGACAGAGCGCTGAGGCGCATGCGCAGACCCAAGGACGTCTATAAGGCCAGCCTGACGAAGGTCGCTGCAGCAACGAAAGCTTGTGTCACTCAGTAGTTTCTCAATCCTCTTACAGCCTGTTATTACTCAGCAAAGTTTTCGTGTGATCTTTGCTAGGGTAATTCTCTACTGTGTCTCTGGCTACTGACATGCCAGTGGTT
This sequence comes from Schistocerca serialis cubense, assembly GCF_023864345.2. Taxonomy (NCBI): domain Eukaryota; kingdom Metazoa; phylum Arthropoda; class Insecta; order Orthoptera; family Acrididae; genus Schistocerca; species Schistocerca serialis. The sequence goes on along the minus strand of NC_064649.1, from coordinate 35,763,977 downwards.
TGGTCTCCATAGTGAGACTTTCTGACCAGCTGAAACTGTTTACCATGTTTGACTGTAACCCATACCTATACTTTTCGTCACTATCGGTCTTAACAACTGACTTATCTGGGTACACATACTGGACTGACAAAAAAATTTGAATATATAAACACCTCTTTTGCATGTGGTGTTGTAATATTGGGGCATTGTCCACAACTGTGAAATCTACAGCAACATAATACTCAGAACATATCACCAGAGGCAATGTACAGATGTACACATGGACTTTGCCATTGCAGTTGGCGTAGAGAAGTACCCAGATTCACATATAGCTTCGTGTGGAGAACGATTTATATTAACACACTAGTTGCTTACCGGTAAAACTCATGTCATTTCTCAGAAGACACAAATTTCAAAGCACATATTCCTACAATTATACGAAGCAGAAAATACAGGCAGTATCAACCCAATTGTTACTACTTAAGCAGCCTGTACTGTGGACTGATACTTTCTTAAAACGGCTGAGCAGTCTAAATAATAATACTGATATTTAATTGCCATATTGCATTTCCATATTGGCATAAGGAGTATTGGACGCGACAGTAAAATTTTTAAAACGAATGATGGCCAACGTAAAACGCTTTATCTGCTACAAGAGTGTACTTTGGATTTCTGTTCTATCAATAATAATTACAAAATTTTAAGTTTTGAAGTGAACAATCTCCGAAATGTGAGACTTACATGCATCGACAATAAACTTTCTCAGATGGCATTTGCCTAGCCGTGTTTGGAGTAAGAAGAAAATATGTTGTCCAAGTCTCCCCCTTACCCCACCTCTCTCTCTCTCTCTCTCTCTCTAGCATCCCCTCAACAATTTTTTTCAACTTCCTTTTCTTTTCGCCAACCACTTGAGGCCAGGCTGTTTCCTTCAACAAAATGTCGGCCGATTTTCTGGAGAGAAAAAAAAAAAAAAATAAACCTGTCCATTCTGGTCTAGTACTCCGCCTCTGATTATTTCGACACTGACGCTATGCTACAGCCAGCTTCGTTCTCTCATTGTTTCCTACTCATGCAATCGCAGTTTTTATTCTGGTATTCTAATCACGTATTTTGGTTTCATTTCCATCGCGCAAGGCTGAAACGTATTTCCCATCGTCCCTCCCCTGAAATTTCCTGTTACCTCGCATCTGGTTTGACAATTTTCCCGTATGAGACGGGATGCCACGGTGTTGGAAATTAATAGACCGGAAAAAGGACTTCCGCTGTAAGTGACACATTCATCCAGAATTTTTTTTCAAGTCAGACTGGTGAATTGTCAACTTAGTACATGCATTGAAATATATTCTGGGTTTTGCGACGCACATAACAAGGCTGTGGACTTTTTTGATGGCACTCCTTCTTCTAAGTGAGCGCATTCAGATCTTTTTTCAACTTCCGATACCAATATTTTCGCCTAGCGGTTGGTGATTCCTTCTTCAGTGAAAGTACAGCGATTGGCAAAACAGTGATTTGATGGCACCTTACAAATTCGCTATACGCGTCCACAATGGTCAGGATTTCTGGACGATTTCGCAGTTGGTACTTCCGATCTAAAACTCATTCACGTAGTCTGGGTTCGAACATGGAGCCTTGGTAAAGGCAGGTTTGCATCCACTACTGTGATCCAGACATCATCATCCACGCTGTTGTCTGAACTGTTAAACCAAACGTTCCCAACGAGATATGCTCAAGTTTCTGGTGTCCACATTTGCAGTTCTGGAAGAGAATCGTGAGGCAGACACTGTTCGAGTTGCTGATGAAGCTTCCTGAACAGTGAGTGTATCTGATGTAGTTGCGATCCGTGTTCATAGAAATCAACTACTCGTAGTTTGCAAAGCACATGAAATAGCACACACTGTAGAGTATAGATATATAGGCGTAGAGTGCACTTTTGTTAAACCCTGTATTCTAGTCCACGTTCAAAAAAACCTCCGAGTGACATTCCGTCCACTTCGATTTACGCGTTGTTCACAGTATTATGGAGGTACACGACATTGAGAAGTATTGTATTCCTTTGGGAAAGTATTGTATTCCTTTGCCACTGATGTATAAGACGGTGCAACAGAGCTGTTCTCGTGGAATAAAACTGTGTGTGTGTTTTTTTTAAATTAATTGTTCATTCATTTTATTTGTTGTTTTCCTTCCACAAAACACAAACAGAGGAAGTCAGCAACGGAAGCTTGTGTGTCTTCACAAGGCAGAAACTACTTCGATTTATCGCAGTTCATCGTCCATTCTGCTGACATTTCATAGTCAGCCTTACAAGGTGAGTGAACGGAGGATAAAGAGAAGGTCCAAAGTAGAGGCATGCATTTTGCCACACGCTTATGTAGTAAGTGCAAGAAAGTCTCTGAGATACTCATCCAGCTTAAGTGACAGATACTACGAGTGAGGCACATACCAAGTAGTAATTTGCTCTTACAATTGCGTGAACATACATTGCAGTATGAGACAGTAAACTTCTGGCAACTAAAACTGGAACACCAGGAAGCATAGCAAATAAAAAAATTTACTTGCTATGCATACGAGTATCTATCTACAGTGTGGCTGTAATTAAACATTTGCCACTTCAGCCAGTGTAGGCAAAAACAAAGAGGGTTGTCCAGAAAGTAAGTTTCAATCGGTCAAGAAGTGGACACCACAGTGAAAACCCGATGAAGCTTAGCATAGATGTATTGGGCAGTGTCTCTAGTATGACCGTCGATCGCATCAAGACGCTCTTTTCAGTTGTGAGCGCACTGTGAGCGAGTGAAGGTGTCCAGAACAACGATGTCTCCCGCCAAGTAGGAGGGCCCGCTGAGAGGCTTCGCCTTAATGAATGCAGCCCACCTAACACGACTGCCACGCACTTCCTTCTTCATGGCAATTCTCAGCCGCACTCTGCAGGGGCAGTGAAGATGCTCCTGCAGCCTTTTCGATGGGAAGTGTTCCACCGCCCACAACACAGCCCTAATTGGCTTGTCCTGAGTATCATCTCTGCTCACATGAAACGCTGGATGCAAAGACAATACTTGGGCGCAGTTTACGCGATATAAACCAGCGAAGAGAATTATCAGAAATCACTGGTGGCTGCCTTCTATGACGATGGCGTAGGAAATTTGGTATAACTCTCCGACAAATGTCTAAGTGGGAGCGGCGGCTATATAGAGAAGTACCTGGAAAGTGTAGTTAACTCTTGTAAATAAAATGTTTCTGATTTTCAATGTGGCTTCCATTTAGCGACCGATCGGAACTTACTTTCTGCACAACCGTCGTATTTAATGTACAGGTAACCACTATATACCAACTATACTATATACTATGCAGCACACTAGACTCGCATTCAGGACGACGACGGTTGAAACCCACATTCGGCCATCCTGATTTAGGTTTTATGTGATCTCCCTAAAACGCTTCAGACAAGTGTGGGGATGGTTTCTATGAAAGAACACAGCCGCCTCTTCCCCATCCTCCCCGTATCCGATGGGACCAATGACTTCGCTGTTTGGTCCCCTCCCCCAAACATCCAACTATATGCTACAGGATGTGTGTTGTTAGTAGTGTTAGTGTCATGACTAGCCGTTAGGCGCCGGTACTGGTGCGGTGACGTAGGGTTGAAACAAGCATCAGTGTGCATTACAGTCGTAGACAGTCAGCGTGGGTCTGGACAAGGTGAACAGGGCTTTACCTGTAAAGCTGTTTTATCAAAACAACAGCAAAAGTAATGCTGCTCTTCGATAGTATCGACACACTAAAGGAATTCGGAGAGGTCCTCTTTTGGCGCTGGGATTGAAGAACACGATTCGGAAGTTCGAATTAAATGACGATTTGGGAATTGCTCCTGGGGGAGACTGACGGCCAATTGCGCCACAAATTGTTGAAGAAGTTACTGTTGCCATACTGACAATGCTGGACGCAATGTCCGATCTTCAAACAGCACACGAATTATCACGTCATCTGAACACTGCATGGTCGACCGTCCGAAAAGTGCTGTAAACAACTGTGGAACGATACTTCCAGTGCGCTTGTAGGCTGTCGCTGATGCAAGTGGCTTTCGCACTGAGCGACGTTTGTAATATGGAACTTAACCATGATAAGAAGTTACGAAAATAACGTTACCCTCTTCATGTGGGAAATTAAAAAGTGTTCCTTTCCATGGTTTATTCGTTATTTCTCTTCCACATGTCCTTACAGTCGTTGCCACAGTGTTTCACTGTCCCACGATCAATCGGTTTTCATGGGGCCCTAAAGTTTAAATATAACCACCATGTATACTGTTGTGTCCCAGGTATAAACTACCAAATGGAAAGTCGGAATGAATTACAATTTAGGAGATTTGTCCTTAAGACAAGGTGATACATAACACGGCGTAATCACTCGTATCCAGATCCGTAGCCAAAGTTCATCTAGCGTAAACACTATCACAGGGGAGACCTGCTCTGTACTCCAGGAGGGCCACCACACGATTCCCCCTACGGGACGCGAGTTAATCACGTGGTGTTGCATCCTGACTGGCTTCGTAGACTCCAGCGGTATGACTGCGCTGCATGAACGCACGGCACATAATTCACTGTTATGGGTATCAGAAAGACACTCGCTTGCGACTCAGTCGTTTTTGGACCAGGTTTCCTTACCGCAAAATGATACATTCAGTCTTCTTCATCATACTTGAAACTTTGTAACGCCATCGCGTAATCGACCTGTATGTGACGACTGTGGTTGCCCCACAGCTTTTACATATTGGAAAAACGTCACGAGCTGCTACCAAGAACTGCTGATAAAAATTTCTTTATGATACAATCTGTTTCGAAGACAGACAAAGTAGTCATGAAATACACTCCTGGAAATTGAAATAAGAACACCGTGAATTCATTGTCCCAGGAAGGGGAAACTTTATTGACACATTCCTGGGGTCAGATACATCACATGATCACACTGACAGAACCACAGGCACATAGACACAGGCAACAGAGCATGCACAATGTCGGCACTAGTACAGTGTATATCCACCTTTCGCAGCAATGCAGGCTGCTATTCTCCCATGGAGACGATCGTAGAGATGCTGGATGTAGTCCTGTGGAACGGCTTGCCATGCCATTTCCACCTGGCGCCTCAGTTGGACCAGCGTTCGTGCTGGACGTGCAGACCGCGTGAGACGACGCTTCATCCAGTCCCAAACATGCTCAATGGGGGACAGATCCGGAGATCTTGCTGGCCAGGGTAGTTGACTTACACCTTCTAGAGCACGTTGGGTGGCACGGGATACATGCGGACGTGCATTGTCCTGTTGGAACAGCAAGTTCCCTTGCCGGTCTAGGAATGGTAGAACGATGGGTTCGATGACGGTTTGGATGTACCGTGCACTATTCAGTGTCCCCTCGACGATCACCAGTGGTGTACGGCCAGTGTAGGAGATCGCTCCCCACTCCATGATGCCGGGTGTTGGCCCTGTGTGCCTCGGTCGTATGCAGTCCTGATTGTAGCGCTCACCTGCACGGCGCCAAACACGCATACGACCATCATTGGCACCAAGGCAGAAGCGACTCTCATCGCTGAAGACGACACGTCTCCATTCGTCCCTCCATTCACGCCTGTCGCGACACCACTGGAGGCGGGCTGCACGATGTTGGGGTGTGAGCGGAAGACGGCCTAACGGTGTGCGGGACCGTAGCCCAGCTTCATGGAGACGGTTGCGAATGGTCCTCGCCGATACCCCAGGAGCAACAGTGTCCCTAATTTGCTGGGAAGTGGCGGTGCGGTCCCCTACGGCACTGCGTAGGATCCTACGGTCTTGGCGTGCACCCGTGCGTCGCTGCGGTCCGGTCCCAGGTCGACGGGCACGTGCACCTTCCGCCGACCACTAGCGACAACATCGATGTACTGTGGAGACCTCACGCCCCACGTGTTGAGCAATTCGGCGGTACGTCCACCCGGCCTCCCGCATGCCCACTATACGCCCTCGCTCAAAGTCCGTCAACTGCACATACGGTTCACGTCCACGCTGTCGCGGCATGCTACCAGTGTTAAAGACTGCGATGGAGCTCCGTATGCCACGGCAAACTGGCTGACACTGACGGCGGCGGTGCACAAATGCTGCGCAGCTAGCGCCATTCGACGGCCAACACCGCGGTTCCTGGTGTGTCCGCTGTGCCGTGCGTGTGATCATTGCTTGTACAGCCCTCTCGCAGTGTCCGGAGCAAGTATGGTGGGTCTGACACACCGGTGTCAATGTGTTCTTTTTTCCATTTCCAGGAGTGTATTTACAACAGCATACAACGTGATACGACATGAATAGCGTCACTGAATATGACACCCACTATTCATCACTGTTGTCAAATAGTGATATAAATTACATCGGTAGTAGGAAAAGTCTAGAAGGCACTGCACTCCTTCGTGTTACACTAACAGTCAGCTTACAATTTTATGACAAGAGACACTCTACATACTGCCTACTGCACATCTGATAATTACAGGTAAGAGCGAGAAAATCAGATAAATACATACCACTAAACTGCTATCCTGGTGCCCGTTGAAAGCTGCGTATCCGACAGATTCCAGTGGCACAAAAATTGACGTTGTGACTTTAACTCGACTTATAAACTGAAGGAAACACTTCACGGCATTCCTTTCAGAAGTGCTACAAATTCGTCGAGCAATAGACCGCGCCGCTAAAACTGTTAACACAACTGGCTCTGCTAAGAGTATCCCATGACTTCCACATCACTGGCAACGGGTTATACACAATGCTAGTGACTACACTTAAGGTCAGGAAAACTTTGAAACACGTATCTATGTTGTACGAGCTGTAAATAAATAATTGCCACTATTAAAGTTCCAACCCCCGTATTTGTCGTATTATTTTGCGTGCATTTAGGGATTACTATAGTTTGTTAATTTTCAGTGTACAGTGATTTCGAGTGTTAGGTAAAGCAGACGATTTATCAGTCATACGTCCAAAGTGTTAGCGAGTTACACCCACTTCTGTCAGTTAGAAGGTGATTTTGATTAATAAGTTAGTAGAAAAACTGATAGCAACTTTATACTTCAGTAATGCTTGGTGTCTATGACAGGGTTAAAAAGAATGAGTAATTTGACTAAACGAGTGTAAAAGTTTGATATGAGAAAATTAAATGAGTTCTAATTCCATTTATAATCATCCTTTCCCTTTTCTTAAATGACATATTTTTAATACTTTTGAATGCAATGAGTATTAAGAGCATTGTTAGCAAATGAGCAGAACGACTTGTGGATGGAGTGTTGTCCTTAGTGACAAGCAGTAAATTACAGCATGCGGTTGCCTTTCAGCTAATTACGTTGCAACAGCATTGCCACTGGCAGCTACGCCGATGCGGAAGAGAACTGAGCGTCCGTTGGAGGTAAGTTATTATCAGGGCCTAATTACAGAACTCATTTGGAAGAAGACTTCCTTTTGTATGCAATGAAATAAATTAGAGATAAATTCTCGACACGTAATGTATAGCCACTGTAAGTATTTCCACGACAACGTTACCATCCTTTAATACTGTCAATTTTCGAAGTTCCTTTCATTAGAAATTTCCAAACTAAATAAATTTCATTTTATTACTTTCCGCAACTTCCCATCATTAAACATCATTCACTACATACTCTCTGTGGTGTCACCGCCAGACACCACACTTGCTAGGTGGTAGCCTTTAAATCGGCCGCGGTCCGTTAGTATACGTCGGACCCGCGTGTCGCCACTATCAGTGACTGCAGACCGAGCGCCGCCACACGGCAGGTCTAGAGACACTTCCTAGCACTCGCCCCCCAGTCGTACAGCCGACTTTGCTAGCGATGGTTCACTGACAAAATACGCTCTCATTTGCCGAGACGATAGTTAGCATAGCCTTGAGTTACGTCATTTGCTACGACCTAGCAAGGCGCCATTATCAGTTGCTATTGATATTGTAAATAATGTACAGACAAGAGCTACGTTCAACATTAATGGACTAAAGTTATGTATTCCACCAGTTACCTCCTTTTTTTCTGAAGTCTAAATTCCTTGTCCTGTTCCAGACCTCACGCCAGCCTGCGTGAGCTTAAACGCGTGCCTTTCGGCTTCCTCTATTAATACGGGTTGGCTCTCCTGCCAGCCCACAACACTTTCGAACTTAAAAATTTAAAATGCTGTCATACTCTATTCGTTAAGAAGTATAATTTTATGTTAAAAGTTTAACACAATAAGGCAAACACTACAGTCATAAGCCGTGTGCGTGTCTTGTGACAGCGAAACTAACGGCGCACAAATACTCACAATTTATTAATCGAGTGTCTGAGAATGAGGCCATTTAGTAACTTCCAATAAACATTAAACATAATTTCAAACACTTTCACATGATTAACGTCAGTTATTTAGCACATGAACCGATTTCCAAAGTAATCAGAAGTCTGAAGCTGATTAACACACTAGGGTTCGATTCTCTAAGGTATAGGGGGTTACTGATACACTGTAGTGGGAAGAATACATGAATAAATTTGTATGTGATTTGGGATAGACACAGTCCGAAATCCAGAACGCGGAGCTCCACATCTGGGAGCAAACACTGTCTCTAAGACACTGAGACGAGGCAAGCTTGGATGACATTGCATGGTACTTGAACTCTCTGCCAGAGTTCAGACATCGTGTCGGCTGGTGAATGATGGCATGCCGGCCTCTAGGTATGAAACACGACGGGATGTTTTTGACAGGTCTGGCTAACATGCTGGCCAAGGAAACAGGTGAAACACAACCAGGCAACTCAGGACAGCATGTGCAACAAGTGGTCTTCCGCCACACAGACCTCTATGGTAGAGCACAGCGACTGGCCTCTTAATACGACAGTAATGTAATGCTTGCTGTCCAGGTTACGGCTATGTGAACCAGAGGTGATCGTTTCGTGTAACCAACGGAACGCCACAGCATCCCAGCCAGGCTTCAACCCATACGATGATGGCGAAAGCAACCTCGCTGCATCCATTCTCCTCGCTGTCATCACACATGGATACATCGAACGTGATGCTGCTGTAACGTTGTTACTTTATTTTGCTATGAAAGCGGTACTGCTAGACAATAAAAGCGGTTTAAAAGCTGTGAGCTGTCTGGGGAAGTTAACCTTGCATTACTGCGCAACTGTTTCACCAGGTATCCAGTCTAGCTTACCAAATTCCCAACCAGACTAACATTAATTATAATCTTTTAATAGTCATACGACAACCGGTGATTTATATATATATATATATATATATATATATATATATATATATAAGAGAATTTAAATAAAAAGAAATAAATCAGTTTATATTTGGAAATTTATTTTAACATTGATCATTGAAATTTCAGCATATTAAACTCGAGTCTTAACTAAGCTGGTGCCTTATTTAGGATTGTGAAAATGTGAGATTGTAATCTTACGGAACACATCAAATATGGAGCCAAGATTGGGAGACTGCATACAACACTGCATTCATAAAATAACACACGAAGAACGTTGAAACATATGCAAGAAAAAATTAACCACAACCAACCGATTCAATTTTCACCCAAAGAAATTACATTCGTAGCACAATCCTGTCCGTCATGTAATTACCACACACTGGTATACTAAATTCATACTAACTCTCTGTGAAATCTTCCCAAAAAGAATAGCTGAGGGCTACTTTGATGATTACACCACATGCTTCACGTGGTCAACTTGGTTTACACAAAGCGTATAACTCCAGAATAATTTTGATAATTAAGATAAATTAGATCGAAAAGCAATTTACAAAAGAAAAATCTGGAACTGGTTACTAACGTCTTACTATTAACCTGATGGGTCAAACAATTATATAAGCACGTGGTAGTGGTCTCACAAAGTACACCCCACGTGTGTTGAACATAAAGAAAAGTTGCTATATTGAAAAATATTGTCAAGACGAGACGTTATAATCTCACGCACATTCGCATTTAAGATTGATGAACTTAGTTAGAGTTACTGATCAACACGCGGTTCCACTTTACTCACAAAGTAGTGACAAAGCAACTACCGGAATATATTCTGAACTTCACACGAGAATTACACTGCGCTGCAATTTAAGAAAACATTAGATATTTTAGAGCTAAACCTGAAATAAAGGCTAAATTTTCAGTTAGGCTGAACTTAAGAAATCCATTGTCCTACGGACTTAGCAGACACGCGCTTAGCCGGAGATCTTACCACTTCAGACGCTCGCCACGGACAGACTGCCCTGGTCCCTTTCTGAGGGTGGCTCACAAATACAAACGGAAGTGGCCAGAGGGTCAGCTTCCTATACCAACATGACAAGAGACGGACAGGACCATACTAAGGATAGAAACCTCTCTTCTTTTAGAAAGCGTAGCTACCTGTTCCGACATTGGTCCTACTGTTCTCTAGCAGACAGGCTTGTCTGCTAAGCTCAAGCATGCAACTAGAAATACATTTGCTCATTCATCCTCTCACACAGAAGGGAAGGGGGATGACATCTTATATACAGTATATAAAAGAAAGCTGATGTAGGTTCCGTATGAGACTGTGTGACATGAATTACATATAAACTGTGTTTTAAAGTGTAGTAGTGTGACAGATCGTTCTTGTTTATGTGTAAAAGTAACACGTTCCACTACTCAGTCTCCTCCCAGATAGTCAGAAACGCCACAGTAAATTTAGAAGAGGAATTTATGCCGTAAATGACAACAGACTTAAGAAATCAAACATGAAAGGAATCCAACAGAGACCTTTCACTGTATGCTGGAGCGCGTCTCGTCTGGAAGATGCCCTGCTGTCACTCCTCTGTACAATGTTGCCGTCGGCTGCATCACGGTCGGCAGGCCTCTCTCAACTGCCACATCAACATCGGTCGTTATGCTGACTGTCTGTGGTGGACACACTGGTAATTTATTTGCTGCAAACAAGCCATTTCCAGACTCAAAGTACGTGAATGGATGTATGATATGGCACGCCTGAGAGAACAATATGTCTGCCTGCTCGGCACTTGTCACGTAGCACTGTTGAGATCCCACACGGCGTTGAGTATGGCCCTGCACCATTCCACATTCCCTGCAAAATCGTGGGAGCCTGAGAAACTCGAGCAGCAACGTCAGGAACGGTAAACCATCGTCTCCTCTCACCACAATTCTGGCGCTACTGTATTCTGGGACATTGTATTGTATTGTATTGTATTGTATGTTAACCGAGGGCCTAGAAACGACTGAGAGGCTCCGTCCCTGCTGCAGCTGCAGTGGTCCACAACCCCACGACGACTGCCGCAGTCCACCCGTCTGCTGCCCCACACTGAACCACTCCTTCAGGGCTATTGTGTGGTTCGGCCCCCGGTGGACCCCCCCCCCCCCCCTCCCCCCAGGGAACGCCACACGCCAGACGAGTGCAACCCCTATGTTTGCGTGGTAATGGTGGCCGTACGCAGAGAATTGGCTCTGAGCACTATGGGACTTAACATCTTAGGTCATCAGTCCCCTAGAACTTAGAACTACTTAAACCTAACTAACCTAAGGACATCACACAACACCCAGCCATCACGAGGCAGGGAAAATCCCTGACCCCGCCGGGAATCGAACCCGGGAACCCGGGCGTGGGAAGCGAGAACGCTACCGCACGACCACGAGATGCGGGCGCAGAGAATTTGTTTGTGCAGAAATCGCCTACATAATGTAACTGAGGCGGAGTAAGGGAAACCAGCCCGCATTCGCCGAGGGAGATGGAAAACCGCCTAAAAACCATTCACAGACTGGCCGGCTCATCGGACCTCGACGCAAGTCCGCCGGGCGGATTCATGCTGGGGACCAGGTGCTCCTTCCCAGTCCGAAAAGCCATGCGTTAGACCGCACGGCTAACCGGGCGGGCATTCTGGGACATACTAGCAGATGTTCCCTTGCTGAAAGCTGGTTGTTGATCTACTGTTGGCTAGGTAGGCCTATCACAGCTTCACCAGAGCCATTTTCGGATTTGCTACAGTGTCTGCACACCTACAGCATCAGCAGGAGACTGTACTTAACCTCCTTAAGCCATCCTCTACGACTTGGATGAGGGGTTGAAAGGGTAAGGGGTACAGGAAACAGTGATAGAGGAACCCCTCCACAGTAAGGTAGGAACATCAAGGTTAAGATGGTATGCGCACTTAAAGAGAATGAAAAACAAGAGGGTTTCCAAGACGATACATGAAATGGAGATTCGAAGGAAACGACCAAGAGGAAGACCAAAGGATAGATACTTCAAAGATGTGGAGGAGTGTTATGAAAAAAAAAAATGCGAGCACTGGACAAAAGTGAACACAAAATCCGGGCGCTGGTGGCCGAGCGGTTCTGGCGTTACAGTCTGGAACCGCGCGACCGCTACGGTCGCAGGTTCGAATCCTGCCTCGGGCATGGATGTGTGTGATGTCCTTAGGTTAGTTAGGTTTAAGTAGTTCTAAGTTCTACGGGACTTATGACCTCAGAAGTTGCGTCCCATAGTGCTCAGAGCCATTTGAACCATTTTTTGAACACAAAACGATGGTGGGAAAACACGACCTTCTCACGAACTAACATTCACGTGTGATTTCTGAATGAGATACTTGCTAGGTGATCTTTCTTTATACACAAAACAAAAATTTGCATCACTCCACACTGTTTATGTGGTCGCTTTTAAATGCTAGTCATTTACATATCGAAGCAGTTAGGTCCAATTTTTATGATAGCAGTATACTACTTCCTACTACACTACTGGCCATTAAAATTGCTACAACACGAAGATGACGTGCTACAGACGCGAAATTTTACCGACAGAAAGAAGATGCTGTGATATGCAAATGATTAGCTTCTCAGAGCATTCACACAAGGTTGGCACCGGTGGTGACACCTACAACGTGCTGACATGAGGAAAGTTTCAAACCGATTTCTGATACACAAACAGCAGTTGACCGGCGTTGCCTGGTGAAACGTTGTTGTGATGCCTCGTGTAAGGAGGAGAAATGCGTACCATCACGTTTCCGACTTTGATAAAGGTCTGATTGTAGCCAATCGCGATTGCGGTTTATCGTTTGTCGAGATCCAATAACATTTAGCAGAATATGGAATCGGTGGGTTCAGGAGGGTAATATGGAACGCCGTGCTGGATTCCAACGGCCTCGTATCACTGGCAGTCGAGATGACAGGCATCTTATGCGCATGGCAGTAACGGATTGTGCAGCCACGTCTCGATCCCTGAGCCAACAGATGGGGACGTTTGCAAGACAACAACCATCTGCACCAACAGTTCGACGACGATTGCAGCAGCACGGACTATCAGCTCGGAGACCGCGGCTGCGGTTACCCTTGACGCTGCATCACGGACAGGAGCGCCAGCGATGGTGTACTCAACGACGAACCTGGGTGCACGAATGGCAAAACGTCATTTTTTCGGACGAATCCAGGTTCTGTTTACAGCATCCTGATGGTCGGATCCGTGTTTGGTCACATCGCGGTGAACGCACATTGGAAGCGTGTACTCGTCATCGCCATACTGGCGTATCACCCGGCGTGATGTTATGGGGTGCCATTGGTTACACGTCTCGGTCACCTCTTGTTCGCACTGATGGCACTTTCAACAGTAGACGTTACATATCAGATGTGTTACGACAGCATGTTGCAGGTCCTCTACGGGCTTTTCTGGATACAGAAAATGTTCGACTGCTGCCCTGGCCAGCACATTCTCCAAATCTCTCACCAATTGAAAACGTCTGGTCAATGGTGGCCGAGCAACTGGCTCGTCTCAATACGGCAGTCACTACTCTTTATGAACTATGGTATCGTGTTGAAGCTGCATGGGCAGCTGTGCCTATACACGACATCCAAGCTCTGTTTGACTCAACGCCCGGGTGTATCAAGGCCGTTATTACAGCCGGAGATGGTTGTTCTGGGTGCTGATTTCTCAGGATCTATGCACCCAAATTGCGTGAAAATGCAATCACATGTCAGTTCTAGTATAATATATTTGTCCAATGAATACCCGTTTATCATCTGCATTTCTTCTTGTTGTAGCAATTTTAATGACCAGTGGTGTACATACATCTCGCAAAATTTAAACTATCATCTCCAAAGTGTTTAAGACGAAGTTGTACATCGTTTCGTCCACTACGGAAGAGGTCACTAATCAAAATTCATATGCGAAGGCTACGTAAATACACCACCAAAAAAAATTTGTGCACCTGTAAAGATGACGTTGTTTCTGATCCTTTGATGGCATACGCCACCTGGGGAATAGTAGATGTACAGCTAATGATTCTGGACATCGACGCTGCGCAGACGCCCACTGAGATAGTCGAATTTTGAGGACAGCAGTCGCAGATCGTACAGCTACCAAAGCACAGGTAAGAGGGCTTGTGAGCCCAGAAATGTCAACGAGAACTGTTGTGAACCGGCAGTGCGACTACGGGCACGCACCCCTCTAGCCCGTCTTCCACTCATACCGTAGCATAGATGTACACAACTTAGCTGGTGCAGTTAGTAGGAGTAATCCACTGAATTACAGGCCCATATCGTTGGGACAGCCAGTCCTGACAAAACCCTACCATCTGGTGAGCAAGATGTATGAGACAGGCGAAGTCCCTTCAGACTTCAAGAAGAATATAATAATTCCAATCCCAAAGAAAGCAAGTGTTGACAGATGTGAAAGTTACCGAACAATCAGTTTAATAAGCCACAGCTGCAAAATACTAACACGAATTCTTTACAGACGAATGGAAAAACTGGTAGAAGCCGACATCGGGGAAGACCAGTTTGGATTCCGTAGAAATATTGGAACACGTGAGGCAATACTGACCTAACGACTTACCTTAGAAGAAAGATTAAGGAAAGGCAAACCTACGTTTGTAGCATTTGTAGACTTAGAGAAAGCATTTGACAGTGTTGACTGGAATACTTTATTCCAGATTCTAAAGGTGGCAGGGGTAAATACAGGGAGCGAAAGGCTATTTACAATTTGTACAGAAACCAGATGGCAGTTATAAGAGTCGAGGGGCATGAAAGGGAAGCTGTGGTTGGGAAGGGAGTGAGACAGGGTTGTAGCCTCTCCTCAATGTGATTCAATCTGTATATTGAGCAAGCAGTAAAGGAAACAACATAAAAATACAGAGTAGGTATTAAAATCCATGGAGAAGAAATAAAAACTTTGAGGTTCGTCGATGACATTGTAATTATGTCAGAGACAGCAAAGGACTTGGAAGAGCAGTTGATCTGAATGGACAGTGTCTTGAAAGGAGGATATAAGATGAATATCAACAAAAGCAAAACGAGGATAATGGAATGTAGTCGAATTAAGTCGGGTGATGCTGACGGAATTAGATTAGGAAATGAGACACTTAAAGTAGTAAAGGAGTTTTGCTATTTGGGGAGCAAAATAACTGATGGTGGTCGAAGTAGAGAGGATATAAAATGTAGACTGGCAATGGCAAGGAAAGCGTTTCTGAAGAAGAGAAATTTGTTAACATCGAGTATAGATTTAAGTGTCAGGAAGTCGTTTCTGAAAGTATTCGTATTGAGTGTAGCCATGTATGGAAGTGAAACATGGGCGATAACTAGTTTGGACAGGAAGAGAATAGAAGCTTTCGAAATGTGGTGCTACAGAAGAGTGCTGAAGATTAGATGGGTAGATCACATAACTAATGAGGAGGTATTGAATAGAATTAGAGACAAGAGAATTTTGCGGCACAACTTGACTCGAAGAAGGGATCGGTTGGTAGGACATGTTCTGAGGCACCAAGGGATCACAAATTTAGCATTGGAGGACAACGTGGAGGGTAAAAATCGTAGAGGGAGACCAAGAGATGAATACACTAAGCAGATTCAGAAGGATGTAGGTTGCAGTAGATACTGGGAGATGAAGAAACTTGCACAGGATAGGGTAGCATGGAGAGCTGCATCAAACCAGTCTCAGGACTGAAGACCACAACAACAACATCGTTGACGCCGATATGCAGCAGGTTTTTGCAACATATATTGTGTTCGAACATTACGAATTACCTCGAAGAAAACGGTCTATTGACACACGGTCAATAAGGGTTTAGAAAACATTCGTCCTGTGAAACACAACTAGCTCTTTATACACACGAAGAGTTGAATGCTATTGACAAGGGATTTCAGATCCATTCCGTATTTCTGGATTTCCGGCTTTTGACACTGTACCACACAAGCGGCTCGTAGTGAAATTGCGTGCTTATGGAATATCGTCTCAGTTATGTGACTAGATCTGTGATTTCCTGTCAGAGAGGTCACAGCTCGTAGTAATTGACGGAAAGTCATCGAGTAAAACAGAAGTGATTTCTGGCGTTCCCCAAGGTAGTGTTATAGGCCCTTTGCTGTTCCTTATCTATATAAAGGATTTTGGAGAGAATCTGAACAGCCGTCTTCGGTTGTTTGCAGATGACGCTGTCGTTTATGGACTAATGAAGTCATCAGTAGATCAAAACAAACTGCAAAACGATTTAGAAAAGATATCGGAATTGTGCGAAAAGTGACAGTTGACCCTAAATAACGAAAAGTGTGAGGCATCCTCATGAGTGTTAAAAGTAACTCGTTAAACTTCAGTTACACGATAAATCAGTCTAATCTAAAAGCCGTAAATTCAGCTAAATACCTAGGTATTACAATTACGAACAACTTCAATTGGAAGGAACACACAGAAAATTTTGCGGGCAAAGCTAACCAAACACTGTGTTTTATTGGCAGGACATAAATAAAATGTAACAGACCTACTAAGGAGACTACACTGTGCTTGTCCGTCCTCTTTTAGAATACTGCTGCGCGGTGTGGGATCCTTACACTGACGGAGTACATCGAAAAAGTTCAAAGAAAGGCAGCACGTTTTGTATTATCGCGAAATATGTGAGAGAGTGTCACAGAAACGATACAGGATTTGGGCTGGACATCATTAAAAGAAAGGCGTTTTTCCTTGCAACGGAATCTTCTCACGAAATTCCAATCACCAACTTTCTCCTCCGAATGCAAAAATTGTTTTGTTTACACCGACCTACGTAGGAAGCAACGATCACAAAGATAAAATAAGAGAAATCACAGCTCTCACAGAAAGATATAGGTGTCCATTCTCTCCGTGCGCTGTACGAGATTGGAATAATGGAGAATTGTGAAGGTGGTTCGATGAACCCTCTGCCAGGCACTTAAATGTAATTTGCAGAGTATCCATGTAGATGTAGATGTTAGAGGACCGCTTGGAAGTTGGAATGACACGCCGTGGTCTTAATTGATGAAGGCAGATTCTGCCTGCAAGCAAGTGATGGTGTTTCTCTGTATACAGTGTAGACCTGTTGGGCGCTGTCTCGTAGGGTGTATTCGTCCAAGACGCACTGGCCTCACCCGAGGCCTTATGGTCTGGGTGCGATAAGCTACAACTCTCATTAACCTTTGGTTTTTCTGAAGGGGACGCTAACTAGCGCTCGGTATGTGCAGAATGTCGTTAGACCCGTTCTTTTGCTGTTCTTGCAACAGGAAGGTGATGTGTTGTTCCAACAGGATAATGCTAGGCCACAAACTGCTCGTGGACCTCAAAAAGTGCTCTGCAAGAGGTACAGCAACTTCTCTGTCCAGCACTATCTCCGGGCTATCCTCCAATCAAGCGCATGTGGGAAATGATGGGACGAGAAGAGGCTCGTGCCACTATTAACCAACAACTCTTACAGAAATCGTGAACAGGTCGACCAAGAGTGGCATAACGTATCCCAGGACAGTATTCGCCATCTGTACGATCGACTGGACGCCAAAGTGAATGCCTGCACTGCCGCCCTTGGAGGGTACACCACGTACTAATACAGATGTTTCAGAATGGGTCGACGCCTGGTACCTCAGAACTGCTTGTGCTATTGATCTGTACATGTAACCTTTTCATGTACTCCATAGGCACTGCTGCAACATTAAATCTTTAGTAAACTGGTAACCTCTACCAGGGTGCACTAAGTACACTACTGGCCATTAAAATTGCTACACCAAGAAGAAATGCAGATGATAAACGAGTATTCATTGGACAAATACATTATACTAGAACCGACATGTGATTACATTTTCAAGCAATTTGGGTGCATAGATCCTGAGAAATCAGTACCCAGAACAACCACCTCTGGCCGTAATAACGGCCTTGATACGCCTGGGCATTGAGTCAAACAGAGCTTGGATGGCGTGTACAGGTACAGCTGCCCATGCAGCTTCAACATGATACCACGGTTCATCAAGACTAGTGACTGCCGTATTGTGACGAGCCAGTTGCTCGGCCACCATTGACCAGACGTTTCCAGTTGGTGAGAGAACTGGAGAATGTGCTGGCCAGGGCAGCAGTCGAACATTTTCTGTATCCAGAAAAGCCCGTAGAGGACCTGCAACATGCTGTCGTGCATTATCCTGCTGAAATGTAGGGTTACGCAGGGATCGAATGAAGGGTAGAGCCACGGGTCGTAACACATCTGATATGTAACGTCTACTGTTGGAAGTGCCATCAGTGCGAACAAGAGGTGACCGAGACGTGTAACCAATGGCACCCCATAACATCACGCCGGGTGATACGCCAGTATGGCGATGACGAATACACGCTTCCAATGTGCGTTCACCGCGATGTCGCCAAACACGGATGTGACCATCAGGATGCTGAAAACAGAACCTGGATTCGTCCGAAAAAGTGACGTTTTGCCATTCGTACACCCAGGTTCGTCGTTGAGTACACCATCGCAGGCACTCCTGTCCGTGATGCAGCGTCAAGGGTAACCGCAGCAATGGTCTCCGAGCTGATAGTCCGTGCTGTTCGTGCAGATGGTTGTTGTCTTGCAAACGTCCCCATCTGTTGACTCAGGGATCGAGACGTGGCTGCACGATCCGTTACAGCCATGCGGATAAGATGCTTGTCATCTCGACTGCTAGTGATGCCAAGCCGTTGGGATCTAGCATGGCGTTCCGTATTACCCTCCTGAAGAAACCGATTCCATCTTCTGCTAACAGTCACTGGATCTCGACCAGCGCGAGCAGCAATGTCGCGATACGATAAACCACAATCGCGATAGGCTACAATCCGACCTTTATCAAAGTCGGAAACGTGATGGTACGCATTTCTCCTCCTTACACGAGGCATCACAACAACGTTTCACCAGGCAACGCCGGTCAACTGCTGTTTGTGTATGAGAAATCGGTTGGAAACTTTCCTCATGTCAGCACGTGGTAGGTGTCGCCACCGGCGCCAACCTTGTGTGAATGCTCTGAAATGCTAATCATTTGCATATCAGAGGACATTCTTCCTGTCGGTTAAATTTCGCGTCTGTAGCACGGGGCCAGACAGTTTAGTTACTAGTATCTACATGAGAAACAGTACTGTTTCATATGTCAGGCCAGGGAATATTGACGGATGTTTTTGCCCCGCCAGTCTCCCAACAACCAGGTGACAACCACTAGGGTTCGCATCAACCAAGCGACAGGTGATTAGTGTGGAGCGTCACGCCACGGTCCGGATACCGGATTCAGTCGCAGTCGCGGAAGTGTTGCGAGGGCGGTCGGCAGGCTATGCCACTCCGTTAGCACGGTGCCGTGCGGTGGCGCTAAGTGAGTTAAGGCCGGTTCCCACTAGAGCGCGGCAGCGCGGCGTGCGGAAACGGCAGCGGCAAGCGTTTTCCGCGTTGACGCGGCGGCTCGCGGAATTGGCGTTCCCACCTGGAAGCGGCAGACGTTAGCGGTAGCCAATGACGGACAGCCACTGAGGTACGGGCTGGGACCCACTGAAACGCGTGGTGCGTTTGATTAACTATATCTTACACCTACATGAAGGAAAGACGAAGTTGGGTGAAGACATACCAATTTTTCATTTTCTGTACAATGTACTCTTTCACATATTTCATTATTCATGTTTTCTCATTTCACCATAAACAGATTTCATGACTACCGTTCACGATTGTTCACTATCTCCTAACACATTGAAACAATGTACAACAAGAGAGATTATTCAGATAGTTAAGCGAGACAAAAATTTAAAATGTGGTACGGTAGCAGGTACACGAAAACAGTAAGAACACAAAGGCTAGGTGGAAGGGATGAAAGTGGAAGTCAGCTGATAGAATTTCCCACAGAGCATAATGTAATCATCGCCAGCACCTTGCATAAGAATCACGAAAGAATAATATATATTTCGAACAGTTTTCGAAACCAGATTTTAAATTGTAAGGCATTTCCTGGTGCAGACGCAAACCTGACTGAAGACTGTCAACAGCAAGAAAAGCGTTCTGAAAAAGAAAATTTGTTCACACCGAATATAAATGCTAATGGTTGGATACTATTTTACAAAGGTATTTGTGTGGAGTGCAGCCTTGTATGTAATTGAAACGTGGACGATGAACAGTTCTGTCAAGAAGACAATGGACGCTTTCAAAATGTGGCGATTCATAAGAATGCTGAACATTAGATACGAGGATCGTGTGACTAAAGAAGAGGTACGGAATGAAATAGAGGAGGAAGAGGAAATTACGGCACAACTTTGACAACAATAGGGGTTAGTTGACAGGACGTATTATGGGGCGTCAAAGAGTGAGGACAAAGGGGTTGGGTGATAGTATTCTGATAATAATCATCTGTTGAAATACTATTCTACTATTTTATCTATTAATGTAAGCAGTGAATTTACTCTTCCATGCACTCCTTAAAACATTTAAACCAAAACTGAAATCAGCTGAACACCAAATCTTTCAACCACTGTCTGACAACTACTGGATTCACTTTCAACTTTCTATAACTATCACTGGCTAGCCACACACACATACAGATATAAGGAGAACAAAAATAAACAAACCTTAGTTTTCAGCATATAATTCTGCAGGTTGGCAACATGTACATAAACAAACCAGACAGGAAGGGACATGAGGTGAACACACTGTAGTTAAGACTTTAAATCAGAGTTTTCGGTAAAACGTCTACTGCTAGTGACAGAAGAAAAAAGAGCGAACAAGATAATGTGCTTATGTTTCATAATCTAAGCTTTAGTTCAACCTCCAGCATGTGACCAGGTGAGGGGAAACGTATATGTCCGCCAAAAACTCAATTCACTGTAAGTAATCACTAATTCACGTAAAAAAAGATGTGAACTGTTTTATAATCTGCAAGTATCACAGATCAAAACAAAACTGAGTCATTCTAGATTCCACCGAAGATGCCTTAAAGTAAAAGGCGAAACGCGTCTTGAATCAGTAAAGTACACTGGATAAAGAAAAAAGAAAGGAAATAATCAATAGCTCTACATATTTAGTAAATTACATCTTATGACATACCAGCAAATTAGTTTCGGTTTAACTTCTCATTCGACATGCTATTAATGCCATTTAAAAAAATTCATCTATCCCTTCTGAAAAACTGTAGTTACTTTCATATCTCGGTAGATAAACAGATTTAGGATATTTATCATGCGACGAAATACATGACTTTTCACAAGTTATCGTTTGCAAAAAAAAAACACGTTTCGATTTCTTGAACCGTTTACGAAATTTGCGGATGATACAACCACACGGTTTACGACGAGCCGAACGAAGTACCGGTCGCGTCGCGAGCAACCTGCGCGCGGTCACGGCACAGCCCGTCCGTCGACATATCAGTCAATATCTCGAGAACGGTGATAGCTATCGATCCTCTCTCAGCTTTAAAAACAATTTCGATATGTTGACTAAATTTCATACGCAATAATGTATTACCTAAAATGAACTGTACGCAAAGTCCACGCAATGCGTTTTCACCTCTGCACACTCATTCAAATTTCGTGTAAAGGTTTGCGTAAATGCGATACAGCAAGTAACCACGACGAATAACGAAAAGAAATTCGGTCCTTTATCGAGAGAAGATATCAGGCTGTAACATGACCAAGAATCAAATTTTTCTACCGAATAGTTTCCTTGGAATCGGATGATAAGTATTTCATAGCTGCCGCCGCGGCCGCGCCAGCGGTTCAGCGAAAGTTCGTGTGGCCCGGGGTTCCGTACCTGACGTCACGCTCAGCGCGTTCTGTGATTGGCGGCGCGCACCTGGAGCGCGGCACGCGGCAGCGGAAGCTGTTCGACATGGTCAAACCGCGACGCAGAGCCCGCCGCGCCGTGCCGCTGACGCCGTTTCCATGGCAACCACGCCGCTGACGCGCCGTTTCGACGCGCGGCAGCCCTAGTGGGAACCGGCCTTTAGCGGGACCCTGCAGGTGGGGCTGAGCCTGTGTCTCGAGACCGGCTGCTACCGCTGCTGTCTGGCGGTGAGAGCCACAGCTGGCCCTGGGACACCTACTGCCGGCCTGATAGCAAGCAACTGAAATCACTCAGCAGAGGAAAGTCCACTGGACCTGACGGGATACCAATTCGATTCTACACAGAGTACGCGAAAGAACTTGCCCCCCCCCCCCCCCCTTTAACAGCCGTGTACCGCAAGTATCTAGAGTAACGGAAGGCTCCAAATGGAAAAGAGGACAGGTAGTTCCAGTTTTCAAGAAGGGTCGTCGAGCAGATGCGCAAAACTATAGGCCTATATCTCTGACATCGATCTGTTGTAGAATTTGAGAACATGTTTTTTGATCGCGTATCATGTCATTTCTGGAAACCCAGAACCTGCTCTGTAGGAATCAACATGGATTCCGGAAACAGTGATCGTGTGAGACCCAACTCGCTTTATTTGTTCATGAGACCCAGAAAATATTAGATACAGGCTCCCAGGTAGATGCCATTTTCCTTGACTTACGGAAGACGTTCGATACAGTTCTGCACTGTCGACTGATAAACAAAGTAGGAGCCTCCGGGGTATAAGACCAGCTGTGTGGCTGGATTGAAGAGCTTTTAGCAAACAGAACACAGCATGTTGTTCTCAATGGAGAGACGTCTACAGGCATTAAAGTAACCTCTGGCGTGCCACAGGGGAGTGTTATGGGACCATTGCTTTTCACAATATATATGAATGACCTAGTAGATAGTGTCGGAAGTTCCATGCGGCTTTTCACGGAAAATGCTGTAGTATAAAGAGAAGTTGCAGCATTAGAAAATTGCAGCGAAATGCAGGAAGATCTGCAGCGGATAGGCACTTGGTGCAGCGAGTGGCAACTGACCCTTAACATAGACAAATGTAATGTATTGCGAATACATAGAAAGAAGGATCCTTTATTGTATGATTATATGATAGCGGAACAAACACTGGTAGTAATTACTTCTGTAAAATATCTGGGAGTATGCGTACGGAACGATTTGATGTGGAATGATCATATAAAATTAATTGTTGGTAAGGCCGGTGCCAGGTTGAGATTCATTGGGAGAGTCCTTAGAAAATGTAGTCCATCAACAAAGGAGGTGGCTTACAAAACACTCGTTCGACCTATACTTCAGTATCGCTCATCAGTGTGGAATCCGTACCAGGTCGGGTTGACGGAGGAGATAGAGAAGATCCAAAGAAGAGCGGCACGTTTCGTCACAGGGTTATTTGGTAAGCGTGATAGCATTACCGAGCTGTTTAGCAAACTCAAGTGGCAGGCTCTGCAAGAGAGGCGCTCTGCATCGCGGTGTAGCTCGCTGTCCAGGTTTCGAGAGGGTGCGTTTCTGGATGAGGTATCGAATATATTGCTTCCCCCTACTTATACCTCCCGAGGAGATCACGGATGTAAAATTAGAGAGATTCGAGCGCACATGGAGGCTTTCCGGCAGTGAATCTTCCCACGAACCATACGCGACTGGAACAGGAAAGGGAGGTAATGACAGTGGCACGCAAAGTACCCTCCGCCACACACCGTTGGGTGGCTTGCGGAGTATAAATGTAGATGTAGATTAGATGTAGAAGTTAACTGCCCACTGTAGTGGCAAAGCAACACAAAGCTAACAGTGCCGCCCTCCATCACGGAGCAGCGCTGACACGCACCTAGCTCGATAACTTTCTGTAAACACTGCTGCAAAGCTTCCATGAGTCAGAAGACAAGTGTCACTAGACCACCAAAAGCTGCTGCATTGTGCATTTATTTATCGACAGTTGTTCCAAGTGCCTTATACGACAGTTGGTGGTCTAAGTTAATCTGCATGCCTACAGCCAGGAAGTCCAAATAGATCTGGCTGCCGACACGTTCTAACTCATTTAGTGTTCAAAAAAATGTTCAAATCTATGTCAAATCTTATGGGACTTAACCAGTGTCATCAGTCCCTAAGCTTACACACTGCTTAACCTAAATTATCCTTAGGAGAAACGCATACACCTATGCCCGAGGGAGGACAAGAAACTCCACCGCGACCAGCTGCACAGTCAATGACTGCAGCGCCTGAGACCGCTCGGCTAATCCCGCGCGGCTCATTTAGTGTCGCCCAGGCTACACGTGCAGTGTGTTGGTGCGGACGCGTGCTTGATTTACACTAATAGAGGACTTCCACCCAAACCTACGGACGTCAGACACGCTGAACTGTACCAAACGTTGTCTATCGATAGAGTATCAACCAAAACCCATACTTTGTTCATCCTATGTGCTGTCGTTCATCATAACTCGCGTAAACGTTAACTAAAAGTAATACCAGCAATATGGAGAACATGAAAAGCGTAACTGTAAGTTACAGTCATACGTTGCTTCCGAGGGGTAGCTGGTATAGCGTTATATTCTCGAATCAAGGTTCCTGGCTTCAAGCCCCAATGAGAAGAATTTTTGACAAACTGCCTATTGGCTTCTGTCTCGGGTTCTTCGGCCGACGTTCATCTAATGATTTTTCTGACGTTTCGCCAGCACGAGTGGCTGGCATTGTCAAAGCTTCACCCTCCATTGCCGGTGGTGAACTGGAGCCGAGCTCGCGGGCGCAGACTATATGTACCTGGCGCGCCAGCGTCCGAGGGCTTCTCCGCGGTCATTTCCGGTGCGGTTCTCCTCTTGCTACCTGCGACGGTCATCGCTGCAGTACGGGAAGCCAGGATCCGTTGACCTTAAGGCTTTCCTCTTTCTTGTTCAAACTGTTCGCGTGTTTTTGTATTTCTACAGCTTCTCTGAACAAGCGCGTGTGATAGTGCTTATCTACAGCCAGAACTTACGTGTCGGCGAATTTTATTACGTGGTCGGTCTCATTGAGTGCGTGCTCTGCCACGGCCGATTTCTCCACCTGCCCCAATCTACAATGTCGCTTATGCTCGTTGATCCTGGTGTTGATGGATCGTCCAGTCATTCCGACATAAACTTTTCCGCATGTGTATGGTATACGGTATACTCCCGACATTGCAAGTGGGTCTCTTCTCTCCTTCGCCGATCTAAGACACTCTTTGATCTTCCTTGTCGGTTTGAAAATCGTCTTTGCGCCATGTTTGCGCAATATACGGCCGATTCTGTCCGTCACTCTGGGAATGTATGGCAGAAAGGCCGTACCCGACATTTCTTTTTCTGGCTCCTTACTTCGCCGAGTGTTTGGCTCTGTTACACTTCTAATATAATTTGTGGAGTACCCATTGCTCCTCAGAACAGCTTCCAGGTGTTGCATTTCTCGTTTGAGGTGTTGCGGCTCACATATTCGTCCTGCTCTCGTTACGAGCGTACTAATCATGCCTCTTTTCTGGCTCGGGTGGTGGTTTGACAGTTTGTGCAGGTATCGGTCCGTGTGTGTCGGTTTTCGATACACGCTGTGTCCCAGGACCGATACCTGCACAAACTGTCAAACCACCACCCGAGCCAGAAAAGGGGCATGATTAGTACGCTCGTAGAAATACAAAAACACGCGAACAGTTTGAACAAGAAAGAGGAAAGCCTTAAGGTCAACGGATCCTGGCTTCCCGTACTGCAGCTAACGACCGTCGCAGGTAGCAAGAGGAGAACCGCACCGGAAATGACCGCGGAGAAGCCCTCGGACGCTGGCGCGCCAGGTACATATAGTCTGCGCCCGCGAGCTCGGCTCCAGTTCACCACCGGCAATGGAGGGTGAAGCTTTGACAATGCCAGCCACTCGTGCTGGCGAAACTCAGAAAAATCATTAGATGAACGTCTGCCGAAGAACCCGAGACAGAAACCAATAGGCAGTTTGTCAACAAGTGGCCACGAAAGCCTTAACAAGAAGAATTTTTGTTTTTCACTATATTACGCAGTGTCTTGAAAGGAGGCTATAAGATGAACATCAAGAACAGTAAATCGAGGATAATGGAATGAAGTCGAATTAAATCAGGCGAATCTGAGGGAATTAGATTAGGAAATGAGACACAAAGTAGTAAATGACTATTGCCATTTCGGGAGCAAAATAACTGATGATGGCCGAAGTAGAGAGGATATAAAATGTAGACCGGCAATGGCAAGGAAAACGTTTATGAACAAGAGAAATTTGTTAACATCGAGTATAGATTTAAGTGTCAGAAAATACTTTCTGAAAGTATTTGCATGGAGTGTAGCCAGGTAAGGAAGTGAAGCATGGACGATAAATAGTTTAGACAACATGAGAATATAAGCTTTCGAAATGTGGTGCTGCAGAAGAATCCTGGAGATTAGATGGGTATATCAGGAACTGATAAGGAGGTACTGAATAGAAATGGGGAAAGAGGAATTTGTGGCAGAACTTGACTAGAAGAAGGGGTCGGTTGGTATGACACGTTCTGAGGCATCAACATATCACCAATTTAGTAAAATGGTTCATATGGCTCTGAGCACTATGGGATTTAATATATGAGGTCATCAGTCCCCTAGAACTTAGAACTACTTAAACCTAACTAACCTAAGGACATCACACACATCCACGCCCGAGGCAGGATTCGAACTTGCGACCGTAGCAGTTGCGCGGTTCCGGACTGAAGCGCCTAGAACCGCTTGGTCACCGCGGCCGGCACCAATTTAGTATTGGAGGGAAGCGTGGAGGGTAAAAATCGTAGAGGGAGACCAAGAGATGAATACACTATGCAGATTCAGAAGGATGTAGGTTGCAGGAGTTACTCGGAGATGGAAAAGCTTGCACAGGATAGGGTAACATGGAGAGCTGCAGGAAACGAGTATCTGGACTGAAGACAACAACAACAACAACAACAACATTATGCGTGAAAGTGTTACACGGGACAATGTATTTATGACATGTAAAAGGGCTGTCTGGAGTTTACAGCAATAACTCTTGGCAGTCTGCCTTCGCTTCGTTTCTTTGGAAGTAGAAAATATAAAGAGTACATTCGTAGTTTCACAGAATATACAATCAGAACAAAAAAATAAAGAAACAACTGCGTCACACGAGCGGAAGCAATAATAATAATTAATATTAAACAAAATAATAAGCTCAATAATAAGTACAGAACGTCCAACTAACGAAGCGAAATGAGACTGCCTAAAGAACATTGCTGCAATCTCCGAAAAATCCTTTTACATGACAGGAATAATGTTCTCTCGTGTAACTGTTTACGCGTAAAAAGTTGAAAAACATTGTCGTCAGTGATGCTTGAATGCGGGACCTTTGGTACGATGACTGAACGTCCTACCATCTCAACCACGCGAGATCTACAAAACCATCACTCTCAGGTATGCTTTTCCTGTGCTCCGTAATGCTGATGTTACTTTTAGTTACCGTTTACGCATGTTCTGCTGGATGACAGGACACAGCACAAACTAAATCGGTGTGTTGGTTGCTACTCTATCGACACAGCACGTATGGTAGCGATCGGAGACTCTGACATCTGGAGGTTTGGCTGTTAGCGGCCGTTAACTCTTATTTCAAAAAACGGAGACTGAACTCCAGTACCAGTAAGAGCTAAACATTTAGTAAAACACTTATCAGAATCAAAATACATTAATATAGGGGTTCCGCAAGGTAGCGTATTAGGACCAATACTGTTCCTGATATATATCAATGTAATGTTACTCATGGTGAAAAAATTCTCTTCGTTGATGGCAGCAATATTATAGTCACTGAGAAAACAAGAGAAGCCCCTTGCAGAGAAAGCAAATGAAACTCTCAAGGAAGTTTATGATTGGTCAATAAGCAGTGAAGTGACATTGAACATGAAGAAAACTAATGCCATGAATTTCAGTCTGAAGAGGAAAAATGATAATGTTAAATTAAATGTAGATGGCACCTCTATAGATTGTGTGACAAATGCAAAATTTCTAGGAATGAATATTGATTCTCAGCTGAATTGGTGTAAACACACAAAGTTACTTGCAAACAGACTCAGCATGTTATGCCATAAGAATCCCATCATCAGTGTGTAACATGCAGTGTCTTTTAGTAACATATTATTCATATGTACACTCAATTCTTAGCTATGGCATTCTTTTTTGGGGAACAAATGCACAAAATATGAACACAATTTTCAAACTCCAGAAAATAGCCACAAAAATAATAACCAAAAATACTAGTCGAGCTCATTGTAAAGATCTGTTCAAAACACTGGGGATTTTCTGCTCCATGCGAATACATTTACCAGTCAGTTGTACACACCAAAAATAACATTGGTAATTACTGCACAAAAAGGTCTGTCCATGACCATGCAACAAGAGAGAGACATTTAAAAAAATATGAACAAATGAACATAAAACTCAAAACAGCAATTTCTCCAATGAATAAAACTGTACAATAAATTTAAAAAAAGGGATAAAAGAAATTGCAAAAATACACTTATTTAAAAAGGCAAAAAAGTACCTGTTATGCAATACATTTTATACATTGAAGGATTACTTAGATAAAACAGTAGGGGTTTGATTTAAGAAAATGTTATACAAATAAAAAATAATAATAATGATTATAAAACATCCAACATTCCACATAACAGCTTCACTTTATGTTTTTCCTTCTTTTTACTTTTCTAGAAATACTTACCACCAAGCTATGCATAGCACAATACTAACACCCCTTCCTCTTTCTGAGCTTAACGTCTCACTCATCATGGAGGGATGCTGACTCAATTTTTATTGAAAACGTGTGTTCCTGAGTATTGGACCCCTTTCTGGACCAAGGTAAGAGGTTTTAGGTATTTATGTAGATTGTTCTTATTCCTGTACAGAAAATGGCCCAGAGATCACCAGTGTGTGTGTGTGTGTGTGTGTGTGTGTGTGTGTGTGTGTGGTGAGTGAAGTGTTATGTAGTGAAGTGTTATATAAAAAGAGATTTATGGATGAATAAAGCTGCTACTACTACATATCCACGACAAACAAGCTAACACAGAGCTGAAGGGGCAATTTGATGGCAACATTCTCCGTCACAACATGTACACCAAATGTCTTGGCATGACTCTCGACTGCACTATGGCAAAGCCTGTGGTGCGTACATCGGCTCTTGCAATGTTGTTTTCGGGCGCAGAGTCTTGTTCTTCAGTATGGTGTTTTAGTTGTCATACCAGCCCCGTAGAAGCGCAGATCAACAACGCGGTGCGCGTGATTACTGCTACAGTCACACCATCTCCTGTCTAAGCAGTATCTACCCACCACAGTTTCGCAGAACTGAGACCCTGCTTGGAGATTATCACAATTAACAAGAGTTTTTTTTTTTTTTTGTTTGGTTTTAGGGCGCAAAATTGCTATGGTCATTAGCGCCCGGTCCATGACTTAGGAAACAATAAAAAACCGGAAATGGAAACCAGCAGCAATGGGAACGAAAGTCATAAAATTTAAGAAACTAAAAGCAGAAGGAAGGCTTAAAAATCCACTACAGAAAGAGGTTGGTTGTCCCCAAAAAAAGCTTCAAATGACTGACGTCATTTCACTGGCACTAATAAATTCGAGAACGCGATCGGCCGAGCGCGTGTCATCTGCTAAAATCGACGATATATCAGGCGATAGCTGTAGACGGGAGCGTAACGGATTAAAATAGGGGCACTCAATTAAAAGGTGTCTTACCGTCCACAGCTGAGAGCAGTGGAGACAGAGTGGGGGAGGATCGCCGCTTAAAAGATGTCGATGGCCAAAAAGACAGTGCCCTATCCGAAGTCTAGTTAAAATTATCTCCTCCCGACGACGCGTTCGGGAGGAAGAGGTCCAAGCACAAGGAGGAGCTTTGACGTCCCGCAATTTATTATGGGGAAGTGCCATAAACGAACAACTCCGCGACATAAAACGCTCCGTAGATCGGTGAAGGGAATCGACTGAATAGCTGGCCGAGGAAGAGAGACTGCAGCCTTGGCCGCTATATCGGCCGCCTCATTCCCACAGATACCAGCGTGTCCCGGGAGCCAGAGGAACGCCACCGAGACGCCCCCCAGGTGGAGCAAGCGCAGACAGTCCTGAATCCGGTGGACCAGAGGGTGCACAAGGTAAAGAGCTTGGAGACTGAGGAGAGAGCTGAGAGAATCTGAGCAGATAACGTACTGTATCCGCTGATGGCGGCGGATGTAGTGGACAGCCTGGAGAACAGCGTAAAGCTCCGCAGTATAAACCGAACACTGGTCGGGAAGCCGAAAGTGATTTGGGGTGTCGCCAACAACATAGGCACTTCCTACACCTAACGATGTTTCCGAGCCGTCGGTGTAAATAAATGTGGCTTCCGTCATTTGTGCACATAGGGCAGCAAATACCCGACGATAAACAAGTGAAGGGGTACCATCCTTGGGAAATCGACAAAGGTCTCGGAGCAGGCAGATCCGGGGACGGAGCCAAGGCGGTGCTGTACCCCAAGTTGTCAAGAAGGTTTTAGGAAAGCGGAAGGAAAGAGAATGGAGCAGTTGACGGAAGCGGACTCCCGGTGGTAGTAGGGAGGAGGGGCGGCCTGCATACCCTACATCAAAGGAGGCGTCGAAAAAAATGTCATGGGCTGCATTAGCAGGCATGGAAGACAGATGGCTAGCATAACGACTCAGAAGGACTGCTCGCCGATTGGACAGCGGAGGTTCAGCAGTCTCAGCATAAAGGCTTTCCACAGAGCTGGTGTAAAAAGCTCCAGACACTAAACGTAATCCACGGTGGTGGATAGAGTCGAGGCGCCGAAGAATAGACGGCCGAGCAGAGGAGTAGACTATGCTTCCATAGTCCAATTTCGAGCGCACTAAGGCGCGATAAAGGTGGAGAAGGACCACTCGGTCCGCTCCCCAGGAGGTACCATTCAAGACACGGAGGGTGTTGAGGGATCGCAGACAGCGAGCCAAAAGATAGGAAACGTGGGAGGACCGGCACAGTTTTCTGTCAAACATAAGACCCAAGAATTTAGCGACGTCTGAAAACGGAAGATTGACAGGTCCTAGATGTAAGGAGGGTGGAAGAAACTCCTTTCGTCGCCAAAAATTAACACAAACGGTCTTACTGGGAGAAAAACGGAAGCCGGTTTCGATGCTCCAAGAGTGGAGGCGATCGAGACATCCTTGAAGACGTCGTTCGAGAAGGCTTGTCCGTTGAGAGCTGTAGTAGATCGCAAAATCGTCCACAAAGAGGGAGCCCGAGACATCAGGAAGGAGACAATCCATAATTGGATTTATGGCGATGGCAGAAAGTACAACACTCAGCACGGAGCCCTGGGGTACCCCGTTTTCTTGGGAGAAAGTACGGGAGAGAGTAGTGTTCACCCGCACCCTAAATGTGCGCTCTGCCATAAATTCGCGAAGAAAAAGGGGCAGCCGGCCTCGAAAGCCCCAAGAGAACAGTGTGCGGAGGATGCCTGTCCTCAAACAGGTATCGTATGCTCTCTCCAGATCAAAAAATATTGCTACCGTTTGGCGTTTCCGGAGAAAATTGTTCATGATATAAGTGGAGAGAGCAACAAGATGGTCAACTGCAGAACGATGCTTTCGGAATCCGCATTGGGCAGGTGTTAAAAGACTGCGGGATTCCAGCCACCAAGCTAAACGGTAATTCACCATACGCTCCAAAACCTTACAGACACTACTCGTGAGAGAAATGGGGCGATAGCTAGAGGGGAGATGTTTGTCCTTTCCAGGTTTCGGAACGGGAACGACGATAGCTTCCCGCCATCGTCTGGGAAAAGTACTGTCGGTCCAAATTCGATTATAAAGGCGAAGGAGGAAACGCAGACTGTGGGTTGGTAAATGCAGCAACATTTGGACGTGGATACCATCCGGTTCTGGGGCGGAGGAGCGAGAAGAAGAGAGTGCATGTTGGAGTTCCCGCATGGAGAAAACGGTATTGTAGCTTTCGTGATTTTGAGAGGAGAAAGCAAGATGTCGCACTTCCGCTGCACGTTTCTTCGGGAGAAACGCTGGCGGGTAATTTGAAGAGCTCGAAATCTCAGCATAGTGCTGACCCAATGAGTTAGAAATTGCGACGGGGTCCACTAAGGTATCATGCGCGACAGTGAGCCCAGAGACCGGGGAGAAACTAGGCGCGCCTGAGAACCGTCGAAGCCGACTCCAAACTTCCGAGGAGGGAGTGAAGGTGTTAAATGAGCTAATAAAGAATTTCCAGCTTGCCTTCTTGCTGTCGCGGATGACGCGGCGGCATCGCGCACGGAGCTGCTTATAGCGGATACAGTTGGCCAAAGTAGGATAGTGACGGAAAATGCGAAGAGCACGTCGCCGCTCACGTATTGCGTCACGGCATGTCTCGTTCCACCAAGGAACTGGGGGGCGCCGGGGCAATTCGGAGGTGCGTGGTATTGAACGTTCCGCAGCTGTAAGAATAATGTCGGTAATATGTGTGACCTCATCGTCGACGCTGGGAAAGCGACGGTCATCGAATGTCGCTAGAGACGAAAAAAGTGTCCAATCGGCTTAGGCAAACTTCCAGCGTCGCGGGCGCATATATTGCAGTTGAGGCTGCAGTCTAAGGACACATGGAAAGTGGTCACTCGAGTGTGTATCATCGAGGGCGAACCATTCGAAGCGCCGAGCTAGCGGAACAGTACCGACGGCAAGATCCAAATGAGACAAATTTGTCGTGGAGGCAGACAAAAATGTGGGGACCCCAGTGTTGAGGCAAACTAGATCCGCTTGGTGGAAGACGTCTAGCAATAGGGAGCCACGTGGACAAGGATGTGGAGATCCCCAAAGCGGGTGGTGGGCATTGAAGTCCCCAACCAGCAAATAGGGGGGTGGAAGCTGACCAAGAAGATGAAGGAGATCAGCTCGTGCCATTGGTGTGGACGATGGAATGTATACAGTACAAAGAGAGAACGTGTATCCAGAAAGGGAAAGACGGACGGCGACAGCTTGGAAGGAACTGTTTAAGGGGATTGGGTGATAATGGAGAGTATCATGGAGAAGAATCATGAGTCTTTCATGGGCTGGAGTGCCTTCAACAGAGGGGAGGTCATATCAGACGGACTGAAAATGAGGGAGAACAAAGCGGTCATGGGGACGCAGCTTTGTTTCCTGAAGACGAAGATGACCGGCGAGTAGGATCGTAAGAGGATCGACAATTCATCCCGATTGGCTCGAATGCCGCGGATATTCCAGTGGATAATGGACATAGGGTGAACAGAAAATGGAGGAATGTGACCAAGGTCGCTGTCAACTCAACGACTGCTCGGAGCTTGCGACCGACATCATGGAATGGCATTCAGCCGAAGGCAGAAGATCCTGATCCATAGGTTGGTCAGGAGCAGCTCCTGCCACCAGCGATCGGCCGGTTGACCGGCCACCAGCAGTGCGCCTCGGCGACACAGAAGACAGCCGAGGGCGATTTCCGCCAGGTGCTGCTGTAGATGGGACACGCCCTGGCGGAGAAGGAGAGGAACTGGCTTTCTTTGTAGCCTTCTTGGAAGTATGATGTTTAGATGAAGGAGGAACCGATGGTTGTGAAGTTGCAGTACGCAAAAACTCTTCATGAGTATGCTCTTTTTTCGAAGACTTGGTGTCTGACTTTTGGGCTCGAGATTTAGCAGAACCCGACGAAGGGTGAGCCATAGAGTGGGCAGGCGAAAGTGGGGGGGTTGAACGGGCGATCTTTGCGCTGGCCGATCTGACGACCGTGGCACTAAAGGTGAGGTCGCAAGTCTGCGTGGCCGCCTCCTTTGTTGGCCGAGGAGAAGCAAGGACAGTGCTGTATTTTCCTGTCTGAGGCACGGTGGGCTGTCGACTGGCGAATAATTTTCGAGCAGCAAAGGTCGACACCTTTTCCTTCACTCGTATTTCCTGGATGGGCTTTTCGTCCTTAAAAACGGGGCAATCTCGAGAGTAAGCAGCGTGGTCACCCATACAGTTGATGCAGCGAGGGGATGGAGGTGGACAAGCACCCTCATGGGCATCCTTGCCACGCGTAACACATTTGGCCGGATTGGAACAGGACTGGCTGGTGTGATTGAACCGCTGACATCGATAGCAACGCGTAGGGTTTGGGACGTAAGGGCGAACGGAAATTATCTCATAGCCTGCTTTGATTTTCGATGGGAGTTGAACTTTGTCAAATGTCAAGAAGACAGTGCGGGTTGGAATGATGTTCGTGTCAACCCTTTTCATAACTCTTGAACAGCCGTTACGCCCTGGTCAGACAGGTAGTGCTGAATTTCTTCGTCAGACAATCCATCGAGGGAGCGTGTATAAACGACTCCACGCGAGGAATTTAAGGTACGATGCGGTTCCACCCAGACAGGGAAGGTGTGGAGCAGAGAAGTATGCAGCAATTTTTGTGCCTGGAGGGCACTGTTTGTTTCTAACAACAGGGTGCCATTCCGTAATCTGGAACAAGACTTTACAGGACCTGCAATTGCGTCGACACCTTTCTGAATAATGAAATGGTTGACCGTGGAGAAGTCGTGACCTTCGTCAGACCGAGAAACAACAAGGAACTGTGGCAACGATGGAAGAACTGTCTGTGGCAGAGACTCAATGAACTTACGTTTGTGAGCAGACATAGTGGAAGGTGAGGAAACCATTGCGGAAGAATCCCCCATGATTACCGGCGTCTCCGATGGCGCGCTCCTCCCTTGTGGGGGCCCTCACTGAGGGCACTCCCGCCTTAGGTGATTGTTCACACCTCAGGTCACACCTCCCGACAAACGGACGGAGGGACCAATCGGCACTTTCGGAAGGTATCAGCTCGGGTAATCACCCCTCCCTGGGCCTGGCCATTACCAGGGGGTACGTACGTGTCCTACCTGTCTACCCGGGGCGGGGAATTACGCGTTACCCCGTCACCGGCTACGCATGGAAGTGCGTGGGTCGGCCTTCAGACACGCACAGGGAGGAAGAAAGAGACAGGGAAAGGAAAGAAGAGAGGTCTCAAACGCCACAGCGGAGAAAAGGGTAAAGAGAAGAGGTAAAGAGAAGAGGTAAGGAAAAGAGAAGGACAAAGAAAGATGAAGACATACAAGCAAGGAAGGCGAAGAATGCGGTACATTTACAAGCGTCCGTCTCCGGACGTAGGCACAAACCATACTCCCAGAGGGGGAGAAAGGGAAGGGAAGAGCCAGAGGTGAGGGGGGGGGGCGAAGATGGGGGATGGGGAAGGATGCGGAAAGGGAAGGTATGCAGCCCGGAAAGGAAGGAAGGCCACATTAGCTCGGGGTCCCGTGCTCGCTACGCACGTATCCACAAAAGAGTTGTGGATCCCCTAGGGGGAATTAACAAGAGTGTAAGGAACTATCCGTTTATCACGACATACCTGTCTTGCGAAGAAATAGGCTTCGTTCGACACACCCGCCGCTACTGTACAACGAACAGCTAGTTACTAGTATCACCAATGTGAAAGATCCCTGTAAGCAGACCTGAAAACACATCGAGAAGTACCAAGAACGGGAATGGCTCGTGAAATATAACTGTGATGCCGTGAATGTCGAACCTGACAGCAAACTGAGGGTTAAATTAAACAGAATTAGCACTGGATGTGATCGGTGCTCTGACTCACTTTGTAAATGGCGTATTGTGGAGTCTCAGTATATTTATTTCTTAATGAAATTTGTTGCAAGTAATTTCCAACCAATATCTCAATACATAGAGTCAATACCAGGAATAAGAACAATCTACATAAAGACCTAAAACCACTTACCTTGGTCTAGAAAGGGGTCCAATACTCAGGAACACACATTTTGAATAAATTACCAGCAACCCTTAAAAGTTTGGTTTCAGATAAAGCAATGTTTAAACAGAGTTTGGAAGTCTTTTTGATAGGCAACTCCTTCTACTCTATAGATGAATGTCTTAAGAGGGACTGTTAGACCAGATTAAGTAAAAATGTCTCTTAGATTTCAGTTTCGACAGCACTTAGTGACAACAGTTTAGATTAGGTACTTTGCGTATGATAAATTTATTAACGGTGCATAACAATGTTTCATTCTGACAATGTATTAATTCTGTAAATATTAGCAGTTCCCTTCTACTGCAATGTATTCACCTATTTTGACAATATCCTGACAAATGATCATGGTAGTAAGTATTATATTCAAATGTTTTGTATTTATTACGTTATACTTTCTGACATATTCCACACCAACGAGAATCATCTCATTTTCGGGTATATGGTACGAAAGCTGAATCTAATCACTGTGGTGCACTGAAACAGTCTAGCAGACATAAGACAGGGGTGCGACATACGATGCTATAAGGGCACGTGAAATGACATTAAGAATTTAGGGTTTAGAAATATTTTCCTACCAGTCACAATATATCATTATTTATTCGTCACACGACCGGTTTCGGGCTTGTGCCCATCCTCAGATGTTTATACCTTCATGTATATGTTTATATTGCTGGAAATCACTGTATAAATACAAAGAATTATTTGCTGATGACTAAACATACAAGTGGAACAACTGCACAAGTTGCCACTTACAGTTGTTCCACTTGTATCTGTTTAGTCACCAGCAAATAATTGTCTTTGTATTTATACAGTGATTTCTAGCAATATAAGGGTGTACATGAATGCACAGGGTGTACATAAAGTCCGGGAACACTTTCAATTATTTATTACACAATAACTAGACATTGTACAGATCTCATACATATAGCATTTCGAAGAGAGACTCTTAGAGATTTTTTTTACAAACATTCGGTATGCGAACCATAAGTGACCCGGCAAAAGTCAATACGATAATCGAATTCTTGCCATACCAGTGCCAGCATGGCATCGTCGACTGTGGCAGTCGCTTCCAGTATTCTCTCCCGGGGCTCTGTTACATCACGTGGTAGAGGCGGTTCATACACCAGATCTTTAATGTGTCCCCAAAGAAAAAAGTCACACAGAGTGAGATCTGGTGATCCGGGAGGCCATTTCATGAAACAGCTCGCTCCGGACCTGAACTCGCCATGTTTACAATTAGCGCTCACTAACAACAAATTACTAAACTACGCTGTGGCAGTATACATGAAAAAAAAACTTTCAGGATTTCTCCTCAATATGTATGATACCTGTACAATGTTTGGTTCTTGTGCAATAAATAACTGAAAGTGTTCCTATACTTCGTGGTTGGTTGGTTGGGGGAAGAGACCAAACAGCGAGGTTATCGGTCTCATAGGGTTAGGGAAGGATGGGGAAGGAAGTCGGCCGTGCCCTGTCAAAGGAACCATCCCGGCATTTGCCTGGAGCGATTTAGGGAAATCACGGAAAACCTAAATCAGGATGGCCGGACGCGGGATTGAACCGTCGTCCTTCCGAATGCGAGTCCAGTGTGCTAACCATTGCGCCACCTCGCTCGGTATGTGTACTTTGTGTACACCCTGTATGAACACCTGAGGATGGGCACAATCCCAAAACCAGTCGTGTGGCAAATCTTTTATTGTGACTGGTAGCGGAAATTTTTACAAACCGTATAAAGGAACAGCCACGAATAAAATTCACTTGATATTATGAATGCTAGTGCCACAGCAATGGAATGGATCAGACACCTAGGTATTAATATTTAGTCCATTTATTTTTTATTTATACAGTGACATTCATTACCTATTCTAAACTTACTGCATTTGTGTGACATACGAATAACGACGACGACGACGACGAAGACGACAATATATGAAAATTAGCTTGATCAGTTAATCAGAGAACAGACTCGTCAGGGTAACATACTAGACATACTGCTGACAGACATACGCCAAAGTTTCGACTCAGCGTAGAACAGGGAATCGGCTGCCATAAGGCCGTTACAGCATCACTAAATGCGGCTGTAAATTAGGAACACAAAGAAAGGTAGAAATATCTTTCTGTTTCGCTAGAGCGACGTGAAAGAGATTTCTGGTTACCTGAACGATCAATGTGATAATTTCGCCTCCTGCGTCTCTTAAGCATCAGTGGACAAGTTTCAAAGAGCACAGTGCAATACGCTTTAGAAATGAAAAAAATTGTGAGGTATGGAAAACAGCCGCCGTCTTTTGACAACCACGTTAAAAAGCTGTTACGAAAGCAAAGAGAACTTCACTGGAAATTTAAAAGTAGCCAAAGCCTCAAAGACAAGCAAAAATTAAACGAAGCGAAAATTAGCGTAAGGAGAGCTATGAGGCAAGGAGTCAACGAATTCGAAAGCAAAGATCTATCAACCGACTTGAAAGAAAAGCCTAAGAAGTTATGGTCTTATGCTAAATCAGTAAACGGATCGAAATCATTGTCCAGATAAACTGTGACCATAATGGCAATGAAACGGAGGAAGGCACACGAAAGGCAAAAATAACAAACATTTTTCTCATAACAGTTTCGCACTATAGCCCCTTCTTTAAATCGTCACACGACCGACAACATGACAGATACCGAAACAAGTGATCATGGTATAGAAAAGCAAATGAAATCGCTCAAAGGAAGGAAGGTCACTGGACCTGACGGGATACCAATACGATTCTACACAGCGTATACGAATGAACTCGCCCGTCTCCTTAGTAGCTGTGTACCGTCGGCCGGCCGCGGTGGCCGTGTGGTTCTAGGCGCCACAGTCCGGAATCGCGCGACTGCTACGGTCGCAGGTTCGAATCCTGTCTGGAGCATGGATGTGTGTGATGTCCTTAGGTTAGTTAGGTTCAAGTAGTTCTAAGTTCTAGGGGACTGATGACCTCAGATGTTAAGTCCTATAGTGCTCAGAGCCATTTTTTTTTTTTTTTTCTGTACCGTCGGTCTTCGGAAGAGTGAACTGCTCCTCGTGCTTGGAGAAAAGTACAGGTCACTCCCGTTTTCCAGAAGGGTCGGACAGACGCACAGTGACATAGGCCTACATCCCGACATCAAACTATTGCAGAATTTTCGAACATGTTTTCTTAAAATTCATGGTGGAGTCTTCAGTTGTAATTTATTTTGCATAATTCGCTACTAGTTTCGGTCAGTGACCATTATCAAGCTTAACCTAAAACAAATAAATCAAACCATTAGAGACTACTCAATTTACAGGGAAATATGAGGTTAAATAGTATTTCACTTACTGACATAAACGGCAGAAAAGTTATACCATAATTTGAACAAAAGTAATTTGCTCATTTAGGCTCAATATAACACGTAAAAAATTTCTCACAATAACAACAGGAACGATAATTTTCGTCAAGAATCAAGTCCACATTAACAGCTAATAACACACTGGCAGATCTAACTGGGACAAACAGTCAAGGATGCAGTCGAAGACAATGCCATGTCAGAGATAAAACTATAGTAAATGCCAGAAACTCCAGTATCAATTTACTAAGAAGTACATTGTAATTTAAGGTTCCATGAGCTATATCGTGAAATTCGAAATATACAAACGAAATATATAAAGAAATACCACACTGGCGACTTTTGTAATCTAAAATACATCGTAAAACCATAGAAAACCATTTAATGACATCAATACACCAGGTACAGCCACACTGGCGAAGTTTTGTATATTACAAAACATCATAACTGCAGAAATACACTCCTGGAAATGGAAAAAAGAACACATTGACACCGGTGTGTCAGACCCACCATACTTGCTCCGGACACTGCGAGAGGGCTGTACAAGCAATGATCACACGCACGGCACAGCGGACACACCAGGAACCGCGGTGTTGGCCGTCGAATGGCGCTAGCTGCGCAGCATTTCTGCACCGCCGCCGCCAGTGTCAGCCAGTTTGCCGTGGCATACGGAGCTCCATCGCAGTCTTTAACACTGGTAGCATGCCGCGACAGCGTGGACGTGAACCGTATGTGCAGTTGACGGACTTTGAGCGAGGGCGTATAGTGGGCATGCGGGAGGCCGGATGGACGTGCCGCCGAATTGCTCAACACGTGGGGCGTGAGGTCTCCACAGTACATCGATGTTGTCGCCAGTGGTCGGCGGAAGGTGCACGTGCCCGTCGACCTGGGACCGGACCGCAGCGACGCACGGATGCACGCCAAGACCGTAGGATCCTACGCAGTGCCGTAGGGGACCGCACCGCCACTTCCCAGCAAATTAGGGACACTGTTGCTCCTGGGGTATCGGCGAGGACCATTCGCAACCGTCTCCATGAAGCTGGGCTACGGTCCCGCACACCGTTAGGCCGTCTTCCGCTCACGCCCCAACATCGTGCAGCCCGCCTCCAGTGGTGTCGCGACAGGCGTGAATGGAGGGACGAATGGAGACGTGTCGTCTTCAGCGATGAGAGTCGCTTCTGCCTTGGTGCCAATGATGGTCGTATGCGTGTTTGGAGCCGTGCAGGTGAGCGCCACAATCAGGACCGCATACGACCGAGGCACGCAGGGCCAACACCCGGCATCATGGTGAGGGGAGCGATCTCCTACACTGCCCGTGCACCACTGGTGATCGTCGAGAGGACACTGAATAGTGCACGGTACATCCAAACCGTCATCGAACCCATCGTTCTACCATTCCTAGACCGGCAAGGGATCTTGCTGTTCCAACAGGACAATGCACGTCCGCATGTATCCCGTGCCACCCAACGTGCTCTAGAAGGTGTAAGTCAACTACCCTGGCCAGCAAGATCTCCGGATCTGTCCCCCATTGAGCATGTTTGGGACTGGATGAAGCGTCGTCTCATGCGGTCTGCACGTCCAGCACGAACGCTGGTCCAACTGAGGCGCCAGGTGGAAATGGCATGGCAAGCCGTTCCACAGGACTACATCCAGCATCTCTACGATCGTCTCCATGGGAGAATAGCAGCCTGCATTGCTGCGAAAGGTGGATATACACTGTACTAGTGCCGACATTGTGCATGCTCTGTTGCCTGTGTCTATGTGCCTGTGGTTCTGTCAGTGTGATCATGTGATGTATCTGACCCCAGGAATGTGTCAATAAAGTTTCCCCTTCCTGGGACAATGAATTCACGGTGTTCTTATTTCAATTTCCAGGAGTGTATAAGTCAGCTAAGACATTATTGGGCTAGGGCGTTGTTACATTAACAGATAAAAACCAGAATAGCACACACTAGCAAATAAACATCAGCTCAGAAAATGATGCATCGTAAAATTTTATGTACAGTGTGAATAAGAAGAAAGACAAACTCACACAATATTTCGTATCAAAATAAATTATAACAGTAACATGCACTCCTTTTCAACATAGAGATTATCACTTTATCACACTTTTAATTCCATATACCCAGTGGAAGATGTGCGTGTGTGTGGGGGGGGGGGGGGGGGGAGGGGGTACTTTTGTAAACAGTTGAAATTTTTTGATGAAGAATGTGAACATAGAGATTAAAACTTCATTAGGCTAGTACCTCAAGGGTGTGTTGCAGCTCCATTACTTTTCACAATATACACTGAAGCGCCAAAGAAACTGGTATAGGCATGCGCATTCAAATACAGAGATCTGGAACGGGCAGAATGCGGCGCTGCGGTCGGCAACGCCTATGTAATACAACACGTGTCTGGCGTAGTTGTTAGATCGGTTACTGCTGCGCAATGGGAGATCATCGAGATTTAAGTTCGTTTGAACGTGATGTTATAGTCGGCGCACGAGCGATGGGACATAGAATCTCCGATGTAGCGATGAAGTGGGGATTTTCCCATACGACCGTTTCATGTGTGCACTGTCAATATCATGAAACCGGTAAAACATAAAATCTCCGACATCGCTGCGGCTGGAGAAAGATCCTGCAAAAACGGGACCAACGACGACTCAAGAGAATCGTTCAACGTGACAGAAGTACAACCCTTCCGCATATTGCTGTAGTTTTTAGTGCTTGGTCATCAGAAAGTGTCAGTGTGCGAACCGTTCAACGAAACATTATCGATATGGGCTTTCGGAGCTGAAGGCCCACTCGTGTACCCTTGATGACTGCACGACACAAAGCCTTACGCCTCGCCTGAGCCCTTCAGCACCGACATTCGACTGTTGATAACTGGAAACATGTTGCCTGGTCGGACGAGTCTCGTTTCAAATTGTATCGAGCGGATGAACGTGTAAGGATATGGAGACAACCTCGTGAATCCATGGACTCTGCATTCAGCAGGGGACTGTCCAAGCTGGTGGAGGTTCTGTAATTGTGTGGGGCGTGTACAGTGTGAGTGATAAGGGACCTCTGATACGTCTAGATACGACTCTGACAGGTGACACGTACGTAAGCATCTTGTCTGATCACCTGCATCCATTGACGTCCATTGTGTTGGGGAATTCCAGCAGGACAATGCGACACCACACGTCAAGAATTTCTACAGAGTGGCTCCAGGAACACTCTTCTGAGCTTAAACACTTCCGCTGGCCACCAGACACCCCAGACATGAACATTATTGAGCAAATCTGGGGTGCCTTGCAACGTGCTCTTTAGAAGAAATCTCCACCACCTCGTATTCTTCCGGAATTGTGGACAGCCCTGTAGTATTCATAGCATCAGTTCCCTCCACCACTACTTCAGACATTAGTCGAGTCCATGCCACGTCGTCCTGCAACTCTTTTGCGTGTTCGCGGGGGACGTACACGATATTAGGCAGGTGTACCAGTTTCTTTGGCTCTTCAGTGCAAAAGCTTCCATTGTATTATACTTTCTTCTATAACTATTTAAATGTAGAAACTGACACTCTCTCTCACTGTTACACATGCTATATTATCAAAGTCGTGATCAGCTGATATAATCTGTTTTCATTGCAGTCCAGTGATATTGCTTACAAGTACATATATACTTCAAGTTATGCATGCCTGAATTCTGCAACTGGCCCGTATCGTCTCGTAGAAGAGTGCATTTTCCGCCACAGAGGTGCGGCCGGCAATGCCACCTCAGGGTCAGGTAGCGTCTAGAATGCTGACGAATCTTGTACCGAGGTTTTAAGTTCTCCTGACAGCTGTGGTTAGGTATGTAGCATAGTGATGCTGAAGATGGAGATCAGTGCTGAAGTGATGTGTAGTGAAAAGAGTGAGACATTCCTAGTTGATAAAAATCTTTACATACAATTAGACATTACAGGAAACTGGAATCTGCGGGGGATCAGGGTTCGAGATACTCGAACAATGAAGACGGTAATACCAAAATTTTTACAATAGGAAGTGATCTTGGTGCGTGGGAAACCACACTCATGACCCATCTTCAGTTTAGGGGATACGCAGGAAATGGGTAACAAATGGAATCAAAAATCTGGAGGACTGTGAGTAGGACTCGAGCAGTGAACGTTCCGCACAAATTTAATTGTGTATACAGGCATTTCATCCACCCCGGGTATCGAGAATCTCGATTTTTTGCCTGTTATCGATATCGATACTGACAAGATATCGGTCGCGGGATTTTAAGATTTTCGAGAATGTTTTAATTCGAAATTTTAAGTGTGTATTGTGGGTAATTTCCCATTTGCTATCGTTATGTTGCACTTTATTAATTTTGGAGTTATACTAACATGATATTCTAACTGGTAATTGCATTTACGTGGCGTATTTAGATGCTACCAAACTCACTCATCAAAATGTAAAGGGTATTTACCATTACCGAGAATTCTTCCGGGTTGTATGACCGTGGTCCATGGAACTCTTCTACCCCTGACGTTTAGTCCAAAGTCAGTCGGCAAGACTCAGCACAACCAGAAGGACCTCCTAAGATGTCCAACGTAGCTGTGGACGAAACGTCAGGGATTGAAGAGTTCCATGGACCACGGCCATACAACCCGGAAGAATTCTCGGCAGCTGAAACATCCGGTCGTGAAAGCCTTCATTGTATGATATTTTACCATTGAGCTAGAACCATGAAACCTGGCAAGTACTGAAAGAGATATGATAATTGTTAATTACATCGCCAAGGTGCACATGACCTTACTATGTGACAAGTTTGAACGTCATGCGTGAACACGTTCCTGAGAGAAAGGGTGTTGACAGATAGACAGGCAAGCAGGCAGTCGGACGGAAAAATTATTTTTTCGTGTCATATATTTACAGATTAACAGTTCTGGGATTTTTTTCCTCTTACTTGTTCTGTGAAACCTTGCTTTTTGCCAAATTTCATGATTCTGGGCCAACGGGACGCATCATACAAGGCATTGGTGAGTGAGTTCGTGAGTGTCATAATATGTGACATAAATGGAGGAATCTCGTGACTGCATTGACTTTGAAGCTTAAACATCATACACCGCCAAGACACTATAGTCCTTTGTCCGTGACATAAATTTTAACTTGAACGCCTACCTTTGGTGAGGAAAGGGGTCTTGACAGACGGACAGACTGTTGAGTAAGAAATGACAAAGAAATTATTATTTTCGTGTGATATAATTACAAAATAATAATTTTGGAATTTGTTTCCTTTTCTAGTATTGTGGAACCTGGCTTCTTGCCCAATGTCATAATTCTAGATCAACGAGAAGTACAGTAACGGTTCTAATGAGTGAGTTTGCGACTATCAAAACATGTGACGTAAATGGCCGCATCTTCTGATTGCATTGACTAAGAAGCTTCAGTTTCTTACACGGCCAAGGGACTATAGACCGTAGTACGTGACATAAATTTCCCCCTTATACGTCTACCAGTTCCTGAGAAGAAGGGTTCTTAAGATTCGGACAGACAGACAGACAGACAGACAGATGGACAACAAGATGATTCTATGAGAGTTCTGTATTTACCGACAGAGACGCGGATCTCTAAAAAGAAATAAAGTGTGAAAGAGGTAAGGCACTTCATTACTGCTTCTCTCTAAGCTACTTTATAAGACAAATACGAAAAAATAATAGTAAAGTGAAAATAAGCAGTGGAAAGTAATGTGCACTGTAAATTATTAAGCCTTTTTATCACCTACTAAAT
Source organism: Schistocerca serialis cubense (assembly GCF_023864345.2). NCBI lineage: Eukaryota > Metazoa > Arthropoda > Insecta > Orthoptera > Acrididae > Schistocerca > Schistocerca serialis. Next base: position 35,719,082 of record NC_064649.1, on the reverse strand, counting down.
GGTGGTCTTCAAGCTGTATGTCCAGCGCCTACTAGATACTGCCGAAAATTGGTATACAGACTTCCGCTTCCACAGACTAATTTTACCGTTTTAGTTAGACGAAGATAACAGAGACGCTATGAAATTGAAGTCCACAACATTGTTCTGGATTTGCGGCCTGTATCTTCACGGATTATCTGGAGGCGTTTTAGCTCACCTATTCTATAGATATCTCATGGATGCCGTTTGTAGATACTGATGTCTCCATTGGATTTTTCTCCTCAGCAGGTCACGAGTTCATTGCTCCCATATTCAATTGTGCAAGGACGAACAAAATTCCACATTATGACTCGGCCGAAATCAAGAAACGGACACTGACTTAGGATGCCACAAATGCATCTCCTAATTCATTCAAACTTTGCAGTGAATAGCCTACAGACACACAGAGCCAGTAAAGATAAATTTTTAAACACGAAATATTTTCTGAACAGGGTCTCACTGCACGCAATAAGCTTCGACATTTACACTACTGGCCATTAAAAATGCTACACCACGAAGATGACGTGCTACATACGCGAAATTTGACCGACAGGAAGAAGATGCTGTGATATGCAAATGATTATCTTTTCAGAGCATTCACACAAGGTTGGCGACACCAACAACGTGCTGACATGAGGGAAGTTTCCAACCGATTTCTCATACACAAACAGCAGTTGACCGGCGTTGCCTGATGAAACGTTGTTGTGATGCCTCGTGTAAGGAGGTGAAATGCGTACCATCACGTTTCCGACCTTGATAGAGGTCGGATTGTAGCCTATTGCGATTGCGGTTTATCCTATCGCGAGATTGCTGCTCGCGTTGGTAGAGATCCAGTGACTGTTAGCAGAATATGGAATCGACGGGTTCAGGAGGGTAATACGGAACGCCGTGCAAGATCCCAACGGCCTCGTATCACTAGCAGTTGAGATGACGGGCATCTTATCTGCATGGTTGTAACGGATCGTGCAGCCACGTCTCGATCCCTGAGTCAACAGATGGGGACGTTTGCAAGACAACTACCATCTGCACGAACAGTTCGACGAGGTTTGCAGCAGCATGGATTATCACCTCGGAGACCATGGCTGCGGTTACCCTTAACGCTGCATCACAGACAGGAGCCCCTGCGATGGTGTAATCAACGACGAACCTGGGTGAACGAATGGCCAAACGTCATTTTTTTTCGGATGAATCCAGGTTCTGTTCACAGCATCATGATGGTCGCATCCGTGTTTAGCGACATGGCGGTGAACGCACATTGGAAGCGTGTATTCGTCATCGCCATACTGGCGTGATGGTATGGGGTGCCATTGGTTACACGTCTCGGTCACCTCTTGTTCGCATTGACGGCACTTTGAACAGTGGACGTTACATTTCAGATGTGTTACAACCCGTGGCTCTACCCTTCATTCGATCCCTGCAAAACCCTACATTTCAGCATGATAATGCACGACCGCATGTTGCAGATCCTGTACGGGTCTTTCTGGATACAGAAAATGTTCGACTGCTGCCCTGGCCAGCACATTCTCCAGATCTCTCATCAATTGAAAACGTCTGGTCAATGGTGGCCGAGCAACTGGCACGTCACAATACGCTAGTCACTACTCTTGATGAACTGTGGTATCGTGTTGAATCTGCATGGGCAGCTGTACCTGTACACGCCATCCAAGCTCTATTTGACTCAATGCCGAGGCGTATCAAGGCCGTTATTACGGTCAGAGGTGGTTGTTCTGGGTCCTGATTTCTCAGGATCTATGCACCCAAATTGCATGAAAATGTAATCACATGTCACTTCTAGTATAATATATTTGTCCAACGAATACCCGTTTATGATCTGCATTTCTTCTTGGTGTAGCAATTTTAACGGCCAGTATGTAGTTTATGTATCTTCTAGCAACACCACGCGAAACACTTCAGTGTCAGTGTCATATTACTTACAACACACGTATTTACACCTACAGCCGCGATCGCGACTTCTGCAAATGTTTAACCACCGTTTCGCTCTTGTCTCCTCCTGCTCGTTTCTAATTGGTCCATCTCAACATCTAATAAAAGTTCACCATAGTTACAACATCTAACTTTTCTCATAAAAATTATCAAAGTTGTTGAAATTTTCAAATGATTGATCTCAGTACAAGCAAGAGCAACGGTACGATAGTTCAAATGGCTCTGAGCACTATGGGACTCAACAGCTGTGGTCATCAGTCCCCTAGAACTTAGAACTACTTAAACCTAACTAACCTAAGGACATCACACACATCCATGCCCGAGGCAGGATTCGAACCTGCGACCGTAGCGGTCGCGCGGTTCCAGTATGTAGCGCCTAGAACCGCTCGTCCCCTCCGGCCGGCCTTCTCGGTTACAAATAAAACAATAAGTATGTCATTGTTTTTGGAAATTCGACTCCTGCGAGGGTTAAATAGAGGATGAAAAGTTTTAAGGAAATATTTCGATAATTTAAGAAAATTTTAAAACTAAATGTATGAAAATTTGTATTTCACTTCTCTGTTGAAATTAAGAAATACGTGTTAGGAAATGAAAGTTTCTATGGAAATACTACCGCAATAACGGAAAAGGCATGATACAGGAAAACTTGAGCTCCAGCAACCAGAATCGCTTTCTCGTCGGAAGTATATTCCGAAAAGACCATGCTTCTATGGCCTTACATAGCGTGAAAAGTTTAGGTTTGCGGTTTGTCAACAACATAAAATTTCGGTTAAAGAAAAGAAAATCTCTGCTGATACAGTCTACTCGAGTGGACTCGTTTAAATCAAAAGACGATGGCTGATAAAGAAATTACTAATGGAAAATAACGAGTAGTGAAACGCAAATGAAGCTAAAGTAATGACGCAATTTGTTGCATCATATATCGATTACGATCTCACAAAAGTGAATAATATAACGTACTACGATCACTGCCCCGCCAAATGCCGCATTTGCGGTGTTTACATGGCACTAACGAGAACTGCCTTACCACGCGATCTACTGAACTGTTGGCGCCGTTGCATTAACAACCAAGTAACTAGCGCTAACACCGCTGTGCGGCGCTAGCTGTACATCCCAGCTACGACGACAAAGATAATTATATCAGAGAGCTCACATAATGTAACTGCAGATATTATTTTATAATAAATCATTTAAGGCCTTAATAAGTAAGTGTCTCAGTTTCCTCGGGAATGTGTTAAGTTATTATCGATCATAAAATTAATCTGTGCTCATTCAGTTGGCGTTAGCTGTTGCCAATATAAAATCAACTTCAGTCAAGTAGTGGACATGGATATGGCAGTCATAGTCGTTGCTAATTCATCACGTGGTAGTCTTGGTCATTTATAATTCATCACTAAATTTTTGGAGACGCATGCGTGAACCAACCACGTATTAAAATAAAATGGAATAGTCTGTGTTTTATAAAGCTTTCATCAATGTTATTGCTTGCGGAAGTAGAAACTGCCCCCACGGGGTTATGAATAGGAATGCTTCCTGTAAATTATATGTTTTTTCTTTCCGAATCGCTTTTTTGTTGGTATGAACTGCACGTAATGTTCTCATTACCGTACACGCTCCTGACAGCCGTGCCACAGTTGTTGTTAAGCATTTGCAAATGTGCACGCTCCAGCTCAGCAAATCTATATGGCAGTCATAGTCGTTTCTAATTCATCACTAAATTTTTGGAGACTCATGTGTGCGTCCAATTATGTATTAAAACAAAATTGCAACAGCAAGGAACTCACGTGTTGTACGAAAAGTGTGATTCAAAATCTCTGGTGGAGGTACGTTTGTGAAACAAGGGAACTACACATTTGACGTACCTGGTAGCTTTCAAGAGATTTACATCCAAAGTTTCTGACACATACGCCCATTTTATTCGTTAGTGTTACTGCCCTCAGAAATTTAAGCCCCTGAAAAAACTTTTTTAGCTATTAAAAGGGTGTTTCACAATTCGTATTACACATTTACAGAGGCTGTGGAGGAGACTTGGTAGGTAAAGTTTTACACAGGAATCCATGTCCGGAAACGTCATCCAATGACGTTACAGAGTGTCAAAGCTATAGACCCCGGCGCCTGTAAATGTATGCACATACAGTGTGATGACGTTACACACTTTCTAGAACAATGGAAAAGGATAAATGCATCTGTTTTAGGTAAGGGTCACTGTACTGGAAACGAAAATTATAAGCGAAAACCGTTCTGATACATATGACAATGGAGTACATGTACTGGCATTGATGTTGTTAAGATTGTGTGACAGGCAGAGGTGATAGCATGGACCAAAACACGAAAAAAAAGAGCTGTAAACACGGACTCTAAAGCTGCGAGAAGTTTTCGCTACTATGAACCAGATCTGCTCTATCGAATAAGGTATGCATTTTAGAGGCCATGTTTACTGAACATTTCTTATTTTCGTCCATACTACCTTTTACGGCGTAAAGTCAAGCGCGGCACGCCAGTCGGGAACGACAGGGAAGAGGAGGCTGTGGGAAGAAGTCAGGCAATCGCACACTGACCGACCTCCCTTCCGGGACGACAACGCTCCAGCAGCGGCCCCTATGTGAAGAGGACATAAGCGCTGCGCCCGACTGATGGCGGCCCACTTCTATAGCAGCATCAACGATAGCCACTTGGATAGCAGCGTCGAAAGCAGTTCAGGACACACTTTTGTCATTTAGAGATCAGCAGTCAGTGCAAAGACATTATTTCGTATGTCGCCCTTTGCTTGCAACACATCTGTGTAATTGCCGAAGTTAAGTATCTGCAATTGTCTTTTTGTAATAAAACTCATTAATACGAGTTGTTTGATTGTTTGTCCAGCGAGCTGAGTAGGCAGGCTTCCTAGACACAAGCGACAGCATCACCACTACATGTATTTCACTATCAGAGGTATCGTAACGGTTTTCACTTATAACTTTTGACTCACTTGTTCCCAGTACAGGAATCGTTATGTCAAATTGATAAGCTGATACATTTATCCTTCTCTGTCATCTATCTCTCTATCTACCTATCTATCAAGCTTGCAACATCGTCGTGGAATCACCCAGTATGTACATACACTAATGACCCAGAACATTATAGCTCAAATGGCTCTGAGCACTATGGGACTTAACAGCTGTGGTCATCAGTCCCCTAGAACTTAGAACTACTTAAACCTAACTAACCTAAGGACATCACACACATCCATGTCCGAGGCAGGATTCGAACCTGCGACCGTAGCAGTCGCGCGGTTCCGGACTGCGCGCCTAGAACCGCGAGACCACCGCGGCCGGCAGCAACGGTACGGTTGATAGTTAAAAACTTAATAGTAACCTTGAAAAGCCATTGCCAGCGATTTGCGGATTGGCTTAATGTCCGAACGGCTGCACCCCACTGCTCCAGCATGCCGGTCTGTGTGGCCGAGCGGTTCTAGGCGCTTCAGTCTGGAGCCGCGTGACCGCTGCGGTCGCAGGGTCGAATCCTGCCTCGGGCATGGATGTGTGTGATGTCCTTAGGTTAGTTAGGTTTAAGTAGTTCTAAGTTCTAGGGGACTGATGACCACAGATGTTGAGTCCCATAGTGCTCAGAGACTTTTTGAACTGCGAAGTGACCGCCAACGGACCCAGCCGACTGCACCACGTGGAGATAACTTCCCTGGTCCGCAGCAACCGACCGACTACTCTCAGAATGCCGACAACATCTAAAATAGTCGTCAGTAGAACGCCAAATACACACACAACCTGACAAACACTTGCACGAAGACCTGAACCATACGCAACAGTAACTAAGCACACACCAAGACAAATTGGGAGACGATGCACACACACACACACACACACACACACACACACACACACACAGCCGACTCATGAACGATCGGCGAGCCAAAACGCGTCGTCCCGTTGGACGACCGACCGACGACCCACCTAGACCGTGGCCCGGCTCAAGTGATGCGTGGCGGCAATGGTCGGGCGAACCACGTTGACGCAGACCTCACAGCTCCAACCCGACTGCACCAGTGCCGCTTTGCGACTCCCCGACTGGCAGGTCCGGACTGCGCTGCAGACGCGTTCCAACTGACTGGCAGCCCGAACTGGCTTACGACAGACAACGACCGGGTAGCAGTCGAGCACAGATACTACGAGAGGGGATATATCGATACGCGCTGCTAGCGCCGCTCGCGGTCAGGCAAAGCAGCAACTCAGTGACACCAGTAATTTAAATTAACGTAGTGAGGTGGAAGTGCGTTAAAAACAGGGTGTACAATACATGATGGCGGGAACATGAGGCACACACGGCTCACCCATGTTCGGATGCAGCATTACTAATGTCCTGCTTCACACAGTTACGCCGTTTACATATCTGGACGTAATGGCGCGAAGCGATATGAGATGGGACGAGCATGTGTGAATTGTGGTAGGGAAGGCGAATCGTCGACTTCGGTTTATTGGGAGAATTTTAGGAAAGTGTGGTTCATCCGTAAAGGAGACCGCACACAGCACACTGGTACGATCTATTCCTGAATACTGCTCGAGTGTTTGGGATCAGCACCAGGTCGGATTGAGAGAAGACATCGAAGCAGTTCAGAGGCGAGCTTCCAGCCACGACTTGAAACATGAGAAAGTAGGAGACGTGTCTTGTAATCTAACAAGTTTCATGCCACAAGATCCGCTACTCACTGTCTACGTCATAGCACATCATAGCGATGAGCACGATGCATCTTCCTCTCCTTGAATTTGAGCAGGCGAGTCCTCCGCGCTTTGGACAACAACTTAAACGTACAGAAATTGCTTTCTCGTTTTAACTCTTTGTCTGAGCAGCTCACCCAAAAAAATTCCTTTTATGTAACTTGAGATGAGTGCAGAAACAGACACTCAAGGTCGGCTAAATAATGTAGGCTCTGTTTCCGTATCAAAAACTGGCAGTAAAAGCAAAAAAAAGCTGAAACGCGAGGAGATTTCTATTCTTTTGAAGGGCGTGGAGGGACTGATGCCTTCTTGCACACTGTCGCGATACGCCTACACTCTTTATAGACTAACAAAAATTTATAACTGTCCCGTTAAGAATTTTCACAGATTTCGTGCTAATGAACTTGAAAGACGAACCGGGACCGATTCATAAAGATACTGACAGAGATAAAATGAGAATAGGAACAGGTTACATAGGGATAGGTGGGATTCAGCCTATGATCTTTCTAGAGACAGATGTCTTCTTAGATGCGGCGTGCCAAAAATTCCTGTGCCAACCTCATGATCTCAGAGTAGCACTTGCAACATAAATCCTCAGGTATTTGTTATTTTGTTCTCTTGTTTTTGTCTTCCCCTACTACCATGGAAGTTATTGACTGGTCTGATGTTTTAACACATTTCCTATCATACTGTTCATTCTTCTTGTCAATGTTTTCCGTATATTCCTATTCTCGTCAATTCTGTGAAGAACCACCAAACTTTCAACATCCTTCTGTAGCAACTCATGTGAAACGCTTCATTTCTCTCCTTGTCTGACAATCCCACAGTGCCGGATCCACTACAACACGATGAAAATGTTTTACAATTAAATAATACACCTCGAATGTCACGTTCCAGTCTTTTAATTCGAAAACTGCTCTAAAGTGGCAACGGCCTTGCTGCAGTCGATATACCAGTTCCCGTCAGATCACCGAAGTCAAGCGCTGTTGGGCGTGGCCGGCACTTGGATGGGTGACCGTCCGGGCCGCCATTCGCTGTTGCCATTTGTCGGGGTGCACTCAGCCTCGTGATGCCAATTGAGGAGCTACTCGACCGAATAGTAGCGGCTCCGGCCAAAGAAAACCATCATAACGACAGGGAGAGCAGTGTGCTGAGCACACGCCCCTCCTACCCACTTCCTCATCTGAGGATGACACGGCGGTCGGATGGTCCAGATGGGCCATTTGTGGCCTCAAGACGGAGTGTGCTTCAAAGTGCTAATTTTTCTGGCTAATAGCTATTAACAAACTTGAGCTAGTGGGGCCCACATCACAGGTTCATGCTAGTGGTATAGAGATTGTAAATCAGCCCTAGGTACAGTAATGTATGACCGTTCCTTGTCACTCTGGACGAAAATTACACCATTGTCATTCCTTTGTATCCTAAGAATTCTGAAAGATACAAAACTGTGATTTATAGGACAATTTATTTAATATTCTCTAGTAACATACAGGTATTTACTGAGTGATCTCGTTTTCCTATAATAACAAAAAATTGCTAGAAAACACCAGGAGACCTATCGTTTTATGGAAAGACGTCGGACACCTCAAAGCAGAGTTTTATTCGCTACACTTTCAGCAAAATCGGTGAATGTGGGACGTATGAAACCCATATGGAAGGTAATACCTCCATTATTTAACGTATCAAATACGCCACCACAACTGTAGCTTAAGGGAAAACCATTTGACAGTAAGACGTCAAAAGCAATAAAAATATTTCCCGACACAGGAGAAACAAATTCCACAACAGTTGGTCAATCTGAGCGACAAAAGACAGACGCAACATATCCGCTTTTGAAGCGAAATTAATTACGTTCAGAAATACTTTCGTGTATTAGAGAGTCGAGTGAAGTGTAAGAAAGGGCGAATCATTGGACTCCACTGAAAATTTTAACTATCAAGGATAGTGCATATGATGATAAAAACAGACAACAACACTGGAATATTATGCATCTCATGCATGATATGTGCTTATATTATCTTTATTTCAGCGGAATAAGTTTGTAACGCCCCAACGACCACCTTAAAGTCAATTAAGAAAGAACATGAAGTAGGGCAAGTTATCTTGGCAGTTACGACATCTTTGCCGATGAGCTAACACGGAAGAGTTTTGTCAACAACTACACTGTACACCACTGAGCATATTTGTTAGCGAAAGAGAAAGAAGAAACATCGTATTTCAGCAATGGACAAATATCCATGTGACAAATGTGAAATTAATATCTCAAAAGTTAAGTCCAAAGTAATGCCATCAGAGATAACTTTTATGTGGAACAGAGTTGTACGCGCAACGAAGAAATTCATGCGCCTACAATGCTCTTCCACAGAAGAAGTCTCTTGCTAGAACTCATCCAGTGCAGACGTACGACAGCAGTTCTGATCTGAATTATTGAGACTGCGAATCGTGACGAGATTGTTTTCTAGTTTAGAAGTGTTTGTTGCGTGACGGGATTCACGGCTTAAGAAACTGATTTGATGAACTGAGACAGGAACAGATAGACTCATTTAACCGTGCACTACGGGTTAATTGAAATCTAATAACGGAATTTGTGATCATTGGACTTGACTTTAAATTAGTTGGACCTTAAGGAGAAGTGAACATTCTATGAAATAATACACGCAATTAGACTCGAGTAGGACCCAAGTACACTACATGATGAAGATAAAACAATTAAGCTAAAGTGTTGAGTTGTGGTAATTGCCAAGAAACTATAACTCAATCGGACTGACTTAACTAAACTATTCCGTGTGCGTGTGGTGCGGGAGTTATAACCATTTAGTGACAGTTAAATACCCGGTGTGGACTACATCATTAAATAGTTTGATAAATGACAAAATCAACGACTACTCATGAGATACTATTTCATTCAAGTGCAAATATTCACGTCATTAGTAGAGAAGTGAACTTTAAAATATTTTCGTATTACGACGCAATCTTACAAAGACTGAATCAAAGAGTATCTCTGGATCTCGCTGCCTACCAGCGCAACAATTCCATAGCAACGAGACAACAGCGTAAGAGAAAACTGTTAACCAAAATATTTCCTCGCAATCAGTGGTGTGTGCTACGCGAACGAGAGAAGAATTAATAACTACTGCAAATCCGGGCAATTAACAGTACAATATTAATAATAAAAAGCATCAGTTATACGAGTTCGCATAAGTGGAAACGCTGCGGACTTGTAATTGAGATAGAACGACTACACGAGGAACTGCTTTTCGGAAGTTTTTCAGGTTTTTTCTCCCGTTAATCTACGGGAACTGACGTTATATCGCATCGTGTCTCTACTCTGCCGCGAGAGCTGTGGCAGTAGCAGCTCTACGGCGTCGACTACACCAACACGCGGTTGGAGTCCGGGGGCACGCGACACACAAGTTGCAAATGTAGACATATGTGGGTTACGGCTCGGGAGTCTGGGCACACAGACTCATGGTGCCTGCCATGACAGTGAGAAGAGTACAGAGAAATATGATAGTGAGATCAGTGGGAGCATACAGGACTACGCCGGGAGGAGCCCTGCCAGTCATAATGGGGCAAAGAAGGGGAATATAGAGAGAACAGAAGAGACTTTAGGAAGCGGGGCTGGAAACAGGGCTGAGATTAGGTTAAGAGGGGACCAGTTATGGCAAGAATCGTGGGAGGTTGAAGAAACGGAACGTAGAACTTTCGATTTTCTTCCAGATATTAGGGAACGGACGGGAATGACATATTTCGAACCAACCCGGGGACTATTTCACTTTCTCACTGGACGTGGACCCTACCCGACATACCTATGTCGATTCGGGAAAAAGGCTACACCCGCGTGTGACTGTGGTGCTCCAGAGGGTTCTCCTGACCATGTCGTCTACGCGACCAACTGCCGCACCACGACACATGCAGATTACTTAGACAAAACGACACCTTTCATACCATTAACAAACTGGCTAACGTGGTATCGGAAAAAGTTTTAAAGGAATATCTAAGAGACTTGAACCAGCAAGAATGAGAAGATTATTTAAACACCTGTAGAGTCTGGTACCCTATTCCCATACCGCCTGGGCGCGAGGCCGACTTGTCTGGAATCCGCCGCGCTTCGGGACTTACGGGGAGTGGGGTGCAACTTCACCGATCTGGACAACGCACCGAACTTGACTTTAGAATAAGTTTAGTTGTACGACTTAGATTTAGGTACTATTTCTAGGGACCTGCAGCGATCAACATCTTGGCCTGCCCAGTGTCAGGGGCACGCTTATTGGGTTTAGCTCAATGAGCAAGGCTCTATAAGTAGGTTTATACTTTCAGCTGACACATATGTAACGCTGTAGGCATTAATAACTAGTCAATAGTCAGGTTATCTGTTTTCATATATAATTAACTAACTCAACTAATTTGCTAATTTGCCCATTGCATTTATCCCATAGCTTATATACAAACTAGTTAATTAAATATTGCGAGGTGCCGGGGCTAGCAGTGTATTTAACACTAAATTCTAGAATCTACATATGTAAATGATGCTCTATGCCCCCCCCCCCTATTCTAACTCCGACTTTTGCTGTTGCACAAGGACTAAAAAATATACGCGAACTGACTGTAATCAACCCTGCAAGTGGAGTAGAAAAGAGTTTGGCACCTGCAATAATTTAATTTGATAAGTTAAATAAAGGAAGGTTTCATAAACGTAGTGAGAAATGATGGGTTGCTCTACCGATTAACAGAATGAAAGTTCTGTCCAAAATAACAATATGATTTATTAAGACTAAACACAAAATAATAAACCAAAACACATGAATTCTAATTTATAATACATCAAATTGGCTCAAATTGGATACACAAACAAACGCTGTGAAGGTGAAGTTGTCCCTAAACTAGATTGTGAGGTTTATGACGAAGTGGTATGTGGAGCCAATTCCTTGCCACTCAAATCTTAAGAGAGACACACAGCTAACCCAACATTAATTGCTGCTACTCAAGACAGAACAAAGTTAGAAAAAGACGAACAGGCGCGCTCTGCTGAGCTCTGATTATCACCTATGAAAATCCCTATCTGCCGGTGCTGTGGACGTACATTACCAAACTGTCTTCTTAACTGCCAGAACACGATCTGGCGTACCGGAGGCGACGGCTGGTTGCTTCGACGTCCTCGACCGAAAGTCAAGAGCCGACTACCTAGAGCACCCGTACAGGCCGAACACCGAACATTCCCACCCCCACGACAGTGGCCGTGGTTAAACGTTCCAATCAGCAACTCGAAAACCGGCGGAAAATTCCGCTCCATTGCCGGAGCATTACCATTCCACCAATGGAGATTCTTGGCGCCAATTTCTGCGCTGATTTTGCTACGTCACGGAGCTATGCCCTGAGCAAGCCAATCACAGTTACTATTTTGCAGAAAGCGCGGGAATTTTCCCGCCACAACTGCCTGGGTACACAAGTCATTCCCACGCCTCGCTGGTAGCCCGCCAGAAAGTGTTTTCGCTAAGATTCTGCGAAGTAACGGAACCTCTAGCCCAGCCGCTACTTCAGACCCCTCCGGGCGTGTCTTTTGACAATGTCGGCGTCTGCAAAGCATTCACTCGACTTCCTCACACCCGTCGGCTTAACCCTCTCCAGCTCAGGAGAGCCCGCCTGTCACCGAACCACCCGGGTGACGAGAGACGCTGCGTGGGAAGTCCGCGTGTGAAGGAATAGCAACTTTCCACCGCATGCAATTAGAGAGGAGAATCGTAAGATAGAAATATGAGAGGGGGCTCATGCCACCTCTCAATATAACTTAAATTAGCTGCAATTATAACCATTCATTGTATCACTTTTTGGGCCCACTAATCAAATAAGATTGTGTAGTTACTAAGATTTGGAAATAAAGATTTTTTATTTTTAAAAAATGTAGACATACTCGAAAGTATTTCTTCATGAATGAGTTGTAGCTTATGTCACTGAATCAGTGTGATTCGGCTGTTTGTACATGTCTTTCACGATAATTCGTATCTCTTGGTAGTCTACAAACGCGTGGAGCGCACAAATATAACAACTGTTCCGTTAATATAGTAGAAAATAAGTAAAACCAAAAGATTATCGTTACGACGCATGAGAATGTTTTCTTTTTTACCGCTTGGAGCGCTAGTGTCGCTCCAGCTGTCAAAGAGTAACGACTTTCGCACCAGTGCGTGTGGCGACTGTATGTGTTAGAAAAAAAATGGTTCAAATGGCTCTGAGCACTATGGAACTCAACTGCTGAGGTCATTAGCCCCCTAGAACTTAGAACTAGTTAAACCTAACTAACCTAAGGACATCACAAACATCCATGCCCGAGGCAGGATTCGAACCTGCGACCGTAGCGGTCTTGCGGTTCCAGACTGCAGCGCCTTTAACCGCACGGCCACTTCGGCCGGCCTGTATGTGTTAGACTACGGTTCCGACGCGCCACTTGACACCGCCTGTCCATCCCTCTGCTACACACTGCTGTTCTGTGGGGAGCGCCTGCCGTGACTTCCGCCGCCCAGGGTCCCCGCACAATTGCTCTCGTCTATTCCTGGCCTCGGACTTCAATTGGCCACTTGCCTCCAGAATTGGTCGTTGACGGCTGTGGAGAAAGCCACGTAAGGGCAGCGCGGGTCCCACGGACGGGCGCAAGTAGCTGCCTGTGACGCTACGAGTGGGTAGGGATGATCCGATACCAGTAAATGCACGGACTGAACAAAATCTCAACACAAAACATAATTAATGTACAGTAACGAAATTTCGAGACAACATCTGCTTAGGTAACATATTCATATCATTAACATTGCAAGTTCACAGGGTAATGTAAGCGCCAGAAAGGCCACCGCAAAAATATGAAATATTGGTACATTAATAACCGGTGTAACCGTGAGAACCTGTAATGTTACGTGAGCCTCACTGCCCCTAATTTGTGTCTGATTTTATTCTGAGAAGCTCAGTAATGTATGTAAATACCGTAAATGTAAATTTGATTAAAAAAGTACTTGAAGTTAAGTGAAGCGCAGCTGGACAGCAAGAAACTCTTTAGCGCGCAAATCCCGCAACTATAAACGATAGTAGTTGCGAATCTTTGAGTATGGACTAAAAAAAAAATTATTTATTAAAAAAAAGAGAACTGTGGAAAGAGGACGTGTAGCTAGACCGTCGCTCAGAACGTATTGTTACATTTAATGAAAATTGATATTTTAGTGATAAAACCGAGTAAAGTATGCGTAAGAGTTGCCAAACATTTATGTATACAAATTTTCTGGAAGTGAAGTGTGGTGTCACCGACAGACACCACACTTGCTAGGTGGTAGCCTTTAAATCGGCCGCGGTCCGCTAGTATACGTCGGACCCGCGTGTCGCCACTGTCAGTGATTGCAGACCGAGCGCCGCCACAGAGCAGGTCTAGACAGACGTCCTAGCACTCGCCCCAGTTGTACAGCCTACTTTGCTAGCGATGGTTCACTGACAAATTACGCTCTCATTTGCCGAGACGATAGTTAGCATAGCCTTCAGCTACGTCATTTGCTACGACCTAGCAAGGCGCCATTATCAATTGCTATATATCTTGTGATGCATGTACCGTCAGACCGATGTTCACCAGTTATGGATTAAAGTTAAGTATTCCAGAAGGTCCGTACTTTTTTTACTAGACTCAATTCCTTTAACTGTTCCAGACCTCACGCCAGCCTGCGTGAGCTTAAACGCGTGCCTTTCGGCTTCCTCAATTGTGGGTTGGCGCTCTGGCCAATCCACAACATGAAGAATAGAAATATCTTGTTTTTGGAAAAGTAGGTGAACTTCATTGCCGTCGCCGTCTATCAATCGACAGAATTGTAAGTGTACAAAGTTCACTAAAATACAGAAAAAGAATTGCATTCTCTATAGTTTCCACTCAATAAATAACAACCTCTCATAATTTCTTAATTACAGTAACTGGATTATGTTCTTGTACAATAGTATGGTGCTGAACTCCACTGACCAATTTTGATGTGGCAGGACGTGTAGTTTGAAGGAAGTTTGTGTGCCAAGTAATCTCCTTTTCTCACGAAAAGAAAATTGTTGTTTGATCTTATTTACCTACGACAGTGGTTCCTTAGGTATGTAAAGCTACGAAAACTTGGGCTCAAAGCTATCCGCAATACGGCCAAGTAACTAACAGAGTCGTATTTTAAACCTCAAAGAACAATAACTTCCTCCAAATTCCAATACGTCAACAACTGGTGCAGCAACCAAAATGCAGGTACCAGTTGCGACTTAAAGTAAAATTCTCATCAAAAATCAATCTCTCTCTCACTCTCTCTCTCCAAACACATATATAAATATTCATATAAAAAAAAGGCCATTTTATAAATCTTGACTGCAAGGATGTAAACGTGCATGCACTGTGGTGTACAGGTGCCGGTTTCGAATTGCGATGGAGTTCCATGCCTTTTGCACTAGGTCGGTGCGAAAACCAGTTCTTTTCTCACGTGGTATACTGTGAACTATGAATGAAGGGCAACAGGCTGATTCCATACTTCTAGATTTCCTAAAACCATTCGACACTGTGCCCCAATGCAGACTATTAAAGGAGATAGGTGCATACAGAATAGACTGCCAGATATGCGGCTGGCTACAAGACTTCTGAAGTAACAGAACCCAGTATGTTGCTCTCGACGGCGAGTGTTCATCGGAGACAGGGAGTAACGTCAGGAGTGCCCCAGGGAAATGCGACAGGACCGTTGCTATTTTCTATATACACTACTGACCATTAAAATTGCTACACCAAGAAGAAATGCAGATGATAAACGGGTATTCACTGGATAAATATATTATACCAGAACTGACAGGATGAGGAAGAGAAGAGTTGCATTCCACGGACATCTACAAGGTTAGATGAAAACACGACAGCAAAAAGTAATTTTCAACTTGTTTGACAGAAACCGCAAAACATCAAATAAATAGACAAAAGAAGTTAAAGCAGACACGATGGAAATGGAAAAAAGGAGGAAGAAATAGGAGAAAGAGAAAGGTTCAGAGCACAAGTAAAATGTTCCAAGGGGTTCCAGGAGAAAACAAAGAGAAAAATAGGTGTACTATGAACAGAAGAAAAAAGAGAAAAACATAGGTAAAGAATGAAATATTACTGCAAAAAAGAAAGGAGAAAATAAAAAATACATACGCTATTTCATGTGGTCCCTAAAAGGCCAAACCAATTTTTTTTAAATGCACGATATATGGAGGCCAGAGGCGTTCTTGGTATCAACAGGCAACACGTAAGTTAAACATAACATCTGAATGGATTTTTCATCGGGGTATCAAGTTCGTAAACATGCAGTACGACGAAACGCTATTTTCTAGGACTGAATTTGACGCAGAAAAGAAGCTCATGGCATCTATAGTGATTGCCAGGAAATTGATATATATTTGGTTGAACTCTTGGTCGGTTGACACCCTAACGAAGCTGACAAGACAAAACACAGAGGTCCGCATTGCTGAGTGATCCTCGAGTAACTGGGTTTAGCAGAAAATGAGCGCTTGTCGAAGGCAATGGGAGTCTTAGTGATTACGATTAGAAACTCCGAAGAGCGTCGTAAAAGAACATTCCACTGCGAACAGTAACTCTCTTTATGGTTCCAGTATTTCAGAGGCGATAACACACGTTCACTGCCGGCTGCATACGTATGGCGGAGAGAAAACGCAGTACCAGGCATGACGCTGTTGCAAAAACAGCACTCCTGGAGTTTGCAATGAAACAACTCCGGCAATAAACAGCCACATTATACGTGCATATCTAGAGTGTGTTATAAACTGTCTAGCGGGGACGGAACAGTCCTAACAGATAATACTCCGATAACTGAATGGTACATTATGAATGAAAAACCCGTCTAAACGGCTCACCCGGTGCTTGGTGGAGGATCCTAGTTGCAGGTTGCCTATCTAGCGGCTTCCAGGGGCAACGAAGTTTGATATAAATACCGCCCCAATTTAAAACACCGTCATAACCTGCTTATTTAGAGGTATAACCTTATATTAAAGGTTTAACACAGTAAGGTAAGTCAGGTAAGGCGACCTAATATCGTCGCTGCTCTTGATTTCGTCCCCCTACGACTTTCCGATTTCCAGAGTTGGTAACAAATGTTTAGCTTGCGTGACCTCAGTTCACTGTCTTGTTGAGAGAGTTTGTTATGCATAGCCCGGTTAGCTTTCACGAACGAGGGAATTCACCTTTTTGTGCTGACATGAGTTGGTGCGGCAGTCAAACTGAAAGCCTGCTTTCCTAATGTGGCACTGAGTTGTGCTCAAATATTAGGTTTTATTTCAGTTGTTCAAATGGCTCTGAGCACTATGGGACTTAACTTCTGAGGTCATCAGTCCCCTAGAATTACTTAAACGTAACTAACCTAAGGACATCACACACATCCATGCCCGAGGCAGGATTCGAACCTGCGACCGTAGCGGTCGCGCGGTTCCAGACTGAAGCGCCTAGAACCTCTCGACCACTTTGGCCGGCTTATTTCAGTTGCATTTTTTATAATTTCTGACGTGTGTCCGCTATAGTCAAGGGTTTGGCATATGGAGCTGCAGCAGCCGTCATAATAAATCCGGGGATGCTCGTAGTTTCGTCCCCCTCGCAGTTCTAATTTTCTATTTATTTTACTTTTCTCACTTGGGAAAACGCAAGCAAACAGATTCTTTGCATGAAATGCTTGGTTTGTTATCATGATATACGCTCTTCTACCCAGACGTACACATCCACATCTGATATATTTATAAGGTTGAAAATAGCTTGAGAATATTGTCCATTCATGGCCTTCGTGTGATTTAGAACAGTGAAAAATCTATGGCAATTTTAGAATGGAAAAAAATATTTAAAATAATTGTACTTTTGAGAATTTTTATGCTTCGCTAGTATGTTAATGTTTATGTCAAACACTGGACCTAGTATGTTGCAATAATCTATCTGTAACTTGCCTACAAGGGAAGAATAAATTCAGGAATACATACACCAATTTGTGGCCTTTTCCGTAACCTCTTAGGACTGATACAGTACCTAATCTACTAAGTTGGTGAAGTTTGGACGCCTCCTTTTCTACAGTTAAAGACGGTATCTAGTAACTGTAGAGAAGGAGGCGTCCAAGCTTCACCATCTTAGTAGATTAGGTACTGTATCAGTCCTAAGAGATTACGGAAAAGGCCACAAATTGGTGTATGTATTCCTGAATTTATTCTTCCCTTGTAGGCAAGTTACAGATAGATTATTGCAACATACTAGGGCACTGCGTGAAAATTTCAGACTGTATTCAGGAACTATTTGACAATTGGAGCACTCAACGAGTTCCTACAAACTTTACACATTATTTCAAACCTTTACGAAACTACGATAAGGATGGAAGCTGAAGAAATGAATTAAAATTTGTGGCGTGGCCGGGACTTGAACTTGGGTCTCCCTGCTTACTTGGCAGGTATGCTAGCCATTACACCACCACAGCATTACAACAAACATTGCCATAGATTTTCACTTTTATAAATCGCATGAAGGTCATGACTGAACAATGTTTTCAAGTTATTTTCAGCCTTATTAACATGTCAGATATGGATATGTATGTGTGTAGATGAAGAGTATATTTAGTGATAACAAACCAAGCTTCCATCCTTACCCTAAGTACAGATGAGACTCAAACGTTTCTAAGAAAATTTAATTAGATTAGATCTTTACGAAACTCCTTAACAATTTTCTCCGCTCCCCCCTCCCCTCCTCCTCTGACCCCTAAAACAACGAAAAACGTGTATCGCTCACTACATTTCCGCTCTTCACGCAGCAAATCGTCAGCATCAGACATGACGTTTTACTTCATTACGTCATGACTACTAACTATTCGAAACACATTTTACAGACGGTATCCCCACGTGCTGCAGAATGAACCTGAGTAACTGAATCATTACACAACACACAATTCAGGAGATCTGACGTCATTGCTCTGCACTGAATGTAAATGAGTGACAAACTAGACTTTCATGAAACGGAGTGCAATAAAAACAGCTACAGCCGAAACAAGAGAATGACGCCATTTAGTGAACTCTATTCTCCAGTGTTGCTCACCAGCAGGTCATCTTTGTCAGAATGAATTAATAGAAGCAGTACTCAAGATTAAGCAAAGAGTGGTGCATTTGTTCGTTGGATCTCTCTGTAAAGGTTAGAGTGTCAGAGGGAAGATCATCAAGCCGCAGTGGCAGGCGCTACAAATGGTTCAAATGGCTCTGAGCACTAGGGGACTTAACGTATGAGGTCATCAGTCCCCTAGACTTAGAACCACTTAAACCTAACTAACCTAAGGACATCACGCACACCCATGCCCGAGGCAGGATTTGAACCTGCGGCCGCAGCAGCAACGCGGTTCCGGACTGAAGCGCCTTGAACCGCTCGGCCACAGCGGCTGGCGCAGGCGCTACAGGGGAGGCGTTGTGCGTCGCATAGGAGTTTACTGTTCAGAGTCTGAAAGTGCACTTTGCGACAAGATTCGAGTAAGCGGATTCTAATCGAACTGCGCGCAGCTGAGCCACCTGATTTGTGGATTGCTGTCAGTTCGTAGTAATTGATGGAAAGTCATCGAGTAAAGCAGAAGTGGTAGCTGGCCTTCCCCAAGGAGGTGTCATACGCCTACTGCTGCTCCTAATCTATATAAACGATTTATGAGACAATCTGCACAGCCAGCGTAGATTGTTTGCAGATGATGATGTCGTTTACCGTCTAGTAGAAGATCAAAGTTATACAGACAACATACCCTTATGGCTCAAGAAGTGGCAACTGGCTCCAAACAAAAAAAGGGTGAGATCCTCGACGTAAGTACTAAAAGCAGTGCGTTATTGACGCAAATTTAAATGATGTCGATGCAAGTTAATACCTAGAGGTTACAATTAAGAACGACTCAAATTGGAACCATCGTATGGAAAATATTGCGGGGAAATCGAATCAGAAAAGTGCATTTTATTGCCAGACACTTAGAAGATACAACAGGTCTACTAAATGGACTGTCCATACTACGATTGTCCATCGCCTGCAAGAGCATTGCTGTGCGGTATGAAATCCTCACCAGATAGGATTGATGTACGAGATCGAAAAGGTTCAAAAAAGCGCAGCTCGTTTTGAATTATCGCGAAATAGGTGAAAGAGTGTCTCTGCTGTCATACGCAAGTTGGGGTGGCAGTCGTAAGAACAAATGCGTTTTCCGTTGTGGTGAAATCTTCTCTCGAATTCTCACTCACCATTTTTCTTCTCCGAATCTGGAAACACATTGTTGACTCCAACCTACTCAGGGAGAAATGATGAACATAATAAAATAGGAGATATCAGAGCTCGCAAGGAAAGAGTTAAGTGCACGTCTTTCCCACGTGCTACTCGAGAGAATAATGGTAGAGAAATACTACATGGCGCGATTCATCTGCCACTCCGACGTCGTTGTATGCAACTCGCAACGTTATATCTGGTCATGATAAACCACGCGCGAGTTTTTCATATTCTCTCGCTCGCTACGCGCGAACTGTTAGTCACACAGAAAAAAATTAACGTGACTTTTGTAGGAAATGTATTGTAATTAAATTTTGTCTGGAATACGTTTTCGCTAGAGGCCGAAGTTTTCGAGCTATTCAAGAGAAACGTACAAAAATGATTCTGAAACGCACTCCCACCCCAATACTGAGCCTCCGTCAGTCAGTATTTCTAGTATGTTGTTCATGGCACTCACTCCTACCATCGTACAAAAATATGCGACTGCAAGAATTATTTTTCACATTCGACCTTTTTTGGACTTGACTGACTGGTCTTATTACGCCACCGGCTCAGTCGAGCACTTACTAATTGGAAACCGTGTCCCAGTACGAAATTTAACTGCATTAACTTTCGTACAAAAAGATCCTGTCTAACAGAACAGACATCACGCCGTTGGTTGAGAACAGCTGCCGAAAATGTCAAATTTCGAAGGAAATATCGACGCCAGCAGCAATGCGACATCGAAATAAGTCGAAGTTGCGGGACTCGAACGCGGATCTCACGCTCAACGGGGGCGGTTGCCTTACTTTATTGTTTCCATGTCTCATAGTGTCTGACGTCGGCGGTCCTTCCTTCGAAGTTATTAGAGAAATAATCTGTAAGTGGTTCTATGGAGTATCTGCCAAGCATTTACGTCTGAATCGTGGAGTAGACTATGTGTAGAACACACACTACTGGCCATTAAAATGCCACACCAAGACGAAATGCAGATGATAAACGGGTATTCATTGGACAAGTATATTATACTAGAACTGACATGTGATTACATTTTCACGTAATGTGGGTGGATAGATCCTGAGAAATCAGCACCCAGAACAACCACCTCTGGCCATAATAAAGGCCTTGATACGCCTGGGCATTGACTCAAACAGAGCTTCAATGGCGTGTACAGGTACAGCTGCCCATGCAGCTTCAACACGATACCACAGTTCATCAAGAGTACTGACTGGCGTATTGTGACGAGCCAGTTGCTCGGCCACCATTGACCAGACGTTTTCGATTGGTGAGAGATCTGGAGAATGTGCTGGCCAGGGCAGCAGTCGAACACTTTCTGTATCCAGAAAGGCCCGTACATGACCTGCAACATGTGGTCGTGCATTATCCTGCTGAAATGTAGGGTTTCGAAGGGATCGAATGAAGGGTAGAGCCACGGGTCGTAACACATCTGAAATGTAACGTCCACTGTTCAAAGTGCCGTCAATGCGAACAAGAGGTGACCGAGACGTGTAACCAATGGCACCCCATACCATCACGCCGGGTGATACGCCAGTATGGCGATGACGAATACACGCTTCCAATGTGCGTTCACCGCGATGTCGCCAAACACGGATGCGACCATCATGATGCTGTAAACAGAACCTGGATTCATCCGAAAAAATGACGTTTTGATCGTGATGGTACGATTTCTCCTCCTTACACGAGGCATCACAACAACGTTTCACCAGGCAATGCCGGTCATCTGCTGTTTGTGTATGAGAAATCGGTTGGAAACTTTCCTCATGTCAGCACGTTGTAGGTGTCGCCACCGGCACCAACCTTGTGTGACTGCTCTGAAAAGCTAATCATCTGCATATCACAGCATCTTCTTCCTGTCGGTTAAATTTGGTGTCTGTAGCACGTCATTTTCGTGGTGTAGCAATTTTAATGGCCAGTAGTGTAATTTTTCATACATAAATGCGAGAAGTTACATAATTTATCTGTAAAAAAATACATTTTCAGTTTATTTTGTATGTTCTATAGCACTTTAATATTCGTCCCTACTTCCCGGACACCCTCCACGAAGTATACTGAAGATAATTAATAATTAACAACTTGTAGATGAATACTGAAGAATTCGTGTGAAGATAATAGGGTCGCTAGCCCCCCACTCCGAGACGTTTATACTTGTTTATTATCAGAACCGAGATGTGACAGAATCTTCTATACGATATCGAAGTTTTAACCACACATACAGTGTTAACGTTAGGTGATCGAAAACTTTTGACCGGTACTGCAACTGTAACCGAGAAACCGAAACGTGGAAACTGAGACGATTTGACAGGTAATTAACTCTGCGAGCAGGGTTTTCTTTGATCCTCCTCCAGATCGAATGGTCCTGCTTCGTTTATATCGGTCCATGTCCGATCAAAGCTGGATTATGGGAGCTTTGTCTACTCTTCTGCCCGGCCGTCCATCTTACGCCGTCTAAACTCTATCCACCATCGGGGGTTACGTCTGGCGACTGGAGCATTCTACACCAGCCCTGTTGAGAGTCTGTATGCCGAAGCTGCAGAATCACCGCTAAACTACCGTCGCGATATGTTGCTTTGTCGGTACGCCTGCCGACTTACGCCATTGCCCGACCACCCGTCATATTTCTCCCTCTTTGACGACTCTCTCGACCGGCAATACGGGCTGTTTGCCTCTGCCCTGTTACCTCCTGGAGTTCGCTTTCGTCGCCTGCTTCAGCAACTCGATTTTACCCTCCCTACGACTTTTCGAGTGGGTGAGAGCCCGACGCCGCCTTGGCTCCAGGCTCAGGTTTGCGTTCACCTTGAACTCAGCTCGCTCCCAAAGGAGAGGACCGCGGATTCAGTATACCACTCGAGGTTTGTCGAACTTCGTTCGAGGCTCGCTAATAACGTCTTTATTTACACAGATGGCTCCGAGACTACTGCTGGCGTCGGGTGTGCCTTTGTCGTTAGAGATGATACGTTTCAATTTCGGCGCCTTGACCAGTGTTCGAGCTTTACAGCTGAGCTTTTTGCTCTCTATCAGGCTGTTCAGTATATCCGCCGCCATCGTCATTCTCCCTCTGCCATCTGCTCTGATTCTTTGAGCGCCATTCAGAGTCTCCGTAACCCATATTCGGACCATCCTCTCGTGCAACGAATTCACCGGTCCCTTCAGTCGTTAGCTGATACTGGCGCTCGTGTCCTGTTTTTGTGGATTCCTGGCCACGTTGGAGCGCCTAGGAACGAAGCTACTGATGCTGCGGCCAAGGCTGCTGTCCTCCTGTCAACTGATGTTAGTGGGGTTCTTTGTCGGCGCGTTTCATCATTGTGGCATGAGGCTTCGTCCTCTCTCCATGAAAATAAGGTTAGGGCCATCAAACCGACCCCGACGGCTCGGACGACCTCCTCACGCCCTTCCCGGCGAGAGGAGGTCATTTTGGCCAGGTTGCGGATTGGGCATTGCCGATTCCAGTTCTAAGCAAAGAAGGGAAAGAAGAAAGATGGAAGGAGTATATAGAGGGTCTATACAAGGGCGATGTATGTGAGGACAATACTATGGAAATAGAAGAGGACGTAGATGAAGATGAAATGGGAGATACGATACTGCGTGAAGAGTTTGACAGAGCACTGAAAGATGTGAGTCGAAACAAGGCGCCAGGAGTAGACAACATTCCATTAGAACTACTGACAGCCTTGGGAGAACCAGTCCTGACAAAACTCTACCATCTGGTGAGCAAGATGTACGAGACAGGCGAAATACCCTCAGACTTCAAGAATAATACAATAATTCCAATCCCAAAGAAAGCAGGTGTTGACAGATGTGAAAATTACCGAACTATCAGTTTAATAAGTCACAGCTGCAAAATACTAACGCGAATTATTTACAGACGAATGAAAAATCTGGTAGAAGCCGACCTCGGGGAAAATCAGTTTGGATTCCGTAGAAATGTTGGAACACGTAGGGCAATACTAACCTTACGACTTATCTTAGAAGAAAGATTAAGGAAAGGCAAACCTACGTTTCTAGCATTTGTAGACTTAGAGAAAGCTTTTGACAATGTTGACTGGAATACTCTCTTTCAAATTCTAAAGGTGGCAGGGGTAAAATGCAGGGAGCGAAAGGCTATTTACAACTTGTACAGAAACCAGATGGCAGGAATAAGAGTCGAGGGACGTGAAAGGGAAGCAGTGGTTGGGAAAGGAGTGAGACAGGGTTGTAGCCTCTCCCCGATGTTATTCAACGTGTATATTCAGCAAGCAGTGAAGGAAACAAAAGAAAAATTCGGAGTAGGTATTAAAGTCCATGGAGAAGAAATAAAAACTTTGAGGTTCGCCGATGACATTGTAGTTGTGTCAAAGACAGCAAAGGACTTGGAAGAGCAGCTGAACGGAAAGGACAGTGTCTTGAAAGGAGGATACAAGATGAACATTAACAAAAGCAAAACGTCGATAATGGAATGTAATCGAATTAAGTCGGGTGATGCTGACGGAATTAGATTAGCAAATGAGACACAATTAGTAAAGGAGTTTTGTTATTTCGGGAGCAAAATAACTGATGATGGTCGAAGTAGAGAGGATGTAAAATTTAGACTGGCAATGGCAAGGAAAGCGTTTCGAAGAAGAGAAATTTGTTAACATCGAGTATAGATTTAAGTGACAGGAAGTCATTTCTGAAAGTGTTTGTATGGAGTGTAGCCATGTATGGAAGTGAAACATGGACAATAAATAGTTTGGACAAGAAGAGATAGAAGCTTTCGAAATATGGTGCTACAGAAGAATGTTGAAGATTAGGTGGGTAGATCACGTAAACAACGAGGATGTATTGAATAGGATTGGGGAGAAGAGAAGTTTGCGGCACAACTTGACTAGAAGAAGGGATCGGTTGGTAGGACATGTTCTGAGGCATCAAGGGACCACAAATTTAGCATTGGAGGGCAGCGTGGAGGGTAAAAATCGTAGAGGGAGACCAAGAGATGAATACACTAAGCAGATTCAGAAGGCTGTAGGTTGCAGTAGGTACTGGGAGATGAAGAAACTTGTACAGGATAGGGCAGCATGGAGAGCTGCATCAAACCAGTCTTAGGACTGAAGACCACAACAACAACAAATCCTGTTGTCTAGTGACCCTGCTCCGCAGTGCCCCTGTGGTCATCCATTGACGGTGCGCCATGTTTTATTGTCCTGTCCCCGTTTTATTCACTCTTCTGTTGTCCTGTCTCTGCCGTCTACCTTACAGGAACTTTTAGCTGATGATGCTCGAGCAGCTGCTCGTGTCCTTAGTTTTATTACATTGACGGACTTTTATTTTGTTTATCTGCGTCTCTGTAAGTACTTTCTGGTGTTGCCCCCTTGCGTTTTTCTACGCTATTAGTGCACTAACGTTTGTGACTGGGCCCTAATGACCCTAGTAGTTAAGCGCCCTTTCTTCTTCTGTAGTGGTCAATCCAAGGATTGGTTTCCAACAGCTTTTCTCTTCATTTCTTTATAGGTGTTACATCCCACATATTTCACGATTTGATCCATGTACCTCAGTCGTGGTCTTCCTCTTGGTCTTTTTCCCTCGACATATCCCTCTATGATTGTGTTCAGGAGTTCTTTACGTCTTAATAGATGGCCTGTAAATTGCACTCTTCTTTTAACAATGAAACTCCGGAAGCTTCTCTTCTCACCTGCTCTGTCCAGAACCACTTTGTGACCTTGTCGATACATTTTATTTTGAGCATGTGTCTATTGCACCACATTTCAAAAGAATTTAGCTTCTGGTCTTCCTCTGTCCCGAGAGTCCATGTTTCACACCCATAGCATGCCACACTCCACACATATGACTTCAAAAATCTTTTCCTGATTTCAAGGCTGATGCTCTTATGTTAAGATGTTTTCTTCTTGTTAAAAGCAGCCTTTGCTTGAGCAATTCTACTTCTTACTTCTGCCTTGCTCCTTCCATCCCTAGTAATATTAGTGCCCAGATAAGTAAATTTATGAGCTTGTTCAAGCAGTTCATTGCCTACATGAACTTGGACTTTCACTTGATCTTCTTTGTCGCATGCCATTACTTTTGTTTTTGCTTTATTAATTCTCATATTATATTCTTCCCCCATAACTTTATCCATTCTATTCAGTAGGACTACAAGATCTTCACTTTCAGCCAGGACAGCTATATCATCGGCATATCTTATCATATCTATTCGTTGGCCATGAATTACTACACCTGTCTCTGAATTTTCCCTTACTTTTTTCAGCACCTCTTCAATGTATAGGTTAAAGATAACAGGGGATAGTGCGCAACCTTGTCGGACACCTTGCCGAATCTGCACCTCTTCTTGTTTTGTCCGTCCACGGGTAACTGCTGTCTCGTTTTTGTACAGGTTCCATATCATTTTTCTATCTTTATAGTCTATTCCTACTTTTTTGAGTACCTCAAACATCTTATCCCATTTAACATTATCAAAGGCTTTCTCTACATCTACGAAAAAAATGGTTCAAATGGCTCTGGGCACTATGGGACTTAACATCTGTGGTCATCGGCCCCTAGAACTTAGAACTACTTAAACCTAACTAACATAAGGACATCACACACATCCATGCCCGAGGCAGGATTCGAACTTGCGACCGTAGCGGTCACGTGGTTCCAGGCTGAAGCGCCTAGAACCGCAAGGCCACACCGGCCGGCCATCTACGAAAGCTATGTATGTTGTCAGGTTCTTATCTAGTCGTTTCTCTGTTATTAGTTTTAGAGGAAATATTGCTTCTCTGGTTCCTCTGTCTTTCCGGAATCCAAACTGGTCTTCGGAGAGTGTAGCTTCGACTATTTGTTCTATGCGTTTTAGGATAATTGAGGTTACTATTTTAGAGGTGTGAGTAACTAGGCTGAGCGTCCTATAATTTTCACATCTTGTAGCATTTGCCTTCTTTGGAAGGGGGATCATAATGTTTTTCTCAAAGTCTGTAGGAATTTTACCCTGCTCGTACATGTTGAAAACAAGATTATGCAAATCCTGATTCAGTTTTGCTTCTCCAGATTTCAGACGTCCGGCTGGGATATTGTCTATACCAGGCGATTTGTTGTTTTTCAATTTTTTCAGAGTTAGTTCAAACTCTTCCTTTAATATAGGTTCACCTATGTTGTGTGCATCTACTTCTGTTTCTTCTTCCATGATGCGCCCTAACAAAAAAAAACACACTTCTGACCACGTGGCACTACCGCCAGCGACCGTCCTCGAACCCGAGACCGCACCAGACGGGACACCGCAAGGACACTCTTAACATTCATAACTCGCCTTCATGTCACGCCAGACGCGTCTGGGGAGCTGTGCAAAGCGGCGAGCAAAATTTAAGGCGCGCCATATACGGGGGCGTCTGGCTGCCCTCCCCGGGACCGCGCCAGGCATGCTAACGGCTGCGTTCGGGACTCACAAGTGTTTAGTGTTTCCCCTTTAGCGATTCGGGAGGACGCCGCGAGCCATATTAAGCCAGACGTCCACCCGATTCCTGAGTACGTGAACGGCTTGTTACGCACTTCATACATAATCCGTGAGACGGGTAATGGACAGTCCCTGTCAGGGAAGTTACGCATGGACTGCCAAAAATGAGCTGCAGACACAAGAAGAAAAAAGGGGAGGTATCGCTAATAATGGCCAGCCGACATCAACGACTTGAAAGACAATTTAAAAGAAAAAGGAAGAAAGCAACTTAACGAAATCTTTTTGTTTTTTTCAACTTTGGCTCACACAAATGGTGTCGTAAACACTTTTGTCTTTACAATGAAATGAACACCCTTAGCTGCATACAGGCGCTAACATACGTCAACGGGGACAGATGAAAATGTGTGCTCTCCAGACCTGACACCCGCGAACCTTTTTAATCCTGTTGAAAGGACGAAGATTTGCAACGATAGACGAGATCAAATAAAATTAGCAGACGGAGCTTTGCGCGATCCGGCAAAAGGCGTACCAAAACACTTCCGGATGTGGAAGCGGCGTTGAAAGCTATGTATCATTTGTGGAGGAGAGTATTTCGAAGGAGACCATGCACGATAAGTAAAAGGTATGCGTAGCAAAATTTAGTGGACAAAGTTATCTCTCAATACTAGTAAGTATAACCTACTGCGTATAACAAGGCGAAAATCCCCATTAATGTTTGAGTACAAAATAAATGATCAGTCTTTGGAAGCGGTAACATCAGTCAAGTATCTGGGTGTGACTATTGGAAATGATCTCAAATGGAATGATCAGATTACACAAGTAACGGGTAAGGCGAACTCTAGATTGCGGCTTATTGGTAGAATCCTGAAGCGATGCACTCCTTCAGCAAAGAAAACAGTTTACAATACGTTAGTTCGTCCAGTCTTGGAGTATTTTTCGTCTGTATGTGACCCTTACCAGTTGGGTCTGCTTCAAGAGATTGAGAAGGTCCAAAGAAGAGCGGCAAGATTCGTGACTGGTAAATTTAGCCATCGCGAGAGCGTTACAAATCTCAAAGAAAGTTTGATGTGGGACACACTTGCAGATAGACGACGCGCTCAACAGAAGAAGCTGCTCACTAAATCCCGAAATCCGATCTTCGCCGAGGGTGTAGAGCATATATTATTACCACCAACATTCAAAACGCGTAATGACCATCATTCAAAGATAAGGGAAATAAGAGCTCGTACTGAGGCGTTCAGACAGTCGTCTTTCCCTCGCGCGATCCGCGAGTGGAACAGAGGGGGGGGGGGGGGGGGGTATATGACTTTGGCGCGAATTGTGCCCTGCGCCACACACAGCTTGGTGGCTAGCGCAAAATATATATGTAGATGTAGATTTTTTGAACAGACCTCGTCATTATAAAATCGAGTGAAGACTACAAAGAACTTGGCAGTACGAGTCAACTTTTCAGTACGAAGTTGCACTCACTCAGGCTCGGATGCAAACGCTGATTCGATAGCGAAGGGTGTCGTAAATCCGTTTTATCTTCTCCTAAGGGGAAGCTGGCCCACAATTGTTCTAACATGTCCGTGATAACGTGCATACTGGCGCTGGGACGGAGTTTACGTTCGAGCTGATATCAGAGATGTACTATCGGGAGCAGATTTGGAGCACCTCCCCAACACCCAAATACCTCAAAATCTTGCAGACAGTTCATAGAGATCCGTAACGTGTATGGAGGTGCATTATCCAGCTGAAAAATAGCACCACGATACTCTTAAGCGAGAGGTCACACGTGAGGACGCAGGATGCGTCTGACGTATCGTTGTGCCGTTAGAGCTCCGTCATAACATGAAGCCATACACTGTAGTGATACATGTCATTCATGGAAGGGCATATATCACGTACGTCTAATTTAGAGCTCAGAGTAAAGATATGCGTGATCGCAATTAGTTTGTAAACGTCGGGCCACACTGGGAAAATACTGCTCAACAGGTGCGGAGTCTACCTGCTGGAGAGCATTTGTAGTCCCCGTGCAGCAAGAAGGAATATCATATACACTGAAGAGCCAAAGCAACTCGTACACCTACCTAACATCGTGCAGGGCCCCCACGAGAACGCAGAAGTGCCGCAACCAGACGTGGCATGGACTCAGCGTCTGAAGTAGTGCCCGAGGGGACACAATGAATTCTATAGGGCTCTCCATAATTCCGTAACAATACCAGGGGGTGGAGATCTGTTCTGAACAGCAGATTGCAAGGAATCCGAGATATGCTCAATAATGTTCATGTCAGAGGAGTCTGGCGGTCAGCGGAAGTATTTAAACTCAGAGGAGTGCTACCAGAGTCACTCTGTAGCAATTCTGGACGTGTGGGGTGTCGCATTGTCCTGCTGGAACTGCCCAAGTCCGTCGGAATGCACAATGGACAAGGATGGATGCAGGTGATCAGACAGGATGCTTACGTACGTGTCGCAGTCAGAGTCGTATCTAGACGTATCAGGGGTCCCATATCACTCCAGCTGCACACGCCCCACACAAGTACAGAGCCTCCCCCAGTTTGAACAGTCCACTCCTGACATGCAGGGTCCATGGATTCATGAGGTTGTCTCTACACCCGTACACGCCCATCCGCTCGATACAATTTGAAACGAGACTCGTCCGACCAGGCAACATGTTTCCAGTCATCAAAAGTCCAATGTCAGTGTTGTCGGGCCCGGGTGATTCGTAAAGCTTTGTGTCGTGGACTCATCAAGGGTACATGAGTGGGCATTCGGCTCCGAAAGCCCATATTGATGATGTTTCGTTGAATGGTTCGCACGCAGACACTTGCTCATGGCCAGTATTGAAATCTGTAGCAATGTGCTGAAGAGTTGCATTTCTGTCACGTTGAACGACTCTCTTCAATCGTAGTTGGTCCCGTTCTCGCAGGATCTTTTTCCGGCCGCAGCGATTTGATGTTTTACCCGATTCCTGATACTCAAGGTACAC
Source organism: Schistocerca serialis cubense (assembly GCF_023864345.2). NCBI lineage: Eukaryota > Metazoa > Arthropoda > Insecta > Orthoptera > Acrididae > Schistocerca > Schistocerca serialis. The sequence continues at coordinate 35,688,774 of NC_064649.1, read as the reverse complement.
TCGTGAAATGACCGTACGGGAAAATGCCCACGTCAGCGCTACCTCGGAGATGCTGTATCCCATCGCTTGTGCGCCGACTACAGCACCGCGTTCAAACTCACTTAAATCTTGATAACCTACCATTCTAGCAGCAGTAACCGATCGAACAACTTCACCAGACTCTCGTTGTCTTATATAGGAATTGCCGACTGCAGCACCATATTCTGCCTGTTTACATACCTCTGTATTTGAATACGCATGTCTGTACCAGTTTCTTCGGCGCTTCAGTGTATATAAGCGATTGTTATAATATACTATTCACAGAATGGTAAAGAGATGTATTTGAAACAGCATTTATTGCTTGCTTCTGAGAAGAGTAAATTCTCATGTAATGTGTAACCGTTTATCAAAATTTGTGACAATATGCAGAGTTAATTGGAACCAATCTATGATTTCTTTAAGTAGAAAAAAAATGGCTCTGAACACTATGGGACTTAACAACTATGGTCATCAGTCCCCTAGAACTTAGAACTACTTAAACCTAACTAACCTAAGGACATCACACAACACCCAGCCATCACGAGGCAGAGAAAATCCCTGACCCCGCCGGCAATCGAACCCGGGAACCCGGGCGCGGGAAGCGAGAACGCTACCGCACGACCACGAGATGCGGGCTCTTTAAGTAGAGAAGCAGTGTTTTGTTCTATAACTACTGATAGAAATCTGCACGGAAGAAATGCTGGCCGGAGTGACCGAGCGGTTCTAGGCGCTACAGTCAGGAACGTGCGACCGCAACGGTAGCAGGTTCGAATCCTGCCTCGGGCTTGGATGTGTGTGATATCCTTAGGTCAGTTAGGTTCAAGTAGTTCTAAGTTCTAGGGGACCGATGATCTCAGAAGTTAAGTCCCATAGTGCTCAGAGCCATTTGAACCATTTTTTTTTTGGACAGAAGAAAGAAGTTCGACGCCGAGAAAGAACAAGTCACAGCATGGCTGGATCCTGAGACAGGTCACAAGAGTTGGAAGTCTGAATCGCTACACCAATCTAGTAAGGGAGTGTTAAGAAGGTGGTGTTAGGTGTAGTCGAATGGAGTAATAGGTCTCGCACAGACTTTGCCCAAGTAGTCAAAACGTGGTCAAACAAGCTAAATACAACACTGATCAGCCCCTAATAAATACTCCAAGGCGACGGCTCGCCACACTCTGCCGCCAGTACCAACACCCCCGTGCCTGTCGAAATCTTAGCAGGACTGGGACGTCTCCACAGCTTGACGCAACAGTCGCCGTCGACGCTTCTCCGTTGTAGTGCAGAACGGTGAGCCATCACTCAGCACAGTGCGACGCCATTTATGGACAGTCCTTGCTTCCCCACCAAACCACTACTCCCAACGCAGCAGTTTGCGTTCTGAACTACTGTCTGTGCACGGAACGGAAAATCACTATTCTGGCTGCTGCGGTCTGTGGCCAATAGTGCGATACGACACAGAATGCTGCAAGGAGTCCATTATTTTAATATTAATGTTGTTTAGTAATCAAGTGCCAAAACGATGCACCTAAACTACACTACTGGCCATTAAAATTGCTACACCAAGAAGGAATGCAGATGATAAACGGGTATTCATTGGACAAATATATTATACTAGAACTCGCATCTGATTACATTTTCACCCAATTTGGGTGCACAGATCCTGAGAAATCAGTACCCAGAACAATCACCTCTGGCCGTAATAACGGCCTTGATACGTCTGGGCATTGAGTCAAACAGAGCTTGGATGGCGTGTACAGGTACAGCAGCCCATGCAGCTTCAACACGATACCACAGTTCATCAAGAGTAGTGACTGGCATATTGTGACGAGCCAGATGCTCGGCCACCATTGACCAGACGTTTTAAATTGGTGGGAGATCTGGAGAATGTGCTGGCCAGGGCAGCAATCGAACATTTTCTGTATCCAGAAAGGCCCGTACAGGACCTGCAACATGCGGTCGTGCATTATCCTGCTGAAATGCAGCTGTCTAATGAAGGGTAGAACCACGGGTCGTAACACATCTGAAATGTAACGTCCACTGTTCAAAGTGCCGTCAATGCGAACGTGTAACCAATGGCACCCCATACCATCACGCTGGGTGATACGACAGTATGGCGATGACGAATACACGCTTCCTACATGCGTTCACCGCGATATCGCCAAACACTGATGCGACCATCGTGATGCTGTAAACAGAACCTGGATTCGTCCGAAAAAATGTCGTTTTGCCACCCAGGTTCGTCATTCAGTACACCATCGCAGGCGTACCTATCTGTGATGCAGCGTCAAGTGTAACCGCAGCCGTGGTCTCCGAGCTGATAGTCCGTGCTGCTGCAAACGTCGTCGAACTGTTCGTGCAGATGGTTGTTGTATTGCAAACGTCCCCATCTGTTGACTCAGGGATCGAGACGTGGCTGCACGATCCGTTACAGCCATGCGGATAAGATGCCTGCCATCTCGACTGCTAGTGATACGAGGCCGTTGGGATCCAGCACGGCGTTCCGTATTACCCTCTTGAACCCACCGATTCCATATTCTGTAAACATGCATTGGATCTCGACCAACGCGAGCAGCAATGTCGCGATACGATAAACCGCAATCGCGATAGGCTACAATTCGACGTTTATCAAAGTCGGAAACGTGATGGTACGCATTTCTCCTCCTTACACGAGGCATCACAACAACGTTTCACCTGGCAACGCCGGTCAGCTGCTGTTTGTGTATGAGAAATCGGTTGGAAGCTTCCCTCATGTCAGCACGTTGTAGGTGTCGCCACCGGCGCCAACCTTGTGTGAATGCTCTGAAAAGCTAACAATTTGTATATCACAGCATCTTCTTCCTGTCGGGTAATTTGGCGTCTGTAGCACGTCATGTTCGTGGTGTAGCAATTTTAATGGCCAGTAGTGTACATGCGTCACCGTTATCTACACCGGCTTGCAGGCCGGTACAATTCAGCAAGCGACTGCACAGATGATTTCAGTTGCTTGCGCCGAAGTGGTTCCATTGGCTGTGATTTTAACTGCTTTCTCTTGTACGAAATATTCTGTTTCCCACGGCGAGAGTGGCTCCGCCATTACTCGTGCGGTTCTCGTTAACTGCCCAGAGGGCCGGCTGGCTATAAGCGTTTGAGGAAGGGCCCCCTAATGGGCCAGTTAGGAACTGTCTGTGTTGGCGTAAGAGCAGGAGGCTGCAGCCGTGGGAGAGCACAGCTGACGGGACGTGGCGTGCGTGACCCGCGGCATCAGCGGCCGGCAGCGGGCAGCTGCCCACAGCACGCGTCCAGATGTTATCTGAGCGCAGGCTGGAGGTCCGCTAATGACGCGGCGCAGCGGTGGCCGACGCCAGGTAGGAAAGGCGGGCACGCGACACAGGAGCGCGGAGGGGGGCGGGGTGCCGTACTACAACTGAGGGGGCGTCCATTAATTACGTGAGCTTCAAGTGGGTGTGGGGAAGGATCAGGCTAAAGTTTCACAAAATCTCATTTAAAAACGCGCGGGGGGGGGGGGGGGGGAAGCTGGGGGGGGGGGCGCTGATGGGGCCGGGGGGGGGGGGGGGCAGTGGCAGCAATGAAAATCTCTTGTCAACTTTTCAATTCAGAAAACGTACACTGAAGCGACAAAATCCACGAATGCCGGACATTTGCCACACTTGCCCCTTCGCCACGTCTCCAAATCTTGATACAACCAGTGCGTAAGGGACTTTCTTCTTCGACATCGTGGTCAAATACAGAGCTTCTTTACCGAAATCGAAATATTTATAACTTTTGACAAACGAAAGCAATACCGACGATTATGTCCATATGTAATCAGTTCTGCCAAGTATAAATACAGGGTGTTACAAGAAGTTACTGCCAAACTTTCAGGAAACATTCCTCACACACAAATAAAGAAAATATGTTATGTGGACATGTGTCCGGAAACGCTAAATTTCCATGTTAGAGCTCATTTTAGTTTCGTCAGTATGTACTGTACTTCCTCGATTCAGTGCCAGATGGCCCAATTGAAGGAAGGTAATGTTGACTTCGCTGCTCGTGTTGACATGCGAGTCATTGCTCTACAGTACTAGCATCAAGCACATCTCTACATAGCATCAACAAGCTAGTGTTCATCACGAACGTGGTTTTGCAGTCAGTGCAATGTTTACAAATGCGGAGTTGGGAGATGCCCATTTGATGTATGGATTAGCTCGGGGCAATAGCCGTGGCGCGGTACGTTTGTATCGAGACAGATTTCCAGAACGAAGATGTCCCGACAGGAAGACGTTCGAAGCAATTGATCGGCGTCATAGGGAGCACGGAACATTCCAGCCTATGACTCGCGACTGGGGAAGACCTAGAACGACGAGGACACCTGCAATGGACGATAACCCTAATGTCAGCGTCAGAGAAGTTGCTGCTGTACAAGGTAACGTTGACCACGTCACTGTATGGAGAGTGCTACGGGAGAACCAGTTGTTTCCGTACCATGTACAGCGTGTGCAGGCACTATCAGCAGCTGATTGGCCTCCACGGGTACACTTCTGCGAATGGTTCATCCAACAACGTGTCAATCCTCATTTCAGTGCAAATGTTCTCTTTACGGATGATGCTTCATTCCAACGTGATCAAATTGTTAATTTTCACAATCAACATGTGTGGGCTGACGAGAATCCGCACGCAATTGTGCAATCACGTCATCAACACAGATTTTCTGTGAACGTTTGGGCAGGCATTGTTGGTGATGTCTTGATTGGGCCCCATGTTCTTCCACCTACGCTCAATGGAGCACGTTATCATGACTTCATACGGGATACTCTACCTGTGCTGCTAGAACATGTGCCTTTACAAGTACGACACATCACGTGGTTCATGCACGATGGAGCTCCTGCACATTTCAGTCGAAGTGTTCGTACGCTTCTCAACAACAGATTCGGTGACCGATGGGTTGGTAGAGGCGGACCAATTCCATGGCCTCCACGCTCTCCTGACCTCAACCCTCTTTAATTTATGGGGGCATTTGAAAGCTCTTGTCTACGCAACCCCGGTACCAAATGTAGAGACTCTTCGTGCTCGTATTGTGGACGGCTGTGATACAATACACCATTCTCCAGGGCTGCATCAGCGCATCAGGGATTCTATGCGACGGAGGGTGGATGCATGTATCCTCGCTAACGGAGAACATTTCCTGTAACAAAGTGTTTGAAGTCACGCTGGTACGTTCTGTTGCTGTGTGTTTCCATTCCATGATTAATGTGATTTGAAGAGAAGTAATAAAATGAGCTCTAACATGGAAAGTAAGCGTTTCCGGACACATGTCCACATAACATATTTTCTTTCTTTGTGTGTGAGGAGTGTTTCCTGAAAGTTTGGCCGTACCTTTTTCTAACACCCTGTATAGATGCCTCTGCCTGCACAGTAGCTTCTTTTCACCCTTTGCGATAGAAACAGTCCATCGCCATGGCAGCAACAAGAAAGGAACGATGTAAAGAGAATGCGAATGTTCGCAAATCATTTCTTTTTGATCACTGCATTTGTTTCTACTTTAATTACTACAACTGCATGCCCAAAAGACAATAAGGAAAGGAGAATTGGGAATGTGAATGTTTGAAAAGAAGAACGACATACTCCATATTAATTTACTCTCTAAAATGCGGTATCTCTAGCGGCGAAACATTAGTTAGTAAAGTGTAGCGAGACACTGTTCAAAACATGACTGAAAATACGTTCACTAAATAGAGATAAGAACATCTATGATTGATATGTCATCTGAAGTCGACGTACAGTTTTAAAATGCTAGAAATAAGGAAATGAAGTAATACAGAATGCTATCCTTGTAACGTACGTTGTTGTTCTACATTGTTTAGCTCTGGTATTTACAGGGTCACAGAGAAAGCATCCTAGGTTTTGGAGGGAAAAACCGTAATTGTAATGACCTGCGATACAACAGAAACAAGCAGCACAACCTAAGGAAAAATAATCTAATGTGTGTTTCACAACCGACATTGAAGCAGATAGTTCCTGTGACTTAGTATGGGCAGAGATTATATTCGACAACCGGAATAAATTAATTACTGGCTCCTTTTACCGAGCCCCGGTCTCAGATGAAACAGTTGCTGAACAGTTCAAAGAAACTTGAGTCTCATCACAAATATTTACCCTACTCATACAATTATAGTTGGCAGTGACTTCAATGTACCTTCCGTATGTTGACAAAAATACATTTTCAGACCATATTGTAGATAGAAAAGAATTCACGTACTGTTCTAAACGCTTTTTTAAAAATTATTTTGAACAATTAGTTCACGAGGCCATTCAAATTGTAAATGGTTACGAAAACACACTTAACCTCTTAGCCGCAAATAATCCTGAGCATCACGACGGATACAGGGATTAGTGAACTCACAGTCGTAGCGAGGCTCAATTCCGTAACAAAGAAATCCACCAAAACTAAACGCGAAATATATCTATTTATAAAAGCAACTAAAAATTCGGTTGACGTCTTTCTAAGAGACAGTCTCCAATCCTTCCAAACTATGTAAGTTAAGACCATATGTGGCTTAAGTTCAAAGAAATAGTATCAACAGCATTGGAGAGATTCATATCAAATAAATTAATAAGAGACGTAACTGATCCCTCATGGTACACAAAACACGACAGAAAGCTGCTGCAGGAGCACCGAAAAAGGCAAGTATAATTCAGACGAACGCAAAATCTTCAAGATTGGAAAAGTTTTACTGAGGCTCGAAATTTGGTGCCGATTTGAATGCGAGATGCATTTAATAGTTTCCAGAACGAAACTCTCTCTAGAAATGTGGCCGAAAATAAAAAGAGATTCTGGTTCTATGTTAAGTAAACCAGCGGAGAGGCTCAGTAAGCGATGACGAGGAGGAGGGGGAGGAGGGAGAGACAAGGGACCCAACCGTTCGGAGCAGGTAAAATCGTGGCAGATGTCCGGCGTGGCAGATGTCCGTACACCAAATCCACGTGATAGCGATATGCACATATACACAGAGCGTACACAAGGCATAAAAGGGTAGCGCATTTGCGGAGTTGTCATTTGTACTGAGGTAATTCATGTCGAAAGGTTTCCGAAGTGATTACGTCCGCACGACGGGAAATAACAGGCTTCGAAAGCAGAATGGTAGTAGGAGCTAGACGTCACGTGACATTCCGTTTCGGAAGTCGTTGAGGAACTCAGTATTCCAAGTATTCCAAGATACACAGAGTCAGGAAAGTGCCGAGAATACCAAATTTCAGGCATTAGCTCTCATCACGGACAACGCAATGTCCGACCATCTTCACTTACGACTGCGTGCAGCGGATTTACCAACAGCTGTCGGTGCTTAGAGACAAGCAGCTGTTGTTGTTGTGGTCCTCAGTCCTGAGACTGGTTTGATGCAACTCTCCATGCTACTCTATCCTGTGCAAGCTTCTTCATGTCCCAATACCTACTGCAACTTACATCCTTCTGAATCTGTTTAGTGTATTCATCTCTTGGTCTCCCTCTACGCTTTTTACCCTCCACGCTGCCCTCCAATACTAAATTGGTGATCCCTTAATGCCTCAGAACATGTCCTACCAACCGATCCTTTCTTCTGGTCAAGTTGTGCCACAAACTCCTCTTCTCCCCGATACTATTCAATACTTCCTCATTTGTTATGTGATCTACCCATCTAATCTTAAGCATTCTTCTGTAGCACCACATTTCGAATGCTTCTATTCTCTTCTTGTCCAAATTATTTATCGTCCCTGTTTCACGTCCATACATGGCGACACTCAATACAAATACTTTCAAAAACAACTTCCTGACACTTAAATCTATACTCGATGTTAGCAAATTTCTCTTCTTCAGAAACGCTTTCCTTGCCATTGCCAGTCTACATTTTATATCCTCTCTACTTCGATCATCATCTGTTATTTTGCTCTCCAAATAGCAAAAACCATTTACTACTTTAAGTGTCTCATTTCCTAATCTAATTCCGTCAGCATCACCCGACTTAATTCGACTACAATCCAGTATCCTCGTTTTGCTTTTGTTGATGTTCAATTTATATCCTCCTTTCAAGAGACTGTCCATTCCGTTCAGCTGCTCTTCCAGGGCCTTTGCTGTCTCTGACAGAATCACAATGTCATCGGTGAACCTCAAAGTTTTTATTTCTTCTCCATGCATTTTAATTCCTACTCCGAATTTTTCTTTTGTTTCCTTTACTGCTTGCTCAATATACAGATTGAATACCATCGGGGAGAGGCTACAATCCTTTCTCACTCCCTTCCCAACCACTGCTTCCCTTTCGTGCCCCTCGACTCTTATAACTGCCATCTGCTTTCTGTACAAATTGTAAATAGCCTTTCGCTCCCCGTATTTTACCCCTACCACCTTCAGCATTTGAAACAGAGTATTCCAATCAACATCGTCAAAAGCTTTCTCTAAGTCTAGAAATGCTAGAAACGTAGGTTTCCTTAATCTTTCTTCTAAGGTAAGTCGTAAGGTCAGTATTGGCTCACGTGTTCCAATATTTCTACGGAATCCAATATGGGACCGATGACGGATGTATCTGTTAGCAGCGTAATTTGGCGTTAATGGGCAGATGATTAGCGCGAGTGCGCCGGCCGCGGTGGTCTAGCTGTTCTAGGCGCTTCAGTCTGGAACCGCACGACCGCTACGGTCGCAGGTTCGAATCCTGCCTCGGGCATGGATATGTGTGATGTCCTTAGGTTAGTCAGGTTTAAGTAGTTCTAAGTTCTAGGGGACTGATGACCACAGATGTTAAGTCCCATAGTGCTCAGAGCCATTTTCAACGCGAGTGCCTTTGCGAACAGCACCACATCGCTTGCAGCTCTTCTCCTGGACTCGTGACCATACCAGTTGGACGCTAGACGACTGCCAAACCGTGGCCTGGTCAAATGAGCCCCAGTTTCAGTTCGTAACAGCTGCTGGTAGGATTCGAGTGTGGCGCAGACCTCACAAAGCCACGGATCGAGGTTATCGACAAGGCACTGGAGCACGCTGGTGGTGGCTCCATAATTGTGTCGTCTGTGTCTGTATGTAATGGACTGGATCAATGACTGGAAATGGTTATGTTCGCCTACTTTGAGGCCACTTGCAGCCAATAATGGACTTCACGTTCGCAAACAACCATGGATATTTTGTGGATGACAATGCGCCGTGTCAACGGAGTACAGTCGTTTGCAATTGGTTTAAAGAACATTCTGGACAGTTCGAGCGAGTTTTGACATCCACGAATCTCGACATGAATCGCATGAAGCATCTATGGGATGTAATCGAGAGATCAGTTCGTGCGCAAAATACTGCACCAGTGGCACTTTGGCAATTATGAACGACTATAAAGGCAGGACGGCTCAGAATTTCTGCAGGGGACTTCAAACGACTTGCTTAGTCCATGACAGGTCCAGCTCCTGCACTACGCCGGGAAAAATGAGGTCCGCACGATATTAGGACTTCGTATATCCATAATTGAAACGGACGACTTGGCACGTCAGCTAGTATAATATATGTTAAAAAATGACGAAATTCCTCCAAATGTATTAAGGTATTGGTTTTATTGGCAAATAGTTTCGATGTTGGTACATCATCCTCAGGCCCATACTTGTTGACAGCAACCGTATGTGTCTAACACTAGTATTCAGTGGTGACAATTGTCATATTTCATTCGGGGAGTTCCGTGCCGCCCAGATCGAATCACTGCCATCAGTGTTTGCAAAAGTTATCGAAAAGGCTGTGTATGTAAGGTTAATTGGTCATTTTATATCACACGATTTGCTATCAAATGTACAGTTCGGCTTTAGAAGTCGTTTATCAACTGAAAATACTATATTCTCTTTTTTCTCGTAGGTACTGGATGGGCTAAACAAAAAGTTTCGAACGCTTGGCGTATTTTTTGATTTAACTAAGGCATTTGACTGTGTTGATCAAAAACTATTGCTCCAGAAGTTGGACCATTACGGAATAAGGGGAGTAGCTCACAATTGGTTCACAGGCAGCAAAAGGTCATTATTCACAATGATGATAGCGGCTGTGATGTGGGATCTGAGTGGGGCACTGTCAAATGGTGGGTTGCCCCAGGGATCAGTGTTGGGGCCGCTCCTGTTCCTTATTTATATAAATGATATGCCCTCTAGTATTATGGGTAACTCTAAAATATTTCTGTTTGCTGATGACACTAGCTTGGTAGTAAAGGATGTTGTGTGCAACATTGACTCGGTTTCAAATTGTGCAGTACATGACCTCAGTTCATGGCTTGTAGGAAATAAACTAACGTTAAATCACAGTAAGACTCAGTTTATACAGTTTCTGACATGCAATTCAACAAGACCTGACGTTTTAATGTCTCAGAACGGGCATATGATTAGTGAAACTGAACAGTTCAAATTTCTAGGTGCTCAGATAGAAAGTAAGCTGACGTGGAAAGCCCACGTTCAGGATCTTGCTCAAAGACTTAATACTGCCATTTTTACTATTCGAACGGTATCGAAAATTAGTGATACTTTGACACGAAAATTAGTCTACTTTGCTTATTTTCATTCGCTTATGTCGTATGGTATTATATTTTGGTATTATATTTCCATTTTAGAAGGATATTTTTGGCTCAGAAACGGGCGGTTCGGGTAATAAGTGGTGTGAGTTCACGAACCTCTTGTCGACCTCTGTTCACGAGCCTGGGTATTTTGACATTGGCCTCTCAATATGTATATTCCTTATTGTCATTTCTTGTTACCAATATTAGTTTATTCCCAAGAATAAGCAGCTTTCACTCGGTTAATACTCGGCAGAAATCAAACCTCCATTTGGATCGGACTTCCTTAACTCTTGTGCAAAAAGGTGTGCAGTATACTGCTGCATCCATTTTCAATAAGCTGCCACTCGAATTCAAAAATCTTAGCAGTAATCCACGCGGTTTCAAATCGAAACTGAAGAGTTTCCTCATGGGTCACTCCTTCTATTCTGTCGAGGAGTTCCTTGCAAAGTTAAGCTGATTCTTACTGTATTGCTGATAGCGTTTACTTGAACTTATGGACTGACTTTTTCTTCAGGATCATGAACATTTATTTTTATCTGTTATTACTTTTATGTTGCAAGTTCATGTACTGACACGTTCCATGACCTTGGAGATTTGCTCCTCAATTTGGTCCTACGGAACTTGACGTGTAAATAAAAAAAAAAAAAGCATATAGGCGTGTTCCATGCGCATGGAATTTCGTCATTTTTTAACATTAACGATATTAGGACGTATCCCATGACTTTTGTCATCTCAGAGTACATTAACGGGTAACAGTTTCTTTTACATTATAAATTTATCCCTAGCATAGACAATATTACAGTGTCCACCAATCTTTATGGCCTCTGTACTGAACTGAATGCTTTACACGTCCCTTTGCCTGGGATTCCGCGATTTGAAACAAGTGCCGCACAATCGTCATATTTCATTCGGGGAGTTCCGTGCCACGCAGGTCGATATCACTGCGTGTCAGCCAGTAATATTCTGGAACCCATATAAATCCATTGTTACTGTGTTCAGCTTGAATGTGTATCAAAAGTTTTACAACGCGTTTGTTCAGGATCACGCCGACCTGTCGATACAAATGGGCGAGCAAGAAGTTAATAGGGTGTAGCACAGTCAACGAAGACTACAACACGTCAATTAAGGGAAAATTTCTTCCGTCCAAAAAAATGGTTCAGATGGCTTTAAGCACTATGGGACTTAACATCTGAGGTCATCAGTCCCCTAGACTTAGAACTAATTAAACCAAACTAACCTAAGGACATCACACACATCCATGCCCGAGGCTGGATTCGAACCTGCGACCGTAGCAGCAGCGCGGTGCCAGACTGAAGCGACTAGAACCGCTCGGCCACAGCGGCCGGCAGTAAAAACATCATTTAGTCCCAAGTTTTTGCACAGTGCTAGGAGGGAGTAGGGCGTGTCCTGAACAACATACTAAAAATCCTAACTGGTGGTGTGTGTGTGTTGGGGTGTGAGTGGGTTTAAAGGTCACTTTGTTACGTTTTTCTGGAATAGCTCGAAAACCGCTGCTTCTAGCGAAAATGCTTATCCCTTAATACGACTCTCCCGCACATAGATATGGTACGAACACTTAATGTTTGTTCTTCACCCACTGCATTTAACAATAAACGTCAGTTCTATAACACTAAAACACGATTTCTAATGATCGGGGTTTCTTCCGTCCCCTGAACGGAAAATATTAGTCTCAGAGAAAAAAATGAATAGCGTATTTATGTAGAACATTTGACGTAATTCTATTTCTCAGGGAAACATTTCCGCTAGAGGCTGTGGTTTTCCAGAAAGACACAAGAAAACCCAACGCTCAGGATTTTTTTAGTATGTTGTTCAGGACACTCCCACCTAGCACTGCGAAAAAAACTGACGACTACAAGATTTTTCCCCTAATCTTCCTTCGTTTAGTCAACGAAATTTGTGACTACACGATTTTTCCCCTAATTTTCTTTCGTTGGCTAAACGAAAGAAGATCAGGGGAAAAATCTTGTAGTCGTCAGTTTTTTTTTTCACAGTGCTAGGTGGTAGTGTCCAGAACATTAGTCTGGTGGAAGGAAGCCAGGCTGAAGTTAACCGACAAGAATTCTCTTAGTGATCATGCAAATCAAGAGATTTAAAATCTACGTAAACGTGGTGTTCAAATGAAGGTACAAACAATGCTGTCCTTCATCTGGATAGAAGTAAAGGTTCAGTGACATTTAACGTATACAATACATCAGTAAAAGGTCAATTTTTTAGCGATCTTCAAAACAGTTAATATTATTTTCGTGGAGAGGTTTTTTCGTCTGTCAGGCCATTCGAATACTACTCGGGGATGACATATTTAATACATGTTTTAAATAAAATATGTTTTTATTAACATGTTTTAATCACTGTTTAAAGTAAATGAAAAAAATCGCTTTTACGAATTTTTACACGTAAGAAATAAACCTCACGTGAGGGGGAGGGGGATCTTATCGCGTCTTCCCAATTTTAACGAATGAGAAGGGGCTTTCCAAATTAAAAAAAAAGTCACGTATTTAATGGACGCCCAATAAAGAATGGCCGATATTTCTAAGGACTAGTTTAAAATGCTGAACATTAAAACAATGCAGCACTAAGAAAGTGGGTGTACTTACCCTGAAGCGCCAAAGAAACTGGCATAGGCATGCATATCCAGAGATATTTAAACAGGCAGAAAAAGCCGCTGGGGTCGGCAACGCCTATATAAGACAACTAGTGTCTAGTGCAGTTGTTAAATTGATTACTGCTGCTACAACGACAGGTTGTCGGGATTTAAGTCAGTTTGAACGTGGTGTTACAGTCGACGCACAAGAGATGGGACAGAGCAACTCCAAGGTAACAATGAAGTGGGGAATTTCCCGCACGATCATTTTACGAGTGCACCGTGAATATCACAAATCCGATAAAACATCAAATCTACGACATCGCTACGGTCGGAAAAAAGGTCCTGCATGAACGGGACCAACGGCGACTGAAGGGAATCGTTCAACGTGACAGAAGTGCAACCATTCCGCAAACTGCTGCAGATTTCAATGGTGGGCTATCAACGTGTGTCAGCGTGCGAACCATTCGACGAAATATCATCGATATGGGCTTTCGGAGTTGAAGGCCCACTCGTGCACCCTTGATGACTGCAAGACACAAAGCTTTACGCCTCGTCTGGACCCGTCAACACCGACATTCTACTGTTTATGACTGGGAACATGTTGTATAGTCGGACGGGTCTCGTTTCAAATTGTAGCGGGCGAATGGACCGGTATGGAGACAACCTCATGAATCCATGGACCCTGCATGTCAGCAGTGGGCTGCTCAAGCCGGTGGAGGCACTGTAATGGCGTGGGGTGTGTGCAGTTGGAGTGATACGGGAACCCTGACACGGCTAATTACGACTCTGACGTTTGTAAGCATCCTGTCTGATTACCTGTATCCATTCTTGTCCATTGTGCATCCCGACGGATTTGGGCAATTCCAGCAGGACAATGTGACACCCTACACGTCATAATTGCTACAGAGTGGCTCCAGGAACACTATTCTGAGTAAATACTTCCGCTGGCTACCAAACTCCCCAGACATGAAAATTATTTAGCATGTCTGGGATCCCTTGCAACGTGCTGTTCAGAAGAAGTCTCCAACCTCCCCCCCGTACTCTTACGGACCTTCAGACGTTAGTCTGCGGCACTTCTGCGTGCTCGCGGGGACCCTACACGATATTAGGCAGGTGTACCAGCTTCTTTCGCTCTTCAATATGAAATACATTACAAGTGAATGTAATCACATGTCAGTTCTAGTATAATATGTTTGTCCTATGAATACCCGTTTATCATCTGCATTTCTTCTTGGTGTAGCAATTTTAATGGCCAGTAGTGTATAAACATTTGTAATATATAAAAGGTGTTTTAATCTACAATAAATGTAGAAGTAGAAACAATATTTATCATATAGTCATTACTAGTTCCCTTAATTATTCATTTATGTTTATGTTGTAACTTATATGTTAAAGAGCAAGAAGGAGGAAATAACATGACTGTTACGAAATCCTAAGATCTGCTTCAGGGGGCAGTCAGACAGGGCCAAATCTTCATTTTTGCGTTCACGAATTTCCGTTGCACACATTCATTTTTACACCCACCTGGAGTAGCATCTTGAGACGTTTGCTCTGTGATTTTGGTGCTGACTCATTAAATTTTTTATTTCATTTTGCTTATGAATAACAATGCCTACAAAATTGTTGCGTCTTCCTGAATACATCAGAATGGCTACAAAGACTGAGCATTATGCTGTCTCCAGAATCCAATAAAGATCGTGCGGTGAGACTTCCTGTGGCTCGAGAATCAGGCTTCAACTCGCTCTTTGGAGGCTCCTTCCGAAAGTGATCGAGAGTGTCACGCATAGCTTGCTCCTCATGATCTTTCATTCAGAGAGGCTTACAGTTGCTTCACTTCAACGTATCAGAAGTGGAAATTCTGAGCGTAGGAGAGCCAGTTTTTATACCACAAATCCCACTTATTCCTAAAAATTTAGCATTTCGCTTTAAACTTATACAGTTCCCGGTGTTGTTATGTCATGACCATAACCGAAGTCTACAAAGCAAATTACTTAAAAATACAGGTACATCCCAATCTGGAACATAGCTCAAATGTGAAGGACTCAGCGCAAATAGGTCGACAAGTACACAGAATGTCTGCAAAGAAAGGCAGCACAGTCAGTGACAGGTTTGTTTGACTCTCTGAAAAGCGTCATGGAAATCCTGAAAAACGTCACGTGGCCGATGTCGAAAGATAAACGTCAACTATCTCTCGAAAATTTCACGAACCAATATCGAGAAATCTAGGAATATTTCAGGCCTACATCGTCCTATGTACCACTCCCGTTGGGATCGTGTCATATCATTAGACTAAGCACAGCGCATACTTAAGTGCTGCCTGGTTATACACACATCACCTCGGTTCAGAGAGTTCCGGAACCTGTTCCGGAAATTGGAATAGATTTCAACAAAAAATGTTCAAATGTATGTGACATCGTATGGGACTTAACTGCTAAGGCCACCAGTCCCTAAGCTTACACACTACTTAACCTAAATTATCCTAAGGACAAACACACACACACCCATGCCCGAGGGAGGACTCGAACCTCCGCCGGGATCAGCCACACAGTCCATGACTGCAGCGCCCGAGACCGCTCGGCTAACCCCGCGCGGCAGAGATCTACATAAACATCACTTCCGCCCTTTTTATTACGGTACTTATGAAAACCACAAATTGCATGTTGTACCACCATACAGCGAGACCTTCAGTGGTGGTGGTGGTGCAGATTCCTGTACACACCGGTACCTCTGGTACCCAGTAGCACGTCCTCTTGCATTAATGCATGCCTGTATTGGTCGTGGCATACTATCCGCAAGTTCATCAAGGCTCTGTTGGTACAGATTGTCCCACTCCTCAATGGCTATTCGGCGTAGGTCCAGCAGAGTGGTTGGTGGGTCACGTCGTCCATAAACAGCCCTTTTCAATGTATCTCAGGCAAGTTCTATAGGGTTCATGTCTGGAGAACATGCTGGCCACTCTAGTCGAGCGATGTCGTTATCCTGAAGGAAGTCATTCACAAGATGAGCACGACAGGGGCGCCAGTTTTCGTCCGTGACGACGAATGCCTCATGCTGCCGATGTGGTTGCACTATCGGTCGGAGGATGGCATTCACGTATCGTACAACCGTTACGGCGCCTTCTATGACCACCAGTGGCGTACGTCGGCCCCACATAATGCCACCCCAAAACAGCAGGGAACCTCCACCTTGCTGCTCTCGCTGGACAGTGTGTCTAAGGCGTTCAGCCTGACCGGGTTGCCTCGAAACGCGTTCCGACGATTGGTTGACGGCATATGCGACACTGATCGGTGAAGAGAACGTGATGCCAATCCTGAGCGGTCCATTCGGCGTGTTGTTGGGCCTATCTGTACTGCGCTACATGGTGTCGTGTTTGCAAAGATGGACCTCGCCATGGACGTCGGGAGTGAAGTTGCGCATCATGCAGCCTATTGCGCACAGTTTGAGTCCTAACACGACGTCCTGTACCTGCACGTAAAGCATTATTCAACATGGTGGCGTTGCTGTCAGGGTTCCTCCGAGCCATAATCCGTAGGTAGAGGTCATCCACAGTAGTAGTCCTTGGGCGGCCTGAGCGAGGCGTGTCATCGACAGTTCCTGTCTCTCTGTATCTCCTCCATCTCCGAACAACATCGTTTTGGTTCATTCCAAGACTCCTGACACTTCCCTTGTCGAGAGCCCTTTCTGGCACGAAGTAACAATGCGGACGCGATCGAATCGCAGTAGTGGCCGTCTACGCATGGTTGAACTGCAGACGAGCCGCGCACCTGCTTCCTGTTGGAATGACGAACTGAACGGCTATCGGACCCCCTCCGTCTAATAACCGCTGCTCATTCACGGTTGTTTATCTCTTTGGGCGGGTTTAGAGACATCTCTGAACAGTCAAAGGGACTGTGATACAATATTGACAGTCAACGCCTGTCTTCAGGAGTTATGGGAACCGGAGTAGTGCAAAACTTTTTTTGGACGTTTGTATTAGTTACGATATGGAAAGAAGTATTATCGTGGTAAGAATCTTCAGTCTCCTTTTGGGGCGAGGGTGATTATGTGGAGAGAGAGGAGGAGGAGGAGGAGGAGGAGGAGGAGGAGGAGGAGGAGATGGACAGAGGCAGGGGAGGAGAGGGGAAAAAGAGAGGGAAGAGGAAGAAAAAAAAGGTGGACAGGGACAGGGAAAGAGGAAATAGACAGAGCGAAGGGGAGAAGGAGATGAACAGAGAGAAGGTCAAGGATGAGATGCACAGAGAAAGAAAAAAGGAAGAGGTGTACAGAGACAGGGGAGGAAGAAATAGGCAGAGTGAAGGGGAGGAAGAAATAGACAGAGTAAATGGGGGAGGAGACAAACAGAGAGAGGGTGAAGGATGAGATGGGCAGAGAGAGCGGAAAGGAGGAAATAGGCTAATAGAAGACCGTAATAAATACGTACGAGGGAAATGTCGGGTACTCAGCTAGTACATGAAATGAATTCTGATTTAAAACACCGGAAGTTACAAAATGAATATCGGGATTTTAAGGAATTGTCGGATTTATTACATTCAACTTACAATTTTTTCTATATATAAAACGGAATGTGCTCACTGACTGACTGGTTCGTCATCGTCCAGGCCGGACCTCGAAGGAAAGAAACTTATAATTTGGAGAGGGTGTGGATCTTATACTGTAGACATCGTTTAAAAGGGTCATTTTCGAAATTCCATACCTAAGCGTGTGAAATAGGGGATGAAGGATTTTTGTAAAAAAAAATGTCATTAAGGTAGACCTACGAATATTGGTATCTGGTTTCTCGGTCAGAAATAATGAAATACGTGTTTCAGCATTTTTAGAATTAGAACCCTGTGAGGGTGAATTTGTGGGTGAAAGCTTTCTCTGAAAATACACTACTGGCCATTAAAATTGCTACACCAAGAAGAAATGCAGATGATAAACGGGTGTTCATTGGACAAATATATTATACTAGAGCTCACATGTGATTACAATTTCACGCAATTTGTGTGCCTAGATCCTGAGAAGTCAGTACCCAGAACAACCACCTCTGGCAGTAATAACGGCCTTGATACGCCTGGGCATTGAGTCAAACAGGACTTGGATGGCGTGTACAGGTACAGCTGCCCATGCAGCTTCAACACGATACCGCAGTTCATCAAGAGTAGTGACTGGCGTATTGTGACGAGCCAGTTGCTCGGCTACCATTGACCAGGCGTTTTCAATCGGTGAGAGAGCTGGAGAATGTGCTGGCCAGGGCAGCAGTCGAACATTTTCTGTATCCAGAGAGGCCCGTACAGGACCTGCAACATGCGGTCGTGCATTATCCTGAAGAAATGTAGGGTTTCGCAGAGGTCGATTGATGGGTAGAGCCACGGGTCGCAACACATCTGAAATGTAACGTCCACTGTTCAAAGTGCCGTCAATGCGAACAAGAGGTGACCTAGACGTGTAACCAATGGCACCCCATACCATCACGCTGGGTGATACGTCAGTGTGGCGATGACGAATACACGCTTCCAATGTGCGTTCACCGCGATGTCGCCAAACACAGTTGCGACTGTCATGATGCTGTAAACAGAGCCTGGTATCATCCGAAAAACTGGTTCTGCCATTCGTTCATCCAGGTTCGTCGTTGTGTACATCATGGCAGGCGCTCCTGTCTGTTATGCAGCGTCAAGGGTAACCGCAGCCATAGTCTCCGAGCTGATAGTCCATGCTGCTGCAAACGTCCCCATCTGTTGACTCAGGGATCGAGACGTGGCTGCACGATCCGTTACAGCCATGCGGATAAGATGCCTGTCATATCGACTGCTAGTGATACGAGGCCGTTGGGATCCAGCACGGCGTTCCGTATTACCCTCCTGAACCCACCGATTCCATATTCTGCTAACAGTCATTGGATCTCGACCAACGCGAGCAGCAATGTCGCGATACGATAAACCGCAATCGCGATAAGCTACAATCCGACCTTTATCAAAGTCGGAAACGTGATGGTACGCATTTCTCCTCTTTACGCGAGGCATCACAACAACGTTCCACCAGGCAACGCCGGTCAACTGCTGTTTGTGTACGAGAAATCGGTTGGAAACTTTCCTCATGTCATCACGTTGTAGGTGTCGCCACCGGCGCCAGCCTTGTGTGAATGCTCTGAAAAGCTAATCATTTGCATACTACAGCATCTTCTTCCTGTCGGTTAAATTTCGCGTCTGTAGCACGTCACTTTCGTGGTGTAGCATTTTTAATGGCCAGTAGTGTATATCATTATGAAGGAACTACTAAGGCATTTTTAAAGCTATGTCTATGAACACTGGTATTTGACTTCTCGGTTAGGTATAGTTTGTTAAGGTATGAAAGTTGCAATGGAAACATCTCCACAAGAACGCAAAAGGCATGGTTAACAAAAAATTTGGTCTCCAGCTACTAGAAGCAGAAGTACATTAGAAAAAGAGCATGCTTATGTGGCTTTAATTTGCGTGAAAAGCTTAGGAGGCGTTGCAGTTAATGAACGACATAAAAATAAAAATAAAATCTCTGTAGGCCATATAGTTTAAACGAGCGAAGCAGCGGTTGTTATACATAATACATCAAATTGAAAACCAACTTAAACAATTTTATTTGTACATTTGTTACAAGCTCTGAGGTCTGCAGGCTATGGTTTACGTGGCAACTTTACAGACGAAATGTTCCTGTGTGATGATGAAAGTCTGTGGCCGGGCGATTCTAGACGCTTCAGTCCGAACCCGCTCAGCTGCTACGGTCGCAGGTTCGAATCCCGCCTCGGGCATGGATGTGTGTGATGTCCTTAGGTTAGTTACGTTTAAGTACTTCTAAGTCAAGGGGACTGATGACCTCAGATGTTAAGTCCCATAGTGCTTAGAGCCATTTGAACCATTTTTTTAATAGGCTTGTCCACTCTATTACCTGATGAAAAGGGGAGCGTTGTAACCTATTACTCGTAATTAAAGCATTAGTACGTCCGTAGTCAGAGCATAGGGCACCGGCCTGTTGCGTGGTGAGTGGAGAAGGGTGGGTTCGAGAGGAAGGGGCCCCTATGTGCTAAGATATAAGCAGGCCTTGGCTGGGGGTTGGGGGGGAGGGGGGTTGGCGGGGGTAGTGGGGGGGGCAGACGAGCCCCTCAGCGGCAGCTGTCCGGCGATATAAAATCCGCTCTTATTGTGTGGCTGAGACCGTGTGATGGGGAGACTAACTCAGGTGGAACACAACACGCGCTCTACTACACCCTGCAGTTGCTAGCTTCATCTCTCCAAGTATTGGACGCACTATCATCAGCACAGCCCTCTCGTGTGAAACACAGCACGCCAAAATATTATGACCACTACCTACCGTCAAGCTGAATACTGAATGGTCGGGTTTTGGGTACGTGACGCGGTAAGGAAAGTATACACTGATGAGCCAAAACATTATGGCCACATGCTTAAAAGCTTTTTTATCCATTTTTGGAACGAAATATACCATTTATTCTGCAAATCTCGTACCCGACTACTTGTTGATAGGTTTGTGGCGGTATGTGGCATTAAATGTTTACGCATAGGTCATGTAATTCGTGGAAATAACGGGCCGCTGATCTGCGTACGCTGTGATGGTGCTCGAAGGCGACCCATATGGGTTCCATGGGATTTACATCAAGCGCATTTGGTCGCCGAGACATCCTTGTGAGTTCACTATAATGCTCCTCAAACCACTGTAGCACGGTTCTGGTTCCGAGACACCGTCGGGGAAGACATCAAGCATGGAGGGATGCAGGTGGTTCGCAGGTGTCGGCGTGTCTACGATTACTACCACAGGTCCAATCCACAGTTCGGGAAAATCTGTCCCGTAATGTAATACTGCTCCCACCAGCCTGCGTCCTTGGAGTGCTGCACATTTCGAACCGCCATTCACCACGATGGCGGCGTTTGTTGAGATGACGACTGACGTAGTGTATCAAAAATGTGATTCACCTAAAGAGCCTACACGTTCCCATCGATCGACGCTCGAACCCCCATGGCCCCGTGCCCACTGCAGTCGTAATTGACGGTTTCGATGGGTCAACATGTGGTCTGCTGCGGACCTCCATGTTCAACAATGTACGATGCGCCGTGTGCTCCAAAACACTTGTGCCAGCACCAGCATTGTGGTGTTTCGGCAGAGATGCCACAGATCAGCATCTGTCAAACATTACAGAGCAGAGAAGCCTCTGAACTCCACGTACTGTGAAGAGTCGTGGACGTCCAGCCATTTAGCGCCTAGTGGTAGTTTCGCTGTCCTCCTTCCTCTTTCCCGTACGACCATTTCACGAGTGTACCGTCAATGTCAGGAATTCGGTAAAACATCGAATCTCCGACATCGCAGCGGTCGGAAAAAGGTTCTGCAAGAACGGGACCAACGACGACAGAAGAGAATCAGCCAACGTGACAGAAATGCAGCCCTTCCGCAAATTGCTGCAGATTTCAATGCTGGACCATCATCGATATGGGCTTTCGGAGCCGAACGCCCAGTACCCTCGCCGACTGCGCGACAAAGCTTTACGCCTCGCCTGGGCGCGTCAACACTGACATTGGACTGCTGATAACTGGAAATGTGTTACCTGTTCGGACGAATTTCGTTTCAAATTATATCGAGCGGATGGATGTGTACGGTTACGGAGATAACCACGTGAATCCGTGGACCCTGCATGTCAGCTGGGGACTGTTCACGCTGGTGGAGACTCTGAAATGGCATGGGTGTGTGCAGTTATCGTGATGTGGGGCCCCTGGTACGCCTAGATACGACTCTGACAGGTGACACGTACGTGAGCATCCTATCTGATCATCTGCATACATTCATGTCCACTGTACATTCCGACGGACTTGGGCAATTCCAGCAGATTTTTGGACAACATGGTTGTGGAGAGAAGCAGCTATTAGTATGATTAATAAATAATTCAAGAACAGTCTTAATCGCATTTATTATTGTTATAATACCGACAACCGGTTTCAACCCGACGTAGGGGTCATCTTCTGGGCGTTTACACCATTGGTCGACTGCTGGTGGGTTCACTCCTGTCTACATAACGGCAGGAAACTTTGTGTTCTGCCTTGCGGCAGGTCTTGTCATGGGGGAAGCCTCGTCAGAGAGGTCGACTGCATGAGGGTCTAGGGAAGTGATTCCAGTGGTGGTTTCCCGTTGCCTTCCACTGGTGATGATGACAACACCCAGACCCTGAGCGGAGAAACTCTTCAACCCAGCCGGGAATCGAACCCGGGCCCCTTGGCGTGACAGACCGCAGTGCTGACCACTCAGCTATCGGGGCAGACACGGTAATAACATTGGGCACATTTTAATGTTGGCGAAGTGCGTAGAGATACAGATTTTAAATTCGTAAAATGTGATGTAAAACTGTGACAAATCACAACCAAAAATATCAGTCAACGAGAAGCAGCATTAACAGAAATCACTATTACCGGAAAGTCACAGTTCAGCGCATCCCCAACCGCTAGTGTCTTTGGGGGAGCCACTAGGTTTACCGCCAGAGCCAAGCGGATAGCAGGGAAAGGGTGGGGAAGAGGGCATGGTGGAAAGAGGGCAGAGAGAGAGAGAGAGAGAGAGAGAGAGAGAGACAGAGAGAGAGAGAGAGAGAGACAGAGACGGGGGGGGGGGGGGGGAGGAGATGGTGGGTGGCGGATGAGACGCGTCGCCGCTACGCTGGGGAAAAAATGATAAAAATAACCCGGCGAATGGAGATTTGGATGAAGATTTGACGAGGGTTGCACGTCTATTCAGCGCACGCTATCGCTCTGGGTTTTGCCGGCGAACACACAGCCGGGCTCAGGGCTTACTGCGCGCTCCTGGCTGGGTCCCTTCCGTGGGTGGCGAGCGAGCTTCAGAAGAGGACAGGATTTTATATTTGCCGCAAATAAAAAGATTTAATTCTATCGCTTCCATCAGCTGCATACACCGCGCGGTTTCCCTATTCAGTGCAAAGTACTTCGTGTATATTCGCTCTGGTTTCTCTCTTTTTTTCCGTTTTGGTAGGACAGCTTTGTGAGTCGGCTGGATGGCGATTGAGGGGCAATTCATACGGAACATTGAAATGAAAAACGGCGGCTTCCGTTGCTGCGTATCGTGATTTCTTCTGTCAATTGCTGTTTCGTGCAGACTCTGAGAGCGAACTAGAGAAACCGAGCGCTCTCGCTGTCTCTTTTTCTGTGTGTGTATGTGTGTGTGTATGTAGGGGAAAGAGACAGAGAGATTACTTCGATAGAATTTCTATGTGACTTGCAGAAAAAGTAGTGGTAACACTGTTATACCAGTCATTTTCGACAGACGTTCACCGTATTACATACCTTCATTATAATAGTCCCTCATCTCGATCACCTCCCCCCACAAATACGGAGAGCGTCGTTCACTAACAGTGAGTCCATCTCTGTCGATGTGTCGCAAGGACCACCATATGGCATCGATGATGTATTCTCTTGCGTTGCAATGCATGAATAAGTTCCTTCATTTTGTTGAACAGTTCGTAATAGCACCAGCTCAATCGTTTTCTTTGAATCATCAGTCCTCTGACTGGTTTGATACGACCCGCCACGAATTCCTCTCCTGTGCCAACCTCTCACCTCACAGCAGCTTTTCCAACCTACATTCTGAATTATTTTCAGGGCGTGTTCCAACCTCTGTCTGCCTCTACAGTGTTTACCTTCTACAGCTCCCTCTAGTACCATGGAAGTCATTCCCTCATGTCTTAACGGATGTCCTATCATCCTGTCCCTTCTCCTTATCAGTGTTATCCACATATTCCTTTCCTCTTCGATTCTGCAGAGAACCTCCTTATTCTCTACCTTATCAGTTCACCAAATTATCAACGCTCTTTTGTAGCACCACATCTCAAATTCTTCGATTCTCCTCTGTTTCTGTTTTCCCACAGTCCATACAATGCTGTGCTCTAAACGTACAATCCCAGAATTTCCTTCCTCAGATTAAGGCTTATGTTTGATACTACTACTACACTTCTCTTGGCCAGGAGTGCCCTTTTTGTCAGTGTTAGGCTGCTTTTCATGTCTTCCTTGCTCCGTCCATCATGGATTACTTTTGCTACCCAGATAGCAGAATCCCTTAACTTCCTCTACTTTGTGATCATCAATTATGATGTTGAGTCTCTCGCTGATCTTATTTCTGTTAGTTCTCATTACTTTTATGTTTCTTTGGTTTACTCTCAATCCTTATTATTTACTTATCAGACTGTTCATTTAATTCAACATATCTTGTAATTCTTCTTTACTTTCACTGAGGGTATAGTTTGAACAGCGAGGGCAAAGGACTACATTCTTGTCCTACACCTTTTTTAATCCGTGCACTTTGTTCTTGGTTTTCCACCCTTACTGTTCCCTCTTGGTTTTTGTACATATTGTATGTTACCCATCTTTCGCTATAGCGCCGGCCGGTGTGGCTGAGCGGTTCTAGGCGCTTCAGTCCGGAACCGCGCGACTGCTACAGTCGCAGGTTCCAATCCTGTCTCGGGCATGGATGTGTGTGATGTCCTTAGGTTAGTTAGGTTTAAGTAGTTCTAAGTTCTAGGGGACTGATGATCCAGTCTGGAACCGCGTGACCGCTGCGGTCGCAGGTTCGAATCCTGCCTCGGGCATGGATGTGTGTGATGTCCTTAGGTTCTACATCTACATCTACATCTATACTCCGCGAGCCACCTTACGGTGTGTGGCGGAGGGTACTTATTGTACCACTATCTGATCCCCCCTTCCCTGTTCCATTCACGAATTGTGCGTGGGAAGAACGACTGCTTGTAAGTCTCCGTATTTGCTCTAATTTCTCGGATCTTTTCGTTGTGATCATTACGCGAGATATATGTGGGCGGTAGTAATATGTTGCCCATCTCTTCCCGGAATGTGCTCTCTCGTAATTTCGATAATAAACCTCTCCGTATTGCGTAACGCCTTTCTTGAAGTGTCCGCCACTGGAGCTTGTTCAGCATCTCCGTAACGCTCTCGCGCTGACTAAATGTCCCCATGACGAATCGCGCTGCTTTTCGCTGGATCATGTCTATCTCTTCTATTAATCCAACCTGGTAAGGGTCCCATACTGATGAGCAATACTCAAGAATCGGACGAACAAGCGTTTTGTAAGCTACTTCTTTCGTCGATGAGTCACATTTTCTTAGAATTCTTCCTATGAATCTCAACCTGGCGCCTGCTTTTCCCACTATTTGTTTTATGTGATCATTCCACTTCAGATCGCTCCGGATAGTAACTCCTAAGTATTTTACGGTCGTTACCGCTTCCAATGATTTACCACCTATGGCATAATCGTACTGGAATGGATTTCTGCCCCTATGTATGCGCATTATATTACATTTATCTACGTTTAGGGAAAGCTGCCAGCTGTCGCACCATGCATTAATCCTCTGCAGGTCCTCCTGGAGTACGTACGAGTCTTCTGATGTTGCTACTTTCTTGTAGACAACCGTGTCATCTGCAAATAGCCTCACGGAGCTACCGATGTTGTCAACTAAGTCATTTATGTATATTGTAAACAATAAAGGTCCTATCACGCTTCCCTGCGGTACTCCCGAAATTACCTCTACATCTGCAGATTTTGAACCGTTAAGAATGACATGTTGTGTTCTTTCTTCCAGGAAATCCTGAATCCAATCACAAATCTGGTCCGATATTCCGTAAGCTCGTATTTTTTTTTCACTAAACGTAAGTGCGGAACCGTATCAAATGCCTTCCTGAAGTCCAGGAATACGGCATCAATCTGCTCGCCAGTGTCTACGGCACTGTGAATTTCTTGGGCAAATAGGGCGAGCTGAGTTTCACATGATCTCTGTTTGCGGAATCCATGTTGGTTATGATGAAGGAGATTTGTATTATCTAAGAACGTCATAATACGAGAACACAAAACATGTTCCATTATTCTACAACAGATTGACGTAAGCGAAATAGGCTTATAATTATTCGCATCTGATTTATGACCCTTCTTGAAAATGGGAACGACATGCGCTTTCTTCCAGTCGCTAGGTACTTTACGTTCTTCCAGCGATCTACGATAAATTGCTGATAGAAAGGGGGCAAGTTCTTTAGCATAATCACTGTAGAATCTTAAGGGTATCTCGTCTGGTCCGGATGCTTTTCCGCTACTAAGTGATAGCAGTTGTTTTTCAATTCCGATATCGTTTATTTCAATATTTTCCATTTTGGCGTCCGTGCGACGGCTGAAGTCAGGGACCGTGTTACGATTTTCCGCAGTGAAACAGTTTCGGAACACTGAATTCAGTATTTCTGCCTTTCTTCGGTCGTCCTCTGTTTCGGTGCCATCGTGGTCAACGAGTGACTGAATAGGGGATTTAGATCCGCTTACCGATTTTACATATGACCAAAACTTTTTAGGGTTCTTGTTTAGATTGTTTGCCAATGTTTTATGTTCGAATTCGTTGAATGCTTCTCTCATTGCTCTCTTTACGCTCTTTTTCGCTTCGTTCAGCTTTTCCTTATCAGCTATGATTCGACTACTCTTAAACCTATGATGAAGCTTTCTTTGTTTCCGTAGTACCTTTCGTACATGATTGTTATACCACGGTGGATCTTTCCCCTCGCTTTGGACCTTAGTCGGTACGAACTTATCTAAGGCGTACTGGACGATGTTTCTGAATTTTTTCCATTTTTGTTCCACATCCTCTTCCTCAGAAATGAACGTTTGATGGTGGTCACTCAGATATTCTGCGATTTGTGCCCTATCACTCTTGTTAAGCAAATATATTTTCCTTCCTTTCTTGGCATTTCTTATTACACTTGTAGTCATTGATGCAACCACTGACTTATGATCACTGATACCCTCTTCTACATTCACGGAGTCGAAAAGTTCCGGTCTATTTGTTGCTATGAGGTCTAAAACATTAGCTTCACGAGTTGGTTCTCTAACTATCTGCTCGAAGTAATTCTCGGACAAGGCAGTCAGGATAATGTCACAAGAGTCTCTGTCCCTGGCTCCAGTTCTGATTGTGTGACTATCCCATTCTATACCTGGTAGATTGAAGTCTCCCCCTATTACAATAGTATGATCACGAAACTTCTTCACGACGTTCTGCAGGTTCTCTCTGAGGCGCTCAACTACTACGGTTGCTGATGCAGGTGGTCTATAGAAGCATCCGACTATCATATCTGACCCACCTTTGATACTTAACCCAGATTATTTCACATTCGCATTCGCTAATAACTTCACTGGATATTATTGAATTCTTTACTGCTATAAATACTCCTCCACCATTGGCGTTTATCCTATCCTTGCGGTATATATTCCATTCTGTGTCTAGGATTTCGTTACTGTTCACTTCCGGTTTTAACCAACTTTCCGTTCCTAATACTATATGCGCACTATTTCCTTCAATAAGAGATACTAATTCAGGAACCTTGCCCTGGATACTCCTGCAGTTTACCAATATTACGTTAACTTTTCCTGTTTTTGATCTCTGAGGACGGACGTTCTTTATCAACGATGATTATGTCCTCTCTGGTAAGCAGTCAGGCATTTTATCGTTTCGCCCAAGGGGGGGTCCCTCTAACCTAAAAAACCCCCGTGTGCACGCCACACGTACTCTGCTACCCTAGTAGCTGCTTCCGGTGTGTAGTGCACGCCTGACCTGTCTAGGGGGGCCCTACAGTTCTCCACCCAATAACGGAGGTCGATGAATTTGCAACCATTATAGTCGCAGAGTCGTCTGAGCCTCTGGTTTAGACCCTCCACACGGCTCCAAACCAGAGGACCGCGATCGACTCTGGGCACTATGCTGCAGATATTAAGCTCAGCTTGCACTCCGCGTGCGATGCTGGTTGTCTTCACCAAATCAGCCAGCCGCCGGAAGGAACCAAGGATGGCCTCAGAACCCAAGCGGCAGGCGTCATTCGTTCCGACATGTGCTACTATCTGCAGCCGGTCACACCCAGTGCGTTCAATAGCTGCCGGAAGGGCCTCCTCCACATTACGGACGAGACCCCCCGGCAAGCACACCGAGTGCACACTGGCATTCTTCCCCGACCTACCCGCTATTTTCCTGAGGGGCTCCATAACCCGCCTAACGTTGGAGCTCCCTATAACTAATAGGCCCGCCCTCTGTGACTGTCGGGACCTTGCCGGAGAATCGGCCACTGGCCCAACAGGCGAGGCATCCTGTGGTGGCTCGGAAACGATGTCATCACCACTAGGAAGCACCCCGTACCTGCTGGAAAGGGGTAAGGCAGCTGCCACGCGGCCAGATCCCACCTTCGCCTTTCGGCCAGGCACGCGCGAGCCCACCACTGTCCGCCATTCACCCTGGAGTGATGGCTGACCGGTAAGATGCTCACTGCCGGAAGACGCAGCGACATCAGGGGTTCCATGTGATTCCAAGGCCACCGAAGTAGGCATAGGTCTCACCACAGTTGCCCCAACGCCACTACGAGCCGACGCCTGCGCCTCGAGCTCGATGAGCCTAACAGACAAAGCCTCCACCTGCCCCCGAAGAGTGGCCAATTCTCCTTGCGTCCGCTCACAACAACCACAGTCCCTACACATGACTATGTTTACCCTACTCTATACGGTGACAAATTCCCAAGATAATCTTCTGATGAGCTACTCTGATAATCAAGAAACACTCACTGAAATACGAGACGCGAAAACTACGCTAGGTTTTCCCAGAAAAACTATTTAAAAGCTAAGCGCAGCAAATAAGTACAAAAACGCTTTATACAAACAGTACTCGCTGCTGCTGGTGCTCTCGCTCTGGCTGTCACAAGAAGGTTAGTTAGGTTTAAGTAGTTCCAAGTTCTAGGGGACTGATGACCTGAGCAGTTAAGTCCCATAGTGCTCAGAGCCATTTGAACCATTTTTTTGACTGATGACCCCAGATGTAAAGTCCCATAGTGCTCAGAGCCATTTGAACCATTTTTTTCCCCTATAGCGTACCCCGATTTTTCTCGTATCTGGAACAATTTGCGCTATGTTCCATTCTCGAATGCTTTCTCCATGTTTACAAATCCTATGAACATGGCTTGATTTTTCTCTAGCCTTGCTTCCATTATCAACCGCAACGTCAGAACCGTCTCTCTGGTGGCTTTACCTTTCCTAAAGACAACAAACGTACCGAATTTCATTTACCATTCTTCTGGATATTATTCTTTTCAGCAACATCAATGGATTTGCTTTTAAACTGACTGTGTGATAATCCTAGCGCTTGGCAGCTCTTGCTATCTGCGGAATTGTATACAAGTTTCTCCGAAAGTCAGACGATATATCGCCAGATTCATACATTCTACATACCAACGTGAACAGTCTTGTTGCCACTTCTCCCAACGATTTAACAAATTCTGATGGAATATTATCTACCTCTTCTGCCTTATTTTATCTTAAGTCTTCTAAAGCTCTTTTAAATTCTGATTATTACTAGATTCCCTATCTCTTCACCATCCACTCCTATTAGTTCTTCTATCCCGTCCTCTTCCACATAGAGGCTCTCAATGTGCTGTTTCCACCTATCTGCTCTCTCCCCTGCATTTAACGGTGGAATTCCCACTGCAATCTGAATGTCTCTTCTTGCTTTTAATTGGACAAATTGTTATTCACCAAAGATTGTTTTGACTTTCCTATATGCTGAGTCAGACCCTCCAACAATCATTTCTTTTTCGGTTTCTTCGTATTTTTCATGTAGACATTTCGCCTTAGCTTCCCTGCACTTCCGAATTATTTCGTTGCTAAGTGATTTCTATTTCCGTAATCCAATATTTCCTTGAACATTTTTGTTCGGACTTATCGGGTAGATACGGCGGATGTTCGAGTACCTCCCACTCATACGTACGCAAGAGCTCCTGCCCAACATGAAGCAGGAGGAGATTACTGTTTAACGTCCCGTCGACAACGAGGTCATTAGAGACAGAGCGCAAGCTCGGGTGAGGGAAGGATGGGGAAGGAAATCGGCCGTGCCCTTTCAGAGGAACCATCCCGGTATTTGCCTGAAGCGATTTAGGGAAATCACGGACAACCTAAATCATGACGGCCGGAGACAGGATTGAACCGTCGTCCTCCCGAATGCGAGTCTAGTGTGCTAACCACTGCGCCACCTCGCTCGGTCAGTTCAACATGTGACATCGTGCACTGTCATGAAAGATGATAGGATGCAATGCCTGTAGAGGCTGTAGTTTTGTTCCCAGAGCGGGAATGATGATGTCGCGAGAAATTGCGGTAGTAGGCTGCAGTGGTCGTCTGCCCCTTCGATATAATTCAGGATTAACCCTTGGATGTCTTAAGTCACGATAACCATCACTTTGGTTCAAATCAAATGACTCTGAGGACTATGGGACTTAACATCTGAGGTCATCAGTCTCATACAACTTAGAACTACTTAAACCTAACTAACCTAAGGACATCACACACATCCATGCCCGAGGCAGAATTCGAACCTGCGACCGTAGCAGTCGCACGGTGCTGGACTGAAGCGCCCAGAACCTCTCGGCCACAAAGGCCGGCATCACTTTCGTACCAGCTGATTCACGGAAGACGTTCTGTGGGCGAAAAGAACCAGACCGTTTCCATTCATTGGGTTTATCCTGAATAACGTCCCTGTAGTCGAAACACTTTCACCCATATCGCTATCATACGGTTTGGCAATGCTGCGTCACCACACGCCTCACCCAGTCCCTGAAAACATTCTTATGGGGTCGAACCACGTGCCCCTTACTTCTCCTCACCTTCTGCTTTCACCTAAACCACTACTTTTGTCCATCCCTAGCATTTGGTATGGTGAACGCCAGCTTGCTCTAAATGTAGGAGGAAAAACAATCCTATAATCCAGCCATCCTGATTTAGGTTTTCCGTGATTTCCCTAAATCGCTTCAGGCAAATGCCGGGATGGTTCCTTTGAAAGGGCACGGCCGATTTCCTTCCCCATCCTTCCCTAACCCGAGCTTGCGCTCCGTCTCTAATGACCTCGTTGTCGACGGGACGTTAAAACAACACTAACCTAACCTAACAATCCTATAATGAAGATTTTGCTTTCGTGGGGATCCACAGCCTTTAAGTGTACAATAAAACAATACACGGTCCACGGTAGCCTGTATTGTGGCTCATTAAAACCATCTTATTAGTTAATTTCGGACGAGAATAGTTATCAAGCACATTTGCTATGTCATGTATTACATATCATGCTTATCACGTATACTATGCGATCAAAAGTATCCGGAAACCTGGCTGAAAATAAGTTCGTGGCGCCCTCCATCGGTAATGCTGGAATTCAATATGGTCTTGGCCCACCCTTAGCTTTGATGACAGCTTCCACTCTCGTTTCGACTTCATCGCTACCTCGGAGATGCTGTGTCCCATCGCTCGTGCGCCAACTACAACACCACGTTCAAACTCATTTAAATCTTGACAACCTGCCATTGTAGCAGCAGTGACCGATTTAACAACTCCGCTAGACACTTGTTGTCTGACAGGCGACCGCAGGGCCGTATTTTGCCTGTTTACATATCTCTGTATTTGAATACGCGCGCTATTACCAGTTTCTTTGGCGCTTCAGTTTAATTGAGAATATCATTGACAGCAGAATTTGAAACGTTACCAGTGCTCCTTTACACTGCCTTCATCTGAAGAAAGGTTAGTTTCTAACTTTGGGAATGAGCTTAGGTGAGGTTATTTCCTGCAAATGTGTAGACCTCCACCACTTGACTGTTACATTATCAGAAATATTAGCAGTTGTACACTTTGAATAACATTCCAAGTAATAACTAATAGTAGAAAATCATAGCAACCCCCATAACTTTCCAGACGAAGTTTCCTCTCTGATTACTGGCTGCCCTACATATCCATCCACATCTACGAGAGAGGTCGGTTAAGATTCAGGATCTATATCGATAGTATGAGACAATAAGGCGGGACAGGGTGGGGGGGGGGACATTTTATTTTGGTTCCAAAAGGACGAATTAAACAAGACAATGAAAGTTTTATGTAAATGAAGAAGTGTTACAATAAGTTGGAAACAAAAACAATTCGCAAAATCTATTGTCTTACTGGAAATCGTCCATGGTATTGTGAAACAGTTGGCAAAGGAAGCGCTGGAGTTGATCACCTCGGCGGGGGGTGGGGGCGGATTAGTGGAGTACGCGGGGAGAAGAAGGGGTTCAAAACACCGGGGCAGTAAATTCTCTGGAGCCGGCCCTGCATGAAACACAAGGTTCTTAGATCTAAATACAAACGTTGATCAACAGATGATACACGGCGTAAAACGTTATAATGCTACCTTTAGTTGTTAAATATTCTCGAGGACAGTCGAAGGAACATTTGATTTCCATGGCAGTATGAATGCTGTGAAACAGATGGTTGCGCTGTCTAGTTGTTACCAAAGTGACTACCAGACACTGTTAATTTGTTACTGTGTAAACTGCGACTTCTCGATGGTTTGTGATTTCTACCAGTTACGTGATTTCTTGCCAACTCCTATTTTCGGCCTCTCTCCTCAACAGCAGAGTGCACATTCTAGAGCCGCATTTCTTCTTATAGATAAGCAATAAATTGTGGTACTAGGGGTCAGTTTTGACCAGTGACAAAGTGAACACGTATCAGGCGACGTAAGCAACATGGCGACTATGACTATCACTGAAGATATGTTGGAACACAAAAAACAGACAGTTTTGATTACGGGAATTTGGTACATATGGACAAAAATGGTTAAAATTACGACTATTTTGATCAATCTCATTTAAAGAATACAAACAGTTCTTGAAAATAAAAAAAATAAAAAATATATCTGCAACTTGAGAATACGCTTACAGCTATACTAATGATGAACTATACATATAAATTCGTGCCCGAACGGGACTCGAATCCGGATATCCTGCCCTGCTTGCGGTCGCCTTAACCGATTTGTCTATCCTGCACGCTTCCCAGACCGACCAAGCGTCTGTTCCTTCATATCTGCATGATAATACAGTCACTGAGAAATAGAGACATTGCAAGCCTGCATTTCATGTTAAAGCAAGACGGGAAAAACATTGTCTCTCCCTGTGCAGGAATAACAGGAAAAATTTGCGAGTTTTGGATGTGGACAATACGACATATGGGAATTTGGATCGGGCCGGGAAGGGGAGGGGGGGGGGGGGAGAGGGGAGGGTGCACGGTGCACGGATAGCCGAAGTGGTTAAGTGCGAAATTCGGTTTCGAGTCCCAGTCCAGCACGAATTTTCATGTGTCGTTAATCGTTTGTACAGGTGCTGTATAATCGTATTCGCAATTTGCGAATACATTTTTTTTTTCAATTTAATACGGTTGTAGATCGTTGGCAGTGTCTGTTCCTTGAAGCTTACACAGACACAGAAAAATAGGGACATTGCATACCTGTAAAATAAACAGACCACAGGAAAGAAAGGTTCTATCGCTGTAATGGACCTCAAAAACCCCGTTAACCGCGAAGTTTAATTTCAATTTCTGCTCCTCTTCTCCGTGATTCACTTTTTTCTAATTGAATTTTTTTATTTTGTGAGTACTGAAGGGCGTTCTGTTTCAGTTGTAAAAAGCATTCAAAAGCCAAGATCGCTCAAAATACACTCCTGGAAATTGAAATAAGAACACCGTGAATTCATTGTCCCAGGAAGGGGAAACTTTATTGACTCATTCCTGGGGTCAGTTACATCACATGATCACATTGACAGAACCACAGGCACATAGACACAGGCAACAGAGCATGCACAATGTCGGCACTAGTACAGTGTATATCCACCTTTCGCAGCAATGCAGGCTGCTATTCTCCCATGGAGACGATCGTAGAGATGCTGGATGTAGTCCTGTGGAACGGCTTACCATGCCTTTTCCACCTGGCGCCTCAGTTGGACCAGCGTTCGTGCTGGACGTGCAGACCGCGTGAGACGACGCTTCATCCAGTCCCAAACATCCTCAATGGGGGACAGATCCGGAGATCTTGCTGGCCAGGGTAGTTGACTTACACCTTCTATAGCACGTTGGGTGGCACGGGATATATGCGGACGTGCATTGTCCTGTTGGAACAGCAAGTTCCCTTGCCGGTCTAGGAATGGTAGAACGATGGGTTCGATGACGGTTTGGATGTACCGTGCACTATTCAGTGTCCCCTCGACGATCACCAGTAGTGTCCGGCCAGTGTAGGAGATCTACATCTACATCTACATCTATACTCCGCGAGCCACCTTACGGTGTGTGGCGGAGGGTACTTATTGTACCACTATCTGATCCCCCCTTCCCTGTTCCATTCACGAATTGTGCGTGGGAAGAACGACTGCTTGTAAGTCTCCGTATTTGCTCTAATTTCTCGGATCTTTTCGTTGTGATCATTACGCGAGATATATGTGGGCGGTAGTAATATGTTGCCCATCTCTTCCCGGAATGTGCTCTCTCGTAATTTCGATAATAAACCTCTCCGTATTGCGTAACGCCTTTCTTGAAGTGTCCGCCACTGGAGCTTGTTCAGCATCTCCGTAACGCTCTCGCGCTGACTAAATGTCCCCATGACGAATCGCGCTGCTTTTCGCTGGATCATGTCTATCTCTTCTATTAATCCAACCTGGTAAGGGTCCCATACTGATGAGCAATACTCAAGAATCGGACGAACAAGCGTTTTGTAAGCTACTTCTTTCGTCGATGAGTCACATTTTCTTAGAATTCTTCCTATGAATCTCAACCTGGCGCCTGCTTTTCCCACTATTTGTTTTATGTGATCATTCCACTTCAGATCGCTCCGGATAGTAACTCCTAAGTATTTTACGGTCGTTACCGCTTCCAATGATTTACCACCTATGGCATAATCGTACTGGAATGGATTTCTGCCCCTATGTATGCGCATTATATTACATTTATCTACGTTTAGGGAAAGCTGCCAGCTGTCGCACCATGCATTAATCCTCTGCAGGTCCTCCTGGAGTACGTACGAGTCTTCTGATGTTGCTACTTTCTTGTAGACAACCGTGTCATCTGCAAATAGCCTCACGGAGCTACCGATGTTGTCAACTAAGTCATTTATGTATATTGTAAACAATAAAGGTCCTATCACGCTTCCCTGCGGTACTCCCGAAATTACCTCTACATCTGCAGATTTTGAACCGTTAAGAATGACATGTTGTGTTCTTTCTTCTAGGAAATCCTGAATCCAATCACAAACCTGGTCCGATATTCCGTAAGCTCGTATTTTTTTCACTAAACGTAAGTGCGGAACCGTATCAAATGCCTTCCTGAAGTCCAGGAATACGGCATCAATCTGCTCGCCAGTGTCTACGGCACTGTGAATTTCTTGGACAGATAGGGCGAGCTGAGTTTCACATGATCTCTGTTTGCGGAATCCATGTTGGTTATGATGAAGGAGATTTGTATTATCTAAGAACGTCATAATACGAGAACACAAAACATGTTCCATTATTCTACAACAGATTGACGTAAGCGAAATAGGCCTATAATTATTCGCATCTGATTTATGACCCTTCTTGAAAATGGGAACGACCTGCGCTTTCTTCCAGTCGCTAGGTACTTTACGTTCTTCCAGCGATCTACGATAAATTGCTGATAGAAAGGGGGCAAGTTCTTTAGCATAATCACTGTAGAATCTTAAGGGTATCTCGTCTGGTCCGGATGCTTTTCCGCTACTAAGTGATAGCAGTTGTTTTTCAATTCCGATATCGTTTATTTCAATATTTTCCATTTTGGCGTCCGTGCGACGGCTGAAGTCAGGGACCGTGTTACGATTTTCCGCAGTGAAACAGTTTCGGAACACTGAATTCAGTATTTCTGCCTTTCTTCGGTCGTCCACTGTTTCGGTGCCATCGTGGTCAACGAGTGACTGAATAGGGGATTTAGATCCGCTTACCGATTTTACATATGACCAAAACTTTTTAGGGTTCTTGTTTAGATTGTTTGCCAATGTTTTATGTTCGAATTCGTTGAATGCTTCTCTCATTGCTCTCTTTACGCTCTTTTTCGCTTCGTTCAGCTTTTCCTTATCAGCTATGATTCGACTACTCTTAAACCTATGATGAAGCTTTCTTTGTTTCCGTAGTACCTTTCGTACATGATTGTTATACCACGGTGGATCTTTCCCCTCGCTTTGGACCTTAGTCGGTACGAACTTATCTAAGGCGTACTGGACGATGTTTCTGAATTTTTTCCATTTTTGTTCTACATCCTCTTCCTCAGAAATGAACGTTTGATGGTGGTCACTCAGATATTCTGCGATTTGTGCCCTATCACTCTTGTTAAGCAAATATATTTTCCTTCCTTTCTTGGCATTTCTTATTACACTTGTAGTCATTGATGCAACCTCTGACTTATGATCACTGATACCCTCTTCTACATTCACGGAGTCGAAAAGTTCCGGTCTATTTGTTGCTATGAGGTCTAAAACGTTAGCTTCACGAGTTGGTTCTCTAACTATCTGCTCGAAGTAATTCTCGGACAAGGCAGTCAGGATAATGTCACAAGAGTCTCTGTCCCTGGCTCCAGTTCTGATTGTGTGACTATCCCATTCTATACCTGGTAGATTGAAGTCTCCCCCTATTACAATAGTATGATCACGAAACTTCTTCACGACGTTCTGCAGGTTCTCTCTGAGGC
The DNA here is from genome assembly GCF_023864345.2 of Schistocerca serialis cubense. Classification (NCBI taxonomy): domain Eukaryota; kingdom Metazoa; phylum Arthropoda; class Insecta; order Orthoptera; family Acrididae; genus Schistocerca; species Schistocerca serialis. The sequence continues at coordinate 35,652,084 of NC_064649.1, read as the reverse complement.
GCTCAACTACTACGGTTGCTGATGCAGGTGGTCTATAGAAGCATCCGACTATCATATCTGACCCACCTTTGATACTTAACTTAACCCAGATTATTTCACATTCGCATTCGCACTGGATATTATTGAATTTTTTACTGCTATAAATACTCCTCCACCATTGGCGTTTATCCTATCCTTGCGGTATATATTCCATTCTGTGTCTAGGATTTCGTTACTGTTCACTTCCGGTTTTAACCAACTTTCCGTTCCTAATACTATATGCGCACTATTTCCTTCAATAAGAGATACTAATTCAGGAACCTTGCCCTGGATACTCCTGCAGTTTACCAACATTACGTTAACTTTTCCTGTTTTTGGTCTCTGAGGACGGACGTTCTTTATCAACGATGATAATGTCCTCTCTGGTAAGCCGTCAGGTATTTTATCGTTTCGCCCAAGGGGGGGTCCCTCTAACCTAAAAAACCCCCGTGTGCACGCCACACGTACTCTGCTACCCTAGTAGCTGCTTCCGGTGTGTAGTGCACGCCTGACCTGTCTAGGGGGGCCCTACAGTTCTCCACCCAATAACGGAGGTCGATGAATTTGCAACCATTATAGTCGCAGAGTCGTCTGAGCCTCTGGTTTAGACCCTCCACACGGCTCCAAACCAGAGGACCGCGATCGACTCTGGGCACTATGCTGCAGATATTAAGCTCAGCTTGCACTCCGCGTGCGATGCTGGTTGTCTTCACCAAATCAGCCAGCCGCCGGAAGGAACCAAGGATGGCCTCAGAACCCAAGCGGCAGGCGTCATTCGTTCCGACATGTGCTACTATCTGCAGCCGGTCACACCCAGTGCGTTCAATAGCTGCCGGAAGGGCCTCCTCCACATTACGGACGAGACCCCCCGGCAAGCACACCGAGTGCACACTGGCATTCTTCCCCGACCTACCCGCTATTTTCCTGAGGGGCTCCATAACCCGCCTAACGTTGGAGCTCCCTATAACTAATAGGCCCGCCCTCTGTGACTGTCGGGACCTTGCCGGAGAATCGGCCACTGGCCCAACAGGCGAGGCATCCTGTGGTGGCTCGGAAACAATGTCATCACCACCAGGAAGCACCCCGTACCTGTTGGAAAGGGGTAAGGCAGCTGCCACGCGGCCAGATCCCACCTTCGCCTTTCGGCCAGACACGCGCGAGCCCACCACTGTCCGCCATTCACCCTGGAGTGATGGCTGACCGGTAAGATGCTCACTGCCGGAAGACGCAGCGACATCAGGGGTTCCATGTGATTCCAAGGCCACCGAAGTAGGCATAGGTCTCACCACAGTTGCCCCAACGCCACTAAGAGCCGACGCCTGCGCCTCGAGCTCGATGAGCCTAACAGACAAAGCCTCCACCTGCCCCCGAAGAGTGGCCAATTCTCCTTGCGTCCGCTCACAACATCCACAGTCCCTACACATGACTATGTTTACCCTACTCTATACGGTGATCGCTCCCCACACCATGATGCCGGGTGTTGGCCCTGTGTGCCTCGGTCGTATGCAGTCCTGATTGTGGCGATCACCAGCACGGCGCCAAACACGCATACGACCATCATTGGCACCAAGGCAGAAGCGACTCTCATCGCTGAAGACGACACGTCTCCATTCGTCCCTCCATTCACGCCTGTCGCGACACCACTGGAGGCGGGCTGCACGATGTTGGGGCGTGAGCGGAAGACGGCCTAACGGTGTGCGGGACCGTAGCCCAGCTTCATGGAGACGGTTGCGAATGGTCCTCGCCGATACCCCAGGAGCAACAGTGCCCCTAATTTGCTGGGAAGTGGCGGTGCGGTCCCCTACGGCACTGCGTAGGATCCTACGGTCTTGGCGTGCATCCGTGCTTCGCTGCGGTCCGGTCCCAGGTCGACGGGCACGTGCACCTTCCGCCGACCACTGGCGACAACATCGATGTACTGTGGAGACCTCACGCCCCACGTGTTGAGCAATTCGGCGGTACGTCCACCCGGCCTCCCGCATGCCCACTATACGCCCTCGCCCAAAGTCCGTCAACTGCACATACGGTTCACGTCCACGCTGTCGCGGCATGCTACCAGTGTTAAAGACTGCGATGGAGCTCCGTATGCCACGGCAAACTGGCTGACACTGACGGCGGCGGTGCACAAATGCTGCGCAGCTAGCGCCATTCGACGGCCAACACCGCGGTTCCTGGTGTGTCCGCTGTGCCGTGCGTGTGATCATTGCTTGTACAGCCCTCTCGCAGTGTCCGGAGCAAGTATGGTGGGTCTGACACACCGGTGTCAATGTGTTCTTTTTTCCATTTCCAGGAGTGTATTTTTTAATCAAGTCAACCGTTTTTATCCACTTGACATCTTGTAAATGAGGTTCAGGGTAAAATGAACATGTTGTACTACCAAAAAAAAAAAAAAGAAATGTTTAAGACCTGAAGATGAAAGCTAAGACTGTTGATACTAGCTACGGTCGCAGGTTCGAATCCTGCCTCGGGCATGGATGTGTGTGATGTCCTTAGGTTAGTTAGGTTTAAGTAGTTCTAAGTTCTAGGGGACTGATGACCTCAGATGTTAAGTCCCATAGTGCTCAGAGCCATGTTGACACTAGTTGCCTTGAATAACAAGTATGTTGTGCGATCTTGACTTTTGAATGGTTTTCCACTTTTTTCTGTCGGACAGCGTATGGCACTAACTATTTGTTTCGACAATTGATTTGTTCAATTTTACTCGTGGTCTAGGTGTAGTATCTGTGACTACTAATCAAAACGTCCTGGGTCGCGGGTTCGAACCTCGCCACTGCTTTAATTTTTGAATAAAAATCATCAGAAATGGCGGCCGAAGACTTCCGGCATAAGAGGCCACACTCGTTCTGCTAATGGCCTTGTCAAAGAGGGCGGAGAAGCGGACAGAGGTTCAGGATGGGAAACGGCTCGGAAAAGGCGGAAGAATCAACAATGATCAACGGCATAAGGACGCAGAAGGCAATGGAAACCACTGCATTAAAGACACGTAACGTGTGTCCACAGGACATGTGGCCTGTAATTGAAAAAGTGTCACGATGATCTCTCCATTGGCAAAAGATTCCTGGCTGGTTCCCATTCGGATCTCCGGGAGCGGACCGCTAAGGGGAAGGTAATTATGAGAAAAGAGTGGATAATCAGCGAAGTGACAACGTTCTACGGGTCGGAAAGTGGAATGTAGGAAGTTTAAACGTGATAGGGAAGCTAGAAAATCTAAAACGGGAAATACTAGGGCTCATTCTACATGTAGTGGGCAGTAAGTGAAGTGATATGGAAAGAAGAGAAAGGATTTCCGGACAGACGAATATAGGGTAACATCAACTCTGCGATGAATCTAGGGTAATATCAGCGCTGCAGGAAACAGTGTAACGGGAGTAGGATTCGTTATGAATAGGGAGGTAAGGCAGAGCGTGAGTTACTGTGAGCAGTTCAATGACAGGGTTGTTCTCATCAGAACCGACAACAATAGTTCAGGTACACTCGCCGACATCGCAAACCGAATATGAAGACATAGAGAAAATATACGAAGATATTGAAAGGGTAGTTCAGTACACAAAGGGAGATGAAAATCCAATATTCACGAATTACTGGAATGCATTAGGGGAAAGAGTAAAAGAAAAGGTTACAGAAGAATATGGAATTGGTACTACGAATATGAGACGAGAAAGAGTAATTGAGTTCTGCAATAAATTTCATTCAGTAATAGGGAATACTATGTTCAAGAGGAGGAGGAGGTATACTTGGACAAGCCCAGGAAATACGAGAAGATATCAGTCACGTCATGGACAGGCGGATATTCACAAATCAGATACTGGACTGCAAGGCGTAATCTAGAGCAGGTGTAGACTCAGATCGCAATTTAGTTGTGATGAAGAGCAGGTTGAAATTCGCTAGTCGGGAAGAATCAATGCACAAAGAAGTGGGACACGTAAAGAACGAAGAGATGAAGTTGTTTGAGGCTACAGATACTGCTCAGTCGGCAGTTTAGATGAGGACGAATGGACGTCTCTAAAAATGGCAATCAGCTGTTGGAAAGAAAAACGTAGGTACAAAGGAGGTAACCGAGGAGAAACCACGTATAAGAGAAGAAATGCATATTGATCGACGAAAGAAGGAAGTGCAATATCGTTCAGCAAAATTCAGGAATACAGAAATAGACGTCACTTAGGAAGGAAATAAACAGGAAGTGCCGGGAAGCTAAGGCGAAATGTCTGCATGAAAAATGTGAAGAAATCGAAAAAGAAATGATTGGCGGAAGGAGTGACTTAGCATACAGAAAAGCCAAAAGAGCCTTCTGCGAAATCAAAAGCAATGGCACCCTCATTAAGAGATCAACTAGAACACTGCTAAATGCAGATGAGGGAGCGGATTGGTGAAAATAATAGCTTGAAGGACGTAGGTTGCAAGTGATAATCTGAGAAGAAAATATTGGCACACGAGAGAAATTAGCGACAGGCTGCAGAAGACTGATGATTCAAAACAATAGGTTAGTTAAATGAAAAGCACCAGTTTGCTTTTGTTCTACAATATTACTATTATTGTTAACCGGTTTTCGGCTTACAAGGCCATCTTCAGACATTTGAGTATTATCACCAAAGAAGTTAAATGTTAGCAGACAACATTGGAAGAGAAGTAACATCTAGACTGAAGTAGAAACATACAGTAAGTAACATCTTTGTAATGAAAAAGTAAAAACTGAACAGTACATAAATAACAATGGAGTAGACAGGGAAACCTTTAGCACAAAATAGGAGTAGCATGCCTACATAACAGTTTCTATTAATAAACAAAACTAATAAAATAAAATAAAATTAGTACTAGACATCTTGCACACAGCCCAGATCTCATCCTAAATGACCAGACACAGCTCAACACTTGCCCTCTCCTAAACTTCATATAATCATCTTTGTTGTTCATTACTTCCCACACTCTCTCTTCCTCCATATTCCCATTTTGCTGTATTCATTAAGTTGTTTTGCTTGTTGAAGTTGTCTTTGTATTCCACATAGACTGTAGTTTCAATAGTTAAGGCTTTCTTTTAATTGGTACTTGTACTACTGACCATGTTTAACACCCCTTGTAGTTGTCTCATCAAATACTGTTCATATTTTACTTTGCTCATTTATTTAATGAAAACTGGTACACAGCCACTGCTTTCCAGAATGAGATTTTCACTCTGCAGCGGAGTGTGCGCTCATATGAAACTTCCTGGCAGATTAAAACTGTGTGCCTGCGAAAGGCAAAGGTCCCGAGTTCGAGTCTCGATGGGGCACACAGTTTAAATCTGCCAGGAAGTTTCATATCAGCGCACACTCCGCTGTAGGGTGAAAATTTCATTCTAAAAATTAAAATGTATTTAACAACGGTGTCACATTAGCGCAGCAAGACGTCCCCAGTGTTCGTAGTCAAAAATCAAAGCCCTGAAGAAGGGAAGTTGTCAAATTAAATAAAACATTAAATTCTTCATTTGTGCTGCCGTAGTGTCCATAGCTGTTTTCACAATTCTTGTGGGTATTTTTGTTCTGTGGTTGCAACTACAAAAATGCGTGATTTTTTTTTCCACCAGACGTGTTTCGTTTTATTGAGGTAAAGCATATTCAGTGGTCTGTAATTACGTTATTCCCATCTTGATTTGCTTTTAGATCTAAAAACAGTTCGTTAAAAAATATTTTGATTTGTACTTACGGTGATTTTCGCTTGATTTCTCATTTACATGGGGAAAGGGCGTCTGATAGCATATCGTTGTTTTTCAACTTTAGATACTAATAATTTTGGTATAATTTTTATCAGTGTCTAAAGCTGGAAAACAAAAACAGTAGACGGCATTTCCCGATGTAAACGAGAAATAAAGCGAAAATCACCGTAAGTACAAATCAATGTATTCTTAACGAACTGTTTTTCGACCTACAAGCAAATCAAAATGTAAATTACTTAGCTACAGACCACTGATGACATTTTGCCTCAATAAAGCGAAACGCGTCTGGCGAAAAAAAAAAAAAAATCACGCATTCTTGTAGTTGCAACGACAGAACAAAAATATCCTCAAGAATTAAATAAAACAGATCAGAGCGAATAGTGCGGCGGCGCATTACGAGAAAAAGACAATAAAAAAAGCGAGTGATAACGAAATACATAAAGAAGGAAAGATCAAAATTGGGGCCTCCAGCAAGTTAAATAACCAACAACCCCTCCCCCCCACTTTCACTCACCCACACACCATTACGAATAAATGTCAAGACCGCTCACCTCCTGATTTAGCGACAAGCCGATAAGTGTATACGTGTGCAATCCATGAAATAGAGGGCACTAAAAACCGCAACGTTTTGACATAGTTATTGACACGTTAATTTTTTTTTTTTTTTTTTTTTTTTAAATCATGGAGACTACATAAAGTGAAAGAACACCTTACCATGACAGAAATTTGAGATAATAAGATTGCAAAGGATTAAGACAATTTTAAAGTAACATAAAACGAGAATCTATACATACCGTGTGGTGGTTGCAATGGTACAGCTTGAAAGGCGGTCAGGTGTGTACTAACACGGAAAGTTGACGTACGACGGGAGGCGCCAGCTAGCGACAATAAGACCGCGACACAAGGTACACGCGGCGGGATTTTTGAATACGGAAGATTGGGGAGCATCCTTACAGAGAATATAAAAAAAGTTAAAGACAATAGTCGCTCTTTCTAGGACAGGTTAATATAAAAGCGAAAAAACTAATATGCGGAAAAAAAGTAGAATCACAAAGTAGATGAAATTAAAATCCACTTTTTAGACATTCCACACGGATATGCTTATCGGCGTGTTGCTCAATGAGCCTTACGATCCTGATAGTTGTTGATAATGGTGTGAGGGCGAGAGGAAGGGGGGAGGCTGTGAGAAAGCGTCGAGGGAGACCGGGTGGGTTATTTACCTCGCTGCAGACCTCAATTTTGATGTCTCCTTATTTATGGCTTTCCTTTTCACTCGCTGTACTCATATGTGGTTTATTTGCTCGTAGTGCGCCAATGTACTATTCGCTCCGATGTCCTGTTTCATTTATTTTGACTACTTCCCCTCTTTAGGGGTTTGATTTTTGACGGCGAACGGTGGGACACTTGGGTGCGGTAATGTGACAGTGTTCTACGTACGTTTTAATTTTGACTGTTTCCCCCAATTTAAATACTTTACATAGGATCTATAAAAATATTTCAAACGTATTTCATATTCTCGAAAAACATTTAAAAAATTTTAAAAGACTCTTATAGCATTTTTATCATATGTATTACATGGGATCCTTCCCTTCTAATGTGGTTTACCTGAGGATGCTGTTTCAGTGCAGCGAAACCGGTTGTGATAATAAAGAAATCGCCAATCAGAACTGTCTTGCGGTTCATTTTACTTCCATTCATTATTGTGTTTCACTGCTGGGGCTGCCTGCTGTACGAAGTTCTGTGTGATCTTCAGAAAGTGTCAGCGAAAACATCTCAACGGGAAAAGTTCGCACGAAAGTCCCTGACAAATTAGCATATGCAATAAAGCGCCAAAGAAACTGGTATAGCCATGCGTATTCAAAAACAGGGATGTGTAAAAAGACAGAATACAGCGCTGCGGTCGGCAACGCCTATGTAAGACGACAAGTGTCTGGCGCAGTTGTTAGATCGGTTACTGCTGCTAAAATGGTAGGCTATCAAGATGCGAGTGAGTCTGAACGTGGTGTTACAGTCGGCGCACGAGCGATGGGACACAGCATATACGAGATAGCGATTAAGTGTGGATTTTCCCGTACGGTGAGTATCATAAATCCGGTAAAACATCAAATGTCCAACATCGCTGCGGCCGGCAAAAGATCCCGCAAGAACGGGACCACCGACGACTGAAGAGAATGGTTCAACTTGACAGAAGTGCAACCCTTCCGCAAATTGCTGCACATTTCAACGCTGGGTCACCGTACGAACAATTCAACGAAACATAATCGATATGGGCTTTCAGAGCCGAAGGCCCACTCATATGACCTTGATGACTGCACAACACAAAGCTTTACGCCTCGCCTGGGTTCGTCAACATAAAAATGGTTCAAATGGCTCTAAGCACTATGGGACTTAACATCTGAGGTCATCAGTCCCCTAGAACTTAGAACTAAACTAACCTAAGGACATTACACACATCCATGGCCGAGGCAGGTTTCGAACCTGCGACCGTAGCAGCAGCGCGGTTCCGGACTGAAGCGCCTAGAACCGCTCGGTCACAGCGGCCGGCTCCGTCAACACAGACATTGGACTGTTGATGACTGGAAAATGTCTAGAAGGACGTGTCTCGTTCCAAATTCTATCGATCGGATGGACGTGTACGCGTATTGAGACAACCTCATGAATACATGGACGCTGCATGTCAGCATAGGACTGTTCAAGCTGGTGTAGGCTCTGTAATGGTGTGGGGCGTGTCCAGTTGGAGTGATATGGGACCCCTGATACGTCTAGATACGTGACACCTGGTAGTGAAGGGAAGGCAGGGTCCGGTTAAGATTGTGGACGGGGCCGTAATCAGTTACTATTATTGGTGGCCTTTTACTGTTACACACAATTTATTTTCATTCAGTAATTCCAGACTCAACAATACATTAAAAAATACCACACGTTATTAATGAAGGAATGAACAAGTGTAAATAATAGTGTTTTCAGTGAGTTACAATTTAGCACTTCACCATTAAATACAGATACAACAGATAACGTTTTAAAAACAAGCCACTGTGATCTGGGCAGCAGACCATAGACGCCAGGAATGGCAATAAATTAAGAATTGTTTAAGAACTCTATGTAATTTACAACTTACAGGTATTGAAATATTAAAGGCAAGTCGCCACAAACACAGCAGACGGCATCAGACGCCAGGAATGGCAGTAAATAAGGTTTTGAAGGCTTACTGCTAAAATACGAATACCAAATTTGAATTTTAAGGCACATGACCACAATCATGGCTGAAGGCCTTACACGCCAGGAACAGCAATAATATTAAAAAAAATTGAAATCTGCTGTAAAACAGCAAATACAATAGCAAAAGTTCATTAAAAAAACAAACAATTGCTCCAGACGGTGCTCCAGGAATCGACCTCTGAGAAGGTCCGGCAACAAAGACTTTCGCGAGCGATCAGACAGGCAGTCAAGAGTTGCATTCACTTCACAAGGTGGTAACTCAGACTAGTGGCAGTCTAACGAATGACTAATGATAATCTTGCTGAAGCTACCTCACGACCGATAAAGCAAATGTAACGATGGAACAATGCGCCAAAGCCGGAACCGGCGGTCTGCACTACGTCCCCAGAATACTGTGTTTAGAGCGCCCAGAACGAGAAAGGAACCACTACCACCAGAGTAGAAAAATCACCCACCGGCCTACACCCAAGAAAGTTGTCAAAACTACACACCTTACGGGACAGCAGCGGCAAGGCGAGGAAACGTACACTGCCGTTACATACACTAACCCCCAGGGCAGGTTACTGGGGCGTTAGCGGCCACCAGGCAAGAAAATTTACTGCTGGTTGAACTTAACAAATTGTAACAAGTTGAACGCAGTAAATACACTCCTGGAAATGGAAAAAAGAACACATTGACACCGGTGTGTCAGACCCACCATACTTGCTCCGGACACTGCGAGAGGGCTGTACAAGCAATGATCACACGCACGGCACAGCGGACACACCAGAAACCGTGGTGTTGGCCGTCGAATGGCTCTAGCTGCGCAGCATTTGTGCACCGCCGCCGTCAGTGTCAGCCAGTTTGCCGTGGCATACGGAGCTCCATCGCAGTCTTTAACACTGGTAGCATGCCGCGACAGCGTGGACGTGAACCGTATGTGCAGTTGACGGACTTTGAGCGAGGGCGTATAGTGGGCATGCGGGAGGCCGGGTGGACGTACCGCCGAATTGCTCAACACGTGGGGCGTCAGGTCTCCACAGTACATCGATGTTGTCGCCAGTGGTCGGCGGAAGGTGCACGTGCCCGTCGACCTGGGACCGGACCGCAGCGAAGCACGGATGCACGCCAAGACCGTAGGATCCTACGCAGTGCCGTAGGGGACCGCACCGCCACTTCCCAGCAAATTAGGGACACTGTTGCTCCTGGGGTATCGGCGAGGATCATTCGCAACCGTCTCCATGAAGCTGGGCTACGGTCCCGCACACCGTTAGGCCGTCTTCCGCTCACGCCCCAACATCGTGCAGCCCGCCTCCAGTGGTGTCGCGACAGGCGTGAATGGAGGGACGAATGGAGACGTGTCGTCTTCAGCGATGAGAGTCGCTTCTGCCTTGGTGCCAATGATGGTCGTATGCGTGTTTGGCGCCGTGCAGGTGAGCGCCACAATCAGGACTGCATACGACCGAGGCACACAGGGCCAACACCCGGCATCATGGTGTGGGGAGCGATCTCCTACACTGGCCGTACACCACTGGTGATCGTCGAGGGGACACTGAATAGTGCACGGTACATCCAAACCGTCATCGAACCCATCGTTCTACCATTCCTAGACCGGCAAGGGAACTTGCTGTTCCAACAGGACAATGCACGTCCGCATGTATCCCGTGCCACCCAACGTGCTCTAGAAGGTGTAAGTCAACTACCCTGGCCAGCAAGATCTCCAGATCTGTCCCCCATTGAGCATGTTTGGGACTGGATGAAGCGTCGTCTCACGCGGTCTGCGCGTCCAGCACGAACGCTGGTCCAACTGAGGCGCCAGGTGGAAATGGCATGGCAAGCCGTTCCACAGGACTACATCCAGCATCTCTACGATCGTCTCCATGGGAGAATAGCAGCCTGCATTGCTGCGAAAGGTGGATATACACTGTACTAGTGCCGACATTGTGCATGCTCTGTTGCCTCTGTCTATGTGCCTGTGGTTCTGTCAGTGTGATCATGTGAATTATCTGACCCCAGGAATGTGTCAATAAAGTTTCCCCTTCCAGGAACAATGAATTCACGGTGTTCTTATTTCAATTTCCAGGAGTGTAGTAATAAGAAGTCGAGGAAAGCTAACCAGATTCGCCTTCCCCAAGCACTCCACTCGCTGCTCTTCGCTTCCGCGACACTACGAGCAGCAACACGAACCCAAGTCACTGCAGAATAGCGAGGTATCACAATGGTGGAGGTTTCTCTACTTGGATTGAAATGCACTCATCTTAAAGCTTGCTGGATCCGGTTTACGACGAGGTCGTGCACCCTCGTGGCCACATCCCTTCCATCCGGCAGTCCATGCGTGCCGCCAACAGTCCCAGTGTGTTCTCGCACTGTGCGGACCTGCCTCCTCCTACGTCCCCAACTGGCACACTCACACGACACGGAAAAACAACGACATCGCCCCAAAGATAGGGCAACAGTTACTACATATCGATAAACGCCGCCGTTGCCACTAGCGGACCGGCAACGCTTGCGAAACCGAGTGGCGCCAGTCAACACGAGAAGAAGACTAACAACCGCAACCATGCTAACTAAACGATGCCGTCTGGCCTGCAACAGGGGGCGGAAACCTACAAGCAGCACCAACGCGAGCCGCAGCACGGCTCAATAGGACTCTGACGGGTGACACGTATATAAGCCAACTGTCTGATCACCTGCATCCTTTCACATCCATTGTGCATTCCGATGGACTTGGGAAGTTCCAGCAGGACAATGCGACACCCCACACGTCCAGAATTGCTACAGTGTGGCTCCATTAACACTGTTCCGAGTTTAAGCACTTCCGCTGGCCTCCAAACTGAGCAGGCATGAACATTATTGAGCATATCTGGGATGCCTCGCAATGTCCTGTTCAGAAGAGATCTCCACTACCTCGTAGTCTTATGGATATATGGACAGCACTGCAAGATTCATGGTGTCAATTCCCTCCAGCACTGCTTCAGACATTAGTCGAGTCCATGCCACGTCAAGTTGCTGCACTACCCCGGACAAAATAAGGTTCGACACGATATTAGTAGGTATCCCATGGCTCCTATCACCTCAGTGTAATTTGTGTAGCTTATCCATCAGTAATGGCAACGGCCTTGCCGCAGTGGATACACCTATTCCCGTGAGATCACCATAGTTACGCACTGCCGGGCGTGGCCGGCGCTTGGATGCGTGACCATCCAGCCGCCATGCGCTGTTGCCATTTTTCGGGGTGCACTCAGCCTCGTGATGCCAATTGAGGAGCTACTCGACCGGATAGTAGCGGCTACGGTCAAAGAAAACCATCATAACGACCGCGAGAGCGGTGTGCTGACCACACGCCCCTCCCATCCGCATCCTCACCTGAGGATGACACGGCGGTCGGTTGGTCCCGATGGGTCACTTGTGGCCTGAAGACAGAGTGCTATCCATCAGTAAAAAGATCGATACATACGCGGCCCGAGCCGCCGCTCCACTATGTCAGTATTGGCTGTTGAACAAAGCCGTTGACACCTTTCGTAAGAAGGTTGAACTACTAGAAAATAAACTATTCTTAAAGTGAATCGGAGATAAAATGTTCTGAAATTGAATCCTTAAGTGTCTGCATCTTTATTCAACAATTTCTCCTTGCTGTTCTAAAATCACCTGTGCTAAGCATCCTGGGAGACACTCTTCCTCTCGAACCGCTAAAGGGAACTTACAAGGGAAATTCCGCAAAGCTCCCTTCTCAGATGGCCCAGAGGATAGCCTGTCAGAAACTGAACACAGATCAAGCATGAAATAGGAAGGTGTACTGAAATGTGAAGAAAGAAGCAGAATCGGAACAGGGAACAGTCCAAGCTCGACATGTGTCGAGGCAGAAACACGGTTATGTGGTCCTGTTTTCGTGCTTGATGTATGTTCAGTTTGACGGCTATGTAGTGGGCCCTATTGCCACTAAATCTGAGGGGGCTCCAATGGGGAGATTCCTTTGTTAGTAGACTTTAGGCCACATTAACGCCAACATCCTGATTGCGCCACGCAGACCACACCTTGGTTCAAAGATAGTGACAGGAAATGTGCCGGGACGCTCGAGTATGTGTCGGAGAGAATAGACCACTCGAGACGATGTGCAAGCTGGTCAGTGTAGAAGGATAGGTCTAAACTGGAATAGGTGTGCGTGCAGTCTCAAAGTGGGTGCTCCTGTGATAATTCAATTGAGAGGGTCAGCCAAGAGGACACCTCTCGGACAGGTTCTGGGAAAACCCCAAAGGGTGATAGGGCACAAATCGCAGAATATCTGAGTGACCACCATCAAACGTTCATTTCTGAGGAAGAGGATGTGGAACAAAAATGGAAAAAATTCAGAAACATCGTCCAGTACGCCTTAGATAAGTTCGTACCGACTAAGGTCCAAAGCGAGGGGAAAGATCCACCGTGGTATAACAATCATGTACGAAAGGTACTACGGAAACAAAGAAAGCTTCATCATAGGTTTAAGAGTAGTCGAATCATAGCTGATAAGGAAAAGCTGAACGAAGCGAAAAAGAGCGTAAAGAGAGCAATGAGAGAAGCATTCAACGAATTCGAACATAAAACATTGGCAAACAATCTAAACAAGAACCCTAAAAAGTTTTGGTCATATGTAAAATCGGTAAGCGGATCTAAATCCCCTATTCAGTCACTCGTTGACCACGATGGCACCGAAACAGAGGACGACCGAAGAAAGGCAGAAATACTGAATTCAGTGTTCCGAAACTGTTTCACTGCGGAAAATCGTAACACGGTCCCTGACTTCAGCCGTCGCACGGACGCCAAAATGGAAAATATTGAAATAAACGATATCGGAATTGAAAAACAACTGCTATCACTTAGTAGCGGAAAAGCATCCGGACCAGACGAGATACCCTTAAGATTCTACAGTGATTATGCTAAAGAACTTGCCCCCTTTCTATCAGCAATTTATCGTAGATCGCTGGAAGAACGTAAAGTACCTAGCGACTGGAAGAAAGCGCAGGTCGTTCCCATTTTCAAGAAGGGTCATAAATCAGATGCGAATAATTATAGGCCTATTTCGCTTACGTCAATCTGTTGTAGAATAATGGAACATGTTTTGTGTTCTCGTACTATGACGTTCTTAGATAATACAAATCTCCTTCATCATAACCAACATGGATTCCGCAAACAGAGATCATGTGAAACTCAGCTCGCCCTATTTGCCCAAGAAATTCACAGTGCCGTAGACACTGGCGAGCAGATTGATGCCGTATTCCTGGACTTCAGGAAGGCATTTGATACGGTTCCGCACTTACGTTTAGTGAAAAAAATACGAGCTTACGGAATATCGGACCAGGTTTGCGATTGGATTCAGGATTTCCTAGAAGAAAGAACACAACATGTCATTCTTAACGGTTCAAAATCTGCAGATGTAGAGGTAATTTCGGGAGTACCGCAGGGAAGCGTGATAGGACCTTTATTGTTTACAATATACATAAATGACTTAGTTGACAACATCGGTACCTCCGTGAGGCTATTTGCAGATGACACGGTTGTCTACAAGAAAGTAGCAACATCAGAAGACTCGTACGTACTCCAGGAGGACCTGCAGAGGATTAATGCATGGTGCGACAGCTGGCAGCTTTCCCTAAACGTAGATAAATGTAATATAATGCGCATACATAGGGGCAGAAATCCATTCCAGTACGATTATGCCATAGGTGGTAAATCATTGGAAGCGGTAACGACCGTAAAATACTTAGGAGTTACTATCCGGAGCGATCTGAAGTGGAATGATCACATAAAACAAATAGTGGGAAAAGCAGGCGCCAGGTTGAGATTCATAGGAAGAATTCTAAGAAAATGTGACTCATCGACGAAAGAAGTAGCTTACAAAACGCTTGTTCGTCCGATTCTTGAGTATTGCTCATCAGTATGGGACCCTTACCAGGTTGGATTAATAGAAGAGATAGACATGATCCAGCGAAAAGCAGCGCGATTCGTCATGGGGACATTTAGTCAGCGCGAGAGCGTTACGGAGATGCTGAACAAGCTCCAGTGGCGGACACTTCAAGAAAGGCGTTACGCAATACGGAGAGGCTTATTATCGAAATTACGAGAGAGCACATTCCGGGAAGAGATGGGCAACATATTACTACCGCCCACATATATCTCGCGTAATGATCACAACGAAAAGATCCGAGAAATTAGAGCAAATACGGAGACTTACAAGCAGTCGTTCTTCCCACGCACAATTCGTGAATGGAACAGGGAAGGGGGGATCAGATAGTGGTACAATAAGTACCCTCCGCCACACACCGTAAGGTGGCTCGCGGAGTATAGATGTAGATGTAGATGTAGGCCGGCCGGAGTGGCCGAGAGGTTCTAGGCGCTACAGTCTGGAACCGCGCGACAGCTACGGTCGCAGGTTCGAGTCCTGCCTCGGGCATGGATGTGTGGTTAGGTTAGTTAGGTTTAAGTAGTTCTAAGTCTAGGGGACTGATGACCTCAGATGTTAAGTCCCATAGTGCTCAGAGCCATTTGAACCATTTTTTTTTTTTACGGAGGGATGTAAACAAACAAAGGGAAAAGATCAACTGAGGAAGGAAAAGGCGAACTGCAACAGCTTGATGGGTTGACTATAAACGTCATCCCGCGTGAACACTGACTCCTCCAGGAGATGAAATGCCTACCTCTGGGGGGAGGTCAAAACGGACGGGGAAGAAATGCGAGAGCTCAAAGCGGTCGTGAGGACGCAATTTTGTTTCATGAAGGCAGAGAACAACTGGACGTTGCGATTGTAAGATCAGCCGTAAATCCTCTTCGTTGGATCGAAGGCCGCGAACGTTCCATTGGAGGTGGGCCATGACGAGAAAGAAGTACAGCTAGTTTTCTTCACACATGACTTCGAGTAAAAGTAAAGAGTTAGATTTCGTCCTTCCACATAGCCAAGATAGGTCACATTGAGTATATCTGCAAATGTGCAGGAGAACCGTAAACGCTGATTCTGTGTACATGTAGAGGAACGAGAGGCGTGGCTAAAGCAGAGTCGAGTTATGCTGGGAAGCGTTGATCGGTTCAAATGTGTCCTCGCACACCACGGATTTGTAGGAATTTGAGGTAGTAATGCCACATAATATCCAACTTTTGTTTGTTGGGACACGTTCCACATCTCTTGTCACTAACGTTATCCCATGGCTCTTGACCTCACGTGATTAGTATACAGCAATTTTAAATCAAGAAAAGATCCTGTACACGCAACTTGCTTCGCTAAGACATCGACAGCCTCATTATAGCGCCTGCCAGAGTGCGAATACACGATTCAATCTTACAATCGAACAGAACACTTCGATGGATGGATGGATTTGAAGTTGTTGGGCACTAAACAGCATGGCCATCAGCGCCCTTCCACAAGATCATCGTGCTTTCGAATTGGGGGCACTCTCGTTAAAACGAAAAACTTAAGGTCATTTAACGAAAGCCACAGCAATAAAAATGTAACGTAGGGATAGTCATTTCGTTGTCACAGAGATCTTGGGTAGATCGATCCATGTTGTTGTTGTGGTCTTCAGTCCTGAGACTGGTTTGATGCAGCTCTCCATGCTACTCTATCCTGTGCAAGCTTCTTCATCTCCCAGTACCTACTGCAACCTACATCCTTCTGAATCTGCTTAGTGTATTCATCTCTCGGTCTCCCTCTACGATTTTTACCCTCCACGGTGCCCTCCAATACTAAATTTGTGATCCCTTGATGCCTCAAAACGTGTCCTACCAACCGATCCCTTCTTCTAGTCAAGTTGTGCCACAAACTTCTCTTCTCCCCAATCCTATTCAATACCTCCTCATTAGTTACGTGATCTACCCACCTTATCTTCAGCATTCTTCTGTAGCACCACATTTCGAAAGCTTCTATTCTCTTCTTGTCCAAACTAGTTATCGTCCATGTTTCACTTCCATACATGGCTACACTCCATACAAATACTTTCAGAAACGACTTCCTGACACTTAAATCTATACTCGATGTTAACAAATTTCTCTTCTTGAGAAACGCTTTCCTTGCCATTGCCAGTCTACATTTTATATCCTCTCTACTTCGACCATCATCAGTTATTTTACTCCCTAAATAGCAAAACTCCTTTACTACTTTAAGTGTCTCATTTCCTAATCTAATTCCCTCAGCATCACCCGACTTAATTTGACTACATTCCATTATCCTCGTTTTGCTTTTGTTGATGTTCATCTTATACCCTCCTTTGAAGACACTGTCCATTCCGTTCAACTGCTCTTCCAAGTCCATTGCTGTCTCTGACAGAATTACAATGTCATCGGCGAACCTCAAAGTTTTCACTTCTTTTCCATGAATTTTAATACCTACTCCGAATTTTTCTTTTGTTTCCTTTACTGCTTGCTCAATATACAGATTGAATAACATCGGGGAGAGGCTACAACCCTGTCTCACTCCTTTCCCAACCATTGCTTCCCTTTCATGCCCCTCGACTCTTATAACTGCCATCTTGTTTCTGTACAAATTGTAAATAGCCTTTCGCTCCCTGTATTTTACCCCTGCCACCTTCAGAATTTGAAAGAGAGTATTCCAGTTAACATTGTCAAAAGCTTTCTCTAAGTCTACAAATGCTAGAAACGTAGGTTTGCCTTTTCTTAATCTTTCTTCTAAGATAAGTCGTAAGGTCAGTATTGCCTCACGTGTTCCAACATTTCTACGGAATCCAAACTGATCTTCCCCGAGGTCGGCTTCTACCAGTTTTTCCATTCGTCTGTAAAGAATTCGCGTTAGTATTTTGCAGCTGTGACTTATTAAACTGATAGTTCGGTAATTTTCACATCTGTCAACACCTGCTTTCTTTGGGATTGGAATTATTATATTCTTCTTGAAGTCTGAGGGTATTTCGCCTGTCTCATACATCGTACTCACCAGATGGTAGAGTTTTGTCATGACTGGCTCTCCCGAGGCCATCAGTAGTTCTAATGGAATGTTGTCTACTCCCGGGGCCTTGTTTCCATATGACGTCTAAAACATAACAGATCACGCGCATGGCATTCACGGTAACTATCACTCGTGCACGGCTTTTATGTTCACAGGGCTAACTAAACGCATCTAGCAATAAGAGACTGGAGGATCACAAATACTGCCGACTCGGCCCGAAGCGGACACGAACTGCATGCCCGGAAGGAAACATGGCGAGCAAATATAGTGTGCATTCGTTATTCCGCGTCACTACTGAATTGTTTCGCTGAGAATAATTCGAAGTTTTCGAAAACTAGCGAGTCGGCAAGAACATGCGTCTAAAGAAGACAGGTAAGTAAGCAAAGATCTCTGTTATTTAGAGACTGTCGAGAGTAATGAATTGCAGAAATACATATTACGGCGGAGTTAGGCACGGATTGCCGCGGTGGTCTAGCGGTTCTAGGCGCGCAGTCCGGAACCGCGCGACTGCTACGGTCGCAGGTTCGAATCCTGCCTCGGGCATGGATGTGTGTGATGTCCTTAGGTTAGTTAGGTTTAAGTAGTTCTAAGTTCTAGGGGACTGATGACCACAGTAGTTAAGTCCCATAGTGCTCAGAGCCATTTGAACCATTTAGGCACGGATTACATGCAGCGAGTAAAAAACATGAGAATAACGAAACGTTTCAAAGCAATAACGAAACGATATTTCCAGTCTCGTAGCATACTTCTTATTAACGAAGACAACACGACAAGTGCCATAATATGATTTCCCAGAAACTTACCTCAATGGAAGAAGAGCCAAAATAAGCGAACACTCGTAGATACTCGACCGATTCTGAGAAAACGACGGTCAACGTTCTCCTAACTTTCACGTCCCGTGTTCGAAACCCTATTACTGTTTTTGTTTATCTTATTTTTCCATTTATCTACCCATCTAAGTAGGTTATTACATGAATGTTTCTTATCAAGTTGGGGAATACCAGGGCGTTTGTAAAACTACAACTAGATTTCACAATAAGTGTCATACATTTAATATATGGTATATGAGTGTGTCTTATTTTCAGGGGCTGCAGCCTTTTAAAATGTCTTACTCTTACATTTCACTCTTAATTGTCGTATTCTTAATTCTCATATTTTATTCCTATGTCTATTCTTCAGGAAGATTTGGGACATTCCGTTTGATTATATCATTCGAAACATAGAAACTCGGAACACCACGATCATCGCGAGAAAGTAAGTTTGTCACAGAGCCATACCTTCCTCTGAATCTCACGTGGGAAAGAAATTTTAACACTACTGAAGATTTCATGTGTTGTTTTACGAAAACTGACGCTTGCAACTGATTCTACATCTACATCTACATCTACATTTGTACTCCGCAAGGCACCCAACAGTGTGTGGGGGAGGGCACTCAACGTGCCACTGTCATTACCTCCCTTTCCTGTTCCAGTCGCGTATGGTTCGCGGGAAGAACGACTGCCGGAAAGCCTCCGCGCGCGCTCGAATCTCTCTAATGTTACATTCGTGATCTCCTCGGGAGGTATAAGTAGGGGGAAGCAATATATTCGATACCTCATCCAGAAACGCACTGTTGTGTTGGCCAACACCGTGTTACTAGAGGACGCCGAAAAGCACGCGTTTTAGCTCACTCAGGCTGGCGTGAGGAGGGAAGAGCTGTACTGACGGGAGGTCTTGAACATGACAAGGAATTAGAATTCAGAAAGCGGACGTAATTAGTTTCATACTCAACTTTAATCAATTAATGATGAACGTCGCTCTTGAAGGTACATGAATCACAATATTATCTGTTCAGAAGACGTAGTAACTGAATATGGCGCCTTGCTAGGTCGTAGCAAATGACGTAGCTGAAGGCTATGCTAAACTGTCGTCTCTGCAAATGAGAGCGTCTGTAGTCAGTGAACCATCGCTAGCAAAGTCGTCTGTACAACTGGGGCGAGTGCTAGGGAGTCTCTAGACTAGACCTTCCGTGTGGCGGCGCTCGGTCTGCAATCACTGATAGTGGCGACACGCGGGTCCGACGTATACTAACGGACTGTGGCCGATTTAAAGGCTATCACCTAGCAAGTGTGGTGTCTGGCGGTGATACCACAGTTTCGTTGTATGGTTCGTTGAAATCTGCAGCAGTTTGGGGGAGGGTTGCGCTACTGTCACACTGAACGATTTTCCTCAGTCGCCGTTGGTCCCGTTCTTGCAGGATCTTTTTCCGGCCGCAGCGATGTCGGAGATTTGATGTTTTACCGGATTTGGCGATCTTTTACACAAGCTCGAACTCCAATGCACACTTCAATGACAGGTGCTTATAACAATTTCCACAACGAAACTTAGTCTCCAAACCCGCTGGAAACTCAGAAGAGATTCTGGTCGTATGTATGCTAGCGGCAAAACACAATCAATGCCTTCTCTGCACGACAGCAATGGAAATAATATCGATGACAGTGCTGCTAAAGCAGAGTTTTAAACACAGCCTTCCGAAAGTCTGCCACCAAAGACGACGAAGTAAGTATTCCAGATTTCGAATCATGCCGACATGAGTAACTTAGAGGTAGATAACCTCGGAGTAGTGAAGCACCACACAAGTCACTTAATAAAAGCAACTCTTCCGGTCCAGACTGTGCACCAATTGGGTTCCTTTCAGAGTATGCTGATGCAATAGTTCCATACATAACAATCGTATACGACCGCCCGCTCGACGAAAAATCCGTACCCAAAGACTGGAAAGTTGCTCAGGTCACACCAATATTCAAGAAAGGCAAAATAAGTAATCTACTAAATTATAGGTCCATATCATTAAATACCCTCAGACTTCAAGAAGAATATAATAATTGCGATCCCAAAGAAAGCAGGTGCTGACAGATGTGAAAATTACCGAACAATCAGTTTAATAAGTCACGGATGCAAAATACACTCCTGGAAATTGAAATAAGAACACCGTGAATTCATTGTCCCAGGAAGGGGAAACTTTATTGACACATTCCTGGGGTCAGAGACATCACATGATCACACTGACAGAACCACAGGCACATAGACACAGGCAACAGATCATGCACAATGTCGGCACTAGTACAGTGTATATCCACCTTTCGCAGCAATGCAGGCTGCTATTCGCCCATGGAGACGATCGTAGAGATGCTAGATGTAGTCCTGTGGAACGGCTTGCCATGCCATTACCACCTGGCGCCTCAGTTGGACCAGCGTTCGTGCTGGACGTGCAGACCGCGTGAGACGACGCTTCATCCAGTCCCAAACATGCTCAATGGGGGACAGATCCGGAGATCTTGCTGGCCAGGGTAGTTGACTTACACCTTCTAGAGCACGTTGGGTGGCACGGGATACATGCGGACGTGCATTGTCCTGTTGGAACAGCAAGTTCCCTTGCCGGTCTAGGAATGGTAGAACGATGGGTTCGATGACGGTTTGGATGTACCGTGCACTATTCAGTGTCCCCTCGACGATCACCAGTGGTGTACGGCCAGTGTAGGAGATCGCTCCCCACACCATGATGCCGGGTGTTGGCCCTGTGTGCCTCGGTCGTATGCAGTCCTGATTGTGGCGCTCACCTGCACGGCGCCAAACACGCATACGACCATCATTGGCACCAAGGCAGAAGCGACTCTCATCGCTGAAGACGACACGTCTCCATTCGTCCCTCCATTGACGCCTGTCGCGACACCACTGGAGGTGGGCTGCACGATGTTGGGGCGTGAGCGGAAGACGGCCTAACGGTGTGCGGGACCGTAGCCCAGCTTCATGGAGACGGTTGCGAATGGTCCTCGCCGATACCCCAGGACCAACAGTGTCCCTAATTTGCTGGGAAGTGGCGGTG